>NC_067412.1:91897448-92607448 GCF_009764475.1 Pristis pectinata
TGAAAGCATTTTCCTGAGACATACTAAATTCTGCGAGGGATTGATGGAGAAAATGCAGAGGTGATTTCCACTGGGTGCGATGTCTAAAATAAGGGGACATGATCCCAGGATAAGGGAGTCATCCATTTAGGTCAGAGATTTGGAGAAATTTATTTATGCAGAGGCTGTGGATGCTCATTTGTTGAGTATATTCAAGGTTAAGTTGGATTGACTTTTAGATCACCAGAGGAATTGGTTGATGTGTGAATGAACTTGAGTTATAGGACCAGGCTTGATAATTATTGACTGCCAGAACAGGCTTGAGGGGCCTGTTAATTTATATGGGAGCCATCCCAGAAAGTAGAGGAATAAGGATGTGTATCATGCTGCCAATAATATCAACAGCCCTCTGTGTTCCTCAGTGCAGCTAACGAAAGGTGTACTTTATTGGTTAAGTTAAGGCCTCAATAAGGTAAGAAACCATAAACTACCATCCCACCTTAGTGTGCTACACCTCTTGCTGGCAGACAGATAAGGAAGTATCTCATAGATCCAACATTGTGAGAAGTGAAGGTCTGGGTTATTGGGCAAATGGGCAAATTACAAATCCCATGTTTAATGCTTTCAAGTGCAATAATCATTCTTCAATAAATCCTATATATTCATAATGGGTACTCTAGAGCATTCAGTGATGCAGATCAAGACTTGGGCCCCCAATTGGCTGGCTGAACTCAACCACAGATGAAATAGATTTGAAAGGTTCCTTGAAGCCACTTGACATTGCCTGTTCAATCTGCCAGATTAGGTCTGGGTGAAGGTCTGGGTTAACCAGGCTCGCTGACATGTAAATTTGTTTACAAGGCTCTCTGCAAATAAAATGTGGTGAGTGGGGGAAAAAAATCTAATGAATTTTTAAGTGGATTGTAAGCCAGGACACAATTCACCGCTGTTTGGAACAGCACAGTTAACTGAGGGCGGGAAAAAAACTAAGGGTTCCCAATCACAATCTGGCATATACAGTGCCTTGCAGGATACTCAATGCATCACTGTTATTTGTGGTTTTAAACAAAGGTTGATTACAGTAAAGCTTTAACATTTAAAAAAAACTGCATAAAAGCAAAACTCCAGTGAAGGTAAATCAAATATTGACTTTGAATTGGACTCCAATTACTTATTTATTTATTCCTGTGGCACGTTTTAACGTGCACTAATAATAGATTAATGACCTGCTTAATGTTTGGGGACTTTGGGTGCTTTGTGATTTACTTTATAGTTCTCTTGTGAAGCACCAGATGTTCCAAGAACTTTAGATGAGATAATCTTCCCATATCACACAATTTGAAAGCTCTGGTATGGTACACACTAGTCATTACAGGCAATTCGGAGATATGTGGAACAGTCCAGACTAATGCTTGAAAAAGGGAGTCAAGAGCTTATGGTTAGTACCTCTTCATTTTCCTAAACTGCACACACTGAAATTTCCTGTCTTTTAAAATTGCAAGAGCAAATTGCAACAGCAATCAGCAGAAAAAAATTATTTTAGTAATCATTTGCACCTTTGATGATAAATAATGAGACCACAATGGTAAGTTGCAGCATATGTTTACCAGGGAATATTATTCCTAAACTGGATACTAGGGAGTTCTATACTTGGTGGCCTACTATAAAACAATACACACATTTTATTTCATGAATTGATTTGTATCTATACTGTATGACTGCCAGAAATCAGATGTGATTAGAGAGCTGATTGAGGGGAGGAAGTGTTTGCACACTCAAGTGTCACCTGTCAACACTTAACAAGTCCTGACCTTAATCGGTCTACTTATCCATCCATCCAACATAAAATGATACTCTTCCTTGTGTTCGCCCAGGATTGAGATGATCAATCAATCCATCTACACTGAACTTGTGAGCTTGTTTCATGATCTCTATATGGCATTAGCTTCAGACTTAAAAATAAGAGGATCCCGTGTTCCCAGACAATTTCCACAGTTTGCGTAGTTCTTGATTCCTTTTCATCAACAGAGATGGAATGATGAAAAATCTCTGTGACCAGTCCTGTAACAAAGCTTTCCTCCAGTTAATAGATCTGATCTTAGATCTATCTTATCATTTATGCAGGCAAAAACCAGTGACTAAACCTCACATTAAACTAAAACTGGAAAGAACTTTGGGAGTTTGATCTCTTTCACAGTTTATCAAGATACAATTTGTAGAATCTAGGCCCTGTTTGCTGATCTTCCATCACTAATGTTATTTTAATACATAGTCTCTCCAACTGAAAAAGAAGAGGTCAATCCTGTTTCCTGCACATTCCTTCAGTCAGAAGGTTTGAACGGGTTTGACCTGTGGAACAGTTTCTGAGCCCCACGTTAATTTGCCAAAAGTCAATTTACATGAACAGTAATGGCAGAGCTTTAATGAAATCGTGTGGTTTTGTAGACAGCTGAGAAAGCTAATGAGTGATAGAAATTAACTGACCATCCCGAGACTTGGCCATTCAGTTTTTAACCAAGGGAGTATGTGATGCTATCTAATATTCATAAATGTATGTAGGTGCTGATGTTGCTATGATTAGTGTCATGTTGCTGTGCACAGGTTTGTTTTTTATTCCCTAAAGCAGTGCAGTATCATGGAAAGCATTTGCTTTTAATTGGAAAGTCTGCTTTGGATGTGTTATCATATGTTTTATGACGAAGAAGTTTCAACAGGAAAAGCGGGGGAACATGTAACTTTCCATTAACATCTGGTTTCTTTATTGTTTAATTAATAGATACTCCCACAAACAGTGAAAGTGTCGCATTTTCTAGTCCTGATGGATACAATCACTTGACAGGGGCTCAAAGAATATGAATAAAATTATGCCAGCAAGTAGTTGAATTTGTAACGTTTAAAAAAGACACGCTTCAACACCACTCGGTGTGTTGTGATTTTAAATTTCTTAGTAGATACAATGTCATATGTTTAGCTGGGGAATATAGATCAGGAAAAATAATCTATTGAGGTCATTGGAAATAATGCTCAAACCTGCAGACAGAAATGAGTTGCATTGCTTATAGAGGCAATGGTTTAATTTATGTTGGCTTGGCTTGTGTTCCCACCATGTTAGAAGGTCATTGGTTCAAGCCCTACTCCAGTTTGTAAGTGTGTAATCCAAGATGACACTTCACAACACCACTGAGAAAATGTTGCATTGCTCGGGGCTGCTGCATTTTGGATAAGATGTTCAAATGGATGTCACACGCCCCTGGAGAAAGAGCAGGTTGAATATTGCTGGTGCCCCAGTAAAAAATCTGTGCCTCAACCAACCTCACCAATAAAAAATTACCTTGTGTTTTATTTCATTGGTATTTGTGACCTTGCTGTGTTGAAATATCATTTTGCCACATTAAACCTAGGTATATCTCCAATTAATTGGGCTGTGACTACCTGCATAAATGTAAGATAATTATTTCCAAGTTAATTACCACTATGTCATTTATTTGTTGATTCCAGTCTTTGCTTAAAGTAGTTGCATTTTAGAAAAGAAATAGACTGAACTTGCATTTATAAAGGTGGCAGGATATTCCATAGAACCCAGAGTAATCACTGATGCAGTGTATGGATCCTGGAAGCCAATTTGTGCACAGGAAAGTCCCAGAGACAGTAATGTGTCAGCCAGTTGAATACTGACTCTGTTTGAGGGATCAAATTAGCCAGGTTATTGAGAAATCCCCTGCTCTTCAAAATTTGCACTTTGAGCTCTTTTGCAAATATCTGAGAAAGCAGTCAGGGAGTCAGTTTAACATCACTCTCTCTACTGTTGCACTACTGTAACGTGGGCCTAAGTATTAACCTCAGGTGTGGGACTTGAATTTGTATGCTCCTGATTCTGAAGGCAAGAGTCCTACCAATTTAGCCATAACGTAAGAGCATTGCCAATTTTAAGGATTTAATCTTCTCCTAGGCAACATTCACCCCGGACATTCTCTATCCTCCATTGGCAGGAGATACAAAAGCCTGAAAGCACATACATCTATCAGCATCAGCATCTATCCTACTGTTATAAGAGCTTTGAATGGTCTCCTAGTATGATAGATGGGTACTTGACTTCACAATCTACCTCATTATGGTCTTGCATCTTATTGTCTACCTGCACTGCACTTTCTCTGTAACACTTTATTCTGCATTCTGTTATTGTTTCCCCTTGTACTACCTCAATGCTCTGTTGTAATGGAATGATCTGTATAGACGGCATGCAAAACAAGTTTTTCACTGTACCTCAGTATGTGTGACAATAATGAACCAATTTACCCAAGTTACCACAGAGACATGCAGGAAGGTGCTTCCTTCAGTAGAGTGGCCCATTAGTAATCAAAATTATTTATATTTCTATTGAGCCACTATACTGACGGAAGCAGAGTGTTTCACAACTGTATCTACAGTCTCATGTGGCCAGAGTGAACAGTCCAAGGAAGGAGCCCCAGAGAAGAGGCCTTCAGGTGGAGTGAGCTTGAGAGAGCAGCCACCAGTGACTGACAGGGCAATCCTTCAGCAGTGGTACAGAGGTCAAATGCTTAAGCATGCGAAAAACATGCACCCATAGAATAGACTTTACTCACATTTCATGGAGGAAATGGTCGCTCTTGCTTTGTGGCAGCAATTTATTTTTCATAGGTGCTTTTTTTGTTCCCTTATTGATTATGTAATATCTCGGTCTTCTTCCTGCCACACAAAGTAAGTTTGAGGCTAATGTAGTCAACACTTAACCATTAAAAAAATTGGAAGAACTTTGAAGCAAATGCTTAAAATCAAAAGTATATGTTTAAAATGGTCCCAGAGGCTCTCAAATAGGTTTAAAATGAAGCAGCCAAAGGAAATATGTACCATATAATCTTGTTAAAGTAAAATCAAACGATGTTAGGCAACTTAATCTAAAGGCATTGATATGATTGAGATATCATGATTGATTTGCTCAGTTTGACTAAAGAGAATGTATTGAGAATAAGATGGGGATAACTCATTTGCATCTCATCTCTAGGTGAAACAGAGAATGATGGTTTCATTGAAACCAGACAATTACATTTTTAGTGTGATTAAAATAACAGTTCTATGGAACTTCACAAAAGCTAGTGTGCTGCTCAGTTCTGGTCCAAGTAGTGAAAGTATAAATGCAGCCAAGAATTTGTCGAGTTTGTTGCAATCACCAAAAGATGAGGGTGTTTAACACTTCAAAAAAAAAGCTGGTGGAGAGAGCATTTGGTTGCTGTAGTAACATCTACAACAAGTGAATGCAGACTTTTTGGAAGCAAGAATTGTATGTCGGATGGAACCTTGCTTTCCCTTGCTGACAAGACTTCAGTTTGACCTAGTCTCTGTAACGTTTGTTATGTTAATTCTATACACATGTGTCAGACTTTCTGCTATGGGCTAGGGCTAAGTGCCGTGCAATAAGCATCCTTTGATTGCTTTTATTAAAAAAATGTTCAGTGATCGGTTGCCACAGCCGATGCTTCTTATCCAAAGAAGAAACTTCAGCAGACAAAACTAGCAGGCCACGTGAAGTGCACACCAACCAACCCCACACTGCATACCAGATAGCTGACTCGCTAGTCTGGTAGACTGGTTGATCGAGCCAGACTGACTTTGTGCTGTTTGTACATTGTTTCCCCAGTTTGAGTAAAGTGTGAAGAGAAATCACATCAGGAGATTGTGACTGGATCTAAGGGAATCTCACAGGTTTTGTCCTCCTCTTTTCTCCTCTGGTAGGGATAAGAACAGGGAAGAGGTCTTTTAAAATGTATCTTGTAAGCAATTACTCACCATGCCAGGTTATCTCATTTCTAGACTGGGCTATTCTGAAAGAAAATGGCCAGCAAACCTATGTGTAACAAATGTTATTAACAGGCTGCAAGAGTGGAGTAGTGGAGAACTTTTCCCTATTCCAACCCCTTCCACCATAAACTGCTGTGGCTCAACTAAAATTTCCAAAATCCAAGATAGTTAGAAAGTACTAATCATGAGGAGAGAGAAAGAAAATGTATTTTTGGTGAAAACTTCTTCATGATTGATGAAGAATAGAGCTGGTGGTGAACATCAGTAAACATGCAAAAACAATGCAAACAATAATTAACAGCGCAAATAAGATAGAATTTTATAACAGGCCTTTGGGGCCACCGTGCCGCTGCCAGTTCTTTGAAAGAGCCAGCTCTTAGTCCCACATCCCAGATTTTTCCTGATATCCAATCCACTTGAAGTGAGAGCAGATAACGGTCAAAGTTTTTGTGCTTTGCTTGGACAGTATCTTGGATACTGCAACACAACCTGGTCGCTAAGAATTAAGAGGGAGATTTGAGTGCTGGCAGTGATGTAGGAAAGAGCTTCAAGGTTAGTACCTAGTAACATGGGTGTGAAGTGTGGGGATGGCTGAAGAGATGGTTTTATGCCAAAGAAAGGTGGCATCTGAGAAGCGATGGCACAAGAGATTGCAGATGCTGGAATCTGGAGCAAAAAAAAACGCTGGAAGAACTCAGCGGATCAAGTAGCACCTGTGGAGGCAAAGGGCCGATTGATGTTTTGGGTCGAGACCCTGCATCAGGACTGAGAGCATAAAGGGGAGACAGCTAGCATAAAGAGGTGGGACAGGATGTGTTGGGAGTGTAGAATGTTGCTTATGATATCAAAACGTTCCTCTGAAGTATTTCTTTAGCTTCAACTGTGAGGGTGGAAACTAGGGAAGGATAAGTGCAAACAATAAACAAGAATATCAGGAAATTGTTCTTTATGCAAAAGCTGATCAAAGCAATGGGTTAAGATTCTAGGTAGAGAGGTGGAGGGATTCGAAGAACAATTGTTTGCAACAATCAGAAAAATATTGGGATGGATGAATGAAGATGAACAGATTCATTTGTCTCCTTTGTGATCAGTTTATTAAACTACGATGAGGATTTTCCTTGTGATGAGTTTTCAGCCTTGGCTGGGAAAGGACGAAATATGAGTGCAAAACCACAGGGAGGGATTGTTTATTAGTGGGTATGGTCCCTTGTCACTTTTGTACTGTACAAGTTCTGGCAGCTGGTTGCACAGTGTTATTGAGAGGCCTGAAAAAAGCTTTTCCCCTCCGCTTAGAAACAGCAGTATCAGGGAGGGGAAAGTGTGGGGGAAATATAAAAAGAAACTACATTGCTCTCATAATGACAGGAGCACTTATAAAATGCTCTCTCTAATGTGTATTAGCTGGCTTCATATGTTTGGTCTACCCATTTCTTGGGGGCAGAGTCAATGGCATTATTTTAATTCCTCTTTCTAAGTACTGGCTAGTTCAATGAGAAAATGCAGTGTTCATCTCAGCCCTAAAACTTGAAATCTTCATTAGTAAAAGCACAATATTTGTACAGTCTTATTCTTTAATAAACATAATTTCCATAATCTGCAGTGTTCTGTTCTCCATATTTACGAAAAGGATCTAGAGAAGTCAAAGTCAAGTTTATTGTCATCCCAAGTGCATGTATGTACAGGTGCAATGAAAATCTTACTTGCAGCAGCATCACAGGCACATAGCATCACATAGCACATAGAATCTTGGTATTTAAGTTCATAAGAAAAAAAATTATTTGGGCTTGAAGTACTATAGTCTGGAGAGTGGCTTTCATTCACAGGGAAGTTTCTTTAAATGAAACTGCTATCAGGAACAGTTTAGAGGACTGTTGTGACGGGTTTGGATTTAAACTGCAGCTGAACATTAAAATAGATATTCAAATCAGATGTTTATACTCCAGAGTACTCCATGTAGCAAAATGCCAGCCCTTGTAGTCGTGCAAGTTTCTTCACTGTGGGGTCCTAACCTTTGCCAGGTAACTTTGGGAGTTGCCAAGCAACAGTGAGGCACTCCTGAATGGAAGGGGTGGAGATCCAGTTGAGAGCTGATCAGGGCTTTTCTTAGAGGTAAATTGAACTAATCTTGACGGTGAGCAACTGGTTCAGAGACTTAATGTGTTTTTCTGTGCTAAAGATAGAACGTGGCAGCACAGAATGAAGCGAGTGATTAGAAAGCAAAAAACTGCAGATGTTGGAAATCTGAAATAAAACCAGAAAGTTCTGGAAATTCTCAGCAGGTCGGGCAGCATCAATAGAGAGAGAAACAGAGTTAATGTTACAGATCAATGACCCTGCTGGTTACCTTTCCCATGTGAATTGAAGATGGAGCACAAGTGGGGGAGATAATGAGACCAGAGGGGAAAATAACACTTTGTCTCTCTATATGAATGCTTCATTTATGCTTCACAATTCACTTTTGCCAGTGGTTACATGAAACATGAGGCTATCAAAGTAGTTGTTCACAAGGACAAGCACAAGACACTAATTATTAACTTGGCATTGGTGAGAAACAGCTTTGGCTAAGTTTCCATGGTGTAAATTGGATATGGCTGGAAAATGTGTTCCTCCTAGTGAGGGTCACTCTCCTCTAAGGTCACAGTGAGCTGTAACTCTGGATTGAGATGATATGCAGGGGGTCCCCAGATTATCGAAGGGTTCCGTTCCCAGCAACTGTCCATAAACTGAATTTTCCGTAAGTCACAAGTGAACAATTTCCCCCAGAATTGTAATGTGAAATCTTTAGCCTTGATAGCTCATGGGGACTGATTTGCAAAGAGGAGACTGGGGAAGGTCAGTGTAAGTGATAGATGTAGGTGACCTGTGAGAATGCTTGTCTGAAGACAGCCCGGGTGGAGTGATGGGGGAGCTGATCTACTAATCCGTGAGAAAGCTATCGGCAGTTTAATAAAAGAAAGTGTGCGCTAATGAGGGGTGACTTGGGGTTCGTAATGTTTGATCTTACCTGAAGGAGAGATTAGAGGAGGCATTGGCTTTTTCTGTGGGTGATCTCTGCATTGTTTCCTGCTGAAGAGATTCAGACGCCAAACCTGAGAGCAGGGTCCGGGAGAATTTGCGTAATGTCAGATTTTCGCAAGCCAGGTCTTCTGTATCCTGGGGATCCCCTGTACACTGACATTACACTGGTCAAGGAAATAAAGCCTCGTATTGCTGAAGGTGTCTTTCTAATTACTATTGAAGCTCACAGCGGACATGGTAGTCATTCAGATAATTGGGTCTGAGCCAGTCTTCCTTAGAGCAACCCAACACTAACCCCATTGGCCCACACTACATTTGCATCTTCCTCCAAAAGAGATGATCTAGTCTTCCCTTTAAAAGATAGGATGGTCCTTGCGATGGCAACTCTAACATGTGCTAACAACTCGGTCTGCAACATGCAGTCTCTTGGTGCTGTTTCCCTTGTTATCCACTTTATCAGTAATGTATTGACTTGGTTTCTTGCCAATAATTGACTTTGATTTTGAGGTTAAGTTAAATATGACCCATTTTAATACCAATTAGTTCTGTTTTTGAAGGAGTACTTAATTTCAAGTCACCGGGTGCAAATCATTTAATGGATCTGTACTTTGACTCAAAGTAAAGGACCTGTGCTTTGTAGTTGAATCTATTTATTGCATGCATAAAGGATGGTCCCTCACTGCAAGAAATGTTCAGCAGATTGCTGAATTAAAACTATTGTATATGCACGCACTTATAAAACCCTTAACTTGTGAGAAGAATGAATCCTGTGAGGAGATTGGTCTTTGGGTTATTACTGGAGCTGCGCTGTGAGGGATTGATTGTTAATTCGAATGTTGTTCAATTATTATCTTTCAAAGCAGTCCTATCCTCAATGCTATTCTCTTCTATTTTCAGCTGCAAGGATCTATAAAGAGAAAGTTGGAAAGCAGTGGATCACCTGCCAATCATGACAAAATCAGTGAACTTTCTGATGGCGCATTCTCAGGCGAGGTTAAGAGGATCTGCCTGGATGACGTCAGTCTTCCTATGGGTCAGGGTGACACGTCCAGTGTCCTTCGTACAGATGTGCACAACTCCTCGCTGCCGATTGTCCACCGTGGCCAGGCCTTGCAGAATTCTGCATCCATGGGGTCATCTTTGGGCTGTGTAACTCCAGGTACCAGCACGGGACTCCTGGGTGGTAACCAAGCAAATGGTGGTGACATCAGCTCACAGTTTGCCGTGACGTCCAACGCAGAGATGAAACCAAACGTCGGCGATGGACACAACATGTTTTATGACTCCAAAGCAGCTAACAATATAACCATGGACCCCGACTTGGTGGATCTGTTGGAGGAATTGACAAATATACCGAATTCTCCATTAAACGAACTTGACATTTTGAGCACCAGGAGTGACCCCCTGAACCTGGGCCTCGTGCAGACAAGTCAGAGCACGACTCGGAAGTCATCTCCGCAAGCTGCCTCGCACTTGGAGAACCCCATACCCAACCGAGAATTTTCTCCCAATTACAATCAGGCATCTGGGGGTTCTCCTCAGAGGAGGCCACCCTCTGCTGGTGCGTCGTACCCGTTGTCAGCTCCGCCCAATCCAATGCCATTGCCAATGTCCTCGGCGTCTCAGAACCAGGGTCCAAGCCAGAGCCAGCCATCGCTGCTGTCTGGGACCAATGCCAATCGAGTTGGAACCAATTGGCATGAGTTGTCGCACGCGCAGCAGCTGAAGAAGATCGCAGCCAGCCAGCACCAGCGCTCTGTCTCGCAACAGTCTCACCCGCAGCAGGGGCAGACGGCAAACTGGCCTCCGGTTCCCTCCTCTGGACCTTCTCCGCCCTACCAACCGGATAAGCTCCCCAGCCCCTCCCTGCACCAGCAGCCATTTAGCCCCCCCAATGCCATCCTGCCCAGTATTCCTCCCTCCAGCAACCCTGCCAGCTCAATGCAGAGCTACCTGTACAATAAGGTGCCCTCCAGCCAGCCTGCCCGCATTGCCATGTTGGCGCAACAGCAAGCCAGCCTGAGCCAGGGTCCTGTGAATGAGAACAGCCTGCCATCTGAGCAGCTTTCATTCAGCAACACCAAGCCACTGTCGCATTTTGACCCTGACCTTCCTGCACAGAAGATGCCCTCGGTAGCTGGTGGACAGAGCCAGCCCGCCGTGGTGCATTACATGCACCAGGCTCCCACCACCGTGCAGCAACCTCCACAATCTGGTTCCACTCAGCAGCTGCAGTTTCGTAACAAGTTTAGGATGCAGCATCTGAGACTGCAGAACAACATTCAACATTCGCAGGTAAGATGATTTCAGAATAAAACGCTGTGGGTAAACTGTTATTGTGTTTGTATGTCTTATAACCAATCAAAAGATGAATAGTGCACTAAATATTTTAGCACACAAGACAAATCCCTGCACTTCATTTGAAGCCCCACTTCAGAGAGTTGAGCATAAGAACCGAGGTTGACACTCCAATGCTGTGCAGAGTTAGTGCTGAACTGTGGTCTTTTGGATGAGATTTTAATATAAAGCCCTTGTCAGCTCCCTTAGGTGTGTGTAAGAGATCCCAGGGAACAATTTCAAAGAGGAGCATCAGAATTATCCCTAGAGTCCTGGCCAATAGTTATCCCTCCTTCCTTGTCATTAGAACAGGTTATCACAGTTCAGGTTGTGGAAGCAAGCAGATTTGCTGCTTTAAGTCAGTGACTGCACTTCAAAAATACTTTACTGTCTGTAAACTGCTTTGGTGCATTCTGAAAGGCACTATGTAAGCGTAATTCTTTACACATGGCAGTCATTTTAAAATATGATTGGAAAAATTAGAGCATTTTATAAAAAAATAATTAATAGAAAATGCAGTATTCATTGAAAAATCATGTACATAGGTAATGAATAACATGGGATGTGCTTTTACTGTCGACCACAAAGGTGATTGTTATTTCTGATCCAAATTTCTGCTCTGGAAGTCACATGGTACAAGAAATTTCCTTTCTTTTCCAGCAGCCAAAAGGTGTGAACCTTGTGGTGAGCCATTGCCAGATCTCAAAACAAGTGTTTTTTCTCCCCCTTGAGACCTCAGACTTCCTGGTGTTCCATTTAAGTAGCTTCCTGCAGATCCATTTTTATTAAATGGATTTACAGGAAACTATTGAAGTTGTTCCTTTGCTCCAGAAAATTTCTTCCCACCTAATGTGGCACTGCCTTGCACAAGGCCAGTTACCTCCTTTTGGACTCCTTTCAACCAGAGGTTGCAGCCGTCTAAGCACTAGTGTGCTCTGGTGTTTTTAAAGAATTAATTTCATTGAGGTGAAGAACATATAATAAAGGCTTAGAGCAGTCTGAAGTGACAACACTATTCAAGGAACGAGCAAACAGTAAGTCTTTTGATGTGTTTAAACAGTATGCCTGTGTGAGGATGCTGTTAAAAATCTACACAAATAACTCTGCCTCTGTCCTGTTTTGGAATCTGATTTGCTAATCTGGGAACCCTGATGACAGTATCCCTTTAATTGACCGGCAGACAGTGTTGCTTGAAGTATGCCAGACAAAATAGGCAGTGTTTTTTTGTTGAACTGAAATTCACAAAGACTTGCCTCTTGAAGAAGTTTTCTGGTGTGTGAGATGGCCTCAAAGAGCCTATATCGATCATAGCAAGGATTTGGCTGGATGTTCCCTCCTACAGCCATGGCAGAGTGTTCTTACCTCCACAACAGACGCTGTGGGGGTTAGCCCCACTTGCACCCCTAATCCAGGCTGGTGCTCCAGTGCTGTATTGAAGGGACTGCTACCTTTTAGATGAGACTTTCAAACTGAGGCCCCTCTCCACGCTTGAGCGCATGTAAAAATGTCCCAACATACTATCTCCAAGGAGAATTCTGATTGGTGTCTTGGCCAACATGCACATCTTAAACATCACCAGGTATAAAGGGTAAGTTATGAGGACAGAATGGATAGTCTGAGTTTGCATTCCCTGGAACATAGAAGGCAAAGCAGCGATCGATTTACCTTGCTTAAAATGATCCAAACAATTGGTGCAGTGGATGGAGAGAAACCGACCCCTCTGGCAGTTTCAATGTGGAGCCAAGCTGTTCCAGAGTGATAAACAAGATGCTGGAGGAACTCAGTGGGTCAGGCAGCATCTGTGGAGGGAAATGGACAGTCAACGTTTCGGGTCGAGACCCTTCATCTGGACCAAGTATCTTGACTCGGAACATCAACTGTCCATTCCCCTCCACAGATGCTGCCTGACCCACTGAGTTCCTCCAGCATCTTGTACGTTACTCCAGATTCCGGCATCTGCAGGTTCTTATGTCTCTGTTCTAGAGTGATGTCAGGAAGTTCTTCAAGCACAGTTGGTGAGACTGTACTTGGGGTATCGTGTACAGTTTTGGAAAGACAGCATTAAACTTGAAAGGGTACAGAGAAGGTTTTATGGGGATGCTGCCAGGACTCAAGGGCGTGACTTACAGGGAGAGGTTGGGCAAGCTAGGACTTTATTACTTGGAATGTAGGAGACTGACGGGTGACCTTATAGAGGTGTATCGACTCATGAGGGGTAAAGATAGGGTGAATGCACATAGTTCCCTTCCCAGGGAAGGGGAGCTAAAAACTAGAGGGCACAGGTTTAAGGTGAGAGCTGAAAGATTTAAAAAGAACATGAGGGGCAACTTCTTCATGCAGAGGGTGGTGCGTATATGGAACGAGCTGCCAGAAGAAGTGGTTGAGGCAGGTACAATAACAACATTCAAAAGACATTTGGAGAAGTAACATGGATAGGAGGGGTTTGGAGGGATATGGGCCAAACGTGGGCAAATGGGACTAGCTTGGTGGGTACCATGGTCAACATGGACAAGTTGGACCAAAGGGCCTGTTTCCATGCTGTATTACTCTATGACTCTATGACACAGGGCTTGGAACTCTAGAACTCTTTCCCTGCTTCTTTTACCCACCTCTGTCTTCCACCCTCAGCCTGCACCCCCAAATACTGTTTGAAATTGGTCATAAAAGTGGTTGTTAGATGTTTGAAAATCAAGGCTATTTAGAGTTCTGTAAGAGGCTGTTAGCTGTTGGGCTACAAATCAGCTCTGTTCTAATGAAGTGGAGGAATGGGCTTGATGGGCCAAATGGTCTGTTCTTCCTGTGTTAACATCTGATCATCAACACTTTTCCGATAGTGAGAGCTTGCTGTGCACAGTGTTCCCTGCGTTACAAAATTGACTGCTCTTCAGGGTTAATTCATTGACTGAGAAGCACTTTGGGATGCTTCAAAGCTGGGAAGGTGCTACCCACATGTCAGTCTTTATTTTACTGCCCAAGAGTCAGCTTTTTATTACAAACAAGGGAATAAATTACAGCCCCACCCACTACTTTCTGACTAAAGTCAATGTCTCCCCACTATGACAAAATTAACCTTTGTGCTGCAGATTAAATGCAGTTTCCCATAAGCGACAGTGAATGGAAAGGCCAAACGCTATTCCCAAGTGTAATGAGGATCCCAAGCAAGTGGGCTGTAAAGGGTTCAGTGACTTCCTTCTCCCCCCCCCCCCCCCTCCCCCTTATGCTCAACACTAGGGCAGCAAGCTTCCTTTTGGGAATGATACTAGTAGAGAGGTCAAAGTTCATGGTGAGGCAGAGTTTTGAGGGCGAAGGTATGTGGAAGGTAGCCAGCTGGAGAGAGAACAAAAAGGCATGAAATCTGATCTACATAGCAAGCGGTGGAAACACAGCAAGCAGCTGCTGTAAGGGTCCTGAAACTTTTTTTCGTGTGCGTGTTCTTGTTAGTTCTGTGAATGGAAAGATGAGCGTTTTTATTTTAACAAAAATATGCCTGTATAAGTGCTTTTCGTTATGCGTGTGACCGGAGTAGTGCCAGTAGTATCTGGCCTCCAGGTTTCAACCTACACATTTAAAAAGCGGTGAGGTAATAAAGAGCTCTTTTTTTTAGCTGCACAGACTGTGATGTCTGCCAGTGTAGAACTAGTGAGCTTATGTTCAAAATATTCTTGCTTCCTTCTAGGCTTTTAAGGAATGCCTAACTGCGCTGAGAATGCTTGAATTAAAAAGGAATTTCAAGTCCTCCACCCTTCCCACCCCCACCACACCACCCCCCACCCCACACCTCTCCCCCTCTCCTCCCCCCAGCCTGATTTTTATAATTGGGACATTTGAACTATGGAGTGGATCTCTCCTCAAACATATTGGGGAGAGGGGGAGGGGAGGCAGAGAGAGGGATAGACAGACACAGAGAGGGAGAGACAGAGAGAAAAACCTTCGGATTTGATTTCAAAGGCCTGTGACAATGATAATGCCAGACTGTGAGCTTTTGAGGGTGTATGCAGCTTCTGAACTGGAGCAGTAGCCCCTGCAGCTAATTGAGTGCCTTTGAATAAGTGAATAAAGGATGATGAATCAGTGCTGTCTGTGCAGTCAGCTAGAGGTTTGGCTCCTTGTTTTCTCACTGATGTTTTAACAGTGACTCGCTTCGTGGTCATTTAGTTGGTTCTCGTGTATAGCAGAGCAGCCCCAAGGCACTGCACTTATATCCTATGTATTTGTATTAATAGGACTGCCACTCAGCAGAGTGGGGAAACTTTGTTGAACCTTTTGACTTAAGTAATAGCCTTGAGTTTACCCATTTTTCAAAGGAAGGTTTTAAAATACACACTGTTTTGCTTAATGAATAATATAAGATTTCTTTATTAGTCACATGTATATCGAAACACACAGTGAAATGAATCTTTTGCGTAGAGTGTTCTGGGGGGCAGCCCGCAAGTGTCGCCACGCTTCCGGTGCCAACATAGCATGCCCACAACTTCCTAACCCGTACGTCTTTGGAATGTGGGTGGAAACCGGAACACCCGGAGGAAACCCACGCAGACACGGGGAGAACATGCAAACTCCTTACAGACAGTGGCGGAAATTGAACCTGGGTCTCTGGCCTGTAATAGCGTCACGCTAACTGCTACACTATCCTGCCCCTCAGTTGGAAAATCCGGTGCAAAACAAAAGCTTCAAATCCTATTAAAAGTGAGTGTTGCACATTCTAACTTTGGTTTATTCTAATCTGGGGGAGTAATGTGGAGCCAGTTATTTTGCAGCAATGCGTCAGTTTCTAAATATTGATGGCAGCTAACGCAGTGACTTGTGGCTCCTCGTGGCCAAGTAATCTTGTAGGGTGTCTAGCATAAGGTCGATCGGGGGAAGGGAGGGGGCGGCATCGGCGGGGACGGGGGGGGTGGTGGGGGTCGATTGTGATGGAGGGGTGAGCTGGTGAGGGAGCTGCCAATCCTTCAACCTGCTATGTTGCACTGCCTCCTGCTGCCTGTCACAGAACAGCAGTCATATTGAAAGTTAGAAATGTCAATTCACTCATCCATCATCTTAGATTTCCTTTACTTTTCTGTCTTCAACTTCATTCTTTTTGTTGCCCCTTCCTTTCTTTCATCGATTCTTCTCTTCTTTTCTCTTTTCCTTTTTTCTATTTACCCTCTCATTCTGTCACTCACTCTTTCACTTCCTTGCACACTTCCCATCTCTCACCTCATACCTTCTTCACTATCTGCTCTCACTCAGAATCAGGTTTATTATCACTGACGTGTCGTGAAATTTGTTGGTTTGCGGCAGCAGTACAGTGCGAGACATAAAAATTGCTACAAGTTACAAAACCAAATAGTGCAAAAGAGGAATAATGAGGTAGTGTTCATTGGTTCATGGACCGTTCAGAAATCTGATGGCGGAGGGGGGAGAAGCTGTTTCTAAAACGTTGAGTGTGGGTCTTCAGGCTCCTGTACCTCCTCCCCGATGGTAGTAACGAGAAGAGGGCACGTCCTGGACGGTGAGGGTGCTTAGTGATGGATGCCATCGTCTTGAATGTGGCACTGCCTCTTGAAAGTGTCCTCGATGGTGGGGCGGGTTGTGCCTGTGATGGAGCTGGCTGGGTCTACAGCCCTCTGCAGCCTCTTTTATGCTCCGTCTCTCACTTATTTCCTTTCTCCCATGCACTCTCCCTATCTCTCTCAGTGCCTCCTACTCCCTCTCTCACCCTTTCTCTCACTCTCTCTCACTCCTAACCCTAGATTTTGCTGGGTTTTTTTATCCATTCATTTTCCTGTTTTCTCACTCATTCCCTTTCTCACGTTCCCTCCCTCACTCATTCTCTTCTGCTCTCATTTTCTCTCATTTTCTCTTTCACACACTCTCTTCCGCTCTCTCTCTCCTCATTCTCCCTCCCTCTTCTGTTCTCTGTCACTCACTCACTCTCACACACTCCCACTCCCCCCTCTCTCACGCACTGTCTTTTGCACAATCTTTCTTTCGCTCCCTCTCAATCATCCACTCACTCTCACTCTCACTCCCACTCCCTCTGATCGGAGTGGGAAGTAAGTATGGCGAAGCCACTGTTAGCAGAGCAGAGTGTTTACTGATTGGAAGACAAAAATGTGATGGGGGAAATCTTTTCAAATCGAACATATTTTAAAGTGCTCTGCAAGAGTATTTTTCTATGAAGAGGCATTGCAAAGCTTAATTGTGTTCAGTCGATTGGCCTTTGTGTCATTCAGATTGAAGTACTGCCCATGCCAGTGTGCCTATTGCATTAATCCTTGTGACACACTATCCGGAAATCCTGATTTAGCTTAGTGGGCAGGACGCTGAAGAAAACTGTGTTTGGCATCTGTTCTCCCTGCTTGAGTGAGCTAAAAACATGGGTTGCAATAGTTGCAATTTAATAGATGCATTAAAAAGCAACCAAACGAGAGTGGGAATTTTAGACACTAGTGACAAAATCCCAGGTTATTAGCTGTCATTTGATTTTTGTAAAACATCTCATAAATATTCAAGCAAGACAATAGTAACATGCAGCAAGCAAGCCACATCAAGGTGAAGTGAAATGCAAGCTGACAAACTCTTAAATATACAAATCAAAAGTTTCTTTTTATGCATTTCTTTTAGCCAGCAGAAAATTGTTTAGTTGGATTGTTTATTGAACAGAAGGGAGAGGTTTTGTAGATGGAAAGTGTCGCTCAAAAGGACAGAAGCGGGCTGCAGGCAAATTGAAATAAGCGGCTTTTTTGTTACACAATCTAAAAAATCACTGGTACTTGGAATGAAAATAACTTTCTGTGAAAAAGCGAGAACTTCACTTTCAGTTTCCCAGAGACATCCTTCGGCTAATGGGAGAAGAACTCAGAACTGGAGTTGGGCTTTTTGGAGAAATTCAGAGATGGTGGGTGGGGAAATGGTGGTTATTGTAAACAGGAACTCGGTCTTGCTCATGTAACCTCAGCTTGTGAATAGGATGCAAAACAGACACAGTTTCATAAGACTGTGTAGGACCTTTGTGTACCCAGAACAGTAAGGATGAATCAGAGTTTAAATATCAATCACTCCAGCTTTTAATGACCCAACTTCACCTCATTAAGTCGCGTGGTATGATCTAATTTTCATTAGTAGATGGACAGGGTTGTACTTTTTTAGTGGTTTACTAGAAATCAATGAAAGAAATCTCCGTTTTTAGCCTGCAATGTAAAAGAATTGTTATGATAATAAGCCCTTGCTGAACACTAGGGTTTCAGAATGACTTCCTTCTCCGTGTCCCTTACAATATGAAGTTTGTCTCTTGCTGTTAGTTCGATGAACACTATACACTAGCTAAAACCTGCACTTCTTCAAAAAACATTGTGAACCCGTTATTCATATTTATTTTGCTTTGATGTCCTGATATCAGCAATTGCTTAATTGCCAAAGATACTCAATTCTGCTCTAATAGCAAAATTTATTTGGTGTACGTATTGAAAATAGAATGGATCAGCACAATCTGGCTGCCAGTAAAGATTGACTAGAAACCCAGGTTATGTATGTGAGAGTAAAGCTCACAGTATTGTTCGTAGAGGGGAAGGGGGGTATAGAATTTCTTCCCAAATCCTATGGGACTCTCCTTCGTAGAGAATTTAGTGGTGAATTCTGGAATGTAGCTGCAGTTGTAGCTAACTGCTATTCAGTCTCCTGATTGGTGGAGAAACTGCCAATACAGTGCCAGTAAATAATATTTTAGTCAAACAGTATTTCCAATAAATGATCTGCACTTAATTATTTTTAATGGGATGGTAAGTCATTTTGCACACTCCATGTATGAGCTGGTTCAGTTTGCAAAACCTTGTTGTCTAAATTGTTAGCAATATGTATTTCATTTTGAAATGGAAATGTTTAATTCACACAGAATGTACCATTAGTTTTGCTGGCCAGATCTTATTTTCCCTTGCTAAGAACACTGTTATCAATTCCTGTCATCCTCTGGGATACTAGGGGCAATGGGCTGCCTGGGGGCATTAGTGTTGCTGCAACTGGTAGGGCTAATTGGGGCTGAGTCAACATGAAGGTGGGATCAGTGGATTCCGTTCCTGTACAGAAATATGTGCTGGATGAGAGGGTGTCTCTTTGAATCTCAGTTCTTTGCAGTTACCCTTTCCAATCACATAAAGAAATTGTAGACCTTGCTAGCTGGCCTGTTTCCCTTCCCTGCTTTTATAACAGGCTATACAATAAAACAAGAGAAACTGTGCCTGAATTTGTAAACAACTCCACCTCAGCAGCCCCCATAATATAATCCCCAGCAGGGAGTTTAAACTTGAAAACATCTACTTGGATTTCTTGTAATATCTTCCAGTTGTGTTTTACTTGACTCATCAGTGGTGTGTGAAGGAACAATGATTGGGCTTGTTGTTGGCTCCAGTCTGGCCCACATTTACCACCCACTTTCCCCATTGCACCTTGAATGTCCCTTCAGAAGCTCTCCATGGACAGTCCCAACCCCAGGTGGCTGTGGGGCTTAGAGTGATGTAAGAGAGTGGCAAGGGTTGGCAAGAACAGATCTCAGCCATAAAATTCCTCAGGAAGAATTTGACAGCAGATCTGAAACTGACCACCAGCTATGTCAGCTGTTAAGGATTTGTGTTTCTAAATGTCTCTCACACCAGAAAATATTTAAACATTATATAAATGCATTTAAGATATCTAAATAATAAGCAAGACACAAATAATTGAAGAAAAAGTAACTTATTCCTCCCTTAGTTGGAAGGCCTACGATTGTACCCCTGAAGTGAATGGTCTCCTGGTTCCTGTTCCAGGTCTAATCCAGTGTTGAATCCTGTGAGCAGATTCAGCTTTGTGCAGGAGGTTGGTTGCCACTTTCGCTGGGGAAACGCTGGCTAGTTCTGCAGATGCTGTCGGCAAGGCGCAGCAAAATTTGAGGCAAACGTTTCCGAAATCAAACCCAAGGGCCTGGGGAATAATTTTGAGAGGAAAATCATCCATGTTGTGTAGAATTGGTACTTACCCAGATAAAAATAAGCACCTCTTTAAACGGGTTTGCAATCTGTTTTACTGATGTCAATGATGAATTCTGCTCCTCTTAACATTTTCCAGATGTTTACAGCTGTGACTCCCCCTACCACCCCACCCAAACATTCTGGTGTGCCCACTCAGAGCCTGGACCTTATATTGAATTCTGGGCATCAAATGTGGTCAAAGTGGCAGGGCAGTTTGGCTAATCCTGTACAGATAAACCATTCATGGCTGGTCATAGGTAGAACACTGTGCAGGCTCTGTAAACTGAAGCACAATTCAGTGTCTCGATTCCCTGCAGAGAATATTTAAAACTGGAATTACGCAGTCTCCTCCTTTCTCGTTTATACTGAGCGGTCTTGCTCCCTTGTGGCCCGGAATCCGCCCTCGGTGGAAAGCAGTGATGATATCCTCTGCAGCTGTGCAAAATTCACATAGAAACTCCTTTGTTTCTCCTTGCGAGAAAGACCTCTATAATTCGACACTACATCATTGGCAGATGCGCAGTTCATTCTGAATCAACCCAAAATTCAAAATGACCCCATCAAACGCTCCCCAAGAAGCAACTGTTTGGAAGAAATTTATTAGCAGGATGAAGGCAAAGAATAAATAAATCAAGATTAATTGATTCTGACTAGTCCCCGACTGGCATATGGTTAATTTGTTCGCCTGCTCTTTACTTCCCCACCTCTGAAGGAATCTGCCTAAATATATTTTTGTATTTACAAGTGTTCTGTGTGCAGTTCCACCGGCGGAACAATGGCGTAAGCGTTTCTGTGGAACTGCCTGTAGAGTTTTGCAGCGACTTCATTTGACTAAATTGGGCTTGTTGGAGGGGGCTTTAATCTTGCAAAGTTTAACATGAAACATTGTGCCAAGATCACAGCCTCTTGAAACATTTAACAGAAAGAACAGGTTCACAGCAGAGTTCCAGAAAGCATTCATTTCCTGAAAGGAGGGGCCCTGTTGAAAACAATAGTGTGGAAAGAATGCTATTTGAGTGCGATTAATTTTACTGTGCAGCTGGGTATTCTAACATTTTTTTAAAAGCCTCCATTCCAATTTTATCTTCTAGGGCTGATTTTTAACTCGAAATTGGAGGGTTAAGAGGGCTAATTTTATTAGGGTCCCAGCTAATGAGGAGAACTCAGCGTTTTATTTTGTATGGTCAAACTTAAACTCAAAATGCTATGGCACAATTATCTCCCATTAACAGCATCTTTTAATATTTTTTCCATGTCACATCTAACGAGCCTGATAGGTTCCTGGGAGAACAACTCGTGTCTGTCCTATAAATAAATGTGTCAATCCTGGGTTGTGCTGGCTTTACTAATAAACACACAAACATTGTTCCCCGTTTTGTGTTTGTGGATGTTCCAAGGGTACAAAATGTTTCCATTACCACCCCACTACTTTCTCCTTTTCCAGGTTCTGCAGCTTTAAACACTTGCTAAGGTGAAAGAGCGTGATATCTCCCAGCTCTCTATTTATCCACCTTTAACCACAGGACAGCTCCCTTATTATTGATCCTTCTTGTTCTACCCAAGTAGATCTTCCCCGCCTCCTCCCAAATTCACACCCTCTGCTTCCCCTCTCTCAACGGTGCCTAATGTTGAGTTCATAACCCCTCCATTCTACACTCCAGTCAAAGCTCGGTTACCTGACGCGTGAGGGAATGGAAGGTACCAGGTAATTACTTCTGCAGGTTAAGGCGAGGATGGACAGCCTGCTCCCTCAGTGCTACCCTGATGTTGGCCAAGGAGTTCACTCAATGCTGCCCTAGAGTCAGGTGGCTGGTTCCTCAACACTGCCCCAATGTCAGCCTGGATGCTCTCTCAACTTTGCTCCAGTGTTGGACAAGGCGCTCCCTCAATGCTTTCCCGATGTTGGGTCGGCTGCTCCCTCAGCGCTGCCCCATTATCGCTCTGGATGCTCCCTCAGTGCCACCCTAATATCAACCTGACTGCTCCTTCAATGCTGCCCCAAAGTCTCCCTCAGCGCTGCCCCTGATGTTGGCCTGGCTGCTCCCTTAGTGCCCTCATCCCCAGCCTGGGTGTCTCCTCGATGCTGCTCTGATGTCGGTCTGGGTGCTCCCTCGACATTGCTCCAATATCGGCCCAGCTGCTCCCTCAGTGCTGCCCCAGTGTCAGTCTGGATACAGCCTCAGCACTGAGGGAGCAGCTGCATTAATAGGTCTGGGTTAACAGGTCTAGTGCCATAATGGTGTAAACACTCACCTTATAAAATGGAAAATTATTGCCCAGTGCCTTTTACCACAGAGAGATTGGGCCTGAAAATTAAATTTTATTTCAGCTAAAAATCCAATGTCACTTTATATTTATTTCAATTCAATGGTAGGTTTTTAAAGCCACACTATTTTTTCCCTTTGATTTGGCAGTTTTACAAACTCCAGACTGTCAAAAAGACACTGTAATCCCATGAATGTTTTCAAAGCCACAGCCAGGGCTTCTAAGGCAATGATGAAGAAGCCCTGTATTTTAATATGTGGCTTGAAATGTTGGAAAGCTTTCTGTCCTGAAAGGAAGCCCATATTTTGATTGTGTTGATCCAACTTTTTTTTTGTACAAATACATACAGAAAATAAAAGAAACACTCAACCAGTCAGGCAGCATCTGTAGAAAGAGAAACAGAGTTAACATTTCAGGTCCACTGCCCTTCACTATACTGAGGAAGGAGAGAAAACAAATCAGTTTTCAATACCAGAGAAGGCAGGGAAGAGGTGGGTAGAACAACGGAAATATCTCTGATAGGGTGAGATCAAATGAGTTAATGTGGCTGTTAGAACCTGATTGTGCTTCTTCGTCTGTGTAATATGTTGCTAATAGCTGACAGTAGGACTGTACTAACAGTAATGTAGACACACTTTTTGTTTAAGAGGCTCATATGTCTCGATGCTTCTACTCATTTTGCAAATGCAGCTCTGAGGTGGAACAGGGGGCTATTGCATGGTCAGGTGGGACTGCTGCCTCTGGTGGTTCAAGCTGTGGCTCTTTGCTGTCCAGGATGACTTACTCTATTTGTACTTGAAGTGAAAGCAGTACCAGTGAGCAGCTGCAGCTGGATTCCAGGGATTTGAAGCTGGTTGAAGGGTCCTTCTCGGTACACTCTTGCTTTCAGAGGAAGTTTGCGGCCTGTATCTAAGTGGAAGCGAGATGCACACATGAGCGAGAAAGGAATAGAAGGTTAGGGTTAGGTGAATTTGGGTGGGAGAAGGTTTGGTAAGGGCATAAACTGGTATGGGCCTGTTTGATTGAAGGCCTGCAATGTCAATGAAATATCTTCAGTCATTTTTTTGTATTTCAAAAATAAACTATATTCATAAAAAATATATACAGAAAATATAATACAATCAGTGCATGTCTGTCTTTACATTCATAGCATCGTCAAATTAATACATTCATAATGCCAACAAATCAATATATTCTGTTTACAAAGCACCAATGTCACTCTTTAAACAATGCACTCATCAAGTGTTTGAGAGACTGTCACATAGGAGCCAGCCTCTCAGTGTCCAGTGATGGTAGGGCCTCGACTGTGGTCCTTTCCTTTGTGGTGGCTGCACCAAGCTTCAGTGTGTCCCTCAGCACGTATTCCTGCAGCTTGGAATGTGCCAGTCGGCAGCTTTCCCTTACGGACATCTCATTACACTGGAAGACCAACAAGTTTTGGGCAGCCCAAAGAACGTCTTTCACCGAGTTGATGATCTTCCAGCAGCAGTTGATGACTGTTTCGGTACGGGTCCTCCCCAAGTTACAATAGGTTTCTGTTCCTGAGAAGTTGGGCGTTCATAACCTGGGAGGACCTGCATATGTTATTTCTATTATTGGGGCTAATAAATAGGCACTCCGTGTTTGCTAGATTCCTTTTGAAGGTGTTTGCTCAGATGCAATGTTAGAGAGGTGGGGACAGCATTGAGGTTTGTTGGAGCCTTCGTTTATAACCCTCATTTATAGCCCTTGTTTAGAAAGATAGCAAAATAGGGGGCTATGTGGGCGGGAAGGGTTAGATAGATCTTAGAGCAGGATAAAATGTCGGCACAACATTGTGGGCCAAAGGGCCTGTACTGTGCTGTAGTGTTCTATGTTCTATATGAGACAAATCTGATTCAAGGCAGTTTACACGGGTGTTTTGACATGCTTACCAGTGGCACAGATGTTGTATAGACTGAATGAGGGGACCCCCACCCGTCAAGACCGATAATCTAAAATTTCAGCCAACTTTCCCATTTAAAGCTGTGTCCACTTTGTATTGAATCGATCCATTGAGTCCATTGCAATACAGTGCCAACAGCACAGTCCAGTGGCTGATTGTTCACATTGAACTTGCAGCACGGAAACAGGCCATTCAGCCCAAGAGGACGATGCACCAGCTACTAGCTGCTTCATCCCACCCTCTCTCCGCATCCCTCTGTTCCCTTCTCCCTCACCCTTCCATGCATTTTTAAAGGCTGCGCAGATATTTGGCTGTTTGGTAAATGTTCCACTTTCCCTGGCTGAGGAGGAATCTGACTACTAGTCTGATCTTTTTAAAAAAAACAGAAAAAACAAACCCTCTTTCCTGTGGAAGTTGTGGCTGTGCTGTTGTGAGAGATGGAGTGGGCAGAGAGACAGGTCCTTCCCGTATCCTAGGCAGCAGACAGACGGAGGAAGAGCGGCACCAGGCCGAATTAATGTGATGGATAGGGACAGCGGGTCAGTGAGCTGAGCTAATTGGTGTGTAGCCATTAAATGATTCCAAAGCACTGATGCCTGGTTACAGCTGACATTCCCCCTCCCTCCCTCCCCACCAAACAGGACGATGTTGAGTGTAGTGAATGGCATGAATTCTTGACCATATTCATGCTGTATGTTTTCTTATTACAGTATCACTAGACCTACTTGTACTATGAAGCCATTCATTGTGTGTGTGTGTTTACAAGTCCGTCTGCATATGACTCTCAAAGTCATTCACTGTTTGATTTCAGGGGTGGGATTTAGAAGGGGAAAGGTCACAGGCTAAAGCTCCTCTTCACTGAAAAAAGAACGAATCATATGTTGTTTGGCTGCAGTAGTGAAGAAAGATGACCCAGTATAATAATTATCGTACAATTAAAGGAAGGTCCTAATTATTTTGTGTAATCAATTGGTAACTTGATATTATAATTCCTAAGGCCAAGTAGAAAAATATTGGTGCACTCTGTTAAATATTCACACAACTTCACTTTAATCTTCTGTCCTATCTGCCTTTTGCTGCTCATTTTCATATATCAGTTGACTAATTGTGAACTAAAAATATATTTCTTGTGTGTATCTTATTATCTCAACTATATAAGCAACCCCTTGAGGAACAGGAGTTAAAAACCTTACCTAAATGTATTCAGTGCAGTGTTACTCCAATACTCAGAGGGTTCAGTGCCAGCTGATTATCTAATCTGTGCCTGATTAGCATTTTTGTACATTATATTTCATTGCTTGTCAGGTTGGAGGGAAAATATAGTTTTAAATAAGATGACTAGTTATATATTAACTAGAAACAGGCTAAAGTACAAAAAAAGTGATCAAGGTACCTCATGTAGTGTTTCAAGATATTACCAGTTAAATGCCCTGTTGGGCAATCTCACTTGAAGTATAGCCAGTGTATGGTTTGTAAAATGTGGGGAGTGTAATTAATTTTTACAAGAAATATCCTTCCTGGTTCAGCTGAGATTTTATTGTTACCAAGACTCCAGGGTTTTCAGTGAATTATTCCTACTGCTTAGTTTTTTTGAATTACTAATTTTTATATCACTGAACAATTATATTTGCAATGTCATCACAGCAAGCAAGGAATAAGGAGGGAGCAAGAGGGAGAGACTCATCACCAACAGATGGTTAACATGAGGTGCTACTGATTTCCATTTGTATTACAGATGGCTGGGAGTTTCTGAAAACTGCTTGTGACCACTTGGCAAACAGTGCACACGCGCTCTCTTGCTCTGCCCACACCACCCCTTCCCACATTAGAAAATTTAGTTCTTGCCCTAGCCACTGAGGAAGATGACTGAATGCCTCTGGTATTTAAACCCGCAGTTTACTGCTCCCAAGTCCGGCCCTCAGCCGACTGAATCACAGTGCTCCACTGTAAGACTAAGCATTAAGTGTGAAATATGGTGTTAAATCTTTTTAGCTGGTATTTTCAGTCCCCTTCCCTATTCCATTAGATGTGCATGTTATTGATTTGAGGTTGTATTGTCATGGTACGAACACTTACTACCTGCCAATTCAACAGTTTAAAAACAACACTAAGATTAAATCAACGTCCTCATCTGGATTTCCTTTCACAAACACTGCTGTTGGGAACAGTACGTACATAAACATGAAGCTGCCATCTTAATAAACATATCTTTTAACAAGGCTTTAGGTGAGTTCCTCAAGCAAATCTCTTCCTGTCACTCAGAGAACATTGTCTTCCCCATCTCTGCAATCTTCTCCAGCCCCTCAACTGTCCTTGAACTCTGGATTCATGTTCATTCTCAATTTCCCACAGTGCCTTAAAGGACTAGGACCCAAAACTCTACAGTTCCTGCCCTATACCTCCCTGCCTCTCCAACGTTCTCTCCTGCTTTAAATTCATCTCTTTAAAAAAAGCCTTTGATCATCTGTCCAAGTTCTTCCTCATGTCAAGTTTTTTGCTGGATTAGGTTTCTGTGAAGAGCCTTGGGAGCTTTTACTACATTAAAAGGCACAAAATAAAAACAAACTGATGTTTCTTTATCTTAAGTGGGTGCTTTAAGCATAGTCCTTCAAATAACAATGAAAAATATAAATTGTGGCTTATCTATATGATAGTTTAAGAGGCAAGTTCCCCACAATTGTTAGACCCCAACCTGGACAACATAATGTTCTCTTTATCAATCTCCCATTTGTGAAACAGGGTATAATTCATTTTTCCTCACACCCCGTCCCATCTCACAGGGTTCAGGCAGCATAGTCAACTAGAGTCTGGAAGTTAAAATAAGATAAGATTTCTTTACTAGTCACATGTACATCGAAACGCACAGTGAAATACATCTTTTGCGTAGTGATTTGGGGGGCAGCCCGCAAGTGTCGCCACGCTTCTGGTGCCAACATAGCATGCCCACAACTTCCAAATCTGTACGTCTTTTGGAATGTGGGAGGAAACCGGAGCACCCGGAGGAAACCTTCACAGACACAGGGAGAACGTACAAACTCCTTACAGACAGTGGCCGGATTTGAACCCAGGTCTCTGGCGCCGTAAAGCACTATGCTAACCACTATGCCACAGTACGTTGCAGCTTTATGAAACTCTGGTTAGGCTGCATCTGGAGGATTGCATTCAGTGCTGGTCGCCCCATTATGGGAGGGGTGTGGAAGCTTTGGAGAGGCTGCAGAAGAGGTTTACCAGGATGCTGCCTGGATTAGAGGGCATGAGCTATAAAGAGAGGTTGGACAAGCTTGGGATGTTTTCTCTGGAGCAAAGGATGCTGAGAGGAGACCTGATAGAAGTTTACAAGATTGTGAGAGGCATAGACAGAGTAGATAGCCGGTATCTTTTTCCCAAGGTTGAAATGTCTCATACTAGAGGGGCATGCATTTAAGGTGAGGGGGGTAAGTTCAAAGGAGGTGTGTGGGGCAAATTATTTTCCACAAAGAGTGGTGTGTGCCTGGAATGCACTGCCAGGGGTGGTGGTGGAGGCAGATACAATCAAGGCACTTAAGAAGCTATTAGATAGGCACGTGAATGTGCGGAGAATGGAGGAATATGGACATTGTGTAGCCAGAAGGGATTTGTTTGGTTAGGCATTTAATTACTAGTTTAATTAGTTCAGCACAACATCATGGGCTGTTCCTGTGCTGTACTGTTCCATGTTCTATGGAATTCCAGAGAAGCAAATTCAACTTCTACCATGGCAGCTGGTTCACTTAAATGTAAGTAATTAAATAAACTTGGAATATGGTGATCAGGAAACTTCCAGATTGCTGTTGAAAACCCAGTTAGATTCACTGATGTCCTTTAAATGGGGTATCTCCACTATCCTTACCTGATCACCCCATAGCAAGCCATTCAGGATTGACAATAAATACCAGCCATGCCAGCGGTGCCTACGTTAGTCAAAGGCAAACCCCACCACATGGATAATCAAGAATAATTTTCAGTTCTATGCTGCATGATCTTAGTTAAAAGAACTTGAAGGGAGAAAATAATTTATTTACATCTGTTTGTCAACTGTGGGTTCAATTGCCTGTTGGAAAAGCGATGGCTGATTCCTGAGATAGATCACCATTCCCCCTTCCAAATACAGTCAGCTATCATAGTCATAGACTACTACAGCACAGAAACAGGCCCTTCAGCCCATCTAGTCCATGCTGACCCGATCTTCTGCCTAGTCCTATCTACCTGCAGCAGGACCTTATCCCTCCAAACCCCTCCCATCCATGTACCTATCCAAGCCTCTTAAATGTTACGATTGAACCCGCGTCTACCACTTTCACTGGCAACTCGTTCCACATTCGCACCACTCTGAGTGAAGAAGTTCCCCTTCAGATTCCCCTTATTCTTCAAGATTGTCCACGAGTCTCTGACAATTAGCGATTCATCTCCTAAAATTGTTGCAAGTCAACTGGGAGAAAGTCCATGGGGACATAAGTGAGAAAGTGCTTTATGTTTTCTGGTTTATACCTTGTTACAAATATTGGAATTGGTGAAAGAAGAGTCTTTGGCCAGTTGAAGTGGGAGGTCCACGAATATGTCTGGTCAGAGTTGGCAGCTCTGGTCCCAAGTGCTTTAAATCTTGAAGGTAGCCCCTTGCACAGCAAGGAGAGCAGCTTGTGCTCGCCTGTAGGGAACAGTCAGAGACAGCAGCAGCTTTCAGAGGTGGGTGGAAAATAAACTACAAATAAGAAGCCTCCTAAGAGTTTGGGCCACATGCATCGTTAGGTGAGGCCAAAATTTGCTCTAGACGCACACAGACCCGTTCCCGTTGCTTCGATTCTCTTTGTGTTGACTGGTAACTGAGGGGAGAGAGGTGGCAAATGAGCAATAGTTTCTGTCTAGTAATTACAATGTAGAAACATGAAGCTGAACTTGTCAGCTCATGTTAATAATTTTTATTGATTAATGCATAAACATTAACACACATAAAGACTCAAAGATAAACACACACACAAACACAGCTATATATACAAATACACAAATAGACCTATAGATACACAGATACAAAGGCAGAGAAACATGGATACATACACGTATACATAGACATACTTCCGTATGCATGTGGAGATGTATCCTTACACGTGGTTATGCAAACCTATATATCCCTCCTCTTTCTCAGGCAGTCCCACGGGATCGAGGATGACTTGTTTCTACTCTGGTTTGTAGGTTCTAAGGTGGCTAATAAGCCCATTGTGGGGACCACTGACTCTTCCACAGATGGGGCAGGAGGTGTCTGTGGGGTGGGCGGATGGTAGTTGTTCACTTACACAGGGCTTCTGTGTGCTCCTGATGCATACCCTTGAATTTCTCTACACCATCTCAAATGCTCCTGGTGTACTTGAGCAGTCACAGGCCAGAAATTCCCAGTGTCAGGGGGAATGTTGCATTTCTTCAAGGAAGTTCTGAGCACATCCTTGAATCTTTTTCTCTCTCCGCCTGGTAATCTCGTCTCATGGCAGAGAACTTGGAACAGTGTCCATTTTGGGAGTCTGATGTATGGCATACAAGTACAATGGTCTCCCCAATATCACCAAATGAGTGTAACTAGGGCTTCAACGCTGGGACATTGGCTCGGGAGAAGATGCTGATGCTGGTGCATTTATCCTTCAGTGAATTTGAAGGATTTTGCAGAGGCACTGTTGGTGATAATTTTACAGTGCCTTGAGATTTCTTCTCTGGGTGGTCTGCTGCTTAGAAGCATACAGAAAGGCAAGCATCACATACACACATATACACATACATTCAAATACACGTGCACTGTGTTTTCTTGTAAAAATTGTGTATAATTTATGTTTAATTTATTTCTTGTGAATGCTGCTTGTATGATGCTGTGCCTGTGATGCTGCTGCAAGTAAGTTTTTCATTGCACCTGTGCACACATGTACTTGTGCACATGACAATAAACTCGACTTTGACTTTGAGAAACACATGCATAATACACACCTTGAATTTGACAGAGTGAAATGTAAGCTTTTTGTTCAGATTTAAGTCTTTCTTTGCCGCTGCTTTATTTTCTTTGTGGCTTACACACGTTGCAGTATATATAAGGAAATGTGGAACTGTACATTTTTCTGTTTCCTGAGTGAACCAAAACAGAAGGGACTGTAATTGCCATTTTTAAACCTGAGGTCATAGAGTCACACAGCACGGACACAGGCCCTTTGGCCCAACTGGTCCATGCCGACCAAGATTCCCATCCAAGCTCTAGTCCCATTTGCCCACGTTTGACCCATATCCCTCTAAACCTTTTCTATCCATGTGCCTCTTAAATCTTGTTAATGTACCTGCCTCCACCACTTCCTCTGGTAGCCCATTCCATATACTGACCACCCTCTGGGTGAAAAACTTGCCCCTTGGGTTCCTATTAAATCTCTCCCCTCTCACCTTAAACCTATGCCCTCTAGTTCCTGATTCCACAACCCATCTATGCCCCTCATACTTTTTATTCAGGTCTTGAAAGTCTGCCTGAGGCCAAGGTATGTCAGTAAAAGAGTGTGTTCAAAATGAAGATTTGATAGTTGCCCTAATAATGCAGGCATTGACATTAAGCAACGATGCTCTGAGTAGGGCTGGTGGGTGTTGGGGGTTGCAAGTTCATCTCCATGGTAGTCCAGTCCCAATTCTCAAACAATATGAAATCTTGATCTCCCATTGCTAAAGGTAGGGAAGGAAGCTTGAAACAGAATTCATTCACAAAACTATTGGCTGGAGGAGGATGCAACACTAATAACAACTTCCACCTCTTCATCATCTGCAATGTGGCAAAACATCCCATAGTCCTGTACCTGTAGTGGGGTGGGGAGGAGGAGCAGGAAAGAAGCTGAGGATAGAATTAGTAATGTCATCAGAGGGAGAGATTATAAAGAGGTTTTGTGGGATGTAAGTGTCTTCAATAGAGTTTCGAAACTCTCGGCAATTCATTACCAAGAGCCTGCCACCACAATGTTGTCCTCACCACTGCTGAAAATTTCGCCCACACCTACCATCTCGGATGGAGTACAGGTTAGCATTGGATGGGAAGCTGATGAGTTGAAGTTTTTGTTTGGTGGAACTGGGGCAGTCAGTTCTGAACGTGAGTGTACTGCTCTACCTCCTGAGTTCCTCAAGCGGTGTGTTTTTTGACCTCCAAGCATCAGTGAATAAAGAAGCCTTCTTAACCATCTTGCCAACCTATTCTGTTATCTTCATGAACATTCACTCCAGGTTCACTGACAAAATTTCCCAGTTTTTGCATTTAATTTTCCTCTTTACAAAGTCATGTACACCACAATCTCTTAATTGTCTGAACCTTTCAAGGATATGTGAGTATACACAACTTGGTCATGTTGGCTGTTGGACTTTCATTGCTCGTGGCGGGATAGAACGCTGATAGATTTGACAGGTATAGGCATGTACGAACTGGGCTTGCCAACCTGTTTCTTCATACTGCATTGTGTTCCGTTTTTGCTGGGGAATTAGTAGTGTGAGAAATGCAGTAAGCTATTGAACCACAGGAATCCTCACTCAGGACAGTCGAGTTGTTGAGGCACGTTGCCCAATAATACTGGAGCCTGGTCGGTTCCCTCGGATGAGTCAACCCCTCACATTAATCATCAGTCAGCCAGTGCTCTGGCTCTCAAAAAAAAAAGTTTACAGCTGGTTTAACAGTCGCAGCTACAGCAGATACAGGGCTGCTCCAGATCAGAGTCAGAATGAAGGCACTGCTGAATGGAACAAAGCAGAGAGCATGTTGTCTCTACAGGCAGCTAGTTCCCGTGAATGGCTGCCCAAGCATGCAGTTGCTCATCAATCAGACCTCCTTCTTACTCACGGTTCAGACTCTAGTTTCATGCGAGGCTGTGGAGCGGAGCTGAGGGAGTGTGAGCGTTTGATGATGCAGTCCACCTCTTTGAGTAGACAGGAGGAGGCTATTCAGCCCTTTGAGACTATCAATGTTAAAAATGAGGGAGGAAAATGAATGTATTCTCTGTAACTTCAGTAAGAGATAAAATGCACCCAGCAGTCACTTGCAGATTATCCCAGCTGACTCGTCATAGCTGTTTGCTGTTGCCACCTCTGCTTGTTGTCCAAGTTATTGAACAGCAGCATTGACTAGTACCTGCTGTCCTTCTCCAGCCCCCGGCTCATGGAGTTTGAAGCTAATTAGAGCAGCCCGCTTTACTCTCTGGTGCTGTTGGAATCTGGATGAAACCAGAGCAGTGCAGACTGACCTGCTGCCTCCAAGCCAAGATCTTCAGCGGGGAATCAATGAGCTTGCACTGATGGACTTTGCCTCCTGCGCCATCCAGCACCTTGGAGTGGAGAATTTGCTTATTGCAAAATGCTGCAAAGATCAACTTTCAGCCTGCTTTTAGTTAAGCATCTTTCAGGCGAGTTTTGCCAGCGAATAGCTTTCAGGCACTACAGTCTGGGGAAAAAAATTAAAACTGGGATGATGTGCTTCGTGGAGTTTGAAAACTGCTTGCAGATTTATCAGGGCAAATGGGCACAATGATTTCAGTAGAGCTGACAGCCAAAGCACACTGGGAGGAAAAAATGGCAATACAGTGGTACTTTTACAACCATCTTCAGTTTGAGCAGATGATTCACCTCTGCCTTCTTTGGAGGTGCCCAACATCAGAGAATCTATCTTTAGCCAATATGATTCACCCTGTGATAGCCTGACATGAGTGATAGGACTATATATGCAAAGGCCATGGAACCAAATAACATCTGGGCTGTTGTACTGAAGACCTGTGCTCAGAACTAACCATGTTGTTGCAGTACAGTTACAACACTGGCATCTACCCAACAATGTGGGAAAACTGCCAGGTATGTCCTGTTCACAAAGAGCGGGACAAATCCAATCAGGGTAATTTAATCAGATCATTCTCAGCAAAGTAATAGAAGGTGTCCTCCACTGTATGAAAAAGTAGCACTCATAGAGTCACACAGCACGGAAACAGGCCCTTCAGCCCAACTCATCCATGCTGACTGTGTTGCCCGGTGAGCCAGTACCATATGCCCGCGTTTGGCCCATAGCCCTCTAAACCTCCCCTATCCATGTACTTATCTAGATGGCTTTTAAACGTTGCTAATGTGCCCGCCTCAACCACTATTTCTGGCAGCTCATTCCAAATACGCACCACCATTTGCGTGAAGAAGCTGCCCCTGAAGTCCCTTTTAAATCTCTCACCTCTGATTTTAAACATACGCCCTCTTGTTTTAAGCACCCCCTCCCCGGGAAAAAGACTGTGTGCTTTCACCCTGTCTATGCCCCTCATGATCTTATACACCTCTATCAGGTCACCCCTCAATCTCCTACGTTCCAGGGAATAAAGTCCTAGTCTACGCAACTTCTCCTTGTAACTCAGATCTCCAAGTCCAGGCAACGTATAACTAATAACCTGCTCGCCAAGGCCAAGTTTGAGATTTGTTAGGACCATTGGGTCTCAGACTTCACCACAGCATTGGTCCAAATGTGGAAGAACAAGCTGAGTTCCAGGAGTAAGGTAAGAGTGACTGTCTTTGATATCATAGCATTCAATTGGCCGTGCAATCAAGGAGTCCTGGTAAGGCTGAAAGGGGCATCCAGGGGGAAACGCTACGCTGGTTGGAATCAGAACCAGCACAAAGGAAAATAGTTGTATTAGTTGGAGGTCAATCATTCCAGTCCCAAGGCAACACTGCAGAAATTCTGAAGTCCAATTATCTTCATCTGCTTCAATGACCTTGCATCCATCATAAGATCAGAAGTGAGTTGTTTTCTGATGATTGCACAGTAGTCATTTCCATTCAACCCCTCAGCAAATGCAGCAGCTCATGTCTGCAAGCAACACGATCTAGGTGACACTCAGCCATGGACTGATGAATAGCAAGTCTTTTCCCCAGGGTAGGGGAGTCCAAAACCGGCGGGCATGGGTTGAAAGTGAGAGGGAAAAGTTTTAAAAAAGGACCTGAGCAGCAACTTTTTCCCACAGAGGGTGGTGAATTTCTGGAACAAGCTGCCAGAGATGTGAAAGGCATTTGGACAGTTAGATAGATAGGAAAAGTTTGGAGGGATATGGGCCAAACGCAGGCAAGTGGGACTAGCTCAGTTAGGCAGCTTGGTCAGCATGGACAGGTTGGGCTGAAGGGCCTGTTTCCAGGCTGTAAAGCTCTATGACACTGTGTAACATTCACGCCAAACAGCTAACAGGCAATGACCATCTCCAACTAGAGAAAGTCATAGAGTCACAGAGTAATACAGCATGGAAACAGGCCCTTCGGCCCAACTTGTCCATGTTGACCATGGTACTCACCAAGCTAGTCCCATTTGCCTGCATTTGGCCCATATCACTCTAAACCTTTCCTATCCATGTACCTGTCCAATTGTCTTAAATGTTGTTAATGTACCTGTCTCAACCACTTCCTCTGGCAGCTCGTTCCATATACGCACCACCCTCTGTGTGAAGAAATTGCCCCTTAGGTTCCTTTTAAATCTTTCACATCTCATTGTAAACCTATGCCCTCTAGTTTTCAGCTCCCCTTCCCTGGGGAAAAAACTGCATTCATCCTATCTTTACCCCTCATGAGTTGATACACCTCTATAAGGTCACCCATCAGTCTCCTACATTCCAAGGAATAAACTTCTAGCCTGCCCAACCTCAAGCCCTTGAGTCCTGGCAGCATCCCCATAAATCTTCTGTGTACTCTTTCCAGTTTAATGCTGTCTTTCCTATAATAGGGTGAGCAAAACTGTACACAATACCCCAAGTACAGTCTTGCCAACTATGCTTGAAGAACTTCTTGACATCACTCTAGAACAGAGACACAAGAGATTGCAGATGCTGGAATCTGGAGTAATAGTCAAAACACCCACCCTTCCCCCTACCCCATTACACCCCCACCAAAGTGATTTTCAACAAGTCATTACTGAGTATCCAGGAGACTACCATTCATCAGAAATTTAATGTAATTTGGATATAGTAGCACATCAAGTCGAACGTGCATATTGTGTGGAGAGTGACTCACCGCCCGACCCGCAACCCCCATAACACACAAGTAGGAGTGTGATAGAATACTCTTCACTTGTTGGTTTGAGTGTCACTTGAACAATTCTCGAGAAAGTGATCCAGAAATTAGCCCAGAACCTGATCCACCACCTGACACATTCCCTCCCTACTACATCACCGGTACACCACGGCTTCAGGGTGCCAATGCCCTACGGATACTCACAAAGGCTACTTTGGCAGCACCTCTTAAACCAGCAACCTCTACCATGAAGAAGGACCAGGCGTGGGGGCATATGGGCACACCACCTGCAGCCAAGTTGCACACAGCTTGAGTCGGAAATATATCACCGGTCCTTGTCACTGGGTCTACATTTTGGAATTGTGTCCCTCATGGTACTATGGAGTATTTTCAGCATGCGGAATAGATGGTAAATACATGGCAATAGGTCTTTTGCCCCAACTGGTCTATTCCAGTACTTACGGTCCATGTGAGCTTTCTCCCTTCTTCACGTCACCCAATCAGCTGCTCTTCTCTCATTTACTTCCTCTCAAGTGGATCTGTGACATTGTTTGAGCTATCCCACATTCTCCCTACCCTCTGCGTAAATAAATTATCTTTGTCTGAAGAAGTTATGCACCCAAGGATACCCGGGTGGTGATTGTCTCCAACTCTGTAAGCATTTTTTTTAATTAACTTCATGTTTTGTATTCCCTTTAATTCATTTTCTAATTCTTAAACCACTGTCTTAGAATGCCTGGTGATGTATGTTCCACTGAGCTCTGATTAGTGAATGTTTTTTCTTCACTCTGCAACCTGAAAGCCAACCATAAAGAGATGTTATCTTAAAAATCAGCTTGCCATCCAGAAATCCCTGTGTAACAACTCCACTGGCTATCCAAGAGTTGAAAATAGCACTGCGCTAGCAGTCTGTGCAGTTTTTGTAATTGAGCTATTTTTGAAATGGTGATGAATGCCATCATCCCGCAGAAGTTTCTGGATGAAGATCACACTGTTTACTTCTGGTGAGTAAAGTAATTGAGAAAATCTGTTCAATCTTAGCGACAGATAGTCTCTGCTCCTCAAACTCCAACTGCATTCCCCTCAACAATATTCTCTGCACTTTTAGTGAAAGGAAGGTGATCCATCTACCTAACCGCGAGGCATGGTGATGGGGAAGGCGGAAGAGTTATTTCTTTGTTGAAGTAAAGTTTGAATGTAGAGTCTACATGTAGTGGGAACAGCAGTTAGTGCTTCTGTTTCACAGCTCTGGACACTTAAATTGGATCCTGACCCCAGGTGCTGTCTGTGTGGAGTTTGCATGTTCTCTTTGTGACCACTTAGGTTTCCTCTGGGTGCTCCAGATTCCTCCCAATTCCAAATACGTGCTGGTATGTTAATTGGCTTCTGTAAATTACTCCATAGTTAGCCAAGTAGCAGAAAAATCAAAGGGTAGTTGATGGCCATGTGTGACAGAGAATAATTTGGAAGGGGGAAGAGGGAAATAAGGAGGGTGGAATGGGACTGATGGAGTTGCTCCTCTGGGAGCCGGTATGGACCTCAGGGGCTGATTTGCCCCCTTTAGTGTGATTATAAGCATGTGTTGGGTGACTGCATGGTGATATGGATTACAGGTTATTTGAGGAACATATGGTCAGTGTCATGTGCTTGGTAGGAACAGGGAATATTGAGCCTTTGGCTCTGAAGCTTTCAGGATCAATCATAGATTAGTTGCTAGAGATGGGTTATTATAATTACTCAACATCTTCACTATTATCATAGCGTGCAACTAATAGGAAAGTAGAACATGTTCCAGCTGGATCTTTGAAGTAAACAGAAATGCTGGAAATACTCAGCAGGTTGGGCAGCTTCAATGGAAATTATCTTTTTTGCCCATGTAATAAAATTCTTTTGTGGCAATGAACTGAATTTGTCGCATTGTGTTATTTCTGAATAATTCCTTTTTCTCAGCCTATTTCATTCTGCTTGCATTTTATGCCTTGTTTTCATCAACGCAAGCTTTCCAATGCAGACAAGGTTGATCACAGGGACAGGTTTTTTGGAGTCAGGAGTCCCTTGTTCTCTGGCTTAAAAAAAAAGTAATCTCCTTTTCTCTAATCTGTTCTATTCACTGGAATGGACAAGTGCTTTTGGAAAATATCCCAGGGAAGACGCAGAAATTCAATGCTGCTGGTTTGCTTGTTATTTAACTTGGAGAGGGTCAACAGGTGTGGGGACAGAGTATGACTGTCCAAAGTTTCAATTGCAATGTGCAGACAAGACATTTAGCTCCCAAAAACATATAACCCATTAAACTAGCATTATCTTTACAATTTTATTATATACCTACTGATTTGGTGATTTGATTCTTGTGCAAGTCTACAATTGGTAACTTGCCTATTTAACTGAAGGTTGTATTGAATGCAGCTGGCTCTCCCTATAGCAGGAGGAACTCAATAATTCTGTTGGTGCCATAATTTCTTCACACTGCTTTCCACAAAGGTCTAACACCACAGTGAAGGCAAGATCACACTGCTTCAAAATAAAAATGAATTGTTTTGAACTTAATGTCGTAACATTTTATTGCTGTGTTGTTTCAAACCCAAACGGCCAATCATGATATCAGCACACTGCTAGGGATTGGAGCCAAAATACTCTTTTATTGATTGAGTATAAATCCATCCATGTCAGATCACTTCTGTGAAGTCAATGGGTGGACAACAAAGCCCTGGTAGGACACTTCCATTGGGAGACAGTAAACAACATGTGGCAGAACACACTTGCTAAAAATGATTTTTCATCCTTGAAGTTAGGTTTTTTTTTAAAAAAATGATTGTTGATTCCAGCATAATAGCCACAATTTTAATCAATTCTGTTTTCCAAATGAAACCATTTTCCACCTATTCTAAAAATGATTTCTAATATAAGTGTGATTAATACTGAAGACAAGATGTACAGCATGAAAACTATTTCAAGTTATAGAACATTGATAATGAAACATTTTGCTACTTGGTTATTGTTTGGATCCACTGCACAAACATTTCCTTTCTGTGCAGAGCAGAGTTAAACAATCAAACAAGAATTACAATAGCACGATATTGTGGATGCTGGAAATCTGAAATAAAACAAAATGCTGTAAATTCTGAACTGCATCTATGTAGAGAGGGTTAATGTTCATCAATGACCCTTTGTCAAATGAGAATTATTACTCTGTGAAGATATAGGGAGAAGGACCTGGGAAGTTATACGTTTAATCTGTGGTCTATGATGTTGGCTGATCACCAATAAAGTGTCAATGGAAGTCCTTTAATTTCTCTGGGCAAAGAACCAAAAGAGTGGAGAATTGGTTAGGGTTCTTGCTGCCAATTGCTCTCCTAGACACAGGCAGATTAAATGAGCAGGCGGAACTATGGCATATAGTGTTTAATGTGGGTAAGTATGAGGTCAATCACTTTGGATACTAGAAAGGTAAATAGAAGCACTTTCTAAATGACGAGAAACTGGGGACCTTAATGGAACAAAGAGATCTTCAGTCCCAAGTACACAAATCATTTAAAATTAGTAAATGATTCCAAAAATCAATCAAAACAGCCAATGCTTCATCTCAAGGAACCTGAATTACTACTGGATACTCCAGTTCCATAGAGGGTTGGACAGATCTTATTGGGCACTGTGCATTCAGTATCTCAGGAAGGATAGATTGTCTTTGGAGATTGTCCAGAAGGATTCAGTCCTGAGGTCAGGTTGCTTAAATTTGGCTTACATTTCCTTAGCTATAGATAATTGAACTTTATAGAAGATTATGTCAGCCAGACTGAAGCACAGTCCCCCTTTCTGGACACTGAACTTTGGGAAAGATGTGAAGCCTGAGAGAGGGTGCAAAAAAGATTTACTGAAATAGTTCCAGGGACTTTAGAATCTGGGCTATTCTCTTCGGAACAGAGAGGATCTGATAGAGATCTGAAAAAAATGAGTGAGGATCAGGAGGCATTGAATGAAGGTGATTGGCAAAAAAAATCAAAACTGACATGAGAAAAAGTGTTTTAACACAGTGAGTGGTCAGGGCCTGGAATGCACTGCCAGGGTTGGAAATGGAGGGAGATTCAGCCATGGCATTCAAAGGGGAACTGGATCAGTACTTGAAAGGCAACAGATTGCAGGGCTGTGAGGATAGGGCAGAGGAAAGGAACTAGCTGGATTGCTCTTGCATGGAGCTGGCATGGATACAATGGACTTAATGTCCTGCTTCCATGCTGATTCCAAGGTGTCCACAAAGCTAAAATTATTTGAGAGAGGGGACAGAAAAATTGTGAGAGAATCAAGGAAAGGACATAAACTTAGTTCTGGGACACCTTCGAGTAGATCACTTTTCATAAAGTGGTGGAAATTTGGAATTCTCCCCCTGACAAAGACTGTGCGTAACTGGGATATGACGCTTTCAAGACTTAGATAGTTAGACTTTAGTTTAGCCAGAAAGATTAGACGATAGAGAATTAAGATGTACAAATGGAATTGAGTTCCATGGATCTAATCGAAGGAGACTGTAGGCTCAGATGGCCAACTTGTCTTCTTATGTCCCTGTTCCAATGATCCATATAGATGGTGTAAAGGGAGTGTAGTGTTTCAGCAGGTAGTGCTGCTGCCTAACAGCTCCTGTGATCTGGGTTTGATCCTAACCTCATGTGCTGTCTTTGTGGAGTTTGCACATTCTCCCTGTGACTGCATTGGCTTCCCCTGGGTGCTTTGGTTTCATTTCCAAGTCCTTCTTAACAGTAGAGGCTGGCAGGTTAGTTGGCTGATGTAACTCACCCCTGGTGTAGGTTTGTGCTAAGAGAGTCAAGGAGGGGTCGATCGGCACGTGAGGGGGAACAGGTTGCAGGGAGATAAGTTGGGGAATGGGAGAGATGGGTGTGTTCTGAGAACTGAAATAGAACAAAGGGCCTCCTTCTGTGTTATGAGGAAAATATGAGAAATATAAGGTGTGGTAGAACTGTCCCTAGTTATGGTGATTCTGCTCCCCCTATCAATAATCAATGTCCATACTCTGGTGTAAAAACTGACCTGTTTAATGAGTGTCCACCAAAGAGTACCAATGGTCCAGTCACTGCCTTTGGGAGGGGGCAGTATGTTGGCTGGTGGAGGTAGGTATAGAAAACCTTTCTCCTCACCAGTGATTTATAAACACATAATGCCGTTGTTTGCATTATACAATTTTCACATTACTTGCACTCAGTTTAACTGTGATGAATGAAAGAACAATTTTTATTTACATGAGAGCAAGTCTCTGAAGCAACTTTACAGTCAAAGAACTGCCTCTTCTGGATAACATCGCACTCACTTTGCACGTGGTTGTATCCCACGAACAGCAATATGATAATGACTGTATTGTCTGTTCATTCAAGAGTACTTGCCTGATGGACTGACTTTGGGATCATCGAGTTAACAAAGAGTATGGCAGTGAACTTGCATGCAGTAAGCTCCCATGAAAAGCGAAGGGCTAATGATCCTGACGGCCCAGACACTACTGAACCTTAGCCAGTGGTTCCTTAAAAATGGAATAGAGGTCAGTTGACCTTTGCTCCACTTCTGAGCTCACCAATGAGTCTGGGGGTGAAGCACAAATGTACTGAGGGGCAGATGGATGTACTTGCTATTAATGACTGGTATATGTAGCAGAACCCCACTCATTTGAATGAAGAAGTAAATATAAGTAAGTCGGAGGCACGAGAGACTGCTGATGCTGGAATCTGGAGCAGCACACAATCTGCTGGAGGAACTCATCAGGTTGAGCAGTACCTATGGTCCTGGTGCAGGGTTTTAACCCGAAATGTTGACAATTCCTTCCCCCCACAGATGCTGCTCGACCCACTGAGTTCCTCCAGAAGATTTTTTGTTGAATAGAGGTAAATAGTTTTTTTGCTTTACACTATGTTTTTTATAAATTTCTAGTATCTTGCAATGCCTTTGAGTAAATTTATTTTTTTTTAATGATTTAAATCGACTTGAACTGTTTTTCAATGTGTCCAATTATCAGACATTTAAAAACATTCAAAGGCCTTTGATGGCAGCAATCTGCTCTCTATCAGGACAGATCCACCACCCAAGGTTTGGCTGTTGCTTGTGGACCACTCTTCCTCATGAGATGACCTTCAAGTTGGTTGGAACCACAGGGTCATCAAAAGTAACTGTATACCTGGAGCAAAGGATGCAAGGCAGATCTAACACATGACCTGCTTTAATAATATTTAGTAAGGCAACAGGAGATAACTTCCCTGCTCCTTTTCAGTTCTCTGTACTGTAGGACCTTTTACATGCACCCAACAAGGGCTTCATCTTCAAGAGTTCTCAGACAGTGAGGCACTCCCTCACACTAGACTGAAATGCCGGCCTAGAGTGGCACTTGAACTCGAGATCTTCTGCCTCAGAGATGAAGGTGCTACTCACAGCACCACTGATGAAACAAGCATGCAGTATGCATGTTTTCCCTCCTTTTCCTTGTCTTTCTCCTCTTCCTTTCATTTCCTGAAGCTTCCTGAAGCACTGCATGTTCTGTGTCTTGGCAGTGAGATTCGGGTTAACCAAGCAGAATGCTGGAAGCACAGATGGATCTGATTATATCCGGTTAAGTCAAAGTTGCTCCATATTTATATTTTTTTAATGCTTTGCTACATATAGAAAAAAACCGTGACTCAATTGCGCAGGTTTGTATCCATTGTTTTACAAATAAACATACAGTGAAAGCTGAACTCTGCACCTTAAATTCTGATGATGTTGTTAACTGGAATAAATACAGAAAGGAGAGGTTAGAACCACCAGTATATATGTGAATAATGCATTCAGTTTAATGGAAGTTGAATAATTTTTGATGAGTACCCTGTTATTTAGTTATAAGTAAATCTAGCCATGGGCACAGGAGCCAAAGTGAAAGGTGAAGTGTTCTACATTAAAGGGTAGACAAGGTTAAGAGGAAGCAAATGCCAGAAAGATGCTTGGTTATTGGAAAGTTCTTGGCAAAAAGTCTGAAACTTTCCAGTAACTTTTGCCTCAAGGGGTTCACACAGCTTTACCCAGTGCAGGAGAATTAAACTGCAAAGATTCGGTGATTGCAGTTATTTCAGTAGTAGGATCTTGATAAGGAGGAGTTATACACAGCACCTAATTCCCAATTCCGTGTACAAACTCTCAGTCCAGGCAAATAATTAACTGTTCCTGCAGTGTTCTTAAAAGATATGGTGCCCTTCTCCGGCCTCCTTTTGACTCCTCGTTCCACTTGTTCACAAGCATCAAACCTGAGATCTAGACGTCTGACCTTTTGCACACACCCAGGCCCTTCCAAAAAAATCTTCCAGGCAATTTTCCTTCCAGCAGTAACTCCTCACAAAACCTCTCCATCCCTGGGAAAAAATAATAATCTGAAGCCAATTACGTGACCCTAATGAGCAGGATGAAGTGATTATTATCAACAATTAAACCAGCATCAGCGTTTTAACTGACTGCTGCCAGTTTTTTTTTTGCTCAGTGTCTGAGTTTTAGGTAACAAGTTGGATCCCATTTCTCTTGATTTTTCAGATTCAGACCTGTGTGCTAAAATATTATTTACTGTACTTGGGTGAACCATTCTGCAGCTGGTCTAAAAAAAATGTGCACTGTTTGCAGTTTCTGCTTGACAGAATATTGAGGTGCTTGCCAGTATATGCTAATAATGACTGAGGCCTTGTTTTCTGACCCATAGCTAATATTCTGCGAGTCACATGAATCTGCAGAAGATTCCTGAGTTTAGAAAAATGCTTGGCCATTTTTCAATTGTCCAGTAATAAATACAAATACTTTCTTGTACTGTATATTTTCTTTAAAGCATAGCCAGCTGGTTTACAAGAAAAATCACCATTGATAAAGACACAACAGGATTCAATGTAAATAGGTGACTAGGTTGCAATGGGTTTGTTGGGGGGGGGGGGGGGGAGGAGGTGGGGGTGAATGGATGGAAATATCTGTTGAGTGCTGAAGCATGTTGGGATTCGCCTGGCGTGGACAAAGCAGCATTTTGTTTTCCCCGCAGCGACCTTGCTTTTCAAGGACAAACCGAAAGCTTGATGAAATGAGGCTGCAGATGGCTACCTATCACACCATTGAGCAGTAATAAAGCGCAGGGCTTGGAGAAAATTGAGTACCGGGGCAGAGAGGGTTTTAGTCAAAATAAAATATGTGCACCCGGGAAAAAGTGAAAGGTTAATTAAACTGCCTCCTGTGCGTTGTGTGAGTCTTACCGCCGCGGCACAGATATTGTTTTAAGCTTGTTCTTCATGTAGTGGGCGAGCTGAATAGTTGACAAGAGTCGAGCAGAACTTCTGTGCCACAGATGGGGGTCTGAATTATCGGAGAACCCACTGGAAACTTGGGCAGCCTGAGAGACTGTAACATCTCTTGCGGGTGTAAATCCGCCTTTTTAATTCTTGAATGTGCTCGCTGCAGATAAATGTTTCTCTTTTTCTGAAATGACTCCTTATTAAATCATATCAACCCATTTTGAAGGCCCGCTCTAATGACCTGTCTTCGCCTTTTCCACTTTAAAGGGACATTTATCGAAAGGCTGGAGGTTCATAAAAATGTCTTGGAAATGCTTCCCCCCCCCCCCCCCCCCCCACCTCTCTTGGGAGAGGATTTCATCCTGAAAGACATCATGTACAAGTAAAGTGTTCCACTGCAATTTACAATTGGAAGGCATTGAAAATAGCTTTGCCTGTTGCTTTTTTGCAAACTGAATCACACGAATTTGTGGGTTTTAGGAAATATCCTGCCTATTTCTAGAAGGATCTTCTCCAAAATAATTAATTCTTAAAGGAATTGTTCCCCTCCCTTTTCTTAAACAAGAAAATTATGGAAGTGAGGTGACAGGAGGACACAAATTTGTTAGAAGGGTATTTCTCCCAGAGATTAGAATGATGTTAAAATGTGTGGATTATTACTGTGAGAAGGTTAGAGGTGCAGGAACGGTGTGCGCTGACCTAGTGCCCTTGAATCAGTGTTTGCAGACTATATTTGATGTGTTAGCCTCTTCGGTTTTTCTTTAACAGTTTAATGCCAACTCGTGTGAAGCCTCCATGTTGTTAGGAGAGAGAAGGGTCAGCGAGTAAAAACCGCTCACCCCCCCCCCCCCCCCCCCCCCCGTCACAATGTGCTGAATAGCCAGATACAAATCAGCAAACCGATTTGCTGGCGCACTCGTCTCTCCTGGTCGCTCTGCTGCGAAGCTGACTGCGTGCGGAGTGTATTCCTTTTCACCGCTTTGTTGCAGCTTCCATCGATAAACTTGTCAGCCAGGTGTGGCTTCAGGAGTCATTGATTCCCTTCAAAGAGCGGCTTGGCTTTGTTATACAAGTGTGTGTGCTTATCAATGCCACAGGGGCAGAGCAGTAGAATGCACTTAAAAGGGCTCGTTCAGCACACTGTGCCAACGGATCAGTTACTGCTATCAAAAAAAAGCTTTTTTTGTGTGATGGACAACTCTCGTGACATGTACAGTAATTTGAGACTTGATCATTCTTTGTGCAAAAGGCACTTCAAAAGAAGTTCATGTGAAAACAAACTGAGTCTATCGTGGATTTGCATTTAGATGTATTGCAATGCCAGGATGCCTGTATCAGCGCTGGAACTGATTAACCATTGCCATATTTTCGTCTCACAGTTTACAGTTCCAGACATTATCCACAGCAACAGCTGCCTTCCAATAGCAAAGGCTGGAATGGGATGTTTGATATGTTATCCTTCAGTCTTTTATGGAATCTCTTGTGCCTTCTCGTTAAGTACTTGCAGTGTGAAAGGGTAATTGCCCTCCTAATTTTTAACTCTCCCCAATTCAGCCCGTCCCTCACAGAATATTGTTGAGGTCCCCAACGCCATCCTTCCCTGCCTACCCTCTTCCAAGCCTTCTCTCCCTCCCCATGCCTTAACACACATACACAGATGTACACATACATACAATTAAATACACATTCAAACACACACACACACACACACACACACACATTTGTTCTACTCGACAACCACCTACCTTTATAATTTAAAAACATCCATTCACCTATTTAAAATCCAAGATAAAGCGGGCTTTAAAAATATCTACGCCAGGACATTAATTTAACTGAGAGGAGTTGAGTCGAGTCGTTTAATTTGGGAAGACGTGGCATATCTCTGCTTGTTTGTGCCTCGTAATAGAAATTGCAAGCTAGATCTTGCTTAGAGGAAGAGGAGTTGAATCCAACATCCGCGGCTGCAGCTAATGCCCTATTTACCTTGGTACTGTAGCGACACTACGCCGTTTTCTCCCGGCACCAGTGCAGTGTTTAATGATTACACTGCTGCAAAGCTTGCCTTTTAGATAAGTCAACTCACTGACGTTCAGGCATCTGTTTATACTGTGTCCACGCCATTGGCAAACCGTGTCATGAGGGGCTTCATTGGTGAGTTAACTTCAGAACCGGTTCTAAGCCCTGAACTTTCAGCCGGTTCAGTTAACATCACTGAACACTGTGCCCTACACTCACTGTTCGTTGGTACATTTATAATTCCTTGGAGGGGCATTGGAATTAGACCGGAGGCCAGGTTCCTGAGCCCACCTGCTCCGGAACCTCCATGCACATTCCTTGTCTTGACAGGCGAGGTTCAGCAATGTGGCATTCCTCACTTCCTGGCGGGAAAGTTTAGTATTTTTCTTTCAAATGTTGTTGCAGACTCGATTTTGGTTGATCACTGTGACCCGACCAATCGCTTCTATTAAAAGGTCATCTTTACCGGAGGGACTATTTGCATTTTCCATTTCTGCTGCTTTGTGGACTCGAATCAGATTAATTTATTGTCATATACAGAGAGAGGAGAAAACTCATTACAAACTAGTGGGCAACAGCTTGAAAGGGGATCTGTTGACTTTCTTAAAACATCTGTACACAGGAATGGACATAGTGCTTCTTTTAAAAGGATGTGTATATGTTTTTCATGTTTACTTACTTAATAGATCCTTTCTTTCTAACTCTGACCTTCTCTTCTCCTTTGTTCTAATCCGCTCTTTGTCTAAGCGCTTCCAACAGTTCCCCAGAAGTGCCCATAGGCTAATCCTGTATCCTGCCATTGCTGATCAATGTAGAGCCATGTGATGCAGCGATCTGCCTTACATCACTGTCAAGCGACCGAGAAGCAGTGTTCCAGGTGAAAATATGGTCAATAATACTGTACGTTCCAGGGCTGGCGCAGAGCATAGTTTGAACATTGCATTTCTTGTCGCCGATCTATCACTAACAGTCTCTCTCTCTCTCTCTCTAATTGTACCCACGCACCCCCCCCCCCCGTTCTAGATAATAGCGTACCTCTAATCAACAAAGTAGTAAGATACAATGTGCTCTGGTTTATAGAAAGTGGCCTTGTTAACAATCGATTAGTTGGGGAATGAAATATTCTCTTCTCAGTTTCCAATTCAATGCTGTATTTTAAGTTGATTTTTTTTTTAAAAAAAAGAACGCGAAGTGGTTCCTCTATCACTGAAAGCCGACTTATGCTCTACAATTATCGTTCAAATAATATGATTAGATTTTCACACAGGACCTGTTAAATGTAGGAGATTTTATTTTTAAAAAAACATATCCGTAGGATCAATACTGGAAGGCTTGTTGGAAGATTTGAAATGGCTTTTCTCTTGTTCTTTCTTGGTGAGGAAGTTAACTGGGATGTTTCCAAGGGAAGGGGATTATTTCATTCCACAACTATTCCATGTATCTGACTCCCTAACCACCCATTAAAATATGCAGCACACAAATCAGAAACTGCTTCGAATGGAGCTCTTCTGAAGGGCGATTTTAATGAGAGATCCACGCTCCCACTAGTGGCGAAGCGCTGTAACAGCCTAGGAATGGGGGAATTATTGCAAGCGGTCTTGATTTTGCCGTTGTCTCCTTCAGTTCCATTCCCGCCCCCCGAGAAACTGAACACTAAAATAAAAGGGATTCTTTTTGGCAATAAGTCTTATTAAATTACTGTAAATCTGGATCTAAATCGAACCCAGGAATCAGACATCAAAGGTCTTTATTCCACTTTGCTTGTCTGAGATACCAAGTCCATGAGAAATTTAATGTGCCCTAGAGATATGCATTGAAACTGTTCCAAGTACGTCTCTTAAAAAAAGCACATGCACACTTTTGCTTCAGTGGACAGGAGCCATTACATGCAACAATTGACCTAAAAGGAAACACTACCGTTTCTAGCACAGTTATTGAGGTCTAATCTCATTTCTGTTCAGGTAAATGGTGTGCTGGAACAGATTAATGTCTGCCTGCATGCCTTGGAAGCAGATGAAATAGGAACTTTGGATAAATTCTTGAAGTGGGAAAACACTGCAGGATCCCTGAGGGGAAAATAAAGGGAAGTAGTTCTAATTGGATAGCTCTTCCAAAGAAATAGCACAAACTCAATGGGCCGAATAATCATAGACATAATTATAGAGAGATACAGAGTGGAAAGAGGCTCTTTGGCCCACAGACCCCCTGTCAATCATCCAACACCCTTCTCTTTACATTAATTTTAGTCTAACCCATTTTATTCTCCCCACATTCCCATCAAGTCCCCCCAGACTCTACACATCAGGGGCCAATTTATAGCAGCCAATTAACCTACTGACTCGCTCGTCTTTGAGTTGTTGGAGGAAACTGGAGCACCCAGAGGAAATCCACGCAGTCATAGGGAGAACATGTCAACTCCACACAGACAGCACCGGAAATCGGGATAGAACCTGGGTCATTGGAGCTGTGAGGCAACAGTTCTACTAGCTGCGACATCATCCTGTGTGATTGTACATCCATAATTTGGAGTTTCCTGAATCTAGTAAAGATACAGCTTTTTCCTCCATATATTACCTGTATTGAAGGACAGTATATCTCCCAAAGGCATACATTTGCAGTTTAATTCTGTGTTGAGAGCTGACCACATTTCATATGCAGCAACAGAGCCTGCAATGCACTTCCCTGTAGCTGTGACACTATACTCTGTATTCTGTTATTGTTTTGCCCTGTACTACTTCAATGCACTGTGTAATGAATTGATCTGTACGATCGGTATGCAAGACAAGTTTTTCACTGTACCTCAGTACAAGTGACAATAATAAATTTATACCAATAGGTGCAGTTCCAGAAACCGAAGCCATATTTAAAATAAAATCTCTGATTAATCATGCAAATCATATTCTCTCAAGTATAAACAGAAAGTACCGAAAATACTCAGCAGATCAGACAGCATCTGTGGGGATGGAAGCAGATTTCATATTTCAGGGCGATGCTCTTTCAACAATAAAAGTGAAGGCAGTGCGGAGGCAGAGAAAGGGGAGGGGAAGAAAGAAAAAAGAGGAGGCCAGTGATGACAGAACTTAAATAATGAAAGGGAATTCTTGTGGTTTGCAGCGATCGGTGTTTACTCCTTTTGCCAGTGTTTTGGAATTTATTTCATGGCTGTTGAAATAGCTGCACGATTAGACATGTTTCCAAATCCAAGGCTTGTGCAGGGTGTGAGACAATGAAGGATTTGAAAATACTTCCGTGTTTACCTCGTTCAACTCAAAAGATTTTTTAAAAAGAACCTCTCTCTCTCTCTCCCCCTCTCTCTTTCTTCTCTCTCTCTTTCTTCTCTCTCTCCCCTGTCTCTCTCTCTCCCCCTCTCTCTCCCCTCTCTCTCTCTCTCCCCCCCTCTCTCTTCTCTCTCTCTTTCTTCTCTCTCTCCCCTCTCTCTCTCTCTCTCCCCCTCTCTCTTTCTTCTCTCTCTTTCTTCTCTCTCCCCCCCTCTCTCTCTCCCCCTCTCTCTCTTTCTCCTCTCTCTTTCTCCTCTCTCGCCCCTCCCTCTCTCTCCCCCCTCTCTCTCCCTCTCTCTCTCTCTCCCCCCCCCCCATTCTCTTCTAACATTGGCATTGACCTCATGTTGGGATACAGTTCCATGGCAATAGGCCATATATGTGATGTTGGCCAGATGCCCATGTATTGGAGTGACCATGTGTGTCCTCAACTTGTTTGACTATAAGGGTGATCACAGTCAAGAACAGATTTCTTGTGCTCTGGCCAAAGTCACTGTGTATGGCCATCAGCACTGTGACCTGTGGCCGGATGACTCTGGGGCTGCCCCCAGTCCAATTATAACATTTACACTAGGTGGGATCACTATTTCTGCACAGATCAGGGATTTAACCTCAGATATGGAAATTTCATGACTATGTAATATTTAAAGTTCAGGGACAGGCCCAAATGGTCCGTACTTTTTTTTGGCATTCATTCTCAGATTCCCATTTTGTGTGTGTGTGTGTGTGTGTGTGTGTGTTTGTTTTGAAAATAACTTTATTTTCAACAGCAACAAAATGCACGGATTAAAACATTATCCTCCTTATCCAGGATGCACTTCAGCTGTTCCAGAAGGTTTGCAGCAAGCCAGTGGACACAGTATGCTCCCTCTCTAGGGATACCTGTGTGGAGATGTAACCTTGGAATAAAGGCAGCCAATTGGCTTGGATGGACACTGAGATGGTCACTGGCTGGACTTAGAAATAGCCACCTTGGCCAGTCCCATGGGCAGGCCAATGAGAAGGTCCCCTGACCAACTCAACCCTCCTCCCTCTCCCTGTACCAGGTGCCCAAAGGTCAAGAACATGAGGCTGAAGTGCAACCAGAATCTGAGCGACAGCCCTTGCAAATACTCAGTGAGGAGCTGCAACCCCGCGCATACCACATAAGCATGGGAAACGGGACTCCTCCAAGCTGCAGAAATGGCAGATCATAGAATCATAGAACAATACAGCACAATACAGGCCCTTCGGCCCACAATGTTGTGCCGACCTTTAAACCTCGCCTAAGACTATCTAACCTCTACCTCCCCCATATCCCTCTATTTTAAGTTCCTCCATATGCTTATCTAGTAATCTCTTGAATTTGACCAATGTACCTGCCTCCACCACTACCCCAGGCAGCGCATTCCATGCCCCAACCACTCTCTGGGTAAAAAACCTTCCTCTGATATCTCCGTTGAACTTCCCACCCATTACTTTAAAGCCGATGGATTAGGAGTCTATGAACCAGCTGAAAAAGTGGGTTGCAAGGGATTGCAGCACCCTCCACCCCAGGCCCATAATGTAGAGATATACACAGCCCTCCTCCGGGGAAGATGCTTGCTGCCAGATGGTGAGAATGTGGTTAGATGGCACTAAGTAGATGGCAATGCCTAAACCACTTAAGGTCACAAGGGCCTCTTCCAGCCTTATCAAGGGGAGTGCTACCATCTCTCCCTTGTGTAGGTGCCGAACAGAAGCCTCCTCCCACCTTAACCTAATCCCACCCTATTTGCATAGCCTTCAGTTTCTTTCCCCCTCATGTCCGTATCTAACATCCTGTTATTTGCATTGATCCTCTTTGGGTAAACGGTGGCTAAGCTATTGAGGAAACTTTCATGATACGCTTGATAAGTGTGTGAGAATTTTCAAACTCAACCTGACAGAGCACTTACTTTTTATGTTTTATATCTGATGTCGCCTTCGTCTAACCTTTCAAGCACCGACTGTCGTTGTGGCTGCCAAAGATTATTCCTATCTCCTAGAGCTGTAGTTTAACCTCTCCTTTGGTCATTGGCCCTCGCTGCTCTTCACCCAGGACACTAGACCAAACATGTGGTGATATTATTGAAGTTTTGGTCGAGTTTTAAAATGGGGGCAGATTATTTTCCTTACAACATAGGAGGCCATTCGGCCCATTGAGTCTATACCAGCTTCAGAGCATTCCCATCAGACCCATTCTCCCACTTACTTCCCTCTTATCTAATTTCTCTCCCATGTCAATCAACTTGCCTCTGATTCTTGTATCACCCACCTATGCTAAGGGTAGTTTACAGTGGGCAATTAAACTACCAACCAGCATGTCTTTGGGATTTGGGAGGAAACCAGAGAACCCAACTGAAGCTCACACTGTCACAGGGAGTACATGCAAACCTCCCACAGATAGCACCCAAGGTCAGGATGGAACACAGACCACTGGAGCTGTGAGGCAGCAGCATCAACTGCTGCACCACTATGCTGCCCATGGAACTCAGTAGATTCTTACTCACCTTTGCACTACATATAACTCCCCATGAACTTTATTTCCCAATCTACCTCGTCGTGGCCCTTGCAATTTACTTGTCTACCTGCACTGCACTTTCTCTGTAACTGTAACACTATATTCTGTATTCTGTTTTTCTTTTTACTACCTTGATGTACTTATGTATGGAATGATCTGTCTAGATGATATGCAAACAAAAGATAAGATCTTTATTAGTCACATGTACATCTAAACACACAGTGAAATGCACCTTTTTTGCGTAGAGTGTTCTGGGGGCAGCCCGCAAGTGTCGCCACGCTTCCGGCGCCAACATAGCATGCCCACAACTTCCTAACCTGTACGTCTTTGGAATGTGGGAGGAAACCGGAGCACCCAGAGGAAACCCATGCAGACACAGGGAGAACGTACAAACTCCTTACAGACAGCGGCGGGAATTGAACTCCGGTCACTGGCGCTGTAATAGCATTACACTAACTGCTACACTACCGTGCCTGCCCTACAAAATTTCACTCTATCCTGGCACACATGACAATAAGAAACCAATACCAATACCAACCCCAGCTGAACCGAGTTCCTTGCCTGGTCATTTCAACCGGCTGTTGTGAGTCCCCATCTTTGCAAGGTCTGAAGTCACATAAAGGCCAGACTGGTTCAGTGCAGCAAATTTCCTTTGCTGAAGTACATTAAGTGAACAAGGGGGGAGGTTATGATAACCTGGTAGTTTCAGTCACCATTACTAATGAGAGCTCTTCAATTGCGAAGACTTTTTCATTCATTGAAATGAACTTTTTTGGATTTTTAAACATCTCTAGATTAGTCATTCAATAACTTAACCACCATACCTTGGGTGGGTGCAGGTGGATGAAGGGGGATTCAAAGTTCTGCCCTGGCTCTTAGGGAGGGTAATTGTCAGCAGATGTTCATTGATCCTGGATACAACAATTTAACAAACCATCTGCTTTAATATTCGTTCACTGCATGAAGTGGTATTTCCCAGGATCGTTTAATTTCCTTGTTTGAACTAATGGAGAAAATTGATTGCTGCTGACAAAATATTGAAATAAAAGGGTCCTTTTCTGATGTTAAATTTCAGTAAAACCAATGAATGACCCACAAGCAAAGCTTGATATAAATTGACACGTAATATTGCTCACCACATTGTAGATTGACAGGTTTGCTCTAATGTAAATTTACATTATGGCTTTACCACAATGTAGATTCACAAGGTCTCCCCCATAGAGGTTCAAACCAAGGTAGTTACCACAATGTAGGTTGAGAGATGGTGCTGTTTGCCATGATTCAAACCTTCAGACCCTCCCACCTACATTGAGTATGAGAGTAGGAAGTCATGTTGCAGCAATATAAAACTTTGGTTAGGCCACATTTGGAGTATTGTATGCAGTTCTGCTCACCCTATTACAGGAAGGATTTGGAGGCTTTGTAAAGGTACAGAGAAGGTTTACCGGGATGCTGCCTGTATTACAGGGTATGAGCTATAAGGAGAGGTTGAACAAACTTGGGTTGTTTTCTCTGGAGCAATAGAGGCTGAGAGGAGACCTGATAGAAGTATTTTCAATTATGAGAGGCATGAATAGAGTAGACAGTCAGAATCTTTTTCCCAGGGTAGAAATGTCAAATACTAGAGGAAATGCATTAAAGGAGAGAGGAGGAAAGTTTAAAGGAGATGTGGGGGGCAGGTTTTTTACACAGAGGGTGGTGGGTGCCTGGGATGGTTTGCCAGGGGGAGTGGTATTTAAGAGACTATTAGATAAGATAACATATCTTTATTATTCACATGTACGTCAAAACACCCAGTGAAATGCATCTTTTGCGTAGAGTGTTTTGGGGGCAGCCCGCAAGTGTCGCCACACTTCCGGCGCCAACTTAGCATGCCCACAACTTCCTAACCTGCACGTCTTTGGAATGTGGGAGGAAACCGGAGCACCCAGAGGAAACCCATGCAGTCACGGGGAGAACGTACAAACTCCTTACAGACAGCGGCCGGAACTGGACCCATGTCGCTGGCGCTGTAATAGCGTTACGCTAACTGCCACACTAGACAGACACATGAATATGCAGCAAATAGAGGAATATGAATCATGTACAGGCAGAAGAGATTTAATTTAATTCAGCTTTGTGTTCTACGTTCTATGTTCATATACCTGTTGCATTATATTTTGCATTTAATGATGTAAGCAGATCATGATGATATCCTTTTAATTTAACAGAGAATGCTTGTTTTTTTTTCCCCAAGACTTACCAGCTTACATTTTGTTCTGTAAAAATTACAAGTGTAGAATATTTTAAAGATGTGGCAAAGTCTTCTGTCAGGGTCCAGCACTGAGATCTTTCCTTCCTCAGCCCTTGCTGAAAAGCCCAGTGAGCAAAGGTTATTGCCGGATGTTGAAGTGTCCTGAGTCTTATCATCGTCATTCCTTTACACATTGTGCCAGGCTTGGATCATTTCCTGTAGTTGCTTTCCAAAGCCTGAATTCCCATTGTTACATTTACTAGTTTTGAGACTGGTCCTGGCACTTCCGTCAGATACCAAAACCAATATTTCTGATTTCTGATTTCTGGGTGGCTTTTTATGAATGATGTATATTTTATCATTTCTGATTAAGGAAGCATAACTGCATGGAAACAGTAGGCATTATGCTCAACTGAACTGTAAACAGCAGAGTTTGCTAATTCAGGGATTGGCTTCAATCCCATGCAGTATTAACCTTGCTGTAATTTAGACACCATACAACAAGGCATTACTGGAGCATCACAATTTACCAACTCTGTGCATTGGGGTTTTGGATATGTCCCAGAGGAATTCAAGGTCAAGATTCAAACTCTGGCCAGACAAATTCTTGGAGATTCTGTCAAATGAACTCCAGCTGATTGCATCCTCTTGGACAGCACCTTATCCCATTTGCAAAGTTTTTATGGATTAAGGAATCCAGGTATTCATAGAAACTGAAGGAAGCACCCAATTTAATGTCGACCACCCCAAACCTCCACTGATTTTCTCCACAGAATTGACTGCAGGAGTTTCCATAGTTGGGATATAACCTTATCTTGCCATGAGTGAGATGCAAGTGCTGATTAATGGGATTTGAGCATGATGGTCAGCATGGATAATGTGGGCTGAAGGGCCTGTTTGTGTGCCGTACGATTCTATGACTACAACATGTCTCCATGCTACATGCTTAACTGTCTGAAAGAAATAACTCATTGAGGTTACATAGAAAGGAGTAGAATCAGTTCCCAAATCTTCAAGCAGTTATCGTTTTGTATTTTAAAGGTGTGGCAAAGCCTTCTGTAAGGGTCTAGCACTGAGATCTTTCCTTCCTCAACACATATTGAAGTCAAATATATAACTATATAGTGAATGTCAAATATATAACTACTTAGAAAAGAAGATATTTCAGTCTTTTTTTTGTATATCTGAACCGTGGCTAAGAAGTTATATGTAGGGTACTCACCAAACTACAAACACTACTCAGATGTCCTATCCACACCTTTAGACATTGTAATCCTAAAGGGGAAGGCAGAGCTAATCACGGCAGTGTAGCGGTTAGCGTAACGCTATTACAGCGCCAGCAGCCCAGGTTCAATTCCGGCCGTTGTGTGTACCCCGTGTCTGTGTGGGTTTCCTTCGGGTGCTCCGGTTTCCTCCCACATTCCAAAGACGTATGGGTTAGGAAGTTGTGGGCGTGCTATGTTGGCGCCGGAAGCGTGGCGACACTTGCGGGCTGCCCCCAGAACACTCTATGCAAAGATGCATTTCACTGTGTGTTTCGATGTACATGTGACTAATAAAGAAATCTTACCTTTTATCTTGCAACCGTACCACAACAGGATAATGATGCAGTTCATTATTGGCTATTCTTCTCCTCTTGTTAGAATATCATTGGATCAGCAGTGCGCAGGGTGTTAGGAGGTTGGGATGGGTGTGGTATTGTGGTGATCATTACTATTTTAAATGCTGATGGATGGATATGTAAATAATATGCATTCGTGCTTCAATATGTGTTGTTTTGGACAAATGAAAGTAAGTACTTTCACTATTTGTAATGTTTCCCAAACTCTGCAGAAGTATACTTAATATGTACAAATGCACAACAGGACTCATCGTCCAGTTTTGGTGATGTACTGGGAATGGGACTGTTGGCATTTATATGTGAAGAGGGTGCAGAGTGAAGTTCAACACCACTGACAGGGTTGCCAGTTCTAGTTGAATGCTCCAGTTCCTAAAGGTTCGTAACACACACTCCTTCCTCCAATAGTCCTATCCCCCAACTTATGACACCCCTCCTTGGCATGGCCAATTAAAGACTGAATAGATTCTTCACAACCTGATTGGATGATTTGTGACAGTCCTGTTTCCACCTCTGTATGCTTCCGTCCCTCTGGATGTTTTGCGTCCTATGTTGCTTGCAGGAGTGTTGTGGACCATTTATTTCAGGAGACGACTACATGATCCTGGATGATTGGTCACTCACCCTCACAACATAAGGGTTATGACTGCACCAAATTTTCCAAGACACAACTGCCTTAAACTTGTGTAGACCTGGTTGTCATTTGAGCAGGGAGGTTGAGGTTAATGTTGTGCAAGAAGTTGAAACCATTGCTCTTGCAGCATCTTGAGTTTGTGTGAATGCATGTGAATCATTGACACACTGTTCTAGCAGAATTGTCGGCCAAATAGACATTTAATCATTAAACCAGTCTTGCTCACCAGCCTCTTTGTTAATCTGTGTGGACGTCTAAGGCTGGTCTGAGCCCCTTGCACACTTCCAGAATTTGGGCAGTAGAAAATGTCAGTTTCACAGCTGCAGATTAGATTGTTAAAAGCCTCACAAATAAATACAGAATATACAAAAGCATTTCACGAACTGCTTTTTCTCTCTTTCTTCAATATAGGATCCTAACCCCAGTAATAATTACATAAAAGCCACATCACACGCCTTCCTCAAGCACCAGCTTCTGAAGAAACAACATAATCTCCTCCAGCAGCAGCTCATGGCTGACCAGGTAAGACACTCAGCTCATGAAGCAGCTTGTGAATACATTCCTAAGATTATAATTCCCAACTGCATCATCAGTGAACTAAGCAATGCTTTCTATTGTAATGCAAACCCTTTGGAAAAGCATTACATACAGGAGTGGTTGCAGGGGATCCAAAATAAAACTAGAATGGTGTTAGAACCACTCAGCTGGTCTTGTAGCATCAGTGAAAAGAAAAAAAAGTAGAATAATTGTCAGTTATCTAACAGAAGCAGTTATACTTAAGGCATGTAATCCCTGACTTCTGTCAAGATATCTTCCATGTACTTGTAACTGAACTATTGAAGCATCATGTCAAAGGGAGAAAAAGCAAAATGAATTTGTACTGCTTTTTCAAGCTCTGCACAAATTGTAGATTTAAGAGGAGGTCAGGTCAATTGGATCTCCAGGCAACCGTCCATGTCCTCACCTCTTTTCACTGATGTCCTTTGAGGTAAAGTCTCAGTAAATATTAATGGATACTAATGGATGGATTAGTCATTGTTTATTTGGTGAGGAGGGTTAAAGGAGTCCATAGCTGGTCTTTGAAATAAGTCCTTTAACAAAAAAAGAGAGACTCCTAGAATCTGAACGATTTAGTTGTGTGTTTTTAGTTATCTAGAGCATTGCTTTCAATGACGTGATGAGAGACCGGGCAGTTCTGCTGCATATAGAAAGGCAAATTAAATCATTAACAAGCTTCAAAAGCTTTTGCACAGGCAGATTTGGGCTAATTGCCCTCAACTCCATGTCTTACTTGGCCTGGAGTTGCTCTGTTGGTTGACTCATGTTTGTTAAGGAGCGGGAGCTGTGTGTTTTCCAGGCAGAATGCAGGTGAACCAACAAGAGCTTTCTTAAAAGGGTTATTTCTGGGAATGGATTCAGGAAATTCTGCCTTGCCATCTACAGACACTGGAATATAAACAAGCCAATTTTGGCATCTTTGAAAGCCTTAGAACAGAAGAGCCTTTTATTTCAAGCTTTCAAACTCTTCCAAAACGTACAGCTGTGATTTTTAACATCCAGCTCTCATTAGCATTTCATTTCCCGAATTCCTGAACAAAATGGCCAGGGGGGAGTGGTTGTCTGGTGGCTGAGATTGGGTAACTGAAAGCCAGTGCTGAGCTCTATAGGGTACAGGTGTTAGACCCTGGAAAGGGATTCCAACCAAAGGGTGGGAGGGGAGGAGGACCAAGGCTGGTGGAGGAAGTGAGAGGTTCCCTTAAAAGTTCCCATTCTCCTCTTTAGCTCTGAGAAAACCAAAGGACATTTTAAAAAGAAAGTTTCTGCCTCATCTCTGCCGTCCCCAGCAGCTTTCCTCTGGCAGGGGAGCCACTGCTGTTTGTCCACTCGGGTTTCAGGTTAATGTTGCAGGTTACGTCCTGATGACATTGCTCCACTGTGTCAGATGAAGGATGACATCTTCAGCAATGCATCACACCACTAGTATATCACTGAGGGTGTGGAAGCTCACCCAGATTATGCATCAGATCCTGGACTGAGGCTTGAACCCACATCTTTCCTGTTCATGACCAAGGATGCTGAACGAAGGAACCCTTACACCCAGTTCATTAATCTCACAACATTTTTTGCATCATTAAATTCTGATAATCCGGATCTGGCACTTTCAGAACTTTGGTAGTGCTGGTCCAGCAGATCTTCTGGACCCTGCTGAGCAAAGTAGCGATATGGTAGTGTAGCGGTTAGTGTAACGCTATTATAGTGCCAGCGACCCGAGTTCAATTCTGGCTGCTGTCTATAAGAAGTTTGTACATTCCCCCCGTGTCTGCGTGGGTTTCCTCTGGGAGCTCTGGTTTCCTCCCACATTCCAAAGACATACGCGTTAGGAAGTTGTGGGCATGCTATGTTGGCGCTGGAAGCGTGGCGACACTTGAGGACTGCCCCCATAACACCTCATGCAAAAGATGTATTTCCCTGTGTGTTTTGATGTACATTTGACTAATAAAGAAATCTTAATCTTAATACCCCATTGCATTTTAATTCACTTTCTCAGATGGTGCACAGTACTACCATAAATGTGCTGCTGAACCTAGAGAGTTTAAAGGGATTGCAGGAAGCGGGGCCCTGGTAAGGTTAAAAGGAGCATTGGTAACAAGGCCTTGGTGAGTTCAAAGTTCGCAGAAACAGGGCCCAGTAGGTTTAAAGGGAGCACAGGAAACAGAACTCTGTGAACCTGATGTTAAACCATTGCAATATTTGAACAACCTGACTGTAAGTAACTTACAAGTCGTGAGGTGGTACCTAATACTGTTTTACTCCATAACAGCGGAGAGCATTTTCCACTGGGTGTTGCTTCTTTTTTGGTCCTTGTCCTCCTTGTGGATGTACGGTATGTTGCTGTGGGCAAACAAGTGCTCAGGATTGGGCCTAGAAGTTAGGTTTCAAAGATATATCCGCATTATGAAGAGTTAAATCATCCAAACTGTGAAACCTGACACAACCACAACTTTGCATTGTCTTATCAGTTGCTGAAGCTTTGATTAAAGTAACATTGCACCAACCCCCCTTCCCCCACACCATTTGTTTTACAGGAAAAACAAAGGCAACATGAGCAATTAAATGGTCACATGATCCGGGTGTCCCCTGAATATAAGGAGCAGAGGAGTGCATTTGGAGTTCAGCAATTAAATCAGTTCCAAGGTAAGAAGACAGTGGGGCAGAATGAAAATCATGTAAACGGTGCCTTTAATGAGGACTTTTGCGCTTTGTCTCAAAGCTGCTTTTGTGGGGCAGAGAGCGGCCTTTTAATTGTGGGAAGCAGGGACCTGTGTGTCTGTCTGTAGCACTTGGATTTAATGTGTGATCACCATCAGGAAATGGGAGGAGACCAAGACATCGACCAATCTCATCAGAATCATCACTTGCTTCTCTGGCACTCCTGATTAATTTCTTGTAAAATGTGCCCCTCCCATCTTGGAACACCTTGCTGATAGAACTTGTGGGTTTTTCCTATGCTGGCTCCAGAAAGTCTACACACACACACAGAAATTAGACATAATCATCCGCCTACAACTTGCAACCATGTCAAAGGTATAAGTTGGAAATGGGGGTGGTGCTGGGGAAGCTGGAGAGGGAGAGTGGAGACAGGATTCTGGAGATACAGGAGACTGCAGATGCTGGAATCTGGAGCAAAGAAACAAACAGCTGGAGGAACTCAGCAAGCTAAGCAGCATCCGTAGATCGAGACCATCTAGACTGGAAGAGTAGAGGGGGAAAAGCCAGTATAAGGAGGCGAGGGGAAGGGCTGGGGCAAGAGCTGGCAAGTGGTACATGGATCCAGGTGAGTAGGGTGATAGGGAGATGGAGGAGGGAAGAGAGGAATTAGCGACAGAGGCTGGGAGGTGAGAGGTGGAGGCAACAAAGGACTGCAGGTGATGGACCCTGATAGGATTCCTGCTGAGGATTTTACTTAATTGAAAGAGATAAAGATCTGAGGGTGATTCATGCAGTGTAAGGTACCAAATCTGGTCCAAACTCATTGTCTCACTGAATTTAACTACAACAATAGTGTAAATTGAATCATTCTGGCTCACCCTACAGAGGTTCAGTGTGGCCAAAAGCCCATATTCCTCGAAATTCAATTGCATATTTTTTCACCCTTAATTGTTCTTTTCCATTGTGAAAAGTAATAATGTCTATTTGCACATTTCTGGAAGTTAGACTGGGTAATTCCTGATTTGATTCACCCAAGTGCCGATGGTGCAATTACATCACATGGGATGATATCGTTCTCCAATCAATGTTCCTTCTGGAGAATTTCAGGGGAACTCAGACCACATTTTCCTTGGGGCATCTTTCGTTGGATACTCCTAGGAAAGTGCCGTGCCAGACGAGCATACCTGCCAGTTAAGTGAATTGCTTACCTTTATTATTTGCCCCATCCCTGCATTGCACTCAACCCTCCCAGCATCCGCAATCTCATCCCCTTTATCTCATGAGTTCCAGATCCCAATCTCTCATCTCCAGACCCCGAGATCTCCACTGCTGGTCCCAATTTACCTCTCCCAGCTACCGCCTAAACTGTCACTCCCCAATTTTCCCCTGTCTACCTGATCCCCATATTCCCTCAGTTCAAAAGTCTAATTTTCTATCAAAGTATATAGAGTTTTATATATGAACATCATAATTGTACGCAGTACTCAGTGAAACCTGCACAATCACAGCAAGACTTCCCGATTCATGTACTCTGTCCTTCCTGCAATAAAGAGCCATGTGCCATTTGCCTTTCTAATTGCCCAATGGACTTACACATTAATGTTCTACCTTTAGTGTAAAAGGACATCTGAATCACTCGGAATACCAACATTTAATCCTTTATTATCCTTTCAAAAACAATGGCGCTCTTCTTTTTTTCCAACCAACCTGAACAACCTTACATGCCCCACATTATACACCACCAGCTACCTTCTTCCTCACTTACTCAGCTCTGAGAACCTTTGTGCTCCATTGGATTGGACAACATGCTGTGCAGTTGCACATTTTGATCATAAAAGGGTGGAACTCTGGCTCTTTGCCAGGAACAAGTTCAATTTAACTTGGAGCATCTGAGGGTGAGCTGCTAATATTGAGTCATGATTTTGGAGTTAATTTAAAGGGTCAAATGGTATCCTTCTGCTCATCTTTCTTATGTCCTTAAGGTCTCAGCACATATCACATTATCTTTTTATTACCACGTTCAAAAATATTCTGTCATTTTCCTTAAGTTACAACAGTGTCAACTCTTCAAAAAGTACTTCCTTGTGAAACAGTTTTGGATTTTTTTGAGGTGATAAAAGACAATCTTATTCTGCTTTTGTTCTTGAACCAGGGTTTCTCCAAGAGAAATGAATATTTACCAAATAATTGCTTTCAGAAGGATTTCCTAATTTTCTAGTTATTTTATCTCCATTTCACCATTCTGGGCCATTGTAAGAAAACAACACTAATTGTTTGTATTTTGCTTACAGCTGTGGCACAATCTTTGCCGACAAACTCCGGGCAGCCTTTGCCAACACCACCGTCTGCCCACTGTGGTATGCGACTCAATCCCAGCCTTTTACAAGTGACGTCTCAGAACAACCTTGGGCCTGGGATTCCTGCGGTGACTGCCAGTCAGGCTGACCGGACTATGGGGATGTACCCGAGTAATCCTGGCAACCAGCAGAATGTCTACATACCACCATCTGGCATCAACATGCCTCTCCGGCCAAGCCAGAGCGCTTTGGGAATGAGAACAACCAGCCAGGCAGTGCCAAGCCAGGCCATAATCCGGCAAAGGACAGCAATCTCGGGGTTTACTGGCTCTGTACCAAACCCTGCTGCGCCTCCCCAGCACGTAAGGCAATCCATAAACCAAGCGGGAGCCACTATGCCCGTCCAAGGAATTTCCAACGCGCTAGCCACTTCTGGCATGGCTCCTCAAATGTGGGCGCAGCAAAGGATTCAAGGAATGCAGAATCAGACCAAAATGGACGGTAGTATGCAACAGTTCTCAAATAACCCATTGTTCCCCAAACAGAGCATGAGGCCAAATCTGCCCGTGCATCCGTTTCCCCATCAGACCATCGCGCCACCAAACCAGATAGCACCCGGTGGACAGATGAAGCCACTGCAGCAACTGACCCCAGGCCAGACTGGACAAACCATGGTCTCCATGAGTGGCCCATCTCCAAGACATAATCAGCAAAGGCTACCCTCGGCAGCTATGGCCAGCATGAAACCTGTACCACAAGGGATTACCAGTATGAGCCAGACTCATCCAGTGCCAGGTCTCTCTGCAGCCAGCTATGCATCCAGTGGCCAGTCAACAGCATCCTATAACCGTATGAACCCCACCACCGAGGTATCTTCCTTTGACTTTCTTCAGCATAACAACAGCAATGCCTTGGGGGGAGCTCGTAATGAGCCTGACTTCATAGAGTCCATAATGAAGAGCAACAGCAGTAACGATGACTGGATAAACGACTTAACGCTCGATGACTTTCTGGGGCAGCATTCCTAAAGCCTGGCTGCTGGGTATGATTTACCTGACCTCCAGGCTGTTGTACATAGAGAGCGCCCATCTACACATTGTGGCATCGGACTGAAGATTGTTGAGCATGTGTGTAGGTGTGGACACTGTAACTTTCCATTTACTAGCAGGTATAGGTCACTGGATGTACCTAGTGTACTGCCTGCAACACTGAATTTTAAAGTGGCAATACATAAATTAATGTATTTGTTCAAAATATTCTGTAAATTATGTTTTCCTAATAAATATTGTATGTCAGGAAGGAGTAATTATACTTGGTTGGATCATTTGTCAATAAAATACAGTATAGGCGAAATCATTGTTTTTATATTAGCAAATTTGTTTATTTTTATTTGGTATAAAATATGCAGACTACATTGTTCAATCAGTAATACTATGTATTACAACGTTAAAATACAGGTTGTGTTTTTGACATGACTTAGGCAGTGCAGTCTTGTGTTGTACAGGTGACTTATTCCTGGTTTCAAGGATCTTCATTCACCATCAGTCCCATTTTGATTTAAATAAGTTACCACAGCGAGCAACCAACTGATAGAATGGCTGTCAATATGAAATTGCTTTCTTTGTAATCTGTCAGCCCATGTTGACAGTCTGTACATTTTGTATGTGCATTCTACCAAGATATTATGAACTTCATAATGTATTTTTTTTGCTGAAAATTTTTGTGATTTCATGTTTTATTCGTTATATGTATTTTCTTTCCTGCCTTGAATGTGTTTCTTTTATTTTTAATTTAATACCATCTTGGAGCACAAATAGTATGACAAGTTTTTGCTTCATTATCATAATAAACTTGCCTTGTGCCAAGACTGCATTATTGGTGACTGCCATACTTCAAGCATGAACTAGAGGCAGCATTTACAGAACAGTTACGGAATGTTTCCCCACTTGGGCCGTGGAATTGAAGCTTCTCTTGTCTGTTGGAAAGGTTGGATACTACATTCTTGCAATTAATTAATTAATTAATTAATATTTCTTTTAGGTAAACCTTGTTTGGCTTATTTCTGAATATTATGTATCAGAATTATTATATTGACAATGATGTGCATTGGGTTAAAACCATTCTTTGGTCACTGCAGATATAGAAGGAAAGGCCAAGGAATAGAAGGCAATGGACCATTTGCTGGTAAATTGGACTAGTTAAATTGGGCACTATTATTAAAATTCTGGATTTATTTATCAGTTGAACTTAAATTACTCAGTTATAATCGTGAGATTTGAACTCTTGCCTCAGTATTAGTCCAGTAACTTCACGAATATGCCAACACACCCTGAGCATTCTATTATTCAACAAGTTAATGGTTGATATTCAATAATCTAATTTCATATTTTTTTCCAAAGGCTGTTTCTTTCTGTTGTAACCCTGATTGCAAAATAGAGGCTGGAGCATAGAACTATACTCTGTCCTAACTCTTGACTTCTCTAATACCTCTGTACTGACACTTCCCTATAATATAAGGAGACACTCAGAAGAAGAAATGCTGTTCCACAATTTGCTTACCTCCCATGTGCTAGTTTTGGAGAGGCATTAACAAAGGCCCAGCATCAAACCCAGCGAGGCAAAGTAGTTGATTCCGGTTTGAACACCACTTCCTCTCCATCACTGGTCTATGAGGTAGATGGAGGGGCAAGGTGTACGTGTGTGGAAAAGCGAACTGAAGTGTGGAGGAAAAGAATTACTAGACTAATTCGAACCAGCCTTTTGTTTTGGAGTTTACATAATCACCTAGGATGCCCTTAAATTTCCAACATGTCAAAAACTACTTAGAATTAATGGATTACATTAATAGTACACAAATGTATTTGCTCCCATGAGAGACTCAATCTGGAGATGAATAATGAATCTAAAGTTATCCGGCTCAATATATGCCAAGCTTGAACAGATTCAAATATATCCTTTTTATATGTAAAACAATTGATGATGCATTTATGTAACATATTACTAGAGCCTGAAAAATCTCCTATAAGTCAAAATGCTTGCTGTGATAGTGCTAGAGGCTTCAGCATACAACCTTTCATCCAACAATGCGATTTGCATGTCTAGATATCTTGCTTATGCTTCCTCAACACCATTCACCCACTGTGTTTACAGCTTCCTCAATCATACCTTTTCATGCCTTGAACAAGTAAAACATCTTCTGGCACATTTGATTTGGTCTTCTTACCGGGGATGTTTGCAATAGGTGGAAAAATGGCGCAGCGGGTAGTGCCGCTGCCATACAGCAAGCCAGGTTTGATCCTGACCTTGGGTGCTGTCTGTGTGTGGAGCTTGCACGTTCTCCCTGTGACCATGTGAGTTTCCCCCAGGTGCTCTGGTTTCCTCCCACATTGCAATGACCTGCTGGTGTGGTCTGTTAATTGACTTCTGTAAGATTACCCCAAGTTTGAGTGGATGGTAAGAGAATCAAGTGGGCATGTGAGAGAGATAGATTAAAGTGAAATAACTGGGGGAAAGGGGTTGATGCAATTGCTCTGAGAGCTAGAATAGACGGTGGACCAAATGGCCTCCTTTGTGGTAAGGAAATATGAGAACATATGAGAGCTCCGGACCAATTGGTGCAGACTGCATTACAAGATGTGGAGTGACCTGGATTGGTGTAAATGGCTGGGTGGAAAATATATTTCTGAAAGATCTCTTCCAAAATGTGTGTGACTTGCTATTTTATTAAGCTGTACTTAAAATAGGTTCAACTCAATCACAGTGAAACTGTTGAATTCCCTTTCTCACTTGCAAAGTACCATGGGGTAGAAATTCACTCAGCACTCAGTGTAATAACACATGTATCTTAGACTCTAATTCTGAAATTTGGTTCCACCAAAATCAGTAGAACTGAATTTTAGAAGCTGAGTTCAATGCACATACTTCCCGATATTGAAGGGAAATAGTTAGATGCAGTATATCTGAAATAAAAATCTAAAATAATGGGGATACTCAGCAGGTCAGGCAGCAAATGTGGAGAGACAAACAGGGTTAATGTTTCAGGTCCGAACCAGGAAAAATTTGCAGAGAAGGGGGGTGGAGCAGAGATAAAAAAGGTGGAAGCCACATGAGGTTGAATCTCACAAGTGGTGCCAGCTGCGAGACAGTGGTAAGGGTGTTTCTGGAGAAAGTGTAGATAGAATATACTGCAAAACCTGAACTATTAGAAGAGGAGAGAGTTAAAAGTACAGAATGCCAGAAATGTGAGATAGGTGACTATCTAAAACTGGTGCATTCATTGTTGGGTGTGGCATTTTGTAACGTGCCAAATCGTAAGATGAAGTGATGTTCTTCGTGCTTCTTTGGAACAGTGTAAGAGGCCAAAGGCAGAGAGTCAGAGGAGGAGTGCATGCAAAATTAAAGTGGAAGGGCAGAGTCATACATTAACGGAGGTGTTCTGCAAAGTGGTCATCCAATGTGCACTTGGTTTCCCCTATGCGGGGAGAACACCCAATACAAAGAAGGAAATACGGGTAAATTGCTAAATCTGAAAGTGTGCATAGGCCATGGATGATGGGAAGGGAGGAGTAAAAAGCACGTGTTGCATCTCCTGTGACTTCATGGGAAGGTTCTGTTAGAAGGAGGGTGGGTATTGGTGTAGACTTGGAAGGGTAGACCAAAGAATCACTCAGGGAGCACTTCCTTGGGAATTATGAAAGCAGAGTGGAGGGGTGGATATGTTTGGTGGTGACATCATTCTTTCAGTTGGCACAATGCTTGTGTACGTCATTCATTCTCTCCTGGTCTCTGACCTACTGCAGACCTCCCCTTTTGTTCTCTCCATCTCTCACTTGTACCCACCCCACCCCTTCCACCCTCCTCCCACTCCCCAATTTAGAACTTGTTTCAGTTCTGACTTTTTGTTAAATTGAAATATTGACAGTTTCTCTCCTTCCACAGATGCTGCCTGACCTGCTGAGTATTTCCAGAATTTGTTTATATTTCAGGTTTCCAGCATCTTAAATATTTTGCTTTTGGTTGGAGATGTGAACCTATATACACCTGATCACGTCATGCTGGAGTAGTGAATATTAACTTTTGTTATATTATTTGAACTACATGAGATAAGGAATATCCATGGTTCATCTGATTTAAGTTTGCACAGTCAGCAGACAGTCCCTTCTGTCCATTGCTAGCATTTAATGTAAGAAAATGGAGCTTAATACATTTAATGCACTCAGTTCCCTCTACGACCTCACCTGTCATTGATGTTACCTCCAGCCTCAAATATTTTTCTGAACCCCTATTTCCTATTGTCACACCAATTGGGTCATTCCTTTAGCTGTCTCACCTCCCACTTCTCGAATTACCTCTCTAGATCTCTCAGTCTGTCTGCCCACTTTCAAAACGTTCCTTAAAATCTGGCTTTGACCAAGTTTTGTCAGCGACCCAGGTACAATTCCGGCCGCTGTCTGTAAGGAGTTTGTACCTTCTCCCCACGTCTGCTCCGGTTTCCTCCCACATTCCAAAGACGTACGGGTTAGGAAGTTGTGGGCATGCTACGTTGGTGCCGGAAGTGTGGCGACACTTGCGGGCTGCCCCGAGAACACTCTACGCAGAAGATACATTTCACTGTGTGTTTCGATGTACATGTGACTAGTGAAGGTAACTTTTCCATCACCTGTCCTCCACTGCCATGTTGTCAGTTATTGTTTGGGATAGTTTACCATGTTACAAACACTATGTCAATGCAGACACAAGACACTGCAGATGGAGCAATAAGCAAGCTGCTGGAGGAACCCAGCGGGTCGAACAGCATCTGTGGGGGGGAAGGGAATTGTAGATGTTGTGGGGATGACAGGGTGAGGCCCAATGCAAACCAGAACAACAACACCTGGGTAGTCTATAACACTGAATTTCCCATTTTCAGGTAATCCTTACCTCCTGTGTTCCTTTCCCTTCTTCTGATCCCTCTCTGGTCCTCCCATTTTTGTTACCATACCTACTCCCATCCCTGCAGCCCCCCCATCACCCATTCTCATCCACCTTCCCTTCCTGGTTCCTTTCAGCCACCATCTACATACTTCACCAACCTTATCCCCTCCCCCATCTGGTTCTACCTGCCCTTCATCTCTCCCCTAATGGTTCCCACTATTACCTTTCTTACTTCTCATATTCCAACACTGGTTGCCTTTGTGTCTCAGCTTATCACCCTCCAGTCTCTGTCTCCGCATTAACCCTCCCCTTGCCCACCTCGCTCCATCTCCCCTTTTAATTATTTTCTGCTTCCACGCATCACCTACCTGTGACTCCCAACTCCATCCTACCCCCCTTCCCCGCCTGGATCCTTCTGCCCATCACCCCTCCTCAGTCCACCTATCACCTACCGGCCCCTGTCTCCCAACTCCATCCTAGCCCCCCTCTTCCCCGCCTGGATCCTTCTGCCCATCATCCTTCACCCCTCCTCAGTCCACCCATCACCTACTGGCCCCTGTCTCACACCCCTCCCCTTTATACTGGCTACCTTCCCTCTCTACCCTCAGTCCTGATGCAGGGACTTGACCAAAACAACAATAATTCTCTTTCCCCAACAGATGCTGCCCGACCCACTGAGTCCCTCCAGTCATTGTTTTTTTGCACCATATCATTGCATGTTGTGTTATTTTTGTTCCAATATTAAAATAAATACTTAATTGTCCTTTGTGTTGTCCATATGACCTAAAGCATGTTCAGATGTTAATCATTTAATATTCCATGATGGACTAACAATGCCCAGAGGTCAGACAGAAGCTAATTATTGATATAACATTCTCCGGATTGACAGTCACTTGATTCGTCTTTTTTGCTGGCTTAACCACCTCTTTCTAATTTACCTCAAAGACAGAAAAATATTGGCTTTATTTCCCTTCTTGCACATTTTGCATTCCTCACAAGATGTGATGGACAGTGTATCATGGATATTCACAAATCTTTCATGCAAATAGATGAATAGATAAATGAAAAAAATGGTGGAATTTTAATGGAAATGAATCCAACTGAAGGCGCACTGATTTGAACGCAATAACTTGATGACCAACTAATGCAGGAAATGCTGGAAATACTCAATGGGCCAATATGCACCTGTGGAGTGAGAATTAACCTTTCAAAACAGGCACATTGGTAAATAAGAATTGCAGGTTAAATTTTGAAATGATGAATAAAAATTCAGCACCAATGATCCAAAGAGGAGGCTCACATTTAAAGTTTTAGGATTCTGAATTATTACCAATACCCTTTACCAACCCCATCTCTCCCAGGGGCCTGCAGAGCAAATTCAGACAAACCTTCAACAAAGCTCATGATAAGGGCTTTGTTATTTATTATGCAGAACCTAAGGGCTAGAAATGTAATCGCACAGCTGTGTTTACTTTGCCGTGATATGATTGTAAATGCACTTTTTCTGTATAGGTTACATTGCATCACTCTGGAAATAATTCCAGGCTCTTTCACCCCCGTTCATCGGACTAGATTTTTGCGTCAGGCATACATCGTAGCGTCTTCCCCTTTAGGAACATTTCTGGGAAAATGGGACCACATTGTCACAGGAGTGCCTGTCATTGGGCACTTCCAGAACAACCACCCCATGTGCCAGATGAAAGCCGACACAAGTAAATTCAACACTTACATTCCACCTGATGGGACATCTATTCTGACCACTGTACTGATACACCCCATCAGCATTCACCACCCAACCCCGTCCCCCATCACACCTGGTCCCCAGTTGACAATCCCCAAACTTGCTAACGGCCCTGATTCCACCTTCATCCCATCTCCCCACGAGGTCTCAATTCCCTGAAGACCCTGACACACCCATGCTTGCAACCTTAAACGCACTGATGGCTGACCCCACTCCATCCAAAGGCCTGGCTGGCCCTCCTCACAACCTAGCCTGGGTGGTGCATTTTCCATAAAGTGCCCTACCACAGGCAACAAATCATACATGCACGGACGATGTGATTACTGTGTCTGATGGACATAGAATGATAGCATTCCTCCTGCATGTATTAATTAAGCCACGTGATTCTGAGCTGTGCCCCAGTTTGATCATTCCCAGGACAGCCAGATTTTAATAGCACTTCTGTCTGTGAAATTGTGCAGCTTACAGGCATCATTCCTGACCTGGTCTAAACCAAGAAATGGGAACTCAACTCAAGTAGTTCCATTTAATTGATTAACTAACTTCTTCACCTTCGGGTCTCTTCTCATTGCTCCAGACCCTCACACCATCCCCCAAGCTCATGTCCCTCAAATAAACCCCCATCACCTTTCAACTTCCGGCCTCAATCACATACCCCCCCCCCCTCCCCCACCGTGGTCTTTGGCAGTTAGTGCCACAACAGGTCCAGAGCATGCTGCGCACTGAAGAATTAATGCACCTTTGTGGGTGCTGGTGAATTTCTGGGGCAGTTTGTTCACTGAAAGCTTGAGAATAAATTATTTGCTCAAACGTTGTGTCGTTTTTAAGGCTGATATCCACCACAATTACATCAATCACTCAAGTCCTCCAAATGTGAAGTCTATTTATTCACGTTGCCTGTTTTTGCTGATTTTTACCAGTTTCTGAGCCTATGGCTCACATTGTAAATACTCACCTTTGCGTTTAGGTTACTCATCTGCCATCCTTTACCCCTCCATTGCAGCCATGGTTCATAGAACAGAGAACACTACAGCACAGTACAGGCCCTTCAGCCCACAATGTTGTGCCGACATTTTATCCTGCTCTAATATCTATCTAACCCTTCCCTCCCATTTCTCTATCATTCACGTGGCTACCTAAGAGTCTCTTAAATGTCCCTAATGTATCTCCCCCACAACCTCTGCCGGCAGTGCGTTCCACGCACCCACCACTCTCTGTGTAAAAAAAACTTACCTGTGACATCCCCCTTATGCCTTCCTCTGATCACCTTAAAATTATGCCCCCTCCTGTTAGCCATTGTCGCACTGGGAAAAAGTCTCTGACTGTCCACTCGATCTATGCCTCTTATCATCTTGTAGACCTCTATCAAGTCACCTCTCATCCTCCTCCTCTCCAAAGAGAAAAGCCCTAACTCACTCAACCTATCTTGGCTGTCTTGGTTGTCACTTCCTTTAAGTTGGTCCGCGAAACCTACCCCCTAACCAAGTCCTAATGCCCTGTCCTAATGATGCCTATTTTGTCAGACAATTTCTTCTCCTGCCTTCTCTCCTTGGCATGTTTAACAATGTTAAAGGAGCAATGTATCAATGGAAGTTGTTGAATTTTTGAATTTACACTTCAGAAGGAAACTAGTTGGTAGCTTGAATACATCTGAAGGAGATAATCATGATAGTTTGGCTGGAAATTGTAACATTGCTTAGATGGTGCTGAGGCTAAAATGTTTGATACAGTGGCCTTCATTCATAAAGTCCTAGAAAGGTACAACACAGAAACAGGCCCTTCAGTCCATCAATTCCACAGCAACCATCAAGCACCCACTTTTAAACTAATCCTACTCTAAGCCATTTTATTCCCCCCACATTTCTATCAACTGACCCAGATTCTAGCACTCACCTACACACTAGGGGCAATTTACAGTGCCCAATTAACCTACCAGCCCATACGTTTCTGGGATGTGGGAGGAAACCAGAGCACCTGGAAGAATGCGATCACAGCGAGAACATGCAAACTCCACACAAACAGCAGCAGAGGTCAGGATCGAACGTAGGTTTCTGGAGACACGAAGCAGCAGGTCTACTAGCTGTGCCACTGTGCTGCCCACAAATGACCACATTGAATTCATTAGATTATAGGAAGGATGTGAAGGCTTTGGAGGCAGAAGAGGTTTATCAGGATGCTGCCTGGATTAGAGGGTAGGAGCTAGAAGGAGAGGTTGGACAAACTTGGGTTGTTTTCTCTGGAGCAGCAGAGGCAGAGGGGAGACCTAATATAAGATTATGAGAGGCATAGATAGAGTAGGCAGCCAGTATCTTTTCCCCAGGGTTGAAATGTCTATTACTAGAGGGTATGTATTTACGGTGTGAGGGGGAAAGTTCAAAGGAGTTTTTTTTATTTACAGCGTGGTAACAGGCCCTTCCGGCCCAACGAGTCCACGCCGCCCATTTTAAACCCAAATTAACCTACCCGTATGTCTTTGGAATGTGGGAGGAAACCGGAGCACCTGGAGGAAACCCACGCAGACACAGGAGAACGTACAAACTCCTTACAGACATCGACGGGAATCGCACCCCCATCGCTGGTGCTGTAATAGCGTTGCGCTAACCGCTAGAAGTGCAGAGCAAGTTTTTTACACAGAGAGCAGTGGGTGCCTGGAATGCGCTGCCAGGGGTGGTGGTGGAGGCAGATATGACAGTGATGTTTAAGCGTCTCTTAGATAGGCATGCAGAGAATGGTGGGATACAGATCATGTGCAGGCAGAAGGGATTCGTTTAATTAAGCATCATTTGCTTAATTAGTCCAACACAACATCGTGGGTTGAAGGGCCTTTTCTTATTTTAGTTTAGAACATAGAACTGTACAATGCAGGAACAGGCCCCGTGTTGTACAGTTCTATGTTCTAAACTAAAATAAGAAAGGAGCTTGAATTCCTTAAGAGCGTAAAAAATCTTTCTTTAACAAGCCTGCTTGATTGTTTACCACCAGACATGGAGTCAGAAATGAGGCACTTTAAATTTGCCTTCGTTCCACAGTTAGGAATGTAAGTTTTTGTTTTATATATTGCATAACATTGCTCTTGTACTTACTCGGAAAGAATGACTGGTATCCAGCTATTCTGAATGTGATACTGGTTTATTTTAAGCTATTTTTATTCGGCTACTTACTTGTGCCCATACCTGGGTGTGTTGTGTGACCTGAGCATTGTAAATACAGGAAAAGTGATGGGTGGAAGAGTGCACAGCTCTGAGGAAGCCCTTGTGGGTCAGAAAACTGGGTGGGCTCCTTTACTATCGTGAGACCCACCCTATTTGGCTTTCCTGTATTTGCTGTGTCTGGGAATCCTGTATGGCTAGATGAAGAACCAGAAAAATCTATCACTATATTTTTGTTTGATTTGGATTCCATTCATGAGCCCTTGTTGATATTTATGGGATTGACTTTGTTTTCAGTTGCCCGATAACAACTTTGCCCTGGGCTAAAAGTCTGTCACTGTACTATAAAAAAGATTTAAAGAGATAGCAAAGGTTGCCTCATGCATATTAGGAATTTGAAGTAAAAGAGCTGAGGAGCACCAAAGTACTGAATAAATTTTAACCAGGGATGGATTAATGCTGTTTGTCAATCAGACACCTTCCCTCCCCCAACCCCACAGAGGAGACACTGAAGCTACCAGATGAGCAGCTGGGCATGTGGAGACGAGGGGGGCTGACACCCCTGTATGGTCCCTGATCAAAATATGTTGTTGTTGGAGCAAGGCTGCGAATCCCCAGGACGGTCCTTAAAATTAAATGTGGGTAGTGGTTAACCGGACTGTTGTGAAGGCTCGGCTGCAGCCTGGAGACAGAAGTTGTCTCCTCAGATGTTGGCCCAGTCCCCAGGGTACACCTGATGCCAACCCATCTCCTGGGCCCAGCCAAAGATGGTTCAATCCCAGGGGCTGCCAATGCCAGTTTCATCCCAGCGGCCATCCTAATGTTAGCTCACTCTCTGGGTTCACCCTGGTATCAGCTAGGACCCCAGAGCCCATTCAGTGCCAGACAGCTTTGCAAGACACATCCTATGCCAATCCAATCTTCAGGTCTCACCCATTGTCAGAGGATCCTTGAGACCCACTCAATGTTGGCCCAGTCCCTGAGGTTCACTAAAGGCCAGGTTTTGGTCCTTGGGTCAAGATCAGTGCCAAGCCTTGGTGTCTGGTACCTACTTGATAGATACAGGATTGTCACTGTAGAACACTGGGGTTCACTACTGGAGGGCATAGGTCCTATAACCATGGAACACTGGGGTAGGCACTGGTCTATCACCATATAAATGGGGACAAGACTGGTGAGCACAGGTCCATCATTATGTAACACTGGGGACAGGACTGGTGAGCATGTCTGTCACCGTGTAACACTTGGTTACAGGACGGGTGGGCCATCCTGTTTGTCCTCTGTGAAGAAGGAGCTGTGAACCAGCCTTAGAAAACAATTGGCTCAGTTGGGAGTTTTGCTTTTAGTGTTCACCTCGGAATGTAATCACACCCACCATAATGATCTCATTATCTTCATAACATGTCCAAATTTCAGGAACCCAGATAACTGGCAAATCCAGTATTATATTTTCTTCTTCTTTTTCATTTCATGATTCCACAGTTACCAGAGAGAGATTGGCCCATTGAACCTGTGTTTCACCAGTGGCATTTGTTGTGGCTCTGCCCAGAAAACCTACCCACAACCCTGAAAATGCTCCACCCACAAACCCTGCCCACAACAGGCTCCACCCACTAACCCCACCCACAACAGGCCCCACCCACTAACCCCACCCACAACAATCTCCCCCAACTAACCCCACCCTCAACAAGTCTTGTGCGAAAGGGTGGTGGGCAAGTTCCAACTCTCTTACCCAGGATTCACTGAATCAATCTGCCACTGATTCAAACTTCCAATATAGATAGAGGCCACTGTAAAAATGGTGAATGCACCCTTTTGTGCCATGGCGTACAATCAATCACATAATCCTGCACGCAGACCAAATTCTTTTGATTTCTCTGCAGAATGTAATGTAGCCAGGGTAGGACTGTGGAGAATCCTACACTCTTGTTACTCACAACGATTGATTTTATAAACTTAATACTATTTACCTTCCATTCTGAAAGTAACGGAGACAACCCTACAATACTGTTCCTGAATGGCTCGCCATATAATAGAAAATGCCCTGGGTCAAGAACCCCCCACCTGGACCAGATGACACTTACAGTAGTGTTCACATGAAGGGTTTTGACCCAAAACATCGACCATCCAGTCCCCCCCACAGATGCCTCCTGACCCACTGAGTTCTTCGATCAGCTTGCTTCTTGCTTCTTGTTTGTTTGAAATTCTTTCTTTCTGGCATTCACCAGCAAAACATCAGACCAGCAATTGCTGCTGCAAAGAAGCTGGTGGGTTCTAATGAAAGGTTATCAATGCCCGATAATAGGGGCAGTTAGAGAGACAGAAAATTAAAAAGAACTATGAAAAGAGGGCAGTTAGACAGAGAGAATACAAACAAAGAAACAGGAAAAGTTGTGAATTACAGGGGTGTGGGACACCTGGTCATAGAGTCATAGAATAATACAGCACAGAAACCTCAGCTCAACTTGTCTATGACGACTAAGTTGTCTACCTGAGCTCGACCCATTTGCCTGCATTTGGCCCTTATCACTCTAAACCTTTCCTATCATTCCATACACCCACCACCCTCTGTGTGGAAAAGTTTCTCCTCAGGTCCATTTTAAATCTTTCCCCTCTCACCTCTGCCCTCTAATTTTAGACTGCCCCTCCCTGGGTAAATCACTGTGAGCATTCACCTTATCTATGCCCCTCATGATTTTATAAACCTCTATAAGGTCACCCCTCAGCCTCCTAAATTCCAGGGAATAAAAGTCCCAGCCTATCCTGTCTCTCCTTGTAACTCAAACCATCCAACCTAGTAACATCGTCTTTTCTGCACCCTTTCCAATTTAATGGTCAGGCTTTGCCGGTTGCTTATTTTTGGCCTTTAGAGTATATAGGAAAGCAAACACTCCCTAACATTTTATAATCCTCAAAACAACAACTTAATAAGTCCATTGAGAAGTAACATTTTTCAGAGGCTTCTCAATAATGACATGCTCCCATTGTAACCTTATTAGAAAGTCACGGCATTAACACAACAATGTTAAGCAATTCTTTCAACAGAAGAGATAACAGGATGATTTAAGAGTTGTACTTAACAATGTGAAGTATTGGAACAGAGCACAAAGACAGAATGGTCCCAGTAGAAAAAAGGCAAGGGTTGTGGAAGCAGCATTAATCAGTGCCTTCAAAGGGGATATGGGTAGGAGGTTAAGTAAGAAGAATTTGCAGAGGTATGGGCTGAGAAGACAGATGAGACTGCTCTAGTAGGAGACAACATGGGTTGAATGGTCTCCATCTCTGCTGTTACAATTCAATGATGTGAACAGATTAGGTTGAGTTGCTTGGTTCCATGTTGTAATTTCTATATAGTTCCATATGACTGGACAATTTACATTATGATCAGCTTTAATCTGCAAACCTTCGTCCAGCATGATTGGGATGGAGCCAACCAATCACATTTCAATTCAGGTGTTCAACATCAATCAGTGAATAAACCTGCCCCCAACTCAAATCTGTGAACTCATTTTAGTGAGAAATATATGGTTTCTCGAAGGTTGTGCCTTCATATTGACTAAGTATTTTTTACTTCATTTTTTGATCCCTTGGGAAAATACTGTGAATGTTGGATTAGAAATTCAATCACACACCACACGTTTTTGATGTGCTACCTGCTTGCACATTAATATAATCTCAATCACTAAATGACCAGCATTTTTAAACACGTATTGAAATTGTTATTATGCACAATCATATGCTTCCATGTGCATGACATGCTTACACTCAGAGACAACAGATCAGGGGACAGTGAAGTCAGTCATCATACAATGTACATTTATCATTGCTACTACAACATTGGAGCATGACTATGGAATTGGCAATTATATGCAGCCTCTGCCAGGAAAATAATGCTAGGAAGAAAACCTACTGGAATGTTTCTTAAAGGAATAGTCCTTACTTGAAATACTATTGAGGACTTTACTATGGTTGCAAACAATAGAATCTCTCAGATAGAGTTGTAATGTTATAGAGCTGTGCAGCATAGAAACAGCCCTTTGGCCCACTGTGTCTATGCTGAACATCATGGCTATCCATACTAATCTCAAGCCTGCATTAATTCCATATTCTTTTATGCTCTGTTCATTCAAGTACCTGTCCAGATGCCTCTTAAATGCATATACTGTTCCTGCCTCCACCACCTCTTCTGGCAGCTCATTCCAGATACCGACTGCTTTTTGTGTGAAAGGTTTATCCTTCCTCCCTCTTACTTTTATCATATGCCCTCTGGTTTTAGACACCCTTACCACAGGAAATAGGCACTGGCTATCTATCCTACCTCTTCCATTTACATACTTTATCTTGTAACCTCTCAGCCACCTTTGCTCCAGGGAAAACAGACCCAGCGTAACCAATCTCTCCTTATAACTCAAGCCTTTAATCCAGGCAATATCCTGTGAATCTTTTCTGCACCCTGTCTAGTTTAATCACATCTTTTCTGTAGTGTGGCAATGAGAACTGTACACAATACTCTTAAGTACAGTCTAACCAACACTTCATAAACCGTAAAATGATATCCCAACTCTTGTACTCAATGCCCCAGCTAATGAAGGCAAGCACACCACATGCCTTTTTTGACCACTCTGTCTCCCTATGTTGCCACTTTCTGGGAACTAGTACCTGTACCTCTGGGTCTCTCTGTTCAACAACACTCCCCAGGGCCCTGCCATTCACTGTACGTGTCCTGCCCTGGTTTAACTTCCCAAAATGCATCACTTCACGTTTGTCTGAGTTAAATTCCATCTGCCATTCCTTTGCACAATTTCCCAGTTGTTCAATATCCTGTTTAAAACTTTATTTATACAGCACGGTAACAGGCTCTTCCGGCCCAACGAGCCTGCGCTGCCCAGTTACACCCATGGTAACCTACTAACCCGTAGGTCTTTGGAACGTGGGAGGAAACCGGAGCACCCAGAGGAAACCCACGCAGACACGGGGAGAACGTACAAACTCCTTACAGACAGTGGCGGGAATTGAACCCCGATTGCTGGCGCTGTAATAACGTTACGCTAACCGCTACACTACCGTGCCGCCTTAGCCTTCGACAATGTTCTTCACTGTCCACTATACTACCATTTGTGGTGTCATCTGCAAACTTACTAATCATGCTGTCTACATTCTCATTCAAATCATTAATATACATGCAGGACCTTGTCAAAGTCCTTGCTAAATCCATGTAGATAACGTCAACTGCCCTGCCCTTCTCAATCCTCTTAGTTACCTCCTCAAAAAATTTAATCAGTTTTGTGAGACATGATTTCTGAAGCATAAAGCTCAGCTGACTATCCCTAATCAGTCCTTGCCTTTCCAAATGCAAATAAATCCTGTCTCTGAGAATCCCTTCCAATAACTTTCTCACCATTGATATACTAACTTTCCCTCCACGGATGAAGCATTCTGTTTTTTTGTGTGTGGGAATGAGCATCCTATGAGTATCCACCTCTGCTGCAATGATATCTGCTCAAATGTTGGAGAAGCAGAAGTTTGATTTATGATTTTCCTTCCACGCTTACCAGAAAGGGACCCAAATCCACCTATTTCCAGCAACTTCTCCCTTTGAAAGCCACTACTTTGAGGGCTCTGCATAAATATAGAATGGAACTATATGGGTCTGTTTGTAATTATACAGAATGATTACATGTGATGACACCAAAGGTCCAGGAATCACACCACTCACACACAAGACATATTGCACATCAGAAGTTTACAGAAAACATTTTGCTCCCTTTGGCCCCAAATGAAATCAACAAGAGATACGAACTTTAACAATGTTAACCCATATTTTATGTGTGGCACAAGTTCTAGATCATTACCTCCATAACTATACATTTTTGCTGAATATACACAAAAAATGCTGGAGGTACTCAGCAGGTCAGGCCGCATCTATGGAGGGAAATAAACAGTCGACGTCTCAGGCCGAGACCCTTCACCAAGACAGATCTCGGCCTGAGACGTTGACTGTTTATTTCCCTCCATAGATGCTGCCTGACCTGCTGAGTTCCTCCAGCACTTTCTGTGTATTGCTCCAGATTCCAGTGTCTGCAGAATTTCTTGCTGTATATATTTGGTTTTGATTCACCAAAGCTAATTTCCCTCGGTCATGTGCTGAATATGTACCTGTGTTGTACACTTTTTGTTCATTTGGTTCCATCGAAGTTGTATGGTCAATTAAGATCAGCTCTCATTCTTCTAAACATCCCTCCTCATAGGACAGACCCCATTATCCAAATATCAATTTAGTGCATTTTTGTTCCAACCTCTTTAAGGCAATTATATTCTTCATTCGGGAAGGAGACCAAAAATACGTCCAGTACAAAAGGTGTGGTCACTCCAAATCTTTTGCAGCAAGACTTTTTATTGTTATTTTTTCTTACACCAGATGTGGGTGTTGCTGGCAAGAATAGCACACTTTGCTTGTCCTTAATTGCCCTTGAGAAACTAATGGTAAGCTTCCTTCCTGAGGAGCTACACTCAGTCTGGTAAAGAAACACCCATAGCACTGTGAGTTGCAAGCCTAAAAAAATCATATCCTATGTTTCTTGGCATTAAGTCAGCATGTGTATCATTTTAAAAGTTTTAGAAGACCCACAACTATTGCAATTTTCTCTTGTGGTGCTACTTGTTAGAAGTCCCTGTGTAACAACACATGGACTAGTTTCAGAGCCTGCTATTCTGTCGATCTATTGCCATATTTCACATAACTTCACAGCTGCAACCTTGAGAGTCCACCTTCAAAAGGACACACACGGGACTACAAGCAGCACTCTTCCAGCTACTGGTGAACAGTGATTAGATCCTGCAACAATGGGAGAATGGAAACAGAGTGCCTCCAGGGATTCTAGATAAACTGTTGGAGGCACATTCTTTGTGCAAGGGAGCCACAGAGACCTCCCAGGGCACAACCAGTTCACCTGACAGGAGATTAACAGGAAAGTCCCTAGAAAGAGTCTTACTACATCAGTGTATTCTATGAATAGTTAAGAGTGGTGGAAAAGGTGCCAAACAGAAGGGTTGATTTATCCTGGAATGTGTCAAGTTTTATGAGTGATTTTGGGTCCGGACAAATGATAATATTTTATCATACTCTTGACTTCCTCATTGGAGAATGTGGAAAGGCTTTGAGGAGTCAGGAGGTATGTTATTCACCAGAGTATACTGAGCATCTGACCTGATCTGATCTTGCAATAACAGTGATTATATGGCTAGTTCAGTTAACCCCCACAATGTGAATGGAGGAGGTTTCTCAATGTATGATGTCCAGAGAGACCTGTGTGTCCTTGTACATGAATCACTGAAAACTAACTTGCACATGCAGCAAGAAGTTAGAATGGCAAACTGTATATTGCCTCTATTGCAAGATGGTTTGAGTTCAAGAGTTACTATTTAGGGCTCTGATAAGATTACATCTGAAATATTGTTCACAAGTCTGAGCCAATATTTGTGGTGGAAGTGAAGCACCAAAGGTTGACCAAATTGATTCCTGGGATAGGGAGGATTGTCCCATGAGGCGAGATTAACAGACTGAGCCTTTACTCTTTTGTGTTTAGGTGTTTACTCTTATGTGAGAGGTGACCTTATTTGAAGCATAGAAGGAAAGTATTACATGGCTGATGTTTTCCCTGTGGCTGAGGTGTCTCGAGTCAGGACTCACAGTCTCAAAATAAGGGATTTTCTACACAAGACCAAAATGAGAAGTCATTTTCTCATCCAGAGGTTAGTGAATCTTTGGCATTCTCTACCCAAGAGGGCTGCGGAGGTTCATTCATTGAGTTTAGATTTTGGACTTTGAGGGAATCAAGATATAGTGGATTACTACAGGAAAGTGGCACTGAGGCAAAAGATCAGCCATAATCTTACTGAAGGTGGAGCACAAACAAGAAGCCTACTCCACTTTTATTTCTTGTGTACTTGTGCCTCAGTTTAGACCAAGACACTAATGATTTCCAGAGAGGTGACTAGGCAAAGACCAAACTGAGCACCAGTGAGCAGGTTGCTGGTGAGAACAGACCCCTTAGTAGCAGTTGATGACTCAATTTGCAAATGATTAAGAGTAGCCTAATGGTGTGGTATTCTTATACTCCAATCTCCTTGCAATAAAAGCTAACATACCGTTTGCCTTCCTAATTGCCTACTGTAGCTGCAGGGTATGATTGTAATCTGTTGACACTCTGTGCTGTTAATGCTCTACTACTTCTGAGACCTCACTGAAACCACTGTGTTTAATAATAATCCAACCTACTGCAGTGAGATGAGACAAGTTTCTTATTATTTCTTGGTGCATCCTTGAAACTGTTAAAAAAAATCTATATTTACTTTTTTATTTCAGCATCCCTAACTTTTCCCTCTCCTCTCTTGAAGCTGATTATTTATATCTTAGAGTGTGGTTCCATGGTCCTGGCAGCCAGCCAAACTATAACTTAAGTTAATATTGTCAGTGCTAGCAGTCTATTTGATCCTAGAGGTATTGAAATGGTGCGGTATTTTCCCTCATCCACTGACGTGTAACTCCAGAAAGGGGCACTGGATGGCTATCAGGATTTCAGAAATTTCCAGTGTCTTTCCAGATAGAAGTAAAAAAAAATTAGTCACCAAAGACTCTTCCAAATTTCTACATATGTATGGTGGAGAGCATTCTGACTGGTTGCATCAACGACTGGTATGGATGCTTCAATGTGCAGGATCGAAAGAAGCTGCAGAGGGTTGTAGACTCAGCCATCTCCATCACGGGCATAACCCTCCCTGCCATTGAGGACATCTTCAAGAGGCAGTGCCTCAAGAAGGTGGCATCCATCATTAAGGACCCTCGCCATCCAGGACATGGCCTCTTCATGTTACTACCATAAGGGAGAAGGTACAGGAGCCTGAAGACCCACACTCAACGTTTTAGAAACAGCTTCTTCCCCTCCACCATCAGATTTCTGAACAGTCCATGAACCCATGAACCCTCGTTATTCCTCTTTTGCACTATTTATTTATTTTTGTAACTTATAGTAATTTTTATGTCTTACACTGTTTTACCGCCACAAAACAACACATTTCACGACATATGTCAGTGATAATAAACCTGCTTCTAATTCTGATTCTGATTTAATTGTCAGACTTCTGGAATGGGCAAAACAACAAACCTCTGGACAGAGAGAGATAGAAGGCACCCACTATGCCAAGACTTTTAAATCCATGCACATTTAAAATAAATTTAAATGGATGCCTATCAGCTACTTTAAATGGCCATTTCACTTTGTTGGTAGCGCTTGTCTTTGAATCCAAAGGTTATAGCTTCATGATTCATTCTAATATTTCTATTTAAACACATGCAGAAATGTGTCCTTTTATATGTATTGGTGTCAAACCCCTCCCATTTTTTGTTTTCATTTACCTATCCCTTCTATACCTCTTTGCAGCTTCTTTTGGTCTTTCACAATGAATTATATCATCAATTTGGGTGGCATCTAGACAGAAATTTTGACATTACATCCTTCTTTGTTTGGCTTCACCATGAGAAGAAGTAACATTAGGGCTAAACTCTGTGGGACATCATTGCCCACTTTCAGCCATTTTGGAAAACAGCCATTAATTTTCTGCTGTAATTCATCCATCTGCAATATTGGTTCAGTTTTTCTCTCTATTAGCCAGCCTAACCTGCAGGGCATGTCAAACAGTCCTGCCTTTCACAACTTCTAACATTTCTTTGTTTGTGTTGTCACTCTATATCTGTCCTCATCTTATAGATTTTCTTCATTTTCTCTCTCTCTAGCTGCCTCCATTAACCCATTGATCAGATGACCTCCACAACCAATCCCATGGCAACCTTGGCTTCAACCTATTAGAGATTGTCCTATCCATCCCTCCCCACCTACTTTCAATACCAGAGGGCATGCATTTAAGTTAAGAACAGATGTGAGGGGTACGTTTTTTACTGAGAGTGTGGTGGATGCCTGGAATGCGTTGCCTGATAGGATGATGGAGTCAAATTCATTGGGGTTTTTTAAAAGGGGCTTGGATGGGCACATGAATGAGAGGAAAATAGAAGGATATGGGCATTCTGTAGGTAGGAGGGAATACTTATGTCGGTACAACATTGTGGGCTGAAGGGCTTGTTCTGTGCTGCACTGTTCTATGTTCTATGTTCTACTCTGTAACTCAAAACTAACTTGTATTCTTTCTTTTCCAGTTATGACAAAGTATTTGACCTGGAACATGTCTTATGAGGAAAGGTTGAGCGAACTAGGGCTTTTCTCATTGAAGCGATGCAAGATGAGAGGCGACTTGATAGCAGTGTATAAGATTATGAGGGGCATAGATAGAGTGGACAGCCAGCACCTTTTTCTCAGGGCGGCAATGGCCAATACCAGAGGACATCATTCTAAGGTCAGAGGAGGAAAGTTTCAGGGAGATGTCAGAGGTAGGTTTTTTACACAGAGAGTGGTGGGTTCCTGGAACGCACTGCCGAGGGTGGTGGTCGAGGCTGATACAATAGGGACAGTTAAAAGACTCTTAGATAGGCACATGGATGTAAGAAAAATGGAGGGTTATGGGCTGTGCAAGAGGGAAGGGTTAGATTGAATCATAGAGTAGGTGTTTATATAGGTGGGCACAACATCGTGGACCAAAGGGCCCGTGCTGTGCTGTACTGTTCTATGTTCTATGTTCTCTATTAACTTTGTTTCTTTTTTTCACAAATGTGGCCTGACCTGTTGAGTGTTTCCAACATTTTCTGTGTTTAATTCAGATTTCCAACACCTGCATTTTTTTGTGATTTCATTAACTTTCTTCCTTCAAAACAATTATTAACACTGTTTCTATACTTGACCAAATCCCATAAATTGGTAAATTTGTTTATTATTGTCACATGTACCAAGCTACAGTGAAAAACTTTGTTTTCCATGCTATTCATACAGATCATTTCATCACAACAGTGCATTGAGGTAGTACAAGGTAAAACAATATAGAATGCAGAATAAAGTATAACAGCTATAGAGAAAGTACAGTGCAGGTAGACAAAAAGGTGCCAGGCCATGACGAGATAGATCGTGAGATCAAGAGTCCATCTTATCATATCGTACAAGAGGTCTGTTCAATAGTGTTATAACAGCGGGATAGAAGCTGTCCTTGAGCCTGGTGGTACGTGCTTTCAGGCTTTTGTACCTTCTGCCCAATGGGAGTGGGGAGAAGAGAGAACGTCCGGGATGGGTTGGGCCTTTGATTGTGTTGGTTACTTTACCGAGGCAGCAAGAAGTGTAGGCAGAGTCCGTGGAGGGGAGGCTAGTTTTCATGGTGTGCTGAGCTGTGTCCACAACTCTCTGCAGTTTCTTGCAGTCTTGTGGGCAGAGCAGTTGCCATACGAAGCCGTGATGCATCTGGATAGGATGCTTTCTATGGTACACATCCCATTCATCTTTTTAATTTCCAAAACGGTAACTCGTCAAAGTCTAAGAACCCATACAACTGGATTCTTCCAATCCTGTCGTCAACAAACCCATTGGTTTCTCAAGGAATTCTATTGGGTTGGTCAAGTGTAATTGTACTTTTGGAACTTTGTGCTCGTTATTTTTATTGCCGTTTTATCTTCAAAAGTAGTCAAGTGAGAATTTTTCAACTCTTCTAACTCTTTTAAGCAATGCACTTATGCTTTTTCTGCAATAATAGAAATCTGAGAAGGGCAAATCGCTTAATTCATGTATCTCAAGACCAGACAGCATTGCATTTACCAAATCTGAAACTTTACTTTTTGGTAGATGTGGTAGATAAACAACCAGTCCTTAAACAACAGGAAAGCAAATGTTAGTTTTGGAAAGTAACTTTTGTGGTTCATGGTCTAGTGAATATCTGCCATTCACGGTTGCTGGGTTATTCTAAAAGAAGAACCTTCTTTCATGTAGCAAGGCCCCATGGGGTCCCATACCTCACTATGGATCATGAAGCAGTTTTGAAGTATAATTACTGTCATAATGTAAGAAAAACCAGCAGCCAATATACATACATCAATGCTGATGAAGTAAATAACCAGATACTTTATTTTAATGATTAATGGGTGAGGGTTAATATTATTGAGTACACCAAGAAAATACTGATCCTCTCCACATAGTTTATTGGGATATTTTATGTTACTGAGGCTTTTATTTTAACATGTTTCATCTAAGAGATGGAATCAACGATATTGGAGCTGCCCCTGATTACTTTCCAGAAGTGTGGGCCTAGATTAAGTTTTAATATTTTGACCATTGGTTAAATTTACAACAGCAAAAAGTATCACATCTTTGCTCTTAGCTATAAGCACTTCTACTCATATTATAGGTGCAGTATCTTAGTTTTAAACTTTAGAACAAAGGTTTCTCTTGCTCTAGTATTAACAGGGATATCAATAAAAATAGTAAATATTAATTGTGTTTAAAAGGAAAGTTTCCAGCCTACAGACAATTTGACAATATGTGCTAAAGCCAGCCAAGGCAATTCACCAATTGGGTAGGGTTCGGAATGGTGTGGCAATCTATTACCTTTTCCTGAATGATATGGAACATTAAGTAATATGTATTCCATCATATGGATGAAGAGTGTGGGTAGTGTTTAAGGGGGGTTAGACGAAGTGCACGGTTGGTCAAACCCATGTAGTGATAGTCCTATTCACATTGACAACTGTGAGATGTCTGCAGAGAGCTTATAAATATTTATATTTAAATTTTGATTATGATTTCTGATTCAATCAAGACCAGCTCTATTTTGACCACTCTTTGGGTTGTGGTCATAAATCTACATCTTGTTACACTAAAAATACAGAAAATACTGGAAACACATGGCACAGTTACAGCCTCACAGCGCCAGAGATCCTGGTTCAATCCTGACCTCCAGTCTTGACTTTTGTTTGCACGTCCTCCCTGCGACTGTGTGGGTTTCCTCTGGGTGCTCCAGTTTCCACCCGCATCTCAAAGTCATGCAGGATTGTAAGTTAATTGGCCACTGTAAAATTGCCACTAGAGTGCAAATGAGTGGTACAACATCACAATATTTACAATAATTACAATACATAATTAGTGAAAATGGGTGATTGATGGTCGGTGCATATTAGGTGGACTGAAGGGCCTGTTTCCATGCTGTACGAATTTATAAGTCTATGACATTCAAAGCGTCAGTTAGTGCCTGTGGAAAGGAAGAGAAAGTTCATGTGATGAAGAGTCATTGACTTGAAATGTTAGCACTGTTTCTCTTTCTATATATACTGCCTGATCTGCTGATTGTTTCCAGTATTTTCTGTTCTGATTATAGACATTCCCTTGTCCACTAAACATGTCTCTGGGATGTTCTTGGTGATAGACCACTTTTCAGATTCATGCTTCCACTTGCACATCGAAACCTGCACGGGACTCACTTTCACTTTGCTGCGCTTGAGTCATTGACTTGGAGAAGTTATGGAGACTACCAAAGCTGAAATAGCACCATTGCTAAATCTTGTTATGATAGTTTGGCTTCTACTGTGCCAGACTTGAGTTATTTTTTTAAAAAGGCTTCCTTCAATCAGTTCTTGCTTTAAATGAATGGATGTGTTGTTCTCTGTAACCTTTAGAAAGAGCAGTAGCTTTTGCTTTTTACAATGACATTTCAAATTTTCCAAACTGAAGAAAAGGTTAGGGGGCAAAGGCTCAACCACGTGCTAAAAGCCTGCGGCAAAACTTCACGTTCTAACACATAGTAGCTGCTTTAAGACTTCCATATATTTTTGGTTCTAGAAATCTCCTTTTTCTTCTTTTGGTAGATATCTGGGAACAGAAGTAGGCCATTTAACCCCTCAAATCTGTTCTGCCATTCAACAAAATCATGCCTGCTCAGTGACCTAATTTCATGTACTAACCTTTGCCCTATGTCCCTTAACATATTTGGTAACAAAACTTTCATATTTAAGATCGATATAGCAATGTAGATTTTCATAATTCTTTGTGTGTAGAAACATTTCCAAATTTTGCTCATGAAAATCACGTAATTTTTACGATGTTAATATAATTATGCTGGAAGCAGTTCAGAGAAGGCGGACTGGAAGATAGCTGGAATGGGGAACTATCTTAGGACGAAAAGTTGGATAGACCAAGCTGGTTTCTACTGAAGTTTAGAAAAGGGAGAGGAGACTTGATTCATAAGGGATCCTACAGGGTGGGTGTGGAGAGGATGTTTCCTCTTGTGGGAGAATCGAGAACAAGTGGTCACTGTTTAAAAATAAGGGGTTGCTCATTTAAGACAGATGAGGCAAATTTTTCTCCCTCAAAAGTTGTGTCATTGGAATGATCTTCCTCAAATGGCTGTGGAAGCAGAGTCTTCCAATACCTTGAAGGTAGACGTAGATAAGGGGGCAAAATTACTTGAGGTAGGTATGAATGTGCAATTGAGATTACAAACAGATCAGCCATGATCTTAGGAAATGGTGAAGATGGCTTGAGGGATAACGTGGCCTACTCCTGTTTCTAACTGGTATGTTTGCATATAGATTATTCCGTAGTCATAGGTTCCTCAACCAAGGACATGGTTTGTTTATATCTACCATTCGGTTCCCATTAATATCTTGAAAACCTCAATCAATTTACCTAACCAGGTCAGTAAATTGTCTTAAATTCCAGGAGCTTTGATTTCAGCTAGACATTTTTGAGTGGTTTTATTAAATGCTTTTTGAAAGTCAATAAAAATAATGTCCATAGACATTCCCATATCTACCAATATTGTAACCCCTTCAAAAAATTCCATCAGGTTTGTTAGCCATGACTTACAAATCTATCAGTTTTGTGTTCACTTATGCTGTCATTGTTTGTACTCTGTAGTAATTTCCCACTGATAGATTTTAGATTAATTGCTTTATAATTCCCTGCTTACCTTTCTTATCTATTTTGTGTTAGGAAATAGATGGTGGTCAGGAACAATGTGGTTCCATAAATGAAATTATGGAAATCGGAAGTATGTTTGGTCTAACGAGGATTTTATTTGATGTTTGTCCAATTCAAACACTGTACTGGATGTAATCACATTATGATCATTATTAGATAAATATACACACACTGTTTAAGAGGTTTACAAAATCAAGCTTGGTACTCATTACTAAGTATATTAAGGCCAGCCCTATTATTGATTTTAGGATGCAATATTCACAAAAAAACCTATCTTTGACACATTACAGAAATCCACCACCTTTCTTATATGAACTGGCCTGCTATCTGTTTGAAAGTTAAAATTGCCCAATAATATGACACTGGTTCAGCAGCATGCTTGTTTAATTTCTGCAGTTATACATTCTACCATTTCACAGCAGCCTCCAGTAGGCCAATGTACAATTCCAATTACAGACTTACACCTAGAAATGTGATTATCAGTATCCAATTTTTAATATGCTAATCAAACATAATTTATCTTAATGTATCTGATGTTTCTGCAACATCAAATATGAACTTAATAACGTCACTACTGGTGAAATTGGAGCATTAGTGTGCAACCAATGAAGTTCATCGAATATTCACAGTGGAAATACAATACACTGTGGTACTTTGTTGCATTTATGTCTGCTTAAGGGATAGTGTTAACATCAGGAGACCTAATTGGGCAACTTTGAACTGACTGTTCAAACATCTTCCAAATTTCACACGATGCGGTTAAACCAGGAGGGATTTTTCTGACATTTAGTTGATGATATACTCCTTCGAGAGGTGACACCACTGACAACACTCCATTCACAACTTTTCTAGTGAGGTGTGCAGGATCTGTAGTAACACCAGTATCACTTAATTCTGCACTATTAAGCATATTATTGGCTCTAAATGAGAGTGCTTTTCATCATGCTATGCCTTGAGAATACGTTATGACAATACTAAATCAAATATGCTAATAGAAATCATAACATGTTTCAGTAAAATACCAACTTTGCACATGAGTTTTGATGCCTTAGTGCTATGTCACTTTGGCTGTAGCATGGTTACTGGAAGGCTGTTTTGTTTCCATTTGAGTCTGCATGGATGTTCTTGAATACCTCCCACCCAAGATGGGAGGCTGGGCTCATACTGCTGCCTGAGGCCAACTGAAGGAGAAAATTTGGATTACTATCTGTAGGACATGGACGAGTGTGCTCTCTGAGATGCCACTGTTACCTCATGAGGGGGTGGCATCAGTGTTGAGAACCTGCATATCAAATGGCCTCTTGGTGAACCAGATAGGCAATGGTATCTGGTCCCAGCTGTGTTCATTTCTGAGAGCAGACACCTGTGACTCAGGATATGCCAGCCATGTCAACTTTAGATCTGGAGATTCACACAATGGTAGAATGGTGTGAATAAAACAAAATGACTGAATTTTTTCCCTCCATCTCCAGTATTCTGTGAACACAATTTGCTATGCCTTACACTCTCGCACCATTTATGCAATACTCCATCTTAGTCCGAGATAAACTCCAAGTGTATGACGGAGGAGCAGCTACAGGCAGTGTTGTTCCCATGCACCTGCTGTCCTTGTCGTTTTTCATGGTGGAGACCACAGGTTTGAGAATAACATCAGATGCTGTCCAACCTCTGCTAATTACTGAACCCCCTCTATCCTGCACATTACAATTCCTACTTCCTTCTCCCCATTTTTGGTAACATGTTCTAAGGTACAGTGAAAAACTTTGTTTTCATGCCATCCAGAGAGATCATTCCATACATATGTACATTGAGGTAGTACATAAGGAAAACAATAACAGAATGCAGTATATAGTATTACAGTTACTGAGAAAGTGCATTACAGCCAGAGAAATAACATACAAGAGCCATGACGAGGTAGATTGAGAGATCAAGAGTTCATTTTTATTGTATAACAGGTCTATTCAAGAGTCTTATAAGAGCAGGATGGAAGACGTCCTTGAGCCTGGTGGTACATGTTCTAATTTTCGACACCTTCTGGTCCAAGGTGACATGCTTAGGATTCTGCATGTACTTCCAACTGTCTTTATCCTTATTACCATACACAATACCTATTAGATAGGATTGGTCTCTGTTGATCCTTGTTTTCTATCGTAGCTGGGATCTCTTTACCCTCTCCACTGTAAGCCATGTCAACTCCATTCTGACCTTGTATCTCCCCATGAGTTGTTACCTTAGTCAGGAGCTTCCTCTTTCAAATGAGTGGAAAGCCTCACATTTGCATGGCTGGTCAATGAACCCGTGAGACACCAAGTGAAGAAATAACTTGCCCCCTGAAACAGATCTTAATGGAAAGGTTGATGCAAAATGCTGCAAAGCTTGAGAAGTTTAACTCATTGAGCATCTTCTAGTTGTGGTGCAGATGGCCAGATCATTCCATGGCCTATGAGGACTCCATTGAGTGTAGTCAAATGTCTTTGAGGGAGGTGAAAGCCAGGGACCTGTGGGGTCATTGATGAAGTATTTGTTCCCTGCTCCCCACAGTTCTACCATCTGGATGGCTGCTTTTTGCTCATGGTACAGATGTTCCCAGAATGCCTGCCGTGAATTTATTCCCTTTGTAGTGGTTTTGTCAAAATTTCATGAATGGGATGGGGGTGGGCATTGATGTTGCTCGTGATTTTTTTCCCGTCTCGTGAAGTGTTTTGGAATTGCATTGATGGTAATGTGGGTCAGAACCATTAGTCACAGAACTGGAGTCGGCTTAAGGGGTCCTCGCCATTACTTGTATGGTGGCATTTAACTGCATGCCTTGGAATTATATGTGGCGGTTACAGGACTTTAAGGCAGAGCATTGTTCTACAGCAGAGTATACAAGAGCTTGTGTTGTGGTGCAGACTATAATTCCCCCATCCAGGCCAGGTTCACCTTTATTAATATTGGAATCATTATTAGGTTCACTTTTATTTTTTCTTGTTGGCTAGTTTCAGTTAGTTGGGGCTACTGTGTGAAACTCTTACTTAGGACAATGCCCAGGTAATCAGGGTGAGGCCAAGCCTCTTTTCTCAGAAGAAGACCTTAAATTCTTTTCCAGCATTCTTGTTGTTCAGGGAGAAGGAATACTGCCTAGACCTTAATGGTGACAGTAAAGGGTGGGTCTTCACCTATTCCGAGGTGAACCCTGAAGAATTTTCTTCCCTCATAATACTAGCCAGTACCACACGTGTGGGAATCATGGTGCCAATAGCCAGCTCGGTCCTAAAACCAAGATGGAATTTCCAGAAGGCTTTGTGGCCCACCTCCACAAGCACCAATGAGAAACTATCCAGACAATATAGTCACTTCTTAACAGTTGCTTTGCTCAACCTTTGAAGGTGACAGGTATAAGAAGCATCCTATGTGGCTAAAGGGTAGAATATATCCCATGCTGATTCTAGGAGAATGAAAGACTGTTGACAGAATTCAACCTCACCCAAGACTTGGATGCAGCAACAACACTCCTGGATTCTCTGGATGAAGATGCATGATGGTAAGAAATAATAGGAAACCTGAATTTCTTACACTGCAGCAGGAAAACTAGGATCTTGCTCCACCAGCTTGGTGTAACCCCACAGCCCTCATCTTAGGCACCAGAGGTCAGTGTCAACATTGCTGTAACAAACTCCTAACCATCTTGTGTCGGAACTCCCATGGTGTTGTTGTGTTAGGAATTCCAAGATTTAGATTCAGTGATGATTATGGAACAGCAGTGTAGTTCCAAGTGAGGGCAATGGGTGACTTGGAGCAGAACTTGCAGGTGGTGATGTTCTTTTGCTCTTATGCACACGTTTGGCAGGTGCTGTTCTAGTAGCCTAACTGCCTTGTTCTTTAGATGCTGCAACAATGCTGGAGAGAAGGAATGCATAGGGTTTCAGTCTGCTTTATCCTGGATGGTATCCAGCTTCCCATTTATTGGAGCTGCAAAGAGAAGCCATTCTATCACACACTTGTTTTCTGTCCACTTGCTCCACGGGGGTAGCAGAACAAAGGCTGCCTGGCTGGTCTGACTTTGGACTACACTCCCCATGATTCCGCGCGGCGGCGGGGCCGGCACGCCTGCGCAGTGGGGTGGTCAGGTGATGCGGTCGGCGAAGGCAGCGGCGGCGGCGGCAGCAGCAACAGGCGGGCGGGCGGCGGCTTCGGGCCTGAGGGACTCCTGGCCGCGCACAGCAGGTATTCCTTTCCTTCTTGCCGGCGACGTTATCCATTTTGACGGAGGCTTTCCACCGGCCGCACGCTGTTTGTTGTGTTGCACGGCGGGATTCAATAGCGAGAGGGCGGTTTCTGCCAGGTGAAGGGCTGCTGCTAGCCTGGGCCTGCCTGGAGTCACCTCTCTGCACTGGGGCAGGTGTCAAAGTTAGCAGCAGTTCAGGGCAAAGCACCAAAGCATCCCAGGGCAGGAGCTGCGAAACACAGTGGGAGCACAAAAAAACTTCCTGCACCCACACTGCGTTTTAATTGTGAGTGTGCATCCTCCCACCAACTGTAAATACCAGGCAGAATTAAGATGAGTGTTGCGGTTTGTGGCTTCACCCATTTTGACTGTCCTTTGGGTTTTGTGCCTGTGATGCAGTTCATCTTTTGTGGACTTATTTTTAACGCCGTCAAGGCAGCGTGTGCTTCTTGAAGCCTGAAGGGGAACGTCGTGACAGTTTATGAAACTTGCAGGAAAAAAATTAAGTGGCGTTTTAAAGTGGTAAAATATTGAAGGTGCTGTATGGGTATCAGAATTTAATTGAACCAAGAAATTTCAAAAATGTTAACGTATTCAAGTAACACATGGACTACAAAAAAAAACTGATGGAAATACTCTGCAGGCCAGGCTGTATTTGTGGAGAGACAAAAGCTGTTAACAGTTTGGATCAGTGAACTTTTATCAGTACAGGAAAAAGTTATCATATTTTAACTTGCAGAGGAGGGTAGAGCAAAGGGATAGGGTGGAATTTGTGGGAGACTGAATGATGCAAGTGGTGGTGGTGCTGGCTGAGAGAGGATGGAAAGGCTGGTTAATTGCAGCTGGAAGAGATATAAATGGGAAAGATGAATGAAAACAAAGAGAAAATATAAAATGCTGGAATTGAGGTGCAAGATACTGCAGCTACTGGAAATCTGAAATAAAAGAATGCTAGAAATATTCAGCAGGTCAGGTGGTATCTGCAGAGAGAGAAAAATAGATTGACTAGTCAATTCTAGTACCAAACTATAAAGGCTGGTTGCATGAAATTGCTGGTGTATTTCTAACATTGCAACAAAATGTTTACTTCAAGAGTTTATATTCCTAAATACTTCGGAAAGTTGTGCAGGAGCCATATAAATACATGATGATTACTTTTCCCTCACAAAATTGAGGGGAAAAGACTGCAAGATTTTGTGATTTTTGTTTTACATTAAATTTTCTTGCATAACGTAGAGGTTTATCACTGTGTTTTCATATTAAAGGCTCAACTGATATGTTTGTCGCTTTAATCTGAAATCATTATTTTTCAGCTGATTTATGTAATGCATTGTTATTGGTAGGTCTACATGTTACAGGAAAGATTATAGTGTCCAAAGGCATGATGTTTTTTTAAGTCTGTGCACAAAAACCCAAACTGATCTATAAATTGATTTCGTGATGTTATTCCCACCTAGTAGGAATCTGTATTCGGGGGAGGGGGGACATGCTTTGGAGAGTGCAGTTCCAGTACTATAATTAATGTTTTGATGGTAGATCATGCAGATTGTCTTTCCCAGAAAAGTTGAGGACTTAGGCCACATTGATGAGGACCGATGGGGTAATTGTGTATTTGGTGCCACCATCACAAAAACTTTGCTATAAGAACTGGGCAATGCTAATACACCACAGCAATAGTTGGTCCAATAAAACTGATGAATATAATAATTTTAGATTGGGTTTACCTTATTCACTGAATATCCTGTGGTACTTACTGTTCATAGTTGGTCATGAACATGTTCCAGTTATATTTGGTTAAAATGTTTTTTTTCAAAACAAAACATAATTTCAATTTCTGTTGTAACGTGAATAATGCCAATAAATGTGTTCTATTTATCTTAAGCCTTTTTTAGTGAAGAGTTACACACCTGGACTAAAAATGTTTTCCTTTCTATGAAGGCAAAGTGTGTATTTCTGCTAGTTTCTCTTTTTATTTACTCTGTATGTTTGACTGTAAGAGGTTTTTGTTATTTAGACCCTTTCCTTGCATGATGTCCACACATTTCTATATCCTGCAGAAATCACAGAGTAGTGAGTGATCAGAAGCATAGATCTTTGATCAGGCTTTGCAATATTCTGAATTGGAACATGACCAGTTGTAGAATTTCTGCCATTTGTCATTGAAATTGCCTTATTAGCATTGTTGCAGATGGAATTTATGACCTTCCTACATCGAAAAGCTCAAATATACATTTCCTTAACCAATTCGGGTATTGGTGAAACTATTATGTATACTTTTAAGTGAGATTTCTCGTGCCAGGTCAAGATAAATGCAATATTCATATGCCTGGTTTTGTTAGTTTATTGTAAGTAAAGATTGTGGAATTTATTTATTTTTAATAGTGGAAATATGTGGGGAAAAATATATCACTAGATAGCTGAAATAAAATGAAAAAAATATTGTGAAATCACAAGTCAATGAGCATCTAAAGAGAAAAGGTATCTTTCATTAGAATGTTCTGAGGTAGAGTTGTACTCAAGTGGTGCTGTGTTTTTCTCTGCAGAGGTTACTGGACTTGCCAAGCATTCCCAATTGTTTTTCTTAAATTGGTACAGACCTATTCTGTGTGCCTTTTTCTTAAATATTTGCAATATCTTGCTACCAAAGAGATTTGCAAACCTAAGGTGAATAAATATCAAGCTGGAGAGGAGTCTTAAGGCGTGCAGGAACTCTAGTGCAGAAGTTACAGAAATCGCTGAATACCAATGAGCTGCCACGTGTCTGCAGGAAAGCAGATATTATTTCTATTTTTTTTAGAAAAAAGAAGTAAAACTGCTGATGACACTAGAGGCTAATGGGTTTGGATAAAGTTGTTTTTGAAGCAGGGCATGGGATTTCCAGGGAGCCCCTGCTCACTTCTCCTTTATCTGTTGGGTCTGTATCTACCTGGAGTGGATCTTCAAGTGACAGACTGGCTTAGGAATCTGCCTGTTGCCTGATCTTGGATGCCTTGTGGAGTATAAGGCCTTCTATCTGCAAGTGGCAAACTCTGCCACAGAAAGTCACTCTTGGGGTCACTGGATGTTTGTGAATGCCTCTTGCATTCAAAAACATTTTTAAAAAAAATCAAAATTATTAAGAATTAATGGTATTATATTTTTATAAATCATTGAATCATTGAAAATCATTGTTAATTGATGTAGTTCAAAAATTGTAAATTACCTTCACCATCTCTTGCCCTCAAAACACCTTCTGTACATTTGAAATGAATGGAGTCGATGAGTCTGCATTGGGAAGGAATTATAGTATCCTTGTGCCTGAACTTGCATGGTGAATGGTTAACATGCCAGAATCTCTTGTTTTGGTCGAAGCAGGGAAAAGATTGCATATGGCCCTACACAGACCTGAAAAAGACAACTGTGACACAGAGTATTTACAGGCATGGAGTAAGTCGTTCAGCCTTCAAAATTTTCTAAATTTTGAATGTGTTCTTGTCCGTTTTGACCTAGTATTTTTGTCATTTAAAGCAATTACTGTTTGTGTCTCTGCATTTTCATGTTGCATCTGCTTGTTGTAGGCTAATATGAGTTTTAGAAGATGCTTTGTGTTAGGTGAGAATAAATTGACTTTATTATAGACTTGTTGTGCAATTATTTTGTTTTTGAGTCATGGGATATGGCATTCTGCAGCAAGGCCAGCATTTATTGTGCGTTGCTAATTGCCCTTGAAGGAGGAAAGGACCACTTGTGAGCTGTTGCAGTCAAGTGGAGGTGTTCTCATAATGGTGTCAGGTAAGGAGTTCTAGGATCTTGCCCCAGTGATTGTGATGTAAATGTAGTTTCAAGAGGGTGATTGGGTACAGGAAAGCAGATGCTGCTTCTACTTTTTTTTGAAAAAGGAAGCAAAAGTGCTCATGATATTAGAGGCTAAAAAATTTTGATAAAATTGTGGAACCTATTTTTAGAGGTGAATTGAGGATTTCCAGAGAACATATGCTCACTACTATGCTAGAAATTGCAAAAGGTGATGTTCCTATGTGGCTGATGTGGAGATTTGCTGATGGTGGACTGAGTGTTTCTGGTGGCAGATAGGCAAGTTAACTTGTCCAAGTTGGTGTTAAGCTCCTTAAGTGATGTTGGAACTAAACTCATCAGAGCACATGGATAAGATTGGAGTACACTCTGACTTGCGACTTCTAGATGGTGGAAGGTTGTGGGTTCCCAGAAAATAGTTCACTTATCATAGAACACCTACCTTCTGACTTGCTCATAATGTCCTTATGTGATGAATCCAGTAATTATCTGGACAGCAGGCAATGATTGGGGGAAATTTAGTAATGACGATTGTGATGTGGTTGGACGAATGGCTCTGGGGATTTGATTGACATGACTCTTACCTGCTGGATATCAGGCCAAGCCTGCATGTTGTCCAAGTCTTACTGCGTGTAGATGTGGACTGACTCCTTCAATAAACAAGTTGAGTGAGGAGCTGGTAATTTCTAAAGCAGCTCCTCCTTATTAGAGCAAATTGCTTCAGCATAGGAGTAAGCTGAAAGTAATGAGCTGCCATCTTAATTATGAATGTTTAAAATTATAGTATGGTTTTCAAAATTAATCTAATCCCAAACTATTGTACAGTTGCTACAGTACCCTAGAGATGATTTTATCCCATTAGAACCATTGAAACTATAGTAAATGCTACCCATGTGATTTCACTAGAATTACTATACTGAAACATTAAGATTTCAAACCTCATTAATCATTTGTAGTATGCCCTGAATAGAGACCTGTCCATCATGAGCAGTCATATTCATGACTTGTACCCTGGAGAATATTAACTAATCAGTTGTAGTAGTGAACATAGCTGATCAGATGCCTAAGTAATTGATTTAGCCTTCACACTAATGAAACAACAACTCTCATTTATTGTCAATGTTTTTGAAGCAGATAGACCTGCAGAAATCCGAATGGCCTTGTTTGGGGAAATGTAATTCATCCTCTTGCATTGTAATATTATTGTGTTGACTGCATTGAATTTTTTCAGAATATATGATGTTTTCTTACTAATTGAATTTTGACATGGACAGATTTATCTCCTTGCTCTTTTACTTTAGAACATTCAGAATAAGTGGCTGGTAGGTAATATCCATTGCCGTGTCTGAAAATCAAAATAAATATTCAGTCTTTTCCCATCAATCCTCCTGGTTGATGTAGATACCCAATGTTCCCTACTGCAAAAGCACTATGTAGCATGGAGTCATAGAACATAGGAAGATGCTGTGGAAACCATTGAGTCCACGCCTGCTCTATGTAAAATATCCATTGAGTCCTAGTTCGCTGCTCCATCCTTTTACCTCTGCAAGCATATCTCCCTCAAGTACCAACACTATTTCCTTTCAAACTCATTGAGTGTTTCAACATCCACCATCCTCGAGGGGAGTAAGTTTCTGGTTATTACTATTGTCTACTCTGTCAGAGATGGGTTCTTTCATGTTTAAAGTGAAATGCATGTTTCTTTTGACCAGAACTTAAATCTGTTCTCTGGTCCTTGTGTCAAGTAAAGTCTATTTCAGTGGGGGCAAAAAACACCATATCTTACTTGATTAGTCATTTTCATTGGTTGCTTTATTATTCCTTTTTGCAAATTGCAGTTGTTTTGTGTGTGTGAGAGAGAAAGAACAAATTTGCATTTCTTTTTCCTTTTATGACCCCTCATTATAGAGCCAATATAATTTAACCCTGTTATGATGCTGCTGGCAATTTGTGTATATAATATACCATGAACAGCAATATGAAAACCAATACAGTATCTGGTCAGTTATGGGTGATATGGACAATGATGATAGGAGTTAATTGTAATCTGAAATCCTACATCAGCTCGTATCTTTCATTTGTTTCTGAACTTTTAAGGTACACTAGAGTCCTGTTTTAAGTGCTGTGTTTCATGTGAGAAAAACATGCCCCACTTACCCTCTCAGCTGGTCTTCACAATTATGCCATCCAGGAAGATAGACAGGACTTTGTTTTTCTCACCTGAAAGACAGTACTTCAGTGCAGTACTACTTTAGCATAGACTTAAATTTCAGTTTGGATTTCGCATAACACTTGAGACTGCAGTTGACTCTTGATTACGCAGAGTAACTGAGGGGGATATCTATGAATAAAGCAAAAATGCAGATGCAAGGTAGTCCACTAGCCACAGAAAGTCTGTGGACTATAGCTCTGTCTAACACAACATCTGCATCCAGTGCACACAGCCAGTCTTCAGTACCCTCATTCTGTTGCAGAACTACCAGATGGACAAGCCTGAGCAGGTATACATCTGCAGCTCTGCCTCAAGGTCCTATACTCCCTCTGCATCAAAGTAGGGGTTGCACAATATTGGGTTACAGAATGAGAGGCACTGGTTTGTGACCTGAAGTGCAAGACCGATCAATTGGAGAGCACCAGAATGGCCTCTTACATAGAAGCCTGCAGGGCTCTTTGTGAGCAGGCATGTTGTGGAACAAAGTTGGAGCAACCCTTTGCAGCCTGGATACTTCTGTGGTGAATCCAGTGGCAGTTTTGGAGGAGTGTGGGAGTGGTGCGAAGGAATGGGTTGTCCTTTGAGATGTGGCTGATGTAGTCCTAGAGCCCTTCAATCAGCAGAGGTTCGGGGTAGGATGGGTACATTCTTATCCCTGTGATCGTGCATGACCAGTTAATGGAGAGAGGGGTGGGGTCAGTGCGCTTGCTTTCCTTTGACATTAATTAGCCTCATCTGTATCTGCAAATAGAAATAGAACTGTAATTATGCTAACTGCAACAGAAAATTCTAGTGGTTAAAATGAACATACTTTCTGCCATAAACCACCCACTAGAATGAAAAAATCTTGGATGTTTTTGTGAAATACAGACTCATTGTGTGAATGCAAACCAAGACCCCTGTATGCTGTTAGTCTAGATCTGTTTGGAAATGAAAGTTTAAAACCATCAAAGTTCAAAAGACATTTAGAAATAAAACAGGAAAAATCATTAAGCTGTTTGAATATTGGTATTGAATATAACTGAAATTAAATTTGTCATTACAAATCCTTGGTTAATAACAACTTTGAATGATAAAGCACAACTGGGATCTTATTTAGTTGTGTACTGTATGGGAAAAGAGAAAATGGGCTGAGCAAGTGCTGAGTACCTGTGGTTCCTCTTGTATTGAGCAGGATTCCTGCAACAACACACGATGCTGGAGGAACTCAGCAGGTCGGGCAGCATCACAGTTGATTCCTGCAATCCTGGATATGATGTCTACCTTTTTCACTAGAAATCTGGTGAAAAAAATAAAAGCTATTCTTAACAATAACACAATATCTTGGTGAATATGTGACATTTCAGAGATCTGCGAAGCTCAGTTGCATAAGTTTCATAAAAGTGGGCTGACTTACAGATAGGACTTTCATCTTTAAACGAAAGGGTAAGCCCATTTTTTTTCCCTGTATTTAGAAGTATTTTAGAGGTAAAATTGTCTATTCTTGGTTTATATTTGAAGCAAAATGGTTTGAGTTAGTGTGCAATACTTTGTTAGGAATTTAATAGTACTATAGTCAGCAGATCTGTTGCTTGTGAGGATGCCTTTTTCCATTGGGCTAGGAAGAAAAATAGTTTGACCACCATCCTAATCAGGTTAAAATCAAGTAGGTTGGATTCTATTACAAAACAGCTAAATATTGAATGTTTTGCAGGATGTTAATATTATTAAAATGCTAGTGTTTTTAATTTTGCCTTCAAATTGGCTCTGTTATGTTCTCTTTATATCAAACAGTTGCTATTATAAGCCTTTTCCCCCTTAACTTTTCACTTATTTTCCTGTGAGTTGAAGTACATTCGTAACAGGCAGCTCTTCCTGTGATAGATGATGTTTAATGCAGTTAAAATAGAATAATTGAGGAAGTGGTGCTTTAGTTGCATAGTACCTCTATCAGTCTCTTTCTAAAGTATTGTTTTGAGAGAGAGGCATCAAATTTCAGTTTTTGTAGATAAACACAGTCACCAGAATTATACATCTGCTTTAAAGTTTTAACAACATGGACAGGTTGAATAAACTTTATTTGTGTTACCTTTTTTGAAGATTGTGATATGATCTTAGTGAACAATTAAAATATCAAGAATCTATAGCATGGATAAAGGACAATTATTTTATAGTGAGCAAAGGAGGCAGAGTACAAACATTAAAAGGGGAAATGGTTAAAGTTTCAGGTTGCTGACCTTTCATCAGAACAGTTCTGTTTCGCTCTCCACAGATGCTGCACGACCGCATGTTTCTGGCTTTTTTTTTATTTCAGACTTCCAGTATCTGCAATTTTTTGACTTTCATTATGCAGCCATTTAAGAAATGAAATCAGGAATCACTTTTTCATATAAAGGGCAGCAGGGGATGCTAGGTCATTTGAAATTATCAAGGTTGATTAAATTTTTGTTGGATCTGTGTATGTCTTTATGGCATGCATTAGAGAAAAAAATAGTTTTCTGTTGTCAATCTTGTCAGCTAAAGTACTGTCAGATGCAAAGCAAAGGTGTTTTTAATTCATTCCACATGTCTTAATCCCAACCTCGGAGCAGTGCCAACCTCAGCAGTGTCTACAGTATCTGAATCTGTTTACAAATTAATATCAAACATAGACAACTTTGTACTGCAGACTTGTAGAACTCTCAGAGCCACTTGAGAATGTGTTCAATCCTGTGATTTTTTTAAAAATTTACTTCACTTTTAAATTCCATCTTTTGGAAAGTTTCAAAAATGGGATCTTTGTTCAGAATGCTGTTTAATATCGTCAAAATATTTTAAGTAATCTTGAATGACAAACAGTATGGAGTAGAGAAGTGGGAACGGAAGAAAAATGTTATGTTTGGTGAAGACATGACCTTTTTATATTAAGGGTGTAGATCTTTCACTTAGAACCTAAATTTCATAAAAGTAAATATTGACATTGCATATTTTATGTAATGGACAATGCAGAGCTTCAAGTTTGGTGTGAAATCTTCCCTAGACAATTGGATTGTCTCTGTAAACTGAAGTACCAGCATATTGTGCAGTCAAATTACATTGAGAAGATCACCTTACCACATTAAAAACGGCATAACTTTGTTTAGACAGCAATTTTGTGAAAGGATTTTTCATCAAATCCTACTGTGCTGTCACTATTTGGAGCACAGCATTACAGTCCCATAATGGTAACTGACATGAAACTGCATTACTGAATGATTAAGATCTAATGGTAATAACTAGAAAAAGAAATTGTTCAGCTCAAAGTGCATTCATATTGTTGGGTAATCTTTAAATGATTATGCAATAATTGAATGTGAATTGCAATCGAGAACACTTCAATCTGTTTTCTTTCACATCATTGTTGAAAGTTTTGATTTTTGTATAATTATTGAGTCCAGCAAAAAGCATTCCCAATTCCTGTGCTTTGGGATTTTGAGACTGATCTGGACTTGCACTGGATCTTACTGAGAAGATCTAATTGGAACCTTGGTAAAGAAAGGTCATTGGACTGGTATTTTCCTTGCTCTTCTGTCCTTTCCTAGAAGCCCAGAGATCCTGTTCTTGATCATTTCAAGATGTTCTCTTTAATCATTTTTGGATTGCATGACTAGTCCAGAAATTTTTTGAGAAGACCTTAGAATAGCCAGTGACTGTGGTGAAGAAAAACAATAGACAATTTTTTTTTTGCTGTGTTTGTCTAAGTTCTAAGCCTTGCCACAGCAGGGAGGGGGAAAATTGAAAAGTCAGATCCTGCTTGAATGGACAGTAGCACTTGGTCCTTGGAGCATTCCTTTCCTAAACCTTGAACATGTGGATGGTGAAAGTTCTATTGTAACACAGACCAAAGAAATGAATAGTGCAGACTCATAAAGTAAAAATATTTAGTAGGTCAGGCAGTATTTGTGAAGAGATTAAAACAAATCTTCATATTTCATGCCAATGAAAATTATTATGTAAAAAAAAATTAATAATCTGGCCTGCAAGGCTCAATGATATGAATTTAAATATCCAACAAGGATAGAGTTTGAACATGGCTTTTGTAAAATATTTGGTCTCTGCCTCAGTCCTTATGTAGCTTTTGGTAGCTCAATGATTCTATATTTAAAGTGTGAATTGCACAAATGTTGCAGTCAACAGACGTGTTTCATCTTCCAGACCTTCAACGCTGTCAAAAGGGCAGCTCTTATGATTATACTCTCACTGAAATGAGCATGGATCTGGGATCACTACACCATATTGTATTTGACCTGTAGGCAGAATTATTTCACCATATGCTTTCAGTTGTTCTGTGTGTATGGAAATTATATTTAAATGTTTTTTTTTAAAAAAAGAGAAATGCAGTTTTCCGTGTCCAGTTTGTATTTTGAAGGCACGGATTCCTCCTTTGTTCTTCTGGAATTCATAGACTGAATTGTAGAATGTACCTTGTACTCCATCATTATCATGTGTAAAGGACCTGCCAACATTATTCCTTTTATCTTGGAGTGATGTCCACCCCAGACACTAGTGGGCAGAAACATACAGGGGTAATGTCAAATAAGCTGTTTGTGCTTCCTGTATAAAAGCAACACCAATGTGTAGTATCTGTTGAAAACCAGTTGCGAAAAAAAATCTATAATTTATCTGTGTCAATACCTTTTGCAAAAATTGCAACAATTTACAATGATTTCCTGCGAACTTCAATATTTTATACTTCTCTTGCAGTTAAAAGCTATTGAGAATGTTAAGCCTCATTTGAATGAGGTGTATGATTTTTTTTCTTTTAAATGATTTGGGAATTTTTGATCACTGCTGAACAGCATCTCCCTTCATTCCAAAATATATTCTTAAAAATTCTAGTTTTCTATGTTAATGATACTTTGCTTCTAACTTAAGCCCGTGATATTACTTCAGTGTTTATTTTGCTTTCTTTAAAGTAATTTAAAAGTAAAATATATACTATGCTTTTTCACTTTCTGGTTTGTTTTCTGAGAATTTTTCAGTCTGATTGGCTACTCAGATTGCTTGATGACATTAATGTTACTGGGTACTCCAGATCCCCTGGAGATGGTGTCAGATTGAAAGTAGCATTGGAATAAGGGAAACCGGTCTTTGGGAAATTCGGTCTTTGGCAGCTTTCTTTGAAGTCTGTGGTGGAGGCTGTCCCCTTACTGCTGCCTGGAAGGTCCAGGATATTAAAACCTCCTGTTTTTTATTCTCATGCTTAAATTTTTAAGATGCAAATTATACTGAATTGGTGCTATGTACTTTGTTATACTGGGGTTGAATAAAGACATGGATATATTTGTAGGCTATATCAAAATCCATTACAAACAACTTAATGTATTGACTTGTACAAGGCTTATTTAAGCTTTGAGGAAGATTTGCATCTTTGCCACTGTTGTCGTGGCTAACTGGTCTGTTTTTATTGCAGTGGAATCTTTTGTCCTTCAAGAACCAGCATAAAATATGGCTTCCTCATCCTCCCCAATGGTATATTCCATTTCTACACCAATAAGCTCTTCAACTAAAAAGGTATGTTTCTCCCCTTTTTTGGTTATTGACATTTGCTTGTAACTGTATCCACTGATACAATCAGAAACTTCCAGTATTTGAGTGGTCAAATGGTTTTACTTCACGTTTGCCTACTGTAGCGGTTAGTGTAACACTATTACAGTGCCAGCGACCCGGGTTCAATTCTTGCCGCTGTCCTAGGAGTTTGTACATTCTCCCCGTGTCTGCGTGGGTTTCCTCCGGGTGTTCTGGTTTCCTCCCACATTCCAAAGATGTACAGGTTAGGAAGTTGTGGGCATGCTATGTCGCCACCGGAAGCGTGGCGACACTTGCAGGCTGCCCCCAGAACATTCTATGCAAAAGATGCATTTCTCTGTGTGTTTTGATGTATATGTGACCAATACAGATATCTTATTGATCTGTTCTACCACATGGCATGTGAGAGCAATCACGTGTAATCAGAGCCCATTGATCTATTTTCTGGCATGGGTAAGAAATCAGAAATGGGAGCCTCAGCAGCTATTTTCTCCCCCTTCAGCATCACGAGTCAAGAACATTAGGGTAGATTATAGTGTTGCAGTTGGTGTTGGACTGTACTCATTTAGCTCAATGTGTACTTTCATTGGGCATGTAGCTCAGGATGAGATTTAAAAAAATATATAATTCTCAGTATGTGCGCCTTACTGGAAAGGCTAAAGAGCACAGCCTGACAGATGATGTGAATTTTGGTTGATTATTCTTTTGAATCACAGTTTAAAGACACTTTTTTAAAAAAAAACCTTCAGATGTCTCAACTGTGTGAATGTAGACTGCTAGTTTATTTACAGCTTTTAAAACACAATAGCATTTGTCATGCTGGGCTGTGCCAATCAGGAAGGTTCTACATTCCATCCTTGGTCTGAGTTAAGTTGATTCAGCTGAAGTGAGAAAGTTGTAACACAATTAGTCTCAATGCCCCATGCTACAGAAAAGGGTTTGTAAAAAAAAATCAGTAAGGAACACTTTTCCAGATTGCTGTCCAGTTACTAGCTGGAAATTGTGAGTGAGGGGGGTCTGGATGAGAATGGAAAGCCAAGCTTGGCTTTGATGTCCTACAAAGTTGAGTTGCCTGTTAACATTGCTAGTCTAGACTTGTATGCCAAGGACAGTCATTTGGATAATGTATGGAATGAGTTAGCCCCTGTAAAAATAACACAGAATGAGTTACCATCTTGAGAAGAGGGGGTGGGGGGGGTAGAGGGAAGAAAGGTGATTGAAGTAAGATCCAAAAATATAATGCAGAAAGATTTTGATTAAAAAAATACTTGTGATTCTTCTTGCAAGTAATCTGGGAAACCAAATGCTTGATGAGAATAGTTGGTAAGGCCCCATTCTTCAGGTGCAGTGTATGAATGCAGAAATAAAATTAAAAAACTGCTGCTAAGCAGTCAGTGGGTTGGGCAGCAATTGTGCAGATAGGAACAGTAAATTTAACATGTAGTACATGAGTTTTGTTTGAAACTGGTAGTGAGAAAGTTGGAGGCTGTAAGTTGGACATCAATAATAGAGGATGGTAGGATATGATTAATAATAACCACCATCACCATAAAAACCCATCCCACTTCGCTATCTCAACCTCCTTCGCCTAAAATTAAAGGCATTTAACAAGTCATCTTCTCTTGGCCAGGACCAATACCATCCATCATTCAGTTTATTTTGAACTCCACCCTATCACAAACATATCTTTTGTTCTCTTCCCACCCCACCCACAACCCATGATTTAAAGCATGCTTGTTTTCTAACCTAATTCAGATGAAATATCATCAACCTGAAACATTACTCGTTCTGTCTCCACCAATATTGCCTAGCCAGCTGAGTGTTCCCAGAGACGATATAAAGTTTGTTCTCTGACTGTTTGTGGGTTCATCAGTTATTGAGCATTCATGATATGCATAATAAATAGGAGCAGGAATAAACCACCTGGCCCTTCGAGCTGGATGCTGTCACTTTTGTATTTGAAATGCTTTTGCGGCATCTTTGTGGTGAGCTTTGATATGTAATTGTAACTGAATATTATGTTTATGATAATGGAATGTTTGGAGAAAATAAACCCTGATATTCAAACCCTGATCTCAAAAGTGCAAAAACAAAAACTCAATCGATTTGGACAGTTGTGAAGTTCTGGGATTTATATTACGTATAAATATGGTTTGTTTATTCTGTGGGATGACCAGAGCCAATATATTCACTACTCATTGCAGTGTAAGAATTTTTAGTAAAATGGAGTTTAAAGGATTAATTTGTCTTTCCTTTGCAGATACAACAAACAGAGGAGGTACCGCTATTACCAGGAGAAGATATTAAAAGTAAAGGTAAGATGACACTGGCAGTAATTTTTGCCTGAAACAATTCCACTTAACTTGTAAGTTCATCAAATTGATAATCAGGATAATTTTGACATCTAAGTACAACTTTCCTCCTTGATTGATAAGTCTTTGATATGAGGGGAATCAAAAGGTATGGGGTTAAATGCAGGAAAGTGGTGCTGAAGGAGAAAATCAGCTGTGATCTAATTGAAAAGCAGCAAACAGGAGGGGCTATAAAGCCTACCACTAATGTTCTCATAATTATTGCAGTTATTGTTTTGAAATGGTAGTTTTTTAAAAATGTATTTCTCATGTTAGGAGTTTTAAAAAAGTATTTTAGAAGTGTTTTTTTTGTGCTTGCTGGCTTCTAATAGCTAATGTGAGTTGTTATTTCCTTGTTTCATAGAAAAGGAAGTGATCTACATTTGTCACTTTAATGGGCCTAAAAAGGGGGTGGTGCATATTACAAACTACAGGCTTTACTTTAAGAGTATTGAACTGGTAAGTTTGTTTTTATTTTTATTTGTTATAGTAAGTGTTCAGTTTTATTATCTTTCACTGTGGCATGTATGAATGAGGAGATCCCTACCTTTGTGTCTCAAGGTAGCAACCAGCTGTTATTTCTTTAGCTTCCTTGGTGTCATTTTTTTGTCACTAATTTACTGAAACTCCTTGCCTGAAAATCTTCTTCATGGCTACCTCCCAAAAATTCAGACAACTACGTAATTCTAGCAGCCTCTTCCCATAACCACTTGACACTTAAGTCTAACTTTAATCAAGTCTTGAATGTAGTTTACATAAAAAGGGAAAGTTTTCTCTTTTTGCTTCTTCCACCCACCCCTTACTGTCCTGAAGACCTGCCTACCTGCTAAATTAGATGCTGATGGTTCCTGCAGTCTTGAAGTGAGTTGTGCATGTAATTTTTCAAGCATGAGTCTGGGCATTGAGCATTGGAAATCTGTGACAGTGGAACATGTCCAAGTACATTCATTCATGTGGACAATTTAGGGGTCTCTCCAAAGGGGAGTCCTGGCTAAGATCAGCTGACAAAGCGTAGGGTAGGAATGAAGAAACAACTTGCATTTTAAAAGACTTTTTGCAATGAGCCGTGATGCTTTAGGAAAGCATTTTCTTTTTTAAAAAAAGGGTAACAAGCCAAGTGAGATATTTGGCATGTTAACAAAATCTTGGAGAAGGGAATCAGAGTGTGGGTCTGTGGTGACTGAAGTCAGGCGCACCAATGGTAGGTGAAGGGAAAGGGGAATTTAAAAGTCCTGGTATCTAATATTTGTGACTTGATTTCTCTTACCTTTTCTCCCAATCACTATACTATACAGCTTTGGTAACATTCGGCAACAGTCTTCAGCCATGACATTGAATGCTGAAGCAAACTTGGTCAGTTGGTCTGTGAACCCTGGACCTTTCCCCATGCGCTAACCCTGAACTTTCTCTTTATTCATTTCCCATCTGAAGGTGCCAAAGTGATTATTTACATGATTTCAAACAGTGGGTGTGACCAGGCTGATGGGAACATCGCAACTGAGCCTGATTCACTCATCATTGATTAATGTTTACTCTTAAGTAAGATTTCCAATCCCTATGGGATTTACTTGTTGGATGGGGATATGGAGAAAATTGAAAACTGCAGGAAAGAAGGGGTCACTGGTGACCAAGTTAGTCTTAAAGGCAATAGTGAGGGCAGAAAATTTGCCATTTGTATCTGAAACTGAGAATTCATTTATGCTCGAAACAGGAAACTATTGTCAATTCCTTTATGCATCACTAAAGTTTTTTCAAATGGCATCACACTTCCAGCATCTGTGATGTTTTGCTTTTCCGCTGTTTATCTCACAGTTCCAGAATTTTTATTTGTAATCTTGAATGCAAGGAACTTGTTTACATTTTTGATAGTTTTATGTTAGCTTACCATATATATTGATACATCGTTTTGTTCTCATTGTATTTTCTGGAAGTATTCATTGCCACATTGTCAACTGCAAAATTGTGCTTAGCCAAGCAAGTTTTGGGACCAGGAAGCAGAATACTGCAGATGCTGGAAATCTGTAATAATGAGCAGAAAATGCTGTAAATACTTGTGCAAAAGCTGCAGAAAGAAAAAGTTGATGTTTTAGCTCAATTGTCCTTCAATCAGAATTGAGAAAACTTAGATATTTTAATTTGCAGAGAAAGGAGGGATGGTGAGAACAAAGGGTGTATCTGTGATAGGGTGAAGACCGTGAGTTACTCAATGGCAAAGTGGTGGAGGTGTTGGCTGAGAGCAGGCAATGAAGGCTTGTTAATCACATGATCTGTCTGGGGGAAATGTAAATGGCGTAACATGAATGAAAGCAGAGGAGGAGAAGAAAAAAAAATGCTGGAACTGTAAGATGTGTGCCTGTGAAGCAAAGCACTGCAAATGCTGGAAATCTGAAACATAGAACGCTGGAAATGCTCAACAGACCATTGACCTGAAATGTTGACTTTGTTAATCTTGCCATAGATGCTGCCTGATTTGCTGAATAGTTCCAGCATTTTCTGCTTTTGTATACATTTTGAGGATTGTGTTTTGTGGCCTCTAGTAGGGCACTGAGGAGTGTGGAGGAACAAAGGGATCTGGGAGTTCAGATACATAATTCGTAAATTTATAAATGCCAGGCTGCCAAAAGCCTTTTTTACAACCCAGGTAGACAGGGTTGTAAAAAAAGGCTTTTGGCAGCCTGGCATTTATAAATCAAAGTATTGAGTATAGGAGTTGGAATGTTTTGGTGAGGTTGTATAAGTCATTGGTGAGACCAAATTTAGAATATTGTGTGCAATTCTGGTCGCCGAACTACAGGAAGGATGTCAGTAAAATTGAAAGAGTGCAGAGGAGATTTACAAGAATGTTGCCGGGTCTTCAGGAGTTGAGTTACAGGGAAAGATTGAGCATGTTAGGACTTTATTCCTTGGAGCGGAGAAGAATGAGGGGACATATGATTGAGGTTTATAAAATGATAAGGGGCATAGACAGGGTTAATGCAAGTAGGCTCTTTCCACTTAGATTAGGAGAGATAAGTACGAGAGGACATGGCTTTAGGGTGAAAGGGGAACGGTTTAGGGGGAACATTAGAGGGAACTTCTTCACTCAGAGTGGTGGGAGTGTGGAATGGGCTGCCATCTGATGTGGGAAATGCGGGCTCGCTCTTAACTCTTAAGAGTAAATTGGATAGATACATGGACGAGAGAGGTCTGGAGGGGTATGGGCTGGGTGCAGGTAAATGGGACTAGCTGAATAATGTTTCGGCACAGACTAGAAGGGCCGAATGGCCTGTTTTCTGTGCTGTAGTTTTTCTATGGTGGTTTGGCAGCAATATTTAGTACCTTTGCCAAAAGAATCACTGATTGTGGCACATGGATGTGCACTAACACCTGAATTTGAGTGTACTCATCTAAATCTGATCTTCTGTTATGGGTTGCAGAAGTATTTGAATTCAGGTTTCTGATTCCAAGATTAAGAATGTACAGTGGCATGCAAAAGTTTGGGCACCCCTGGTCAAAATTTCTGTTACTGTGAATAGCTAAGCGAGTAAAAGATGACCCAATTTCCAAAAGGCATAAAGTTAAAGATGACACATTCCTTTAATATTTTAAGCAAGATTACTTTTTTTATTTCCATCTTTTACGGTTTCAAAATAACAAAAAAGGAAAAGGGCCCGAAGCAAAAGTTTGGGCACCCTGCATGGTCAGTACTTAGTAACACCCCCTTTGGCAAGTATCACAACTTGTAAACGCTTTCTGTAGCCACCTAAGAGTCTTTCAATTCTTGTTTGAGGGATTTTCTCCTATCCTTCCTTGCAAAAGGCTTCTAGTTCTGAGAGATTCTTGGGCCGTCTTGCAGGCACTGCTCTTTTGAGGTCTGTCCACAGAATTTCAATGATGTTTAGGTCAGGGGACTATGAGGGCCATGGCAAAACCTTCAACTTTGTCTCTTGAGGTAGTCCATTGTGGATTTTGAGGTATGTTTAGGATCGTTATCCTATAGTAGAAGCCATCCTCTTTTCATCTTCACATAGTCTGTAAAAAAAAAAAGCTGATGTTTGCTTCCAGAATTTGCTGGTATTTAATTGAATCATTCTTCCCTCTACCAGTGAAATGTTCCTCGTGCCACTGGCTGCAACACAAGCCCAAAGCATGATCAATCCACCCCCATGCTTAACAGTTGGAGAAGTGTTCTTTTCATGAAATTCTGTACCCTTTTTTCTCCAAACATACCTTTGCTCATTGCGGCCAAAAAGTTCTATTTTAACTTAATCAGTCCATCATTCCAAAATGCATCAGGCTTGTTTAGATGTTCCTTTGCAAACTTCTGACGCTGAATTTTGTGGTGAGGACACAGGAAAGGTTTTCTTCTGATGACTCTTCCATGAAGGTCATATTTATGCAGGTGTCACTGCACAGTGGAACAGTGCACCACCACTCCAGAGTCTGCTGAATCTTCCTGAAGGTCTTTTGCAGTCAAACGGGGGTTTTGATTTGCCTTTCTAGCAATCCTATAAGCAGTTCTCGCGGAAAGTTTTCTTGGTTTTCCAGACCTCAACTTGACCTCCACTGTTCCTGTTAACTGCCATTTCTTAATTACATTATGAACTGAGGAAATGGCTACCTGAAAACGCTTTGCTATCTTCTTGTAGCCTTCTCCTGCTTTGTGGGCGTCATTTATTTTGATTTTCAGAGTGCTAGGCTGCTGCTTAGAGGAGCCCATGGCTGCTGATTGTTGGGACAGGGTTTGAGGAGTCAGGGTATTTATAAAGCTTTGAAATTTGCATCACCTGGCCTTTCCTAATGATGACTATGAACAAGCCATAGTCCTAACAAGCTAATGATCGTCTGAGACCTTGGTAAAAGTTATCTGAGAGCTCATCTCTTGGGGTGCCCAAACTTTTGCATGGTGCTCCTTTCCTTTTTTCACTCTAAAATTGTACAAAAAAAAATACACTAATCTTAAAATGATGAAAAGAATGTTTCATCTTTGACTTTTGGAGATCAGTTCATCTTCTACTCACTTAACTACTGTATATAAATAAACTCATTTGCAGGTGGTGTTGCTCTTAGCTAGGCTGGTAGGAGCATCATAGTCTCCTAATGGATTTATGTTGTTGACCTGAATCTTACTTGTTCCTAAGATGCATGTTCATTATAATGGTTTGGCACTGCCTATGTCGTAGTCAGCCTTCGTTTTACATTTTGAATATTTGAATATCATACAGTTTGTATCATGGTGTCATTTATGTGTAGATGTAGATCTCCTTGTTTTTATTTTGTAATATAGCCAAGAGCCATCCCGCTGAGGTGTCTTTAACTATTGGTCTAATAGTAATCCTGATGTCAAACCAGTGTACATAAACCCCACTCTTAGCTTTATCCCTAACTGAGACCTTGCTGCTGTGGTACAATTTTTTTCAGTTTTAAAAAATGTTCTGCAGAGGCTGTTTCTGCTACACTACAGCATTCCATTCATCAATTTGACGTTTGAACAATGTGTTATATTTTCTTGTAGCGTTGCACTTCACAGTAGTTGTGTTGTTAACCTCTGAGTATTGAAATTTAAGCTACTGTAAAGTATAAGCAGGACTGTTTAAATTGGATTTTATTGTAATAAAGTGTCAGTATGTTATTAATATTAAGCTGTTATCACTGCAGCTGCTGGTGCAAAAGTGAGTGGAGGGGAAAAAACTTCCGAGTTCAGAAATTTCAAAGTCAAAAGGACCAGCAAGGTTATTGAGCAAATTTATGGGTGTCTTAAGAAAATGTATTTCATTTAAGAATGTTAGACTAATAAGTGATAATTGGGATTAAGCTCATTGCCCCACATATAATATGTTTAGAAATTGAGATTGTCATAGTTATACTGGGAAATCTTTGATAAATTGTTCACCAATGGAAACCATAGGATTCATTTAATCTCTGTAATATGGCATGTTGTTGAAATGATACTATTTCATTTGCTGTAAAGCTGTCTGAGTTTAAAATGTTGAAAGAGCTTAATGGTTTAATTTATTCCTTTGTTACCATAGGTTGGAGGAAAAAACTGTTTCATTCTTATGGATTGAACTGGGTATTGAAAATACTGTAAATGTTATGTAGCTTTAGGACTCGGTCCTGTTCTGGAATGTTAATGTTTTTTGTGTAATTATGAACTTGAATAACAAACTATAATGACTGAAACAAGTATCTTTCGCAAGGTGCGTTTTAATGTAGTAAGTTGCTCCCCCCCCACCCCCCCACTGCAGATAATTGACTGTTTTCTGATGATTGGGTTGCATTATTTTATTTCCTTTGCTTTGAGGAACACTAACATGTTTACCATGCTCACCAGAGTTTATAACTGTTAAATTTCCTGGTTATTGCTACAGGATTTTCTAGTCCCCAAATACTTCCATGAGACTTGACAATATCCATGTTTAGCATGTTATAATATGCAGAGCTGCATGAATAGCAAAAAAAAAACTTCCATGTGTTATTAGTGCAGAAACAAATCACCAGTTTGAAAACAGTGTCAATGTAACTCTATTCTTAAACAACATAAATACGTTTAAAGAAGATCAGAGCTTATATTTTATTCCTGTAATTCTTACCTCCTGGTATATTACTCAATTGCTTGCCACTCGTGTGTGCCATCTGACATCCAGTTCCACTAAGGTCAATATGTGACCCAAGACCCAGCTAATTTTTTTGTTTGCCTAATGAAGCAAAATTAAAAATAATTTCTTTTTGCTACCTCGTTGAGAACAGATAACATAGCACAGATCTGAACCACTTGGATTCATACCTCAATTATACATTGGATGAACTCATTGAAATTTGAATCCTCAAATGGTTCATCAGGGCTTGTATTTTAATAGTTGAAATGTATTCTCATCAATACCATTTGTAAAATACATTTCCAGTATTCTTGTACTGAGGTGTAAGCCAGTGAATCTTAAATACAATGAAAACAATTTTATTCTTAAAAATGATTTTCTGAAAATAGTTGCCATAAAAAATGTTAGTGAACTTCCAAAGTAACTATAATGTACTTAGAGGTACAATTAACTTGAAAGGCACTCTGAATACAAATCATTAAACAAAATATGAGCTTTATTTTTTTTACGCTTAATTTTAATTTTCCATTTTTGGTCTGCACGTGAATTCATTAATGATGTTCATCTCTTTAAATGATAAGTGCTTTCCAGTATTTTTAAAGAGATATTGTGTGCAAATGCTCTTGCTTAACCACGAATTACTTCAACCTCCCACCTCAGGGAATTTATCGCACCACTTAATATTTCAAAGTTGGATTAAGATGTTAAAGGGTGATACCTAATCTCAGATTTCCTAGATTTTGTACGATCTGTAGATCGAAAGGGTTTGATGTTCCTAAAGATTAACATAGTCTTCCCCACCCTCCCTCACTGCCTACTCTCCTCTTTCCCCCCACCCCCTGCCACCTCTGGTGTTCATCTCCCCGCCCTTCTCTTGTCATCCCTCATCCCTTGCATTTTCTTCCCACACCGTATGTGCTCCCTTGCAACTTACATAATACAATACTGGAAGTATGCAACAGAATTATTCTTAAGTGTTCAAGATATAATGGTGCAATTCCAGTTGTTCATCCTTTCCCTTGTCCCCGTGCCTTCATTTTCTGTAAGCTGCCTAACACCGATGCTCTTGACTGCTGGAAAGTTTCAAATATTTGCAGTTTACTATAAAATAACCCACTCACAACTGTCATCTTTATTCAAGATGAATGTCTTAAAAAGAATTGTAGAAGTGTGTAGATCATATTTCAATTTTTACCAACTTTGAACATTTTTTTGTAGAAGCTGGTTTCCAGTTGGTTGTTTGGTAATTTAATAAGGGATATAGTAATTTATTAAGGGATACAGTGAATTAAGGAGTACTTAATGGTTTAAAAAGCTTCTCAACTTTTAAGTCATACACGCTTAGATGTTTAATGACATCTTTGGAAAAAGTCTTACTGTATTTAAATCAAATTAATTATTAATTACTACTGGTTTTTGTGTAATCTTTGCTGCCAAATGCTGAAGTTAAGCTGAAGTATTACATACAGGCTGTTTCCTTATAAGGAACAGGTTCCATTTTTACAGATGTACATAACTAGATTTTGTCCATAAGTTAGAAAATACACAACAATCACTTGATATGGCAACCCTGCCTCCACAGTAATGTAATGAAAGGCATTAAAAGCATGCAAGACTGATAAGAAATAACAACTACTAAAGGGAAATTATTCTGCCATTTTGTAGAAAGGAACATATGTTCGCATGTTGGACTTTTGAATTTAATGATGTTGTGGGAGCTTGTTCGTATGTAGGGGGTGTCCAAGAGTCGTAACCTGGGGATGGCCTGTACAGTAGAATGAGTTCAAAACTGTGTAATTATACTTTTCTTTGCAGGATCCTGTGATGACCCTTGATGTCCCACTTGGAGTGATCAGTCGAGTTGAAAAGATAGGTGGGCAGTCAAGCAGAGGTGAAAATTCTTATGGATTGGAAATTACTTGCAAAGTAAGGCTTTTAAAATAAAAACTTAATTATGGGCTACAGTTTGTATTTACACACTAATGTTAAAAATAATTAAAGCACCTGTCTTTGAGCATCATGTACGAGTGAACTTGCTCTGAAACAATCTTTTTTCCTTTTAACTACTATTCTGCCATTGTCACTGCCATCTTGCTGATTGATGGGGTTTACATGTGCATTCAAATGCAGTGTTAACTGACATTTGTCTAACTAGGATTTTTAGGATATTTAGAAGCCTTGAGGGAGTAGTTCTGAATATTTTTTTCCAAATTTGACTGCTGGTTGCAACTGGAGGCTAGTGTGCTTGTTCAAGTTACTTCTGGCTGCACCCTTTACCACCCAGATAGAAAAATGTAGGGGGGGGGGGCTGGGGGGTGGAGTAGTGGGGAGAAGTATAAAACATGGCAGGAAAGTTGAAGGAATGTTGAGTTGTTGAACACTAAGCTGCAAGAAAAACTGGAGCTTTCTAGACTACTTAATCGAATGCAATGTATGCTGAGCTCCCCCTGTTGCCTCAATGGTTAAATACACTGTGGTCATCAGCTGTAAAGATCAGGAATTTTGGAGGCTATTGTAGGATTTTTTGGATTTTTTGTGGCCTTGGGAACATTTTTGCATAATTCCTCAGTCTTAACTGTTGAGTCAGCCCAACCAATCTTGGGTGTGATGATAAGGCCATATAATTTGGCTGAAGTATGTTTCAAGGGGAAGAGTTTGTAGGGTTTATTGGAATTGGATGCTTTGTTTACCATTAGAATAGTTGATGAGTGGTATTTGAGGGGAAATGACTAGGGAAAATAAGGTATAAAGTAGGGTAATTTCATTGGGTGAGGTGCAGAGTAAATGGTCACCTGATTAAAAAGGATTCCAAGTGTTTCTGAATTTACCTCACTGATATTGGGTATGTGGGTATTAGGATGTAAGAGGAGTGTTGGGAGGAGAATTTCAAACAACTAATTCCAGTCATCGTTCCAGTTCAAAAGAATATAAGAAAATATTAGCAGAAGTTGACCACTCTGTCCCTCAAGTTTTCTCTATCATTTAATATGATCATGGCTGATCTGCTCCAGGCCTCACTCCTCTTGTGTGCGCCAGTTACTCATTGCCCTCAATTTCTTGATCTTTCAGAGATTTATCTACTTCATTTTAAAGTATTTATCTTCTTTAAATTCCTCCAATGATCTAGCCTCAAGTTGAGAATTCGATGACCCCACCCTCTGAGAAGTTCCAGTGCACCTCAGTTTTAAATGATTGCTCTATTATTTTGTAACTATGCCCCCTCGTATGATATTCTGCCACTAGTGAAAAGCCACCCTTCCCCACCTCCCTCCCTTTATTCCATGTTCCACCTTCCTGTCCTATCAGATTCCATCATTGTCAGACCTTTGTCACTTGCACCTGTCACCTCCCAGCTTCTGACACCATTCCCACTCTTCCCCCTCCCTGATCTTGCCTATCATCACCGCGCCCCCCCCCCCCCCCCCCCCCAACCTGGATCCACCTATCACCTCCCAGCTCTTGCTACATGCTTCTCTCTCCATCTTTTTGTACTGGCTACCTCCCCTCTAGCTTTTAGTCCAGGTGAAGGGTCTCGACCGGAAACATCGACTGTCCATAGATGCTGCCTGACCTGCTGAGTTCCTTCAGTGTTTTGTGTGTTGCTCCAGATTCCAGCATCTGCAGAATCTTGAGTCTCCATCTTGACATCTATACACATTCTTCTAAACTCCCAAGAATATAGATCTTTCTTTCGCTGCTTTCGGTAGGAGAACCCTCTCTGAAGAATTAGCCTATGCTAGTAAATTCTTTCTTAAATAAGGGGACAAAAATTGTGCACAGTGCTCCAGGTGTGGCCTCACCAATACCCTGTACAATTGTAACAATACTTCCCTATTTCAAAACTCCATTTGCCTTCCTAACCACTTGCTGCACTTGCCTGCTAACTTATTGGAATTTGTGCACAAGAACATCTAGGTCCCTCTGCACTTGGCTCATTTGCAATCTCTCTTCATTTAGATAAAAGTCAGCCTTTTGGTTCCTCTTATCGAAATGCAAGGCCTCATACTTCCCCACGATAAAATCCTACAGGAGCACTTCCTACCTATTTGCAAAGCTAACCTTCATCATGGCTTGACAACTTTGTGATCCCAAGGCCCACAGCCTGAGATCACTTCAACCCTCCTCACGTTTGTGCTTGCACTTTTTAAGCCTTCATTTCTCTCTCCCCCCAACAAAGCCTTGCCCTCTGATTTAAACTTTCCTTTCTGTTCCCACCTGTGGCCTTCCAGAACAGGCCTTTCTATCTAACCACCAGGCTGTCTAAAAGCTGGCAAGACAAACAAAAACAATTCAATTGATATCCTTCCATAAAAAAAATCAACAGGACCTCTATTTGCAAAGGGATGTCTCAGCTGCTACAACACCCCTCTCTCCATAAATATTAGGCATGGTTTTGCTTCAGCCAGTTTTGTGCCACAAAATATTTAATGTAAATTGAGCAGTGAAAGCACGCTAACATTTCTTAAAGGCTAAGTAGTGGAGCGATATGTCTTTAATAGTTCTGGTTATCATCTCACAACTTTCACTTCTCAAGATTGAAGAGTTGGCTTCTGTTAATGTTAAAGCATTTCAGTCTCAACACTTACACAGCCCTGTCCAAGCTTCAGAAAAACAAACTGCCTTGAAGGAAGGGTGCACCAGAAGAATAGGCTTACAAATGGCAGAATTGTTGTTGTGATAATTTTAAATTAGACTCCAAAGAATAATGAGTAAGGCTGAATGTTTTTTTGCTATGTAATATGCCTTTAAACTACTCCTCAAACTGCTGTACTGGTGTTGGAGAGACTGCCTTCTGTTCACTTCAGCTGGAAGCAACATGTTCTTAATTGGATGCAGATGATTGTAAATAATTTCACCAGATTTTAGTGGTAGACCCTGGTGAGAGATGGCTCACCTCCTTTCCTGGTATTTTTTTTCCAAGTAACAAATAAATGCATCCTAAGAGTCGATTTTAAAATTGAGCAGAAAACAGGATATGAGAAAAATAGAGAAGCCTGCAGTTTGAGCAGTCTAGCTTGTATCTCCTGGGACCATGTTCATCCAACATCTGTGCGCTTGTAGTTGAAAATGTATTTTTTTTAAAAATACACTGGACTGTTAAATGTGCAATCTAGCCCATGGTAAGTTAAGGTGTCGGTAAAGTCGACGGTTCTGGGATATATCAGTTCACAGCAAACTGAATCGTATATTTTATTCTTAACATGAAGCTCAAAGTAGTTATTTGCTCTGAAAAGATATTTGAACTTGTTGAGGTGACATTTCTTTTAGAGCTATGCCAGGAATTTGATTGAAATTAAGGAGACTGTCAACGTTTGCTTGCTGTGTATCATCTGATTGAATAGCCTCTTTGTGGTGCAGTTGTGTTTTTTTTTAACAAAGACCTTTTAAAAAAAAATGGCCCTGATTGAAGAAATATTGTGTTATTTCCAGCAAGGTCACCCATGGGCTATTTAACATCTTGTTACATCTGTTGTAAGACAATGGTGTGTTGGTGGAGTCTCCCCCTACAACATGAAATGCCCTAATTCCTCCTCTGAATAATTTGTAATGACAAGTCACGAGTTAACTGTGACTTTGTGGTACTAATGAAAGTGACTTGAAGTGAGTGAAAGAAAGTACCATGAATTGTTTTGCACTAGGTCGGATTTATCAATTGCTGTCGTATTTGAATGTAAATAAGCTTGAGGCATTTGGACATTAAATACAGGTTAGCAGCTCTGCTAAGGAGCCAAGTAAACCTTTAAGTAATCAAACACCTTTTTCACTGTTTCTGTCAAATATCTTGCTAGTCTTCCTTTTCTAAAGGCTGTGACTCTCTGTAGAAGTACAAGTCAACTGGCAGCAGTTGCCCTCTATTTCCTTACCCCAGTTGCCCATCAGTAACGTGTGAATCTTGACCAGATGTTTGATTCATTATGGTGTCTTCTGCCCTCCATCCTATTGTCATCCAACAGAGAGGCCGGTTGGTGATCAGGACTATGGTCACAATTACCCACCCCTTATCCAACATAGATTACTGATCAAACCTTGGATTTTGCTTATTTGTACAGACTTAACCAGTTGACCACATCTTTTTAAAAAAAAATGAAAATATTGAGTGTTGTATGATTTTATTTTTCCTTTCGCAAATTAATTGATTGACTTTTTTTTAAACAAAAACACATTTGCGAATATTGACATGAGATTCTGCAGATGCTGGAATCTGGAACAACACACAGTGCTGGAGGAACATGTTGAGTTTTATTGTCTACTTATTTCATCCTCCTATTACTTTCTTATCTTGATTTATTTAGAACATGGGTTATTTATTGGGCTGGGTTTTTCAATCCATTTGCAGTCCTTGTGGACGTTTGTACTGAGAGTTTCTGTGTGTCAATTATCCAGAAGGCACAACACCCTCTACGGACATCCTTAACAAAAAATATGGACGCACCGTAAACTCCATTCCCTAGTGTTTGACTTGATTATTCTTCCTGACAGCTAAAGAGGTTGTTTTCAGCCTTGGTGCTCTATTTCATATTGCAAAAATCATTTAACCACATCCGTGCCATTATTAAAATCATCTGTTTCTGCCTCTGCAATATCCTTAGGCTCTACCCTATCTCAGTCTCTCTGCTGTTTAGAAACCTATGTTATTTTAGTTCCATTGGCAGCAATGCTTTCAGTTAAGGGAGCCCAAAACTCTAGACTTCTCTTTTGAAAACTCCCAACACCTCTCTATATCCAAGACATATCTTAAAAATCGCAGTGACAACCTCTGATAGTGCTCCTGTACAGTATCTCAGGTCCTTAAATATATATGATAATGAGTTGTAATTGAAGCTTGCAGTTGAAATCATACTTGCAATAGAATAGACAAGTGTAACTTTTATGATGAGTTTAGTCAATACCTCTATGATGAATTCAGGAATTTGACCGCATTAAGTTATTTGAACAGTGAGTCCTTGGTTGAGAAACTATTGCGCTGCATTGCTTCTGGAGGATCATGATCTCTCGGACAACAGCTTACGGATTTCTGTGTCTAACAGTGTGTGCCAGTAGCAGTTGTTATCTGATTTCCACAAGTTAGTTTTCCATTTCTATTTCAAGTCCATTTTCTTCCGATCTTGTCACAATTCTTTCTAGCCTAACATTGAAATCATTAGACACAGTGAACAATCCTTTGAAAGGAAATTTGAAGACGTGGAGTATGTCTTTGGTGAGCAAAGGTGGTGGGTGATTCTCAGCAAGCTCTGGCCATTGACGCAGATTCCACAGCTTCAAGGGTAGAGGATTCTACTGACACACAAACCCCCAAGAGGAAAAAAAACTCATCATCAATCTTAAATGATGGACACCATAGCCTAGTAGTTCCAGACTCCCCCATCTAGGGGAACATCCTCCCAACTTGTACCTGTCAGCCCCTCTAGGGGTCTTGCATGAAATCACCTCCAATGGGAAGAACTCATTTGTCCTTTGAATAGTGCCATGGAGTCATTAATGTCCACTTGAGGAGAAAATAAACTTAGTTTAATGTCTTGAGCAGAAGAGCATTTCAGTACTGCATGTGTTACAGTGGAATACGTGCTCAAGTCTCTGGAGCAGAATTTAAACCAACATGGGGGGGCACGGTAGCGTAGTGGTTAGTGAGACGCTATTACAGTGCCAGCGATCAGGGTTTGATTCCCGTCGCTGTCTGTAAGGAGTTTGTACGTTCTACCGTGTCTGCGTGGTTTCCTCCAGGTACCCCGGTTTCCTCCCACATTGCAAAGACGTACGGGTAGGTTAATTTGGGTTTTTAAAAAAAGGGCGGCGTGGACTTGTTGGGCCGGAAGGGCCTGTTACCACGCTGTAAATAAAAAAATTAAAAAAAAAATGCATAGTAATTAAGGAAGTTTGTTTAAAAATTCAACTTTTTCTCCATTTGATACCTCCTTCCCCCCCGCCCCCCCCCCCCCCCGATCGTAATTAAAATAATCTTGAAGGATTTTGTTTACACTATTCAATTCCTTAATCTATTTGCAGATTTTTTTCTTTCATTCCAAGAATTCGGGGATCTGTAATACAATCCGTGTTTACTATTTGATCTCTAACATACACTGTTGCTGTAATATTCTGTGTGTAATTTACAATGAAACAGTTATGGGAGGTAGTTTTTTCATTATCTTACAAAGCCTCAATTTCAAGCTTGAAGATTAATCTGTTTGCATCATCATAGCTTTGAAGAGCCATTACAGTGTTCTATCTTTTGTATCTAGGCTGTCCTGCATCTATTGCACACTGTGATATAGCTGCTTTTCACTTTTCACAGGATATGCGAAACCTGAGGTTTGCTCTCAAACAGGAAGGTCGCAGCAGAAAGTCCATGTTTGAGAATCTTACAAAACATGCATTTCCTATGTCAAGTGGCTTGGTAAGGAATTCTATTGTTAATATACTCTGCCAATAAATAAATTGTAAGATTAATCCAGATTGAATATAATGACCATATATGATCCCAGTTCCATTTAGATTGCTTGAGCAAAAGCTTAAATCGTAAAATGGAAGCCTTTAATCGAAAGGTTTGCCATTGCAGTGTTGATGGGTAGTTTCCATTTGATTGCTGTAGATTTGAAACTCCAAAACTACTCATCTAAAATGTTTGTATTTTCTAAATTCAAAGCTTATTTATAGTTCTTCTTGTGAGATGGTCTCATCTTTAAGAAGAAAAGGTGCATTGGCTTTGAGGTCACTGGCTTATCATATCTATGTTCTTCCAGAGCATCAATGAAAGATGTATAAATAATAGCAATGTGTTGTAATATCTGCTTGTTGTTTCACCATTTTTATCAAAAATGAATTTGTACTTGATACTTTGATTATTCTAGTTAAAGTGAAATGTTTCGTATTTTAATTCATAATTTTATGAATGTTTCCTGGATTAGGAGGAGGGTTCACTTTGCAAGTGCACAACATCTTTGATAAATTAATTTTGCAGGCAACAAAGACATTTGCTTGAAGGTGGTCCTGTTTATTTGTTCAGATTTGGTTTCCCAAGTAATTGGCTTTGTTATCAGCAGAATCATCACTATATTAACAATTTATTCAGTTCAACTTTTCCTAAGGAAGGCAAAATTGTCTTCATATTACAACCATGCTTTAAAAAGGTAAGGTCTCCCTTAAATTTTTTAATCATGCATTGATAGTGTTAAACATTTAAGGAAAAAGCTACATCAAATCTTGGCCATCTTAAAACAAACCTGCATAAGAGGAAACTGTGCAGGAACATGTGTTATAAAGCTGCTTTTAAAGAAAATGTATTGGCTCATATGGGAAGAGTACTGGAAAATGGCAATGTGTAAGAATGAAACCTCAAGCAAGATCTGAATTCAGCACGGGTAAGAAAGGTTAAGTGGCCCTCCTGTGTGAAAATATCTCCAGTTTCTTTTGGATAGCTGCTGTGCAAGCATTCTTCTGATACTCTAGTATCTTAGAATAGTAATTTGCATACTCTGTTCTCTCCTGCATCCTGTTGCAATAGTATGCCTTGCTGCTCAAGATGCACAAAATGTTGTACAGGTGCTTCTCAGTAATTTAATGTAAAAACGGGGTTATTTATCCATTTTCTTCTGATTAATGAGTGAAATCAGTGGAGGTTTGGAAGTGAGATACTTAACCTGACTAGCATGTTTAGTGTATAAACAAAATGTTTGGGGGAAAAAAATGTTGTCATTGACTGGTGATGTATGTTGTAGCTATTTCAGTGGCTTTTCACTATTTGGACTTGCATTTAAATGCAATTCTGATAAACTTACCATTGAGGAATAGGCATTTGGTATAAATTGGCATCTTGCTTAGTAGGGCATTAAAGAGCTAGTATATTAATACACCTGAGTATTAGATAAACTATAATGTTTAGTGGTGCCAGATCTTTCAGTACTGCTGTGTGTTCATTTTAATTAGTGGTAAGTTTCCATTTGCTCACAATGGCATGTTTCAATTATTACAGAAACAAAGGTATATTTAAACTCGGACCATTTTCCAATGTGTAATTAATAAGAAAAAAAGTCTGAAAATGGTGTCAGAATCAGGTATCACTGACCAATGTTGTGAATGTCATTTTGTGGCAGCAGTACAGTCCAAGACATAAAGATATAAAAATTACTATAAGTTATAAAAATAAATAAATAGTGCAAAAGAGGAATAACAAGGTAATGTTCATGGGCTGTTCAGAAATCATTATATAACAATGAAATCAATTAACTTGTTAGTTTGCCAGTGATTTTTATGGTCTTTCCCCGTATTTGTTCTGACCTGAATTTCTTTTCCACAACTGTCCAAATTAGTGTTGCTTCCTTCCACTTTTAACACCACCTATCTTGAAATCCATGCTTCAATGGCAGGATGCACAATTGTAGTTGTGGCCCGTCTGCAGAAATAGCTGTAACAATCAAGTTGATTGTTAGGCATCTCCAGATAATTTTGAGGGTCAACCAAATGAAATGAGACTGGGGTGGTTTGTCCAGACATGGTAGGGGTGCTAGGATACCTCACATTGATGCTTTCTCACTTGAGCATCATGCAAAATGCAACACCTCACCTTTGTCCAGATTAAACTCTATCTGCCATTTCTCTGTCCAAATTTCCAACTGAAGTATACCCTGTTGTATTATTTGACAACCTTCCTCACCATCCACAGCTCCTCCAATTAACATCATGTCCTCACCTGAGAGGGCAGGTATCTCATTCTAAAGATGGTGTCTCTAATTGCTGTGCTCCCTCAGTGCTGCACTGGAGGTGGTCGTGATATTTGTACCCAAGCCTTTGGGACACAGCAATGTATTCTTGTACGTCCTACTTAATGTGCTAAAATGTCACGACATGTTTCAGACTGATGTGAATGAATAATAGAAATCATTTTGCAATGAGTGATAAGCAAGTTGAATTCACTATCACAAACCATTGATTTGATTTTGAAAGCGAAACATCATCTCTGCTTAGTCCTAATCCCTTTAGAGAATTGGGAAAAATCACAGATCTGATGAGAAGTATTACCTATTTTTGTGTTGAAGCATTTTATAATTATATTTATAAAATTAAAGTGCCCCACAGTTCCCCTGGTTTTTGGTTGGGTTGCTCTCCAGTGACCTCTGCTGGAAGTAGGTGTGAATATGAAGCCTCCACAGTGATGTGAAAAATGGCAGGATGGATGATCAACTGAAGAGCAGACTGCCTTTAGTTGATTTTATGTAAGATGAGGAATCTAACCAAAAATGCCTCTCATCTCAGCAAATAAAAGTATAAAAATACTGCAAACACTTATTGGGTGAGGGAGCGTCAGTGGAGTGAAACAGAACATAGAACAGTACAGTGAAGAACACGCCCTTCGGCCCAAAATGTTGTGCCGACATAGCTAATCCCTCCTACCAACAGAATGCCCATATCCCTCTATTTTGCTCTCATTCATGTGCCTATCCAAGCCCCTCTTAAAAGCCCCCAAAGAATTTGCCTCCACCACCCTATCAGGCAACACAGAGTTAATGTTTTGGGCTTTGTAGTGTAAAGAATTTTCTGGAAGGCTAACAAGTTCGAGGATATAGGGGTGGGGGCAGGGGCTGAGGGATTTGTCTTTTTAACAAAATTTCCAAGCCACTGTGAGGCAGTGATTTGAGTCAAAAACTAATTACTTTTAAACCTTTGGCAAGCCCAGAGCAACAAGAGGTATATGTGCAGTCATCTGTAAAGCAAAGTGAGCTCAGGTTGTACTGTTAATACTGAAACATGCTGTGGTGCCAACATATTGATGTCAGTGCTTCACATATTCATTGAAAGGTGTAGAATGTAGAGCTGCATCCATAAATCTTTGGTAAGCTGTCCTTTGTTATACTTCATGCTTGTTAGACATCCTGTTAGATGCTGGTACATGGGGATGCTGTGTGTAAACAGTATGCAAAACCAGAGGGAATGTCATTGGGGCACAGAGTTTGTTTTAATGGAAATGAATATTTAAAAAAAATGCAGATGCTGGAAATCTGAAACCAAACTAGAAAATGCTAGAAATACTCAGAAGGTCAGACAGCATCTGAGAAGAGGGCAGCACAGCAGTATTGTTGCTGCCTTGCTGCTTTATTCAATCCTGACCTTCAGTGATATCTGTATGGAGTTTGCATGGTTTCCCAGGTGCTCCAGTTTCCAGTGCAGGGTTGATAGGTTAATTGGCTACTGTAAATTATTCTCAGTGTAGGTGATAGGACAAGTAGAGTGAAATTGTTGCACATGCAAGAGAGTAGGATGCAAGAAGCTAGCCTCTCTCTGAGGGTCAGCATTGACTTGATGGCTCAGTGACGATCACCTACCTTCGGAAAAATAAGAGTTAACCTCTGACAATGAGGCTTCAACTTGAAACGTTGACTGTGTTTCTCTTTACATGATATTGCCTAAGCTGCCAAATGTTTCTAGTATTTTTCTCTCTGTATCTTGTTAATGTGATGAGATGCACTGAGTAGAGAGAAATGGTCTTTCTCGTGATTGAAGTTTCTGGTACAAGATGAAATACAAGAGGCAGGAGAAGAAAAGATGAATCTTTCTATCCTGCTGGTAATTGAGATGCTGTGGAGTGCACCACCAATCTTGTTGACTCAAAGGTTGTGGGGGCATTTCAGAAGTTGCATGGCTGAAGGAGTGGGGAGTTGTGCAGGTGAGGTTATGGCCCTCTGAAGTACTTGCTGCACCTGCCACAAGAGACTCAGATTCTCATCACTTGCTCCATTCCAGCTAAGCCCCACTTACTGCTGATTTTAAACGATTGAAAAGTGAACCTTTTTATATAACATGTAGCTCTACATATTTGTACATTGCATTTTGATAATTTTCATGTTGGGTCTTTATCATTTTCTATTTTGTATATTATGTAAGATGTAGTTAAAATATTATAATCAAATTCTGGTTAATATTTTCCCTTTATCGGAGCAAATGGTTTCATGGTACATTAAGTATGATCTCGAATTGCTTGCAAACAAGTCCTCTGCATTTAGCTGTTGCAGTAGTTCATTTAAGTTCTTGCAATTTGCAAAGTCAAGTTGAGGTCCTTTCAGGGGTTAGGACAAATCACATTTATTTTAACATTAGTTTTCTCAGTATCTGAGCTTTTGTATAAAATTACACAGTAGTGGTAACGAGTTGGCATTATCCCATGTTATCCTGCGCAGTTTGAGGCCAGGTAGGGGTAATAAAGGAGAATCAGGAAGAACAGAAGATTAAGTCATGGGTTAAAATGCTATACTTGCAAGTTTTAACTAACAATCTGACTTCTTGTTTTAATTTTGGAATTTTGAAGTGTTTTCAATTATTGACTAAGTTATGTCAGAAGTTTTATATTAAAATGGAAGCTATTGTTAAGTGGTTGTGTATAATGACTTTCTTGCACTTTCGGCCAACAGATCCGAACGGCAGTTAACTCCCATACAATTTTTTGTTTAAAAATGTGAAGATTTCCTTTGTTGCTATTAACAGCATTTCTATCAGCAATAACTTGCAATCCTGTAGTGGTGTTGATGTTCCAAGGTTTTCACAGGAGAATTACCAAAGTCAATTTGATGTCCTGCCGATAAAGAGAGATTATAGCAGGTGAATTTAAGGTTGTTTAGAGGTAAACTATAAGGAGTGTTTTAAAGGGGGAGACAAAGGTATAGAGAAGGGAAGATATGATTTCATTATGCACTGTGATCCTGAAAGCGTCCCTCTTATTTATCAGGCAGCATTACTAAGATTTGCTGGAAAATACATTCTTTAGCAGTTTGGTGTCTTTGTATTCTTATCCTTCAAAATCTTTTGTAAACGGCATGGAATAAAAATAAAACTGTATATGCCATTTATTCCATGTGGACAGTACAAATTGCTTGAAGGTCCCAATTCCAGGCTGGCATGCATGGTTTCAATCATCACCATTTTCACAAACCTTTAGTATGATTGAAAGAAATAAGAATAAACATCTGCAAAAAAAAATGCAACTAATAGTTGGCCTTGCAGTTATAAAAAATCATTATTTATGTTCTGAGTTTTTACAGTGGTTTGAATTTTAAGTGTATGTAATTCATATTTAAGATGAAGAGATATTATTGTAATTGACTTGGGATCTGAAATAAATATTCTGTTTTGATTCCAGCCTTTTGTGGTACCAATGAGGCTGATTTACAGCTTGTCATGGCTTTTTAGTGGGAAACTCTCGGGTCTTTTGATTTTTACAGTCATTAAAACTTGTGTTTCTACATTTTCTGCTCTGAGCAAGGTAGCCAACCCATCCAAGAAATTAATGGAAATGCCTGTTGCTATAATAGATTCAGGAAGGATTCATGCAAATTTTCAGTTTCATGTTTAAATGCTTTCAGGCAATTGGATACCATTTTAAACTTTGGGTCATATAAGCTGAGTGCTTTTTCTAGTTGAGAATTTTCTTTTGGGGTCTTTCATTAATGGGGTCATAGTTTAGCATGAAGCAGTCTGTTTAGGTTTAGCAAGCATAATTAGCTTGTGTTTTGCTTTGGGTAATTGTTTCCTTCTACTACATCAGTACTGCATTTGATTCTAAAAATGCTGTAGAAGGTGGAAGAGAGATTTGTAAGGATCACACCTTAATTAACCAGTTATGCCATCAGGAGAGATTGAACTGGATGATGACACTTTTTAGATTGAGCAGACAACCTGACTGAGATCTTTAAACCAAAGAAAATGTTTGAGGATAGACTTGTAGTTACCAATAAATCCAGTAATGAATTTGGAATTGTAGTTTGAACTCTTCAGCTATTTTGATTACTACTTTGCATGGCAAATTTGACATAATGATACAATAAGAAAACATTTCCTTGTACAAAAAGGAGTTGAAACTCAACTCCTGATACAGTTTGGCGTGTTTAGTACGTATTATTTTGGAATTCTTTCCTGGTTATGTGTGTATACTTGAGTTCAAGTGCATCAGATAAACTTTCACAATTACATTATTTTGAAATTGTAATGATTTTAAAGATAATTGATGTTTGAATCCAAAAGCAAAATACTCTAAATGCTGAAAATCTGAAATAAAGACAAAATGCTACTGGCAAACATTTGTGGTGAGCAAAATTTCAGGTTGATGACCTTTATCAGAGTTTATTTTAGGTTATACGTATTTTCTGAAGGATATTTTGACCACAGATGTGACTCCCACTCAAGAAACATGAGCTTCAAAATCTGGGCTGATGCTGCAGTGAGTACTAAGAAGCTGTTGTTTTTTGGATGAGTTCTGATGGAACTCGTTAATTAATTATTTTTGTAGCCACAGATGCTGCCTGACCTGCTCAGTATTTCCAGCATTTTCTGTTTTCATTTGTGATGTTTGGATATTGAACAAGATCAATTAGTGAAAACGAATTTTTAAATAGTTTTTCAGAAAAACACATGCCCATGAGTCATACAAAAAGTGGAAGATTTAGATAATCTGCCAAGTTCAAAATTTGTATGTTGTATTTTCCAGGATGGAATCTAAGTGACTTTTAGTTTAATGATTCTGTGCAGAAGAGAGGTATCAGTGCCATAAACTAGAAACAAGAAGTCATTGTAACTGCTTCAGTACCACTTGTAGGTGTTCTATCAATGCTGCCTTTTGTCTTTCTGCAGTGTGTAACTTATTAAAGAATGACAAGGCCAACAGAATATTTAAAATGTGGTTCAAATTTGCACATTGTTGGGTGCATTGACCATGTGTTCTGAAGCACTTTGTCTCATGCTAACAGTGCATGAGACAAAGTGCTTCAGAATACATGGTCAATACACAAGGAGGTTTAATGTTGGTGCCTTTAAACTTTAGTGGTAGTGAAGTGATTATATTATTCCTACACAATGAATTTCTTGTGCTGCCCAAAATAATTGTAATTAATTCCTAAAGAGATGGTAAACAATTAAAACTTGTCCAGCAACAATTCAAACCAGTTTTATGACCCAGTAACAGTCAGAGATAGAACTTATTGTGTTTTTTTTAAAAGTGTATGTAGACTACAGTATAAAAGTCTTTGTAATCATCTTGGGGAGTGGTGAGGTTTGAATGTATGTTTCCTGTGGGCTATTGATATCTCCTTTCATGTAGAGGTGAACACATTGTATCTTAGTCCTGCTCCAGTAATTTGAGCACAAATCTAGAATGACACTCCAGAGCATGATGAGGGAGTGTCCACTTTCCTGGATGAGACATCACTATGGCCCCATTTGCTCTCTTAGGTGAACATCATAGATCCCAAGACTCTCAAGAATGGGGTGAGGTCAGTATTTATTCCACATTTGAGATTACAAACCAGTTAATCTGTGCGTTGTCACATCACTGCTTGTGGGAGATTTGCTATGTACAAATGGGCTGCCTTAATTCATACATTACAACAGTGATACACTTCAAAAGTGTTTCATTGGCTGTAAAGTGATTTAGGACATCCTGAAAGAGATGTGAAAGGTACTGTATAAATGTAATGGTCTTTCTTATTGCACTGATGTTACAGAGCAAAATCTCATTTATTCTTAAATGAACATTTTTAATTGAAGAACAAATTCCATATTCAAAAAATAATAAGCATGGTGACTGAGCAAGTTTGAATGAAGACTTAAGAATTTGGCTTCTGTTTTACCAGATTTTCACTTCTCTATCACATGGGATTTATTGTCAATTGTAATGCAGAAATAATTATCAGTCTTTTGCTGCACACTCAGTTGTGCATACTTCTGAGTAAAATACTGAAAATGTTGCAATATTTCAGAATTTCAGCATTGTAGTTTGATTTTCAGTTTTCTGTAGTTCACATTCACAAGATTGAGATGCTTTGGAGATCCCCAGATGCTACTGAGATGCAACAGTATTATTTCACACATTTTATTCTCCCTGCCACGTGTAACTCCACAGATCGAAGTATGAACATTTTTCTTTCTATCTTTAAATGTTGTCCATCATGGGTCATCATTCTGCCTTTGACATTTGGACCAGATGTATATGATTTTTTTTTTTACAAAGTAATCTGAAGGTGCACTCAATTTCTGATACTGCATACTATTTCCTTTTGAAATTTACAGCAGTGTGAAGAATAATTCGAGTGCATCATGATTCAAAGGACAATATAAGAGAAGGTAATACTGGGAACATAAATAACTATCATTTTATAGAACTTGAGGTTGGGCAGGGGTTGGTACCTTGTGTCATAAGAACTTAAGAAATCGGAGCAGGAGGAGGCCATCTGGCCCATCGAGCCTGCTCTGCCATTCAATAAGATCATGGCTGATCTGGCCGTGGACTCAGCTCCACCTACCTGCCTTTTCCCTGTAACCCTTAATTCCTCTACTATGCAAAATTCTTTCTAACTGTGTCTTAAATATATCTAATGAGGTAGTCTCTGCTGCTTCCCTGGGCAGAGAATTCCACAGATTCACTGCTCTCTGGGAAAAGAACTTTCCTCCTCCTCATCTCTATCCTAAATCTACTCCCCCGTATATTGAGGCCATGTCCCTTAGTTCTAGTCTCATCTACCAGTGGAAACAACTTGCTTGCCTCTATCTTATCTATCCCTTTCTTAATTTTTTATGTTTCTATAAGATCTCCTCTCATTCTTAATTCCAGTGGGTATAATCCCAGGTGACTCAATCTCTCCTCATAGGCTAACCCCCTCATCACCAGAATCAACCTGGAGAACCTCCTCTGCACCACCTCCGAAGCCAGTATATCTTGTCTAAAATAAGGAGACCAGAACTGCACCCAGTACTCCAGGTGTGGCCTCACCGGCACCCTGTATGGTTGCAGTATAACCTCCATGCTCTTAAATTCAATCCCTCTAGCAATGAAAGGCAACATTCCATTTGCCGCCTTGATAGTCTGTTGCACCTGCAAACCAACCTTTTGCGATACATGCACAAGCACTCCCAAGTCCCTCTGCACAACAGCATGCTGCAATCTTTCACCATTTAAATAATGATCTGATCTTCTATTTCCCCTTCCAAAGTGGATGACCTCACATTTACCAACATTGTACTCCACCTGCATCCTCTGCACAATTTGCTTTTCAATTTAGTGTCATCAGCAAACTTAGATACGCTACACTCAGTCCCCTCTCTTCCAAATTGTAATGTATATAGTGAACAGTTGCAGGCCCAGCACCGACCTATGCGGCACCCCCGCTCACCACTGATTGCAAACCAGAAAAACACCCATTTATTCCAACTCTGCCTTCTATTGGTTAACCAGTCCTCCGTCCATGCTAATACATTACCTCCAACTCCATGCATCCTTATCATATGGATGTCTTTTATGCAGCACCTTATCGAACGCTTTCTGGAAATCCAAATATACAACATCCACCTGTTCTCCTCTATCCACTGTGCTCATTATATCCTCAAAGAACTAAAGTAAATTTGTCAAACAGGACCTGCCCTTCCTGAATCCATGCTGTGTCTGCCTGATGGAACCACTTCTATCCAGATGTCTCACTATTTCTTCCTTAACCTTCAAGCATTTTCCTGACTACAGACAAACTGGCCTGTAGTTACCTACCTTTTGCCTTCATCCTTTTTTTAAAACAGTGGTGTGACATTTGCTGACTTCCAATCTGTTGGGACCAGCTGAGAATCCAAGGAATTTGCGTAAATTATCACAAATGCCTCTATTATGACTTCTGCCATTTCTTTCAGTATCCTGGGATGCATCCCATCAGGACCAGGGAACTTGTCTACCTTTAGGCCTGCTAGTTTGCTCAGCACTACCTCTTTAGTGATATTGATTCCATCTAAGTTTCACGTCCCATCGCACTCATAACGTCCCTCTTTGGCATGTTAGATGTGTCCTCCACCTTGAAGACTGACACAAAATGGTCATTCTAAGCCTCCGCCATTTCCGCATTATCCAAGATTAATTCCCCCCTTCTCATCTTTCAAGGGACCTATGTTCACTTTAGTCACCCTTTTCTGCTTTATATAATTATAACATCTTTTACTATCTGTTTTTATATTTTGCATTTTTGTTTGTCACCTATTGTTTGGAGAGTTAAAATTGGGACTAAAGAGGAGGCAGCAAGTATGGAAAATTAAGTGTTCAGGTGGTATGGGAGGGCACGAAAGGTATACAACTGACCAGGTATTACTCAGTGTTGCAATGATCTGTCAGTCCAGAATGATTCTCGGGTCCCTGGAGTGAGGTTTTGACTTGCTGCTTTCAAATACAAATGTTACATCATCTGATTTCACTTAGAGATAATGGACATTTGTGCAATTATCTGGGCTTGGGATTTAACAGTAATGTTGGAACCATTTACTTATATCTGCACATGAATGCAGTCAAAGACCACAGCACCAATGACCACTTAGAAGCTGAAATGGAAAAGGCCATCAATGGAATTGGAATTGGTTTATTATTGTCACATGTACTGAGCTACAGTGAAAAAACCTATTTTGCATGCCATCTATACAGATCATTTCATTACGACAGTGCCTTGTGGTGGTACAAGGTAAAACAATAACAGAATGCAGAATAAAGTATAACAGCTACAGATGCTACCAGTGCAGGTAGACAATAAGGTGCAAGGCCATAATGAGGTAGATTGTGAAGTCGAGAGTCCATCTTATCATACTAGGGCACCGTTCAATAGTCTTATAACAGTGGGATAGAAGCTGACCTTGAGCCTGGTGGTATGTGCTTTCAAGCTTTTGTATCTTCTGCCCAATGGGAGAGTGGAGAAGTGAGTGTGGGTGGGTTCTTTAATTATGTTGGCTGCTTTACCAAGGCAGTGAGAAGTGTAGAATTGGAGGGGTGGTTGGTTTCTGTGATGTGCTGAGCTGTGTCCACAACTCTCTGCAGTTTCTTGCAGTCTCGGGCAGAGTAGTTGCCATACCAAGCCATGATGCATCTGGATAGGATGCTTTCTATGGTTCATCAATAAAAATTGGTGAAGGTCAAAGGGAACATGGCTATTAGCGATGTTCACTCCTAGGAACTTGGAGCGCTCAGCCCTTTCGACCTCGGTGCTATTGATGTAATCAGGAGTGTGTGCACCGCCACCCTTCCTGAACCCAGCTCAGTGTAATGTAGACTTGTAGTGTCAGAGACCTTGAAGTAAACGGAACATTTGGGCCAGTAATGAGGCTGCTGAGAATGTTCAACATCTGCTCAAGTTCTGATTGTTAACCTAGGATCTTGTGACTAGCAAATATTGTCTGAATCCTGGTAGGGTCCTCTCAGAACCAAAGAGGTTTTAGGTAATTGTTCACCGTCATTACAAACTCTTGTTGAATTTACTCTTGCTCATCTAGAAAGATGCCTGAAATTGCACTGGAATGTCCTTGTGATGATACAGTTAGCCTTCAATGAAACCACCCATGAGGAGTTGTGGCAGTGTAACTTGCAGAACTTACCTGTTGCATCAGCATGGATATTGAGCAGCTTCATGTGAGGGTAAAGGCAAAATGGAGCACCTGGAAGATCTAAATTACTTCTGTACCAAGTTGTTAGTTCAAGAACTGATGTGAAATGCTGCTGTGATATAATATCTGAGACCTGTGTTTTCAGTGAGGCAGACTATGCATCAGCTTTTAGTCTACCTATTGCTTGAGAATGGGCTAGACACAGTGTGGGGTCATGCCAAGGCCAACTTGCCAGCTTTGCATTAGGTCCATCAGTGGAAAGAACCATGACTTTGGATAGAAGAAGATGAAAAGTGATGCAGTGAAACAGCTAGTAGAACTGCTGCCTTGCAGCTCCAGCCACTGGGATTCAACCCTGACTTCAGTTGCTGTGTAGAGTTTGCCCATTCACCCTGTGACCATATAGGTTTGTTCTGGGTGCTCTGGTCTCCTTCCACATCCCATAGGAGTTTGGATTGGTATTTTCATCGGGCATTGTAAATTCCCCATGTGTGTAGGTGAATGGTAGGATCAGAGGGAGGAGGATGAATTTCCTGGGAGTGTGAAGAGAATGAAAAAGTTTAGTGTAGATGGGTGTTTAGTGGTTGGTGTGGACTCTGTGCTGTATGATGCTCTAATTCTAAAAGTGCATAATATTTGTTTTTGTGAATATTTGCAGGATTATATATAAATACCCCAGTTTATAATGCCATTTTATTTCTCTGAGACCCACTTCTTGAATTTTATGTTCAGCATTGGGTATTAATGCAGGATAAAATAACTAATTTGAGCAGTCAGTTTTGTTTATTTTCAGTTAAGCAGTAAACTGAAAATGCATCAAAAATGTGCTTTAGTCTAAATGTCAGATAGCCATTTTGCATCGGTGTACTATTTTGCCATTTCCTTTGCTTGGCTTCCTGTAGGCCCCCTTTGAATTAAATTGGTAATCAGTGCTGAATTAGGAAGTTTGTGCTGTGGGCCATTGCACATATTCAGAAATGATTTGCATTTGTTTGCTGGAGCTCTTTTAGTTCATCACGTTACCACAAGATTTGCTTTGTGATTTGGCATTGTAGGGTTGTGTTTCCTGCCTCTGTCCATGCCAGCAAGTGCACACTTCCGTCCCAGCCCCAGCGAAGAAGGGAGTTGCATGCCCCAGAAGCACTCTAACACGAGCCTGCCCCCCCTACCAGAGGCCAGAGCAGTGGAAAGCCCAGGAAATCTTCAGCATACCTGCAACTGTACCTGGAAGTTCTGAAGTTTGGGTGCTCTGAAGGTTGATGTAGCTTAACAGTGAGAAGGTTCTGATTTGGGTTTAAAAATTTGCAGGGAGGGAAATGTTGAATTAAAATTGTATGCAGTCTTTGCCTGCTGTTACTTGACCTGCCTGCTAATCTGGATCAGGGCTTTGTCTTCATGTTTGCATTTTGGAAAGTTTAATGAAAATGAGAAACCTTGATTTACAAAACATTTTAGTGGATTGTGCAATGGGGCATGGTGGCTCTGTAGCTTTTGAGTTACCAGACAAGTAATCCAGAAGTCCATACTAACAATCCAGATACTTCAGTTTAAATTCCACCATGGTAACTCATTTAATCTGAAGTTTTAAAAGAAACTAGTCTTTGTAATTAATATCATGTGAGATTTGCAGCTAATCTGAGTCAGTCCACATGATATCAAGAAACAACTGAGATCACTGGATGCAGCAAGGCTATAGGACTCCAAGAGCGGCTTCACCATCGACTTGTATAACTGCCATATAATTTCCCAGCTCCTATACACAATGCCCAGAATGATGGAGGCCAGCGTGCCAAACGCCTTCTTCACCACCCTATCTGCCTGTGACGCTGCTTTCAGCAAACTATGCACTTGCACTCCTAGGTCCCTCTGTTCCATAACACTCTTCAGCGCCCTACCATTCATTTTACAAGTCCTATCCTGGTTTCATCTCTTAACTTGTTTTCTCTTTCAAGGTAAATCCCCTTTTGAAAGCAACAGATTGGTATTGGTTTATTATTGTCACTTGTACCAAGGTACAGTGAAAAACCATGTCTTGCATACTGATCGTACAGGTCAATTCATTACACAGTGCAGTTACATGCAATTGTCTCCACCACTCTTCTAGGCGACGTATTACAGATTTTAACCATTCTTACTAAAACAAAATCTTTGTGCCACCTTTGGTTCTTTTACCAGTCAATTTAAATCTCTTCCCTTCAGATTTGATCTTTCCATCAATGGGAAGAATTTTTCACTAGATAAACCTCTCACTTTTTGAACACTCCTGTCATATTGCTTCTCAATGTTCTTTTCCCTTGCATAGAGCTCTGCAGCATCTTTTGCTTTTTCATGTAACATGTTCCTCATCTTCAAAATCATTGTGGTAAATCATTTCTGTACCACTCTGTGGTTGTCACCTCGTTCCTAAAGCCTGGTGACTAGAATTTAGCACAACGCTTTGCTTGTGGCCACAAACCACACCAGCCTTTGAGACAGTAACTGATAGGTAGAGGACTGGTTACAGACATGAGTTACCAGTGCGATGGATGAGGTGAATGATCAGTAAAGTTTTTATTGTTATTGATTCAATAGAATGCTGTTTTGAACACCGAGAAACCCTCGTGCTTTCCTTTGAACATTATGGGAGCAGGCAGATGAATCTTTGTTCACCCTCTCATACCACCTTCAACAACGTGCCACTCACTCGACCACCCTTCAGCATCAACCTTAATTCACTGCTTAAGACAGAGTGAATTTTTGGCCAACGTGTTTCTGACTCAGAGGTCAGAGTATAAACAATCAAACTGTGTTAACAATTTTTAAAATAACTTTATGTAACAGTTATTATTGAAAGCACTCATGTTGCCTGTCAGCTTTTTGAAGATGCAGGCTGGATATATCTGGAAAATTAACACCCCTCATACTGCCTTTGATTTGTAAATTACTTTTTTAAAAATGTGAATGAAATACAAAGAAGTATGTTGTTGAGGGGACCAGGACAGCCAGATAAAAAGACTTTCTTCAAGGTGTGAATTGAAATATAGGTCCTCAAGACATCCACAGTGTTTGGAAGGAATGTGAGCGCCTTCTCAATAGCATCCTGTACAACATTTACTGATGTTTTGTCATTCATCATGGTTAAGAAATAGCCCTGACCCCTTGAAGGCTTCAGTTTGGCAAGTATTGTGAAACTCCCACAGGCTTTAGTTTTGGCAGAACTTTTGAAATCTGTGGGTGAACTGGGTTTTGTGTTGTTGACGTACGATTTCACATCTGGAATAACTACCAAAAGGCAAGCATGACTTTACCCAGAAGCATGTAACTTAATCAGACTCTAAGTAACGCATTCCAAAAAGGGTATTTTAACCATATGTGGATTCATATCAAATTTTTCTCTTTTCAAATACTGTGCAGATTCTTGCTCTATCATTTGGCTTCTGTGTGTTAATTGCATTGTTGGTAAATCTAACCGTGCTATTTTATCCTGTGCATTGATTCAGTGGGTTACTATTTTTCATGTAAAAGAGGTTGGAGAATGTTTGGGATGCGCACATATTCACTGAGTAACATACTGTGACAAGATTTCATAATGGATACACAGAGATTAGTTTGTACCTGGGCTGTTTCAGAATTACGAATTAAAATCTTATTGATGGGGAATCTGGGATGTTTATTTTGTCCTGGGAAACCAGTTGTAGGAAATGTCAACTGCATGTCTGAAGATCTCTATTTTTAGATGAGTAGCAGCTAGTATGACTGTAGTGCACCCATAGGGCTGAGTGTTTTGTAGATGGCATGTTCAGGAGGTTGTTACACCTCAGTTCAAGTTTCCAGATGCAGATGGAATGGGTGACCACTGGGAAGGCAAGAATGAGGCAGATAGCACAGAAGTCCCATGAGTACATTGTGACTTTTAACCATCTCCCACCCTGGAGAAATATGTGAACAGGTTTCTGGCAAATGCAAAAATAAAACCAGCAGTCCAAAGAATATGGAAGATTCAGGATTCTCAAAATATTTCTGATAACTTTTCTAATGAAAATGCTGAAAGCTCAGTAATAGAGGGGCAAGTACTGGACAGTTTTAGGGGAAAGAGTGGGCAAAGTGGAAAATGTGGTGGAGGGAGATTATAGTTTAGTGAGATTAGTTATGGAGAAGGACAAAAGTAGACAGTAAAAATTCAAAATTGGGATATTATGGGAGATGGTGCAGTGGAGTTTTGTGAGGGTGTCACCAGGGCTGATGGTTATGATGAGAGACTGATTGGGCTGGGAATATTTTCTTCAAAAGAAATGAGATTGGGAGGAGATTTAATGGAGGTGTATAAAATTGAGAGGCCTGGGAAGGATGAATAGAAAGGATCTACTTTCCTTGGCAGGGAGGCCAATAACTAAGTGGCACCCAATTGTTGAAAGGATTACAGGGTAGTTGAGTTGGGAATTAGCAGCAACCTAAATTGCTCCATATTTGGATGGTGTGGACAGGATGGGCTGTTAGATCTCTTTCTTTGTTAGAGATTTCTGTCACTTGACATTATTTAAATGACATGCACATAAGAAATGGAGGATGGAATTGGCTGTTTGGCCTTGTATCTGCACTGTCTTTCAGTATTGTGGCTGACCTTCTTTCTGAGCAGACATACCCATAAACCTTGATAACCCTGATATCCAAAAATCTAACAATTGCTGCCTTGAATATGCTCAGCAGTTGAATATCCGTAAAGATTCACAAAGCTGTGGGTGAAGAAGTTTCTTTTCATCTCTTTACAGAATGACCATCTTCTTAAAGATCCTGAACCCTGGTGCTAGACACTGCAGTTGGGATATGTATCAATTCTGCATTTGCTCTTGTTAAGCACCATAATAATTTTGTCGGTTTCAATGAAGTCACCCCTCATTCTTGCAAACTCTAAATGCCCAGTCTGCTTAATCTCTCCTCATGTGGTATACGTGCTGTTTCAGGAATCAATGTAGTGGACCTTCAATACAGTCCAGATCTGTGCACCATATTGCTGAAGCAGTTTCAACAGAGCCTTCTATAATTGGAACAAGACGTCGCTAGTTTTGTACTCCAGTCCTCTTGCAGTAAAGACCAACTAACTGTTTGCATTCCTAATTGATTGCTGAACCTGCGCATTAACTCTTAGTGAGGTGTGATTGGAGCCTCAAGGAACTTTTATTTTTAAATGACTGACTGAATCTAGTTGTCAATAAACAGAAACGGGATATGTGAGAAAATGATTGATTCCTGTTTTTGTTTTTTAAAGTTAAATGAAATAGTTAATTTTATCTACAATTGATGCTTGATATGCTAATGTGTTTCCTGTGACAAATCACTAGCTGAAATGATTGTACCTAATTTTTTTCTTTTATTGTGCACTTTTGGTTTGCTTTATAATTGGACAATGAAAATATGTGCTCACAACCTAGTGGATTTCCTTCAGTTTATGTGCAGCTTCTGTACAATCTGCTTTACACCTTCCTAATAACTGGAAAAGCTCACCATATGGAAATTGAAGCCACAAATCTGTCATTGCTCTCCGGTGTACTCTGCTCTTTGGATCTCTTTTAATTATCAGTTTCAAAGACAGCAGTATCAATATGAATTCTCCCTCATGTAGAGGTAAATTCCACTACCTTGGTGTGCAGTTCAACGTTTCATTTGCTCTTTGTAAATTTGCAAAGCAGCAGAAAAAAATCTATTAAGATGCTGGCAGTAAATGGAATTACAAGCTGATAGAGTGCAGTGGACCTATTTCACCCATTGTGTCAGTGAAAGAGCTATCCAATTAGTCCTGTTCCACTGGTCTTTAAACAAAGCTTTGCAAATTTCGTTTAAGTGTTTATCCAATTCCCTTTTGAAAGTTGCAACGAAATCACCACCTGCCCCTTTTTAGATCGCGCATTTCTAGATGAAGATATTTACATTTCCTTATGACATAGAAAGAGACCTTTATGCCCTACAAGTCCATGTTGGGTCACAGAGAAATAAATTCTCCTCTTAATATTTCCTGTAACCTATTCTCCACAAATTCCCATCAATTCTCCCCTAATTCTACCATTCAGCTACATACTAGGGTCAGTTTACAGTGGCCAATTAACCTACCACCACGTATGTCTTTGTATGAGTGGAAATCAGAGTACCCAGAAACCTACATGGTCACAGGGAGTGTGTGCAAGCTCCACACAGGTGGCATCAGAGGTCAGGATCAAACCTGAGGCGGCAGCTCTACTATCTTTGTCATGTGGCCACCTCTGAGTAAGTCTTATTTTCCTCATGTCACATTGATTCTTCTGCTGCTGACTGCAAGTCTGTAATTTCATCTCCGTTGTTAAATCTCATCTTCCATTGTTTGGTGTCCTGATATATTTTGTCCAGTTCTTGTAATTGTTGACCTGCCTCCAAGTATCAATTGCTGTTACAGTTTGGTGGCAAGTGTGACTGATGTGCATTGAGTTTTTGTGCTGATGCAAGTTGGAAGTAGGTGATGTGGCAATTCTGATTCCAGGGTATCCCACTCCACGTTCTAAGCCTGACCAGCATTACTCTTCTAAAAAGTTCCTACTGGTTCAGTCTGTTTCTTCTCTTCCCAGAATTTATCCTGAATCTTCACAGATGTGGCCACCATTATATCGACCACTAGCTTAAACAGATCTATGTTCTTTTCATTTAATGTACTAAAAGATGTTATTTTCCAGTTGTTGCTATGGAATCTTCAGCAATTCTAAACCTGTTTGAAATCATTACCATTAATTTGCTCCTTGGGTTTGTATTTCTATTTGGGTTAGTAACTACTGCTTATAGCAACTAATGGGACCCAAAATAATTAAATGTACATGGATTTGGCAAGGAGCCCACATAAAGATGTTGGACAGACTTGGATTATTTTCTCTGGGGTGTTGGTGGCTGACGGGAGACCTGATAGAAGTTTATAAAATCGATGATGCATGGATAGGGTAGGTAGTCAGAGTCTACTCCTAAGGTGGAAGTATCAAATCGTAGAGGGCATAGGTTTGATGTGAGAGGGGTAAAGTTTAAAGGAGACGTTCAAGGCAATTTTATTTTTTACAGAGTGGTAGGTGCCTCGAATGTGCTGCCAGGAGAGGTGGTGGAAGCAGATATGATAATGGCATTTAGATAGACACATGAATATGCAGGGAATGAGGGATAGGGATCATGTGCAGGCAGAAGAGATCTAGTTTAATTAGGCATTATGTTTTGTATTACATATTCTGTACTAAGAGCCTAGAACTTTGCCATAAGCCGTCTGAATGGAGAGTGGGAAGCAGGAGAGGTGGGCTGTAGTCATACTAGTTTCATTGTACTTTTGTTCATTCCCTTGCTGAAACTGGCACTGTAAACAAAGCAACTTCGTTGATGAAAGTACTTCCTTCAAGGATTTAAGCCAGTCAGCTTGCCAGTTCCAACGTGGTGTTGATTTTGTTAACAGAACTTTTAAGTTCTGTTTTGCCCAGGAGATCTCATTGGAATATTCCATCAAGATACAACAGGGAAGGTTTGAGGCTCATGGGAGAAATTAACAAATGTATTAATAGTGTTCTAACAATTACTGCTATGTTTCTTTCAGCAATTTTTTGCATTTGAAAATAAAGAAACATACTACGAAGATGGCTGGAAAGTTTATGACCCAGTTGAAGAATTTAAGAGGCTGGTAAGTTACTTTTAGAGTCTGCTTAGGTATGAAGTTAATAAACTGTTTAATATTGACTTTGCATTGTACTTCAAACAACCAAACACCATTTCTAAAGTCGTACTTATAATCCCTTTTATTTTCACTTTAACAGAACCAATCTCATCACAGCCTGATATGGGCCCCCTTCACTCCCACAATGAGCTCATACTTGAGTGTATTTAATAAATACATGCTTTAGCCAACAATCACCAGATCAAGAGTTGCCGGGCCTCATTCTGTTATGTTAAAAGGTTTTCACTACCTTTGGATCCTCTTGAAAGCAGAAATAGCTTCTGCTATATTTCCCCATTCCAAATTTTCCTTTGAACCTCTCTCCAATCCTGCCTTCAATGCTGTGGAGAGTTTACGAATTTCCTTATTACTGAGTCAAAGTTCATCCGGTCCATTCCCTTGCACCCCTTACCTGCTGTTCTGGTGTAGTCCATCCTCTTTTCTCCTTCTCATTCATGCCTTCTCCAAAATCCTATTATCTATGAGTTCTACCTTTTGCTCCCATTTGTTCATGATGCCACCTGAATTTGGAAACTGCTCTATTTTTGGGTACTATTACCTTCAGTAAATAGTTATCAATTACCTTTTTTATTTTTAAAAAAAAGCAGAGAAAACCATTTATCCTTTGCAAAACCTCTTCAACCTCTTTCCTGTCGTAAGTCATAGAACATGGAACAGTAAAGCACTGTAACAGGCCCTTCAGCCCATGATGTCTGCGCCGACAGTGATGCAAATTAAACTAAGCCCACCTGCCTGCACATGATCCATATGCCTCCATTCCCTGTATGTTCAATGTGCCTGTCAAACTGCCTCTATTGTGTCTGCTTCCACTAACACCCCTGGCAGTGTGTTCCAGGCACCTACCACACTGGTTTTTTAAAAAAAAAACCTTCCCCCAGCACATCTCCTTAAAATTCCTCTTTTCCTTTCTTTCTCCTCACCCCCCCCCCCCAACCCCCCCACCAAAAAAAACATCTTAAAGCTATGTCTTGTAATATTTGAGATTTCTATCCTGGGGAAAAGACTCTGACTATCTACCCCTTCTGTGCCTCTCATTATAAACCTCTTAGTCTCCCCTCAGCCTGTGATGTTCCAGAGAAAACAATCCAAGTTTGTTCAACCTGTCTCAGTAGCTTAATACTTTCTAATCCAGGCAGCATCCTGGTGAACCTCTTTTGCATCCTCTTCTAAGCCTCCACATCATTCCTGTAATGGGGTGACCAGAACTGCGCACAGTACTCTAAATGTTGCCTAACCAAAGATTTATACAGCTGCAACATTACTTCCTGATTCTTGTACTCCGTGTTGTAACCAATGAAGGCTAGCATGCCATAAGCTGCCTTTACCACCCTATCTACTTGTGTTGCCACTTTGAGAGCTATGGACCTCCAAGATCCCTCTACATCAGTGCTCCAAAGGGTCCTGCCATTTACTGTGTATTTTCCCCTTGCATTTGACCTCCCAAAGTGCAATACCTCACACTTGCCTGAATTAAACTCCAGCTGCCATTTCTTTGCCCATATTTGCAGCTGATCTATATCTTGCTATATCCTTTGACAACCTTCTCCACTTTCCACAACTCCATCAATTTTTTTTTGTCATCCGCAAACTTAATAATCAGCTCATCTACACCTCCATCCAAGAAATTTATATATATCATGAACAACAGAGGACCTAGCACTGATCCCTGTGAAACACCACTGGTCACTGACCTCTGCTAATGCCTCTCCACCGCTACTGAATCCAATCTACTAAGTGACCATGCATCTTAATCTTCTGGATCACCTTTCCATGAGGACCTTGTCAAATGCCTTACTAAAGTCCATGCAGACAACAGTCCATTGCCTTACCCTCATCAATCATCTTCGTCACCTCAAAACAAAACTCCAGCAAGATTGTAAGGCATGACCTGCCCCACACAAAGCCATACTGACTATCCCTAATAAACCCATGCTTTTCCAAATATGAATGAATCCTCTCCAACAGCCTTACTACCATTGATGTGAGGCTCACTGGCCTATAATTTCCTGGATTATCCCCATTGCCCTTCTTAAACAAAGGAACAACATTGGCTACTCTCCAGTCCTTTGGTATCTTGCCTGTGGCTAGAGAGGATACAAAGATCTTTGTCAAGGCCCCAGCAATCTCCTCTCTTAATAACCTGGGATAGACAGGCCCTGGAGACTTGTTCACCTTTAATGTTCTTCAATAGTCCTCATACCACCACCACCTTGATCTCAATGTGCCTCAGATTATTAGCAATCCCCACACTGATCTCACCATCCTCCATGTCCTCTTGAATACTGATGTGAATTACTCGTTTAGTACCTCACCCACATTCCCTGGCTCCAGGCATAAATTCCGTCCTTTGTCTTTGAGTGGTCCTACTCTCTCCCTTGCTACCCCCTTGTTATTAATGTATGTATAAAATGTCCATGGATTTTACAAACATAAGAAATAGGAGCAGGAGTAGGCCATCTGGCCCGTCGAGCCTGCCCCACCATTCAATAAGATCATAGCTGATCTGGCTGTGGACTCAGATCCACCTACCTGCCTTTTCCCCATTACCCTTAATTCCTCTACTATGTAAAAAAAAATCTAACTGTGTCTTAAATATATTTAATGAGGTAGCCTCTACTGCTTCCCTGGGCAGAGAATTCTACAGATTCGCTACTCTGTGTCTTTTGCTTAATCCTTACTCACCAAGGACATTTCATGGCCCCTTTTGGCCCACCTGATTCCCTATTTGAATTCTTTTCTGCTTTCCTTATATTCCCTAAGGGCCTTTTCTGATTTCAGCTTGCTAAACCTTACGTATGCTTCCTTTTGACTGAAATCTCCTGTCATCCAAGGTTCGGGAAACTCTCCATCCTCATCCTTCCTCCTTACTGCACATGCTTGTCCCAAATTTTGATGCATTGATCTTTAAATGACTCCCAAATGCCAAGTGTAGACTTGCCCATTAACAGCTGCTCCCTAGTCTACTCCCCCGAGTCACTGTTGCCCCTTTGAAAATCTATGCCCACTTTTCTTGCCTCTCCACGTTTAAATTTCCCCAGTCTGGTTTCTCTATCTGCCGCATCACTATCATCAAATTTTAAAAAAAACCCTCAATTGTCCTACAGTCTTTGTGGTTGCCCATACCATCCTGATTGTTTGCCCATGTACTCATAGTCCACACATTTCCGATAATGCTGTCTTGCCACTGCACCATGCCTCTGGAATACCCCTGGCATCTATCCTTGGCTCCCTTCTTTACCCCAGAGGTACAACAGCAAGTGGTTTCCAAGTGTAGGTCTAAGTCAACACTTGTCAAATTATTTCAGTTTTATCTGATGTTCAATTTTAATAAGCTATAGTTTGCAGAAAGTTTAAAGCTGTAATCTTTGGCCTCCAGCATGATGTCTATGATTGAAGATGGTTCCATCTCATTGCTGGTGGCTGTTGGAGGCTCAAATTTCTAATTTACTCATTTTCTTAGATCTAGTAGGCCTTATGGCTCTTCGAGCTAACGCTAGTTCTTGAAGTAATCCAGGGATCCCATTAGCACCTGCCTGAGCTTCCCACTGGCAATCTATACTGTTATAATTCACAGTAGCTAATTAACCTAACAGCCAGCATGTCTTTGGGATATGGGAGGAAACCAGAGCACGTGGGGGAGAACCTTGCATGGTCACAGGGATAACATACAAATTCCATACACGCGTGCACGCACACAGCACTGGAGACAACAATCAAATTCAGGTTGCTGGAACTGAGACAGTTGCACTACCTGTAGTACTTGCTGTAGGCTGACTCGGACTGGTTGCAAAACTTTCCTATTCCTTGACCAGTTGCTTTCATCTTAATAACATTGCCTGACTCTGCTCCATCCTGGGCTCTTCTGCTATTGAAACTCTTAACTGTGAGTTTGTCACTTTTGGGTTTTACTATTCCCGTGCTCTCTTGGCCATTCTCCTACTTCAAGGCTTTGCTTGCCAATTACTTTGTTTTCTGTTTTCAATCTTCTGTATATCTCACTTACCTTTTGTTGAGATGTAATGCCTCCACATTATGTAATATAAAATCCTCATCCATGCTATTAAATTGGTATTGGTTTATTATTGTCACTTGTACTGAGGTACAGTGAAAAACTTGTCTTGCATGCCGATCGTACAGATCAATTCATTACACAGTGCAGTTACATTGGGTTAGTTGATGTAGTACAGGTAAAAACAACAACAGTACAGAGTAAAGTGTCACAGCTACAGAGAGTGCAGTGCAATAAGGTGCAAGGTCACAACAAGTTAGATCGTGAGGTCAGAGTCCATCTCATCGTATAAGGGAACTGTTCAATAGTCTTGTCACAGTGGGGTAGAAACTGTCCTTAAGTCTGGTGGTACATGCCTTCAGACTCCTGTATCTTCTACCGGATGGAAGAGGAGAGAAGAGAGAATGACCCAGGTGGGTGGGGTCTTTGATTATGCTGGCTGCTTCACCAAGACAGTGAGAGGTAAAGACAGAGTCCAAGGAGAGGAGGCTTGTGTCCGTGATACGCTGGGCTGTGTCCACAGCTCTCTGCAGTTTCTTGCGGTTCTGGGCAGAGCAGTTGCCGTACCAAGCCATGATACATCCAGATAGGATACTTTCTATGGTGCATCGATAAAAGTTGGTGAGAGTCACAGGGGACAAACTGAGTTTCTTTAGCCTCCTGAGGAAGTAGAGGTGCTGGTGAGCTTTCGTGGCTGTGGCATCTACGTGATTTGACCAGGACAGGCTGTTGGTAATGTTCACTCCCAAGAACTTGAAGCCCTCAACCCTCCTGACCTCAGCACCGTTGATGTAGACGGGTGCATGTACACTGCTCCCTTTCCTAAATTCTTTATGGCCTGGTACTTCCCTATGTTGGTGAGATCCTCCTACACTTTCCAGCACCCACACTTTTGTTTCCTACTCCATTCCATCTTCCCACTGTTGTCGGCCTTGGGTCCACTTACTTGAACCTTACATTTTGGAAATCAATATCTAATTCCATTTGCAAGAACTCTCCCTCTCCTCCTCAAGGTCCCTCCTTAAATCCACCTAGATATACAGGCATGTTTTTCTTTATTCCAGAATCCTTTCTTGGATAATTCCATCTGTGTGACACCATGGATTTACTTGCATGACAGTTGCCGTATAAAAGTCAGATGTTGTTTTGTAAAGTCATTTTTATTTCTACTGTAGTTTGTCAGTGGTTATGGCAGCTTGTACTTAGTGTGATGTTATTTTAGTGTTTATGCAAAAGGCCAAACAGAATCAACCTTGCAGTTCTTCAGCTACCTTCAGTGGTTCAGTAAATTCAATTATTTGAGCACTGTTTCTCAAGAATGAATTTCATCCTGTTGATTTAGGGAGATCTTGATCCAACAGTCAACTAATTGCTAGAACTAACGGTAAAAATTAAGATTGCTGTTCTAGTAAGAAAAAATAATAAGCTTGTAAGCAATTGCTCTGATCTTTTAAAATGTAATAGTTAACCATGTAAATTAAATGGTGCTGGTAAGGGTATTTTAAGATCAATAATTTAAGAGCCATTCCATTTATTAGCTTTGTCTTACTAATATTATTTGGTGAATGAAGCAAATGGTTAATCAATCAAAAAGCAAAAAAAGACCAAGTGCTAGATATCTGAAATAAAAATGTGGAAATTAGAGTTGTAACTCTGGGATGAACCTGAAATATTACCTGTTTCTTCCTCTCTGGTTGCTACCTGACCTGAATATTTCCAGTATTTTCTCATTTTGTTTTAAATACCTAATTAAATTAGTTTCCATTAGGTTGCCTGATATCTTACTCGATGCATTGTTTTCAGGAAGTTAATTCCTTTCTCTGCAGACAAGATTCTGCCCAAATTATATAAGTATGGCTTGTATGTGGATTCTTCTTAGCCTTAACTGAGATTGGTAGGTCGGCTGGGGGGGGGGGGTGAGTAGTTTTAATTCTCCAGTTGTTTTATAAATATTGTGGTAAAAAAACGTTCTTTGAATCCAAGTTAAGAAGTGATTGAAAAAAGTTTGCTAAACTCACGAGAAATATGTAATTAACTTGTACCCTTTAGGTGTGCTTATTCTGGTCCTTTAGCATTCTCATGTGGTTGGCTGAAGTAACTACATCTAATTAGAAAGGGTGGTTGGTGGTCAAGAGGAGAGACTTCATTTTGTTTGAAATACTGCCCCATTCTGTAGAAGGAAATGTTAACTGAGGGAGGATTATGATTTTTTTTCTCTTAATATATTTGGCATTCAACCATTGCAATTGAAACATCTGTTTTAATTCCTCAAATTTAAGCAGTTTTCCTATAAGGATAGTTTTTTTCCCTACTAGGTGGGGAATATTTTGGAGAAGGCACAGGGAAGGGGAGGGTGGAAATACTAACTTTTTCATTAATGCCTTTAAGAAGGTTGGCTTTTTTATTTCCAAATAATGTGCTTGATTTATCACTTTGTCTATCTGGTACATATTGTTCATTAGTATTTGCAGTTTGTTCATTTATTCAACTTTTACATGCAAATAGAGTTATGGTTTCATAAGTGGAGTGGGAAAGAAAGCAGGGATACCTATTTGACATGAGCAGGATTTCAAGTGACTTTATTCTTGGTAATTAAACCTGATGTGGAGACTGGGAGGTGATAACTTCATTGGGATATAGTATGATATGAAGAAGGCTACCTCCTATGGTAGGTGGTATATTTTGTGGTATAATATACACAATACATATTTTGTTGTATAACAGTGGTATAACGTACTGAAATGCAGATTCAAGCACCTGTTGTTTCACTTTTAACTAGTTATCAAAAATAAGTTCACTTTCAAATTTCAGAGTATTGCTGTCGTTTCTATGGTTGCCTGTACTTTGTTTTTATGTTCCTCCAGGGCTTGCCTGATGAGAAGCGAAAATGGCGAATCACCAACATAAATCAGAACTACGAGCTATGTGACACTTATCCACCAATCTTAGTGGTTCCAGCCAGTGCTAGCGATGATGATCTGCGGAAAGTAGCAGCCTTCAGATCCAAGGGTCGATTACCGGTGGGTATGGTAAAGATCCTGATGATCGTTGTCCATTCAGAGTCGCACAACATGGAAATGGGCCATTCAGCCCACCACGTACACGCCAACCATTGGGCACCTATCTCCATTAATCACTTCTTTCATCCCTTGGCCCATAGCCTTTAATGCCTTGGAGATTCAAGTGCTCATCTAGATGCATCTTAAATGCTGTTAGTGACTCTGCTTCCACTACTCTCACCAGCAATGTATTCCAAGTACTTGCCTTTCTCCAGCAATGCATTCTAAGTACTCGTCACTCTCCAGGTGAAAAAGTCCCTTGCAGGTCTCCCTTAAATCTCTTGCCCCTTAGCCTAAATATGTATCCTGGAAAAGGAAGATAATATTTGCACAGTCTTTTTAAAATTAAACTAGCATTAGGTAATGGGTGTTGTGCTTTCTTTTGTAAATGACATTTCATTTATTCTTCCCAGCCTAACCCTATTTCATAAAATTCAAGTTGAGTTGCGTATAAGCATTTTGTTGTGTTCACCCGGGGATTCATATGCAAAGATCTTTGAAGGTGGAGGGATGTATTGAGAATATAGTTAGCAAAATATTTGGGATCTTGGCTTCATAAATACCGGACAAAAGCAGGGAATTTGTGCTGAAATGTTATAAAATCCTTGTTAGGACACAACTAGATTATGGAGACCAGATCTGGTCACCATAAGAAGGATATAAAGGTCCTTAAGAGAGACCAGATGCCAGGGTGTTTCCAGGGTTGGGGGATATTAGCTACTTGGTTGCTGAATCCAATGTTATTTTCTTTGGAGTAAAGTATATTGGATTTAGATAAGGTGCACAAAGCAAAGGTGTTTCCATCAGCAGATGAGATGAATAGTAGAGGACAGAATTAAGGTTTTGGACAAGAAATACAGGAGTGACAGAGTCGGCACATCATGTAAGAAAGAACTTCTTTATACAGTGAGTGTTAACAAGCTAGAACTCGAAGGCTGAGGGTGGTTGGTGGAAGTGGTCACTGATTTCAAAAGGAAATTGGATAGGCACTTGAGGAAAAAAGACTGGCAAGGCTGTCAGGATAGAGCCAGAGAGTAGAACAGACTGGATTGCTTGGCAGACAGCAGAATGCATTTGATGGGGCTGAATAGCCTTCTCCTGTGTCATAATGATGACAATCTGTTCTGAAGTATATTCGGTTCAATATGTTAGGTGGTGTTAGCAAAGCCACCAGGCTTTCCTGTCAGAAATATCACTACAGAGCTGAAGTTCTGTTATGAGTTTATCAGATGATTATCGCTGAGTCCATACAAGTTACTCTAAATGATCTTTCTCATCTACCCATTTCTTCTAGTTCCTTGTACCAAAATAATAGATTAAAAAAAACAGAATTACATATTTCATATTAAATTAATCTAATAAATTTTACATTGTGTTTTTTGAAACAGTCATCGTACTTCAGTTTTGAAGGTTTTAGTCACTCCAAAAAGCTTGGGCTTGGATTTGTTTTCACCCCAGTTGTGATTCTAATTTCTTTTAATGCAGTTTTTTTTTAAATGGTAATTTATTGACCTATAATAATAGATTTCCAAGTTACACATTCTGGTGAATATTCACTATGCAAGATGTGGAAAAATTATTCTTTTGCGTTTTAAATGTTTATCGAACTTTGTGCTAAAATAGGCTTTTTCAGAAGGTCAGAGGGCATGGGATCCAGGGAAGCTTGGCCATGTGGATTCAGAATTGGCTTGTCAAAGATTGTCGACAATTGAATTGTTGAAGATTACAGAGGGACATTGATAGGATGCAGAGCTGGGCTGACAAGTGGCAGATGGGGTTCAATCCAGAGAAGTGTGAGGTGGTACACTTTGGAAGGACAAACTCCAAGGCAGAGTACAAAGTTAATGGCAGGATTCTTGGTGGTGTGGAGGAGCAGAGGGATCTGGGGGTCCATATCCACAAATCCCTAAAAGTTGCCTCACAGGTGGATAGGGTAGTTAAGAAAGCTTATGAGTGTTAGGTTTCATAAGTTGAGGGATCGAGGTTAAGAGCTGCGAGGTAATGATGCAGCTCTACGGAACTCTAGTTGGACCATACTTCGAGTACTGTGTCCAGTTCTGGTTGCCTCATTATAGGAAGGATGTGGAACCATTGGAAATGGTGCAGAGGAGATTTACCAGGATGCTGCCTGGTTTAGAGAGTATGCATTATGAGGAGAAACTAGGAGCTAGGGCTTTACTTCTTGGAGAAAAGGAGGATGAGAGGAGACATGATAGAGGTGTACAAAATATTGAGAGGAATAGATAGAGTGGACGGCCAGCGCCTCTTCCCCAGGGCACCAGTGCTCAATACAAGAGGGCATGGCTTTAAAGTAATGGGTGGGAAGTTCAAGGGAGATATCACAGGAAGGTTTTTTACCCAGAGAGTGGTTGGGGCATGGAATGTGTTGTCTGGGGCAGTGGAGGAGGCAGGCACATTGATCAAATTCAAGAGATTACTGGATGGAGGAATTTAAAATAGGAGGATATGTGGGAGGAAGGGGTTAGATAGTCTTAGGTGAGGTTTAAAGGTCGGCACAACATTGTGGACCAAAGGGCCTGTATTGTGCTGTACTGTTTTATGTTCTATGTAAAATTCATTATACCTGTCAAATTAAGGAATTGTTGATTTGAATGGTTCCATTACTGTTGAGAAATGTTAAAAGATTGTTGCACATCCATGGAGGTTTCAGCTTTGGTGCTATCCACAGTGAATGAAAGAAGGTGGAATATGCCATTTTTACTTTGGAAAGCAATTGACTTTGCTGTGATTATCACTGTACACAATCAGGATTTGATTATTGGCTTGGGCTAACTTTTTGTGGAATCAGTGCACATATAATGGTAATAATGTGGGAATGTAGATGTTTTTCAAATTTTTGTGTAGATCAAATTAAATTTAAGCAATCCACATGTATTATATGATTTTCTATCTTATTTTGCACCTCTTGGTTTTATTATTTGTTGTGCACTATATAACTATTCTTTAGAAATGCAAAAATTTAAACTTTATTTACAGCACGATAACAGACCCTTCTGGCCCAACGAGTCTGCGCCACCCATTTAAACCCATGTTAACCCACCCATACATCTTTGGAATGTGGGGGAAACCGGAGCACCCGGAGGAAACCCACGCAGACACACGGGGAGAACGTACAAACTCCTTACAGACAGCGGCCGGAATTGAACCCGGGTCACTGGCGCTGTAATAGCGTCATGCTAACTGCTACATTACTGTACCGCCCCAAGTAGTATTGGACATAATCCAAGAGTAGTATTGTACATAATCCATGCAATTTACAGAATTTATTCAGAAGAATAGAAGACTTAATAACACGAGGGGCTTGTTAATTTTTAAGTTAAGTTCTATTGAGCATTCCATTATCCATCTGTGTAACTTGAAATGTGAACTATTTTAGAACAGTACAACATAAGAACAGGCCCTTTGGCCCATGATTTCGATAAACACAAACATGCATTAATATTATAGAGGCCAACTGAGATGCCCTCATCTCTTTCTAGAGCCTGTGAAGTAGCGGTCTTGAAATTCCCCACATGCTGTCACCTTTAAGGCTAAGATAGAACTTTTGGTACCATGTTGTTGTATCATTAAGATGATTTTGAGTCACCAAACCAAGAATCACATTTTGCTTTATATACCTGTGAAGCAGAAAAGGTAATACCATGTTTTAATTCTGTGCAGTAAGTTACATGGATTGCAAAAGTCTTTCATGCTAAAGTGATGCACTTCATACTTTCAAGGTGGCACTTTGATCTATTCTAGAGTCCCATGAACTTGATTACTGGGATTTGGTTTACAGATAATTAGAGGGTCCTTTTTGGTGGGCAGAGGAAAGGTCGAGGGTGAGATGTCTTGCTTATAATTTTCCTGAGTTTCTTGTTTTCAGTTATGGTTGCGTTTACTGCCACTAACTTTAAAAATCAAACAACTGACTTTCATAATGACCTCTGTTTCTGTTTCAGGTGTTATCCTGGATACATCCTGACAATCAAGCCGTGATCGTTCGTTGTAGCCAACCTCTGGTTGGGATGAGTGGAAAACGCAGCAAAGATGATGAAAAATATGTTGATATTATCAGAGAGTCCAATGGCCAGACCCAGAAGTTAACTATCTTTGATGCAAGGCCAAGTGTCAATGCAGTAGCCAACAAGGTTTGTACCATAGAGTCACACAGCACTGAAACAGGCCCTTCTGCCCAACTGGTCCATGCTGACCAAGATGCCCATCCAAGCTAGTCCCATTTGGCCCATATCCTTCTAAACATTTCCTATCCATGTACCTGTCCAACTGTGTTTTAAAAATTGTTATTGTTCCTGCCTCAACTACTTCCTCTGGCATCTCATTCCAAATACTACCACCCTCTTGTGTTTTTTTTAAAAAAATGTTAACCATCAGGTTTCTATTAACTCTTTCCCCTCTCACCTTAAACTATGCCTCCTAGTTCTTGATTCACCAACCCTGGGGGAAAAATGCTGTATGCATTCACCCTATCTATGCCCCTCATGATTTTATACACTTCTATAAGATCACCTCTCAGTCTCCTATGCTCCAAGGAAAAAAGTCCTAGCCTGTCAAACCTCTCCATATAACTCAGTCGCTCGAGTCCTGACAACATCCTTGTAGATCTTTTCTGACCAAAACTCATCACAATACTCCAAGTACAGCCTTTACCAGTGTAAAGTCAGAGGTGGTATACTTTAGGACTAACCTGATTTAATGGTTATGATATTAGATTGGTAACTTAGAAGCTATCTAGTAAGTTCTCTTGTACTGTTGAACCAGAGGGAAATCCATTACCCTCTTCCCTTTGCTCCTCAGAAATGGTCAGTAAATGCAATAATGCCAGTGTTGTTAACATCCCAAAATATGTTTTTAAAAACATAATTAAAACAATAGGTTTTGGGCATACATTTTTTGTTTAACTTAGGATTCACTGCATTCTTTCGATAGCTAACTCTGATAATCACTTACCGTTTGTTCCTTGTCAGTTATCTCCAGTTCATTATTAGTGGAAATAGTGATTGGGTGAAAATTGCTAAGGATGAGGTTTTGAAAATGTTGGCTACACTTAAAACAAACAAATCACCAGGTCAGGTCAGTAATAAATTTAAAAAGAGGTAATAAGTTAAAGAAGAGCATTTGTTAGTGTTTGATTAACATTGATATTTGTTAGTAAGTTAGAGGAGTTGATGAAGGGAGTTCAGAAGATTTGCAGGAAGTATTTGATGAAGTTCCATGAAATCAGAGGGACTAACAGCCTAGCTAGGGAAATGGCTAAAAGGCAGAACGAAATTGGTGGTGGCAAATGGTTCAGTTTTCATATTGGAGGGTGGTGTTCCTTTGGGGTCGGTGCTGGAACCAAGTTTTATTAATGCACGTTAATGACCTAGACATGGGTATACAGGGTCATGATTGCACACTTGCCACGGAAGTGTTGATGAACAATATAGAGAGATTGCAAGAAGGCGCAGGCTGGCTGAATGAGCGGACAAGTGGCAGATGGAATGTAACACTTGGAAACCTGAAGTAATGCTCATTTTGTGGGAAAGAATGAGAGATGACGTGGACCAGGTGGCATAGTTCTAAATATTGTATGGTAACAGAAGGACCTGGGTGTACATGTACATAAATCTGAAAGTGATAAGGCATGTTGAGAGAGTGGCCAGTAAAGCATTTGGGATCCTTGAATTCATATGTATAGGCATAAAGGTTGGACTAGGGTTGTTCTCTTTAGAGCATGCAAGGTTTGACAGAAGTGTAAAAGATTGGTATAGGTTTGGATAGGATAAATTAAGGGAAGTTATTCCCATTTGTGAATGCTGCAAGGACCACAGACACACACTTAAAATTTAGCATGAAATGTGCATGAGGATTGCGAAGAAAAAGATGTTTTACTCAGTGATTTAGGATCTGGAATTCACAGCCTGTAAGCATGATGAAAACAATCAGTCAGTGCCTTTTAAAAAGTATTTTGTCAGGCATTTGAAGAAAGCCTTTTTCCAGGGCTGCAGGGTGTTATGGAGGGGCTGTGTTCCTAGAAAACCATTTGTATCACAATTTTCCATGATGCGAGCCACTGACAAAAATTGATTGTCTTTCAGATTTTGTGCTTATTTATCTATTTATTTATTTGTGCAAGAGCAAATTTTTATTTAATGTCTTAAATTTTTTGATAGTGATTTGTGAATTCCATAAGGGCGATTTCCATTACCCGAACTGCTGTAATGCTGGGGTACACTGAAAATGTAACATAGAAATCATAATTTGGCTGACTTATATTTTTGAAAATAGAAAAATATAGCTATATTGTGCAAAGATCCACTACATGTAAACATCTTGAAGAATGTTTTAAACGGCGGTTATTTTGTACTTCCTGTATAATGTGAATTTTTAAAATATTCACTGGTTGAGTTGCTTCTCAGTTTTTGGTGCGTGTATCTTGTTATAACCTCCTCTCCTCCTTACCCCAATCCAATATAATGTACATTTCTCTGATTTTAGTTGCACAAAGTCTAGATTCTTTTGTTCGTAATTGAATATCCCTTTTTGTTTTGCAGGCCACAGGTGGAGGCTATGAAGGTGAAGATGCCTATCAGAGAGCAGAACTCATCTTCCTCGACATTCATAATATCCACGTGATGAGGGAATCTCTCAGGAAGTTGAAAGATATTGTGTACCCCAGTGTGGAGGAATCCCATTGGCTGTCAAGTCTTGAGTCTACACACTGGTTGGAACACATCAAGGTGAGATAGTTCTGACTGCTATAGGTGTGTAAAATGGTTGGTGATGAGGAGCTAAACATGACATGAGTTACTTTCATATTTTATTCGGAGAAAATTAGAAAGAAAAAAGTAGGTTGAACATTTACTAACTTGTTTTCTCAGCTTTCCAAGCCTGATGAAGAATCTTTGACCAGAACAGTTAACTTTTTTTCCACAGATGCTTCCTGACTTGCTGAGTTTTTCCAGCATTTTTGTTTTTTATTTCAGATTTCCAGCTTCTGCAGTTTTTTTGATTTTCAGTTTTAGTTGAACATTTCAATATTTTTCATATATAAAAAGATAATGATTTAAACTTTATAGAACATAGAACATTACAGCACAGGAACAGACCCTTCGGCCCATAACCAATTACATCAGTAATAAAATGCCCAACTAAACTAATCCCTTCTGCCTACACAATGTCCATATCCTACCATTTCCCTCGCATTCATGTGCCTATCTAACAGCTTCTTGAACGCCCCCATCGTGTTTGCCTCCACCCCCACCCCAGGCAGTGTATTCCAGGCACCCACCACTCTCTGTGTAAACGACTTGCCCCGCACATCATCTTTGAACTTGCCCCCATCAACTTAAATGCATGCTCTCTGGTATAAGACATTTCAACCCTGGAGAAAAGATACTTGCTGTCTATCTCTCGTAATCTTATAAACCTCCATCAGATCTCCCCTCAGCTTCCACCATTCCAGAGAGAATAACCCAAGTTTGTCCAACCTATCCTCAGAGCACATGCCCTCTAATCCAGGCAGCATCCTGGTAAACCTCTTCTGCACCCTCTCCAAAGCCTCCACATCCTTCCTAGGTGACCAGAACTGAATGCAATACTCCAGATGTGGCCTAACTAAAGTTTTATAAAGCCGCAGCATAACTTCCTGACTCTTGAACTCAATGCCTTTACTAATAAAGGCAAGCATGTCATATGCCTTCTTTACCACCCTATCAATCTGTGTAGCCTCTGTTCATCAACACTTAAGCTTCGTGCCATTAACAGTGTACTGTCTCTTTATATTTGATCTCCCAAGGTGCAACACTTCACATTTGGCCAGGTTGAACTCCATCTGCCATCTCTCCACCCATATCTGCAACTGATCTATATCCCGCTGTACCCTTTGCCAGTCTTCTACACTATCCACAACACCACCAACCTTCGTATCATCTGCAAATTTACTAACACACCCACGTACATTTTCATCCATGTCATTTGTATACATCACAAACAGCAGAGGTCCCAGTACGCATCCCTGAGGAACACCACTAGTCACAGACCTCCAGCTAGACTAAGTTCCCTCAACCACTACCCTATGTCTTCTACAAGCAAGCCAGTTCTGAATCCAAATGGCCAATTCACTGTGGATTCCATGCATCTTAATCTTCTGGATGAGCCTCCCATGAGGGACCTTGTCAAATGCCTTACTAAAATCCATGTAGAGAACATGCACAGCCCTACCTTTGTCAGTCACCCTCGTCACCACCTCAGGAAAAAAACTCAATCAAGTTAGTAAGGCCCTGTACAAAGCCATGCTGACTGTCCCTAATTAGGCTATGGATTTCCAAATACTCATAAATCCTATCCCTAAGGATCCTGTCCAGTAACTTCCCTACCACTGACGTGAGACTCACCAGTCTATAGTTACTGGGATTATCCCTGGTTCCCTTTATGAATATTAGCTACTCGCCAGTCCTCTGGGACCTTGCCTGTGGCTAGAGAGGACACGAAGATATTAGTCAAAGCCCCAGCAATCTCATTTCTTGCCCCTGTCAATAACCTGGGGTATATCCCATCAGGTCCCAGGGATTTGTCCACCTTAATGCTCTTTAAGAGACTCAACGCTACCTCTTCCTTTATCTCAATGCCCAGCATGTTAGCATGTTCCACACTGATCTCCCTATCCTCCATGTCCTCCTTGGTAAATACTGATGCAAAATACTCATTAAGGACTGCACCCACATCCTCTGCTTCCAAGCACATGTTCCCTTCTTTATCTTTGAGTGGTCCTGCCCTCTACCTATTTATCCTTTTGCTCTTGATGTATGTATAGAATGCCTTGGAATTCTCTTTAATCCTGTATGCCAAAGACTTTTCATGGCTGCTCCTCACTTTCCTAATTCCCTCCTTGAGTTCCTTTCTGGCTTCTTTATAATCCTGAAGGGCTCTGTTTGATCCTAGCTTCCTAAGCTTTACATACTTTTCCTTTTTCTTGACTAAATTCACCACCTCTCTCGACATCCAAGGTTCTTTTACCTTGCCATCGTTGTCCTTCCTTCTTACTGGAACATACCTGTCCTGTACTCTGTGAGTTGGTCTTTAAACACCCTTCACGTGTCAGATGTGGACTTGCCCAAAAACAGCCATTCCCAATTAATTTTTGCTAGTTCCTGCCTCAATACACCTGTAATTTGCCCTGCTCCAATTTAAAACTGCTGCAAGGTCCATACTTATCCTTATCTATAGCTATCTTAAAACTTAAGGAGTTGTGATCACTGTTGCCTAACTGTTCTCTTACTGACATCAGATCCAGTACGGCTCCTCCTCGTTGGACTTTCTACATATTGATTTAAGAAACCCTCCTGGATGCACCTAACAAATTCTGCCCGTCTAAACCTCTTACACTAAGGAGGTCCCAGTTTATATTAGGGAAGCTGAAGTTCACCATGGGGGCTCTGGGGGGGGGGGTTCTGTAGTATAATCCTATCAGAGTGATTGCACCTTTCCTATTTTTGAGTTCTACCCATATAGACTCAGTGGATAAGCCCTCCATTATGTCCCCTCTGAGTGAAGCTGTGATATTGTCCCTGATTAGTAGCGCAAATACACCCCCCCCTCCCAATCTCCCTCACTATCCTTTCTAAAACATTGAAACCCTGGAATATTAAGCACCCATTCCTGTCCCTCTCTCAACCAAGTCTCTGTTATGGCCACAACATCATAGTTCCGTGCTCTGAGTTCATCACCCTGACCCATAATATTCCTAGCATTCAAATACACACACTTCAAACTGTCTGTCCCATTGTGTCTATTACTTTGCTCCTGCTTTTACTGGCCCTGGCATCTACCTTCCTCTCAATCCCTCCACTTACTGACCTGATGCTCTGGTTCCCATCCCCCTGCCAAACTAGTTATGTTATATGTTTTTACTTAAGTGCTACAATTAGCAAATTGTCATAAAAATACTTTTCTTTAATTGTGCTAGTAGTTTTTATTCGGTACAAACTTTTGAGTTTCTTGGAAATAATGAACATCCATTTATATTGCAAAATCAGTAAACTTCCTTTTAAAAGGCGCATCTTTGCAACTTACATCTTTATATCTAGTTTGTTCTGGCAGGGGCAATTCAAGTCGCAGATAAAGTTGCATCTGGAAAAAATTCAGCATTGATACACTGCAGTGATGGCTGGGATCGTACTGCACAACTGACATCTTTAGCTTTACTAATGCTTGACAGCTTTTACCGAACGGCCAAAGGTTTTGAAGTACTTATCGAAAAGGAATGGATAAGTTTTGGGCACAAATTTGCAACGGTAAGAATTTCAAACCACCATTCAGAATATTAGGGTAACAGTATTCTTTGCGTGACATTATACATGTTTCTTATACTGAAGCAAATCAATATCCCTCTGAATAAAGGATCGTTTTGAATAATGTCGCTTTTGGTACTGCTTAGATTTTATTGTAGGAAAATCTGCTTATTGGTGAACATCAATGTTATCCTGAGTCCTAATGTAATAATTTGGATGCATTATAAAGGTGTACAAATGTTCTTTCTCCTCCCCTTACCCCATCCCCTTGAACTTAAGTTAATATTTTATTGATGTGAACCTGAATATTAGTAGTTCAATTATTACCTCTGGAGGCAGGAATTATTGAAGAAACTGGTGCATTGAAGTGTTGAAGATGTTGACTTGTTAATATGCTGTTCTAGTTTGGATCCTGAGAGATATTAGATAATCTGCTGTCTAAATGTAGCTAATGGAATGGTTGATTTCTTGAATTTTGAACTGCTGCTATTTACTGTTCAATTAGTTATCAACCAAGTGATTTACTTACTGAACTCAAAGGTTTTTTATCATGTATATTATTTCCCCTTTTATTTGCTGAAAGGCAATGGCCTGCTGTAGAAATAGGAAATCATGGCCCTTCAATACATTAATATAAAGAATGGCCACTGGCCAAAGTTAAGAACCATATTGTTCCTCTGGGGCTAAATTTTATTCAGTAGGAGCAATTTCCTGACTTTGTGTCAGGTTAGAACCTCACTCACTGAGAGTGTGTATCTAAAATCTAGGCTCATGCCAGATTTCCTCATTCCATTAATCTCCTTTATACGTGTTAAATGAAGACACAATCTGGCTTTGCTGTCACTGCTTCCTCTACTGATTCTACTCGCCCTCCTCATGCTGTTGGGGCCTGTATGCATTTGCAAGTGGTACCAAAGGCATCTCAGCCCCAGATGGACAGGCAGAAGATTGTCAAGAGGGAAAACATTACCAAATGGTCTTGTTACATGCAACTCCATAAAATTCAATAATAATCTTACATGTGGAGTGTTTGTCTTAAGTAGAAATTGATCTCGTGAGAATGGATATTAAATCCTAGAACCCACTAAGTGCACAATATCAGCCCTATTCTCCAATTTCTTGAGGGCATTTGTGGACGGGTAATGTTAGCTTTGCCAGCAGCACGCACATACCAAAGTTAATAAAAGAAGAAATAAATACTATTTAGTTGTAAGAGGATGATTCTGAAGAGGGAAATTTTTATTTCTGAAGGCAAACAGTACAAATTGTCAGTGTTGAAATATACTTCCACTGTATAATTGAAGTGGAATCGGAATCCCTTTTTTGGCCCACATGTTCTAAGCTGCTGGTGAGGGAGCAGGTTTTTGCCTCTCCTGATGAATTTAGGATCTAGCTTGTTGTTGTTGTAAAGGACAGATTTGTGATTGTCACAATCTGAGTGCTGTAGTCTCAATTATTAGGATAAATGCCTCATAAGTCTGATGTGCAAACTAGATTGGAATAGGAAAGCAAGAGATTCTAGGAATGTACAGACATCCCCAATTGATGATAGGTAACATTTCACAGCTGTTCAGATGCGTGCTGTTTCCCATTAATCTGGTAAAGTAGCCATTGTGAGAATTCTTAAAATAGAAGCCATAAACTCTGGCAGCATCTGAAAAGATTGCAGTCATAGGACTTTCAGTACTACTAGGAGTTTTATGAATTCTGTAACTTCAGTGTTATGGAAAGTTGCAAGCACGGTTAACTTAAAATCCAGTCACTATCAATCGGCAATTATAATTATTGTTTAAATTGTTGTAATTCACCTGTAATCTTTAGTTGGATTGGGAAACACTTGTTGACTAAGTAATATGTTTTAGAGAGTTGGACATGGTGACAAGAATCATGCGGATGCAGATCGATCTCCTATATTCCTGCAGTTCATTGACTGTGTGTGGCAAATGACAAAACAGGTGAGTGCTTTTAATACCATGTTCCACTTTGATTTGGTTGAGTATATAATGAGCATCATCCTGTTTCTGAATATTTTCACTAACTTTTACAGTGAGGATTTAAATGTTACTAAAAGGTGCTTATTTAACAAAAACAATCAGCTTTAAAGAGGACACTCATAGGATAAATATATTTGGTTTTGTTTAAAACTGTACCATCCTGGAGATTATGATAAACCTAGTAACCTTTTACCTTCAGTAGTGCGTCAACATTCTACTCCTTTGAGGCCAACTGAGTTTATAGAAAGTTAGTATTGTAGCCTGAGATCTGGGGAGGAGGGATATCTTGACTGGGGCGACATGATGTGGTGGCCATGGTAGTGTCATAAATGCAGACAATGGCAGATTCACCTAGAGAAGGAGGATGTTGACCACACAAAGCTGAAGGTTGAAAACAAAGTGGGTGTGGGAGGGTGAAACTTGAGTGGTTCTGCCTGAATGTATAAGACAAAATACAAATAGATAATTTGAGTAAAATGGCTCACTTTGGTGGGAAAATGTCAGCTATTATTGGGTGTTATTAGATGCAATATAAATTGGACTAATATGAACTAAAACTATCTGGTTAGATTTTCTCCACATATCTTACTGTGAAGTAAAGTAAAAGTTTCATTTAGTGTTTCATCTTCATCTTTGGAGAGATTTATTAAAATATGCTCAAAGGAATATTTTTCTCTTGGTTCCAGTTTCCAACTGCCTTTCAGTTTAATGAACTTTTCTTGATTACCATTCTGGATCACCTGTACAGCTGTCGGTTTGGAACCTTCCTTTACACCTGCGAACAGCAACGCGCAAAGGAGGTGGGTATAAACAGAGTTGGGTGACTATCCACCAGACACCTAGTGGGGATCACCATGGTGGATTCTGTGGTATTGCTCTCATTCTAAATACTTGCTTAATTATGTAAAACCCCATGTTCAGGCACTGAAACTAGTTTGGGGGATGGTGGGAAAGTGGTGGGGTAGGGATAAAGGTATGGGAATAATAATAAAAAAAATTCTATATATCTTAACTTTTTAAACTAAGCTTGTGCTATAAGTGCCAGACTTTCTATTCATCCTGATTATCTTTTATTTCACTCTTTTATTTTCTCTTCAGCTGTTTGTTTTTATTTCAATGCACCTATTTCTCTCTGTTATCCCTGTTTAGTTTCTCCTTGGCTCCTTTCCATTCATATTTATATTCCATTATTTCTGACTTTTACTGAGGGAGTGAGGGCAGGAGTCAGCACACGTTTATGAAATCAGATGAGGAAGGGAAGAGATGGGGAAGCAACAGAACTGGAATCTCATAAACAACATATTTTCCATTATCTTTTATGTCATATTTTGGAATCCAAAACTCAAGATACAAAATTCCTGGAGAAAGGGAAGAATTGCAGCATACTCTAATTGAAAGAATGTATGTTTGTGCTGATAATGCCATTTTAACCCTGGTGCCATTATTTTTTTCATGCTAGTTGACTTGCTGTGTCGTTGTTATGTGCCTTGGGACATTTTACTGCATTAAAGACACTTTATAAATGTAAGGAAACACTAATTTTGTGGGTCTCTTTTCCTGGAACTGCCTCTCTGCTTGCTTCCCTTACTCTTTCTCTACCTTCTATTCTCTCACCCTCTTTCTTTCTGTCTCTGAATGACCTGTGCTGCTTGTCATTATTTTACTTCTATATCTTCTCTTTCCTTCTGCCTTGTCTTTTACTGTATCTCACTGAATTTATCGTCTCTTTTATATGTTTCAAATTTTATGACTTGAGGCTCTGACCTGATAAAAAAAACAAATTATCCTTTCTGTCCTTGGGTATTGAATTACAGCTTTCCTCTTGGATGTCAGCATAACCATGTAACTGTCTTTGAAAGCTTATAATCTCAGTTTAGATCTATTTTACTAATGTAAATTCCTCTGTACACGTTAACCATTTAAGAGATGGTTGAAGATAAAATATGCCATATAATCAGTTCAATCAATAGTACTATTTATGCAGTATTATCTATTTTAAGTCATTCATTTTCTTTCTTGATTCAAGGAGTTGCGGAAGAGGACGGTGTCCTTATGGTCTTTTATAAATAGTGAAATAGACAAGTACATCAATCCCTTCTATACAAAAGACCATCGTGTGTTATATCCAGTGGCCAGCATGCGGCACTTGGATCTCTGGGTCAACTATTACATTCGTTGGAACCCTTGGTTCAGACAACAGGTATGGTGATGATGAGAAAAAAATAACTTTCTTTCATGTACACTGTATTTCTGTAGGAGCAAGTAAAGTTTTAAAGGTGAGAAACAGCCAGTCAGTCATTCCTTTTCTGGGAAAGTACTTTGGCTTGCCAGACACCAATCTAAGTGAGATAATTCCTCTCATGAGATTTTGTGGCTTGCTCCATGACAAAGGATGTTGTTACACAATATGACATTCCACCATCGCTTCCTTTAAATGATATAAAGATCATGTTTCTTCCTTTGGGTTTCTGTGTTATTCATTAACTTGGTGTGTTTTGTTTTTAATCCCAATTCAGTTTTAAAATGTATTCCAGACTTTTGCTGATCCTGATATCACTTCCTAAAATAATTAATTTGCTTGGTGCAATTTTACTAAAGGTTGATCATAATTTATCAGATTTAGTTTGTCATATTTTCATCAGTTTTGTCTTCCTCTTGTCAAATTTTCTACCAATTATCTTTCAAAAACTTAAGTCCTTTACTGTTCTGGTGTTTTAAAAAAAAGTGCTTGCTCTTTTTGAAAGGGCTATCCAATTAGTCCCAGGAATGAGCTGTTCACCTTTTTAAAACTTTTTTTTCCTCTGTGAGCAGACTTGTTTTCATAGATGCATAGAAACAGTAAATCAATTTCTCGTTTCTGCTCTCACATTCTGGGTTATAATTTAACACTCGGGTAGCATAACTCAAGAACTCTCTGGTAATGATTGTCACCTTGGACTCAAGTACAACCACTGCAAATGCTGGAAATAAGTTTCCATATTTAGGGTTCAAGAAACTTGCCAGGGCAAGATGGGGTCTACATTCCGTACTATTACCAAGTCACAGAATAGAAATTCACATCTCTGAAGAGATCATTTTATTTGTGTGGAGTGTGGGAGCTGTTGGAAAGGCCAACTTTTATTGCCCATCCTTAACTGCTTTTAAGAAAGGGGTCATTGGTGAGCTGCTTTGGAATCATAAAATTGTTCAGCATATCTTTGCAAAGCAATCCAGTCAGTCCCATTCTCCTGCTCTCTTCCTATAGTTTTGCATGTTATTTTTGCTTATTTGTTAACCCAATTCTCTATTTGACTGTTTCCACCATCCCGCAGGCTGAGATATCCAGATTGTAACCATCCTGCATAATAAGTTTTCCCCACGTCTTCCCTGAGTCTTTTGTCTGTTACCTCAAATATGGGTCCTCTGCTCCTTGATTCAACAGCTTCTCTCTTTTTAGTATATCTAAACTAGTCACAAGTTTGCATGCCAAGTCTCTTTGCTGCAAGGAGCTTCTCCAGTCTAACCATGTAACTGATATCCCACATCCCTGGAAACATTCTTGTAAATCTTTTCTGCATCCTCTCTCAGGCTTTTACATCTTTCCAACACCATGGTGACCAGAAGTGGTTGTGATGCTCAAGTTGTGGCCTAACCAATATTTTCTACATGTTCAGCGTAATCTTCCTGTATTTGTACTTGGTGTGTCTATCTATGAAGCAGTGCTAACTATGCTCTGTATTTTGCCACTTTCAAAGGTTTGTATGCATAGACATCCAGATCCCTCTGATCCTGCACACCCTTTCAAACTCTACCGTTAGGTTATATTGCCCTTGTTCTTTTTATTAAAAAGAATTGCACTTCTCTGCATTAAATTTTGACTTCCACTTGCCTGCCTATTCTGGCAACCTTCTTGTGTCTCTAGAAGTCTTTTAGTATTCTCCTTCTGACAACTTTGTCTCCATCCTGCAATTGACCCTTCTAATTCCATGGGTCACAGTCTTGTTCATCAGCCTTTTAGAACATGTATGGAACGGTACAGCACAGGAACAGGCCCTTCGGCCCACAGTGTTGTGCTGAACCAATTAAATTAGAAATAAAATGCCCAACTAAACTAATCCCTTCTGTCTACACAATGTCCATATCCTACCATTTCCCTCACATTCATGTGCCTATCTAAGATCTTCTTGAATGCCCCTATCGTCTTTGCCTCCACCACCACCCCAGGCAGCGCAGTCCAGGCACCCATCACTCTTGGTTTGGATCTTGTCAAAAGCCTTCTGAATATCCATACAGAAGGCATCTGTTCTATTCCGATTATCAAGTATTCAATTGGGTTAGCCAAACGGTGTGCCTTCAACCAGTCTGTACTGGTTCTCCTTTATTAACTCAGTGCCTAATGTTGTTTTTCCCTGATTGTTGCTTTAAACGCTTCCATGCACTGACATTAAACTGATGACCTGCAATTGAAGATTTCCTTGTAGTCATTTTTGCATAACGGTGTTGCTTTTATGATTTTCCAGCCCTCTGCCTCCCCAGTATCAAGGGATGTTTGGAAAATTATACCAAGCCCTTCTACCATCTCCTTTCCCATATCCCTTGGCAACCTCAGATGCTACCGTTTAAACCTGGAGGTGTTTATTAAGTTTTGCTAGCCTTTTTAATACATCCTTTTCACTTGACATTCCATCTATTGTTTCTACAACCTTCTTTTCCACTGAGATTTTGTTAATATCCTCTCTTTGGCAAGAATAAAGTACTTTCTAAGTAATCCAGCCATGCCCATTGCTCACTTTCTTTAGTACTGAATCAATCGCACCCCTGCTTTTAATGCCCACTTTTATTTACGTGCCTATAGAGTAAATTTGGGTTCCCTTTAACTTCCATTTTGTTTTCACATTCTCTCTTTGCCATCTTGTTTTCCTTTTCACTTCCTCAATTTACTGTATTCAACCTGATTCTCACTGGAGTCCATCTGGTGAATGTTGTTACACAGGGACTTCCAGGATTTTGATGCAGTGACAATGAAGATTTCTCATTTGGGATAGTTTGTGATTTAAGAGGAAATTTCAGGAAGAGATGTTCCTATGTATCTGCTGACCTATTCCTTCAAGACAGCAAAGGTCACAGATTGTGCATCTGATGTCACAGAAGCCTTGTCAAGTTGCTCTAATACATCTTGTAGTTCGTATACTTGGCAGCAGTAACACTGGTGACAGAGGGAGTGGATGGGATGCCTTTAAGTGGGCTGCTTTGTCCCAAATGGTAGTCAGGTTGTTGGAACTGCACTGAATTGGGTAAATTGAGAGTAATCCGTCACACTTGCGCCTTGCAGATACTGGAAATGTGGGTGTCAGAAGGTAAATCACTCACTGCAAAACTCCAATCTCTCATCTGTTCTTGTAGTCATAATACATATGGAACTGTGCTAGTTTAGTATTTGTGGTGATGCAAGTAATTTTTGAATTTTGCTGTGCAACATTTACCATACATAAAATCTGGTCCATTACTTGCTCAAGGTGCGATGAGGGACTGAGTGGGTTGGAAGAGGTTGTAAACTTGAATCCCAAAGGGAGAACTTTTTAACTTTCACCAGAGATATTAATTTTTTTGGGGAAAAATCCCTCTGTTGTTACAAAATAATACCATTTTATGCATTACCAAATACTTAACCTTTTATTTTATTAATGGTCTTTCTTATTCCTTCTCTGAACAGCAAGATCCAGTTCAACAGCGATACAAAGAGTTGTTGGTTGTGCGAGAGCAGTTATTGAAGAAACTAGAGGAACTACAGATTTCAGACTCAACAGGAATGCTTCCCCATGTTTCTAATTCATCAGCTCCATCTTCTCCAGTGCCAGTATCTCCACGGTCACAGACAACTCTTTGAGATGTGCACATAGAAATCTGATTCCTTGTAGCTCTGATTACTTTAAAAACTGTAAAAAGTTTATAAATGTTATACTGCAGCATGTTAAAAGGATGCTGGATAGGGGTGTTGATTTATTTGCATGTTAATACTATAATGCCTCTTTATACAAAAAGTGAATTAAAAATATTTTGATAAATATATTATTCTAAATTACGCTTGTGCCTTAGTTTAAATGGTAGCAGGCTGCCATTTATATAGGGTTAATGTCCTGTTATTCCTGTTTGAGTCAGATGCGATGCTGACTTTCTTAATCACTGAATAAAGAAAACTGTGGAATTACTCATCTCAAATCCATATGAGTAGCGGGGGTCTGGCTTACTGCTATCAAGTTTCTATGGGTTAAACTAATTCGATAGCTTTTGTGCCTTGCACAGTAAATTACTTATCACAGACTGCTTCCTACCACAGTGTTGTTAGCTAGATAGTCAAAGGCCAATACCAGATGAGGAAAGTTTTTGAAACACAGTGGGGAGAAAATTGATCTTGGGATGTAGCACCAAATGGGTAAAAGCAAGGCGACAACCTATTTTACATTCTGCTTGATTCATGGACTGCCAATTAGGTGTTGCCTGTGAGCATTCGTCCATTTTTAGTTTCATCCCCCGATGTATGTGACTGTAGATGGTCATTCTCCCAATTACTGCATTATACAGTGTTGCTTTTCTTTACTATCAAACGTCAGGATCTGAATAAAACTTATTTCAGTGTGTTAAATTCTGAACTTCCCCATATTTTATAACTAAAAATTTCCACTGAACAGAACTGTTGGTCTATGTTTTAAAAAAATGTTCAATAATACTGCAGGAACACCTGCATTCCTGATGGAGCTTCTTGGCTGCACAAATTACCAGTATATTTACCTACTGAATAGTGGGTTGTTTGTCACTAGCTAAAAATATTACACATATTATCTTAATTTAAACAAAATTTGAGATAAATGAAAAAAATTTATTTCATGGAAATGTTGACATAGCTTGTCCCTTAAAGCTTGTATTCAGTTTTAGAAATTATATAGTTTTTTATTGGGCCAGCAAGAATGACTAATTTTGGAATGTGCTGCATTTTAATAACGGATTTACCTCTGCTTTCATTGTTTGGCACCTTTGCACCAATGGATCTGAAAATAACATAGTAGGGTTAAGCCTGAAAATTTACATTGAAATAGTGGTCAAGAAAATGGCCTTTGAGAAGGTTAAATGTTTGACTGTTAATAATACCAAAAGTGATTATAGGCTTTAGTTCCCAGTTCTCAAGTGCTGCAGATGTCACGGGTCGTAAAGCATAGTACCTTGCTTGTGCTCCGGGACATTTTATATCTGCCAGATTTAATGTAAAAATTAGTTTAGGATTTCATGTTTATTGTGCAAGGAGCAGTTATACCAAAATTACTTTTCTTTGCATCTTTAGCATAAAAATAACTTTCTTTTAGGGAAAACTAAAGGGAGTTTAATTAAGTTGGCAGCACTCAACTAAATAATTTCAGAGTGGATTCAAGTTCCATTGCAGACCTTGCAACAGTTTTTTAGACTGACAGTTCAGTTTGGTACTGAGAAAGCTATATTGTTAAGGGTGACAGGCTTCACCTGTCAGTACCAGTGTATGTAAAATATCTCGTGTTGTTCTTAAGGATAGCAAGGGAGTTCTTATGATATTGGCCAATGTCAGTTATTAATTATTTCTTATAAATCTTGTGCTTTTGGGTTCACCTTGTTAAATCCAAAACTTTACCCAAATACCAACAATATTTGCACTTCAAATTAAAAATTGACTAGTGCTTTGGAACATTCTAAGGATGCAAACCACAATATAAATGCTATTTTTTTTTTTGTCACTCAAGTTTGTCTCAAATTGAACACAGCCCTAACTTCAAAGGTGGTACAATATCTGGTTTGTTGTCTTGATGCAAGTTTGCTTCAAATTCCAGAGGTCTGCATTAAATTTAGCTGCTTCCTAGTCATTGCCATTTACACATTATTCCACTGCATCAGAAAAAGCAATTTTGAGAAATATTTGACTGTAAAGTTTATATTTCCTAAAATTTGTGTAATTTCTACTTTTTTTAAATATCATTATTTCAAGGTTTGCTTTGTTGCTGTTGAACCTTGATTGGATTTGGCTGCCATTTGTAGCCCACAAATAAATCATTATACTGTTTTCAATATAAATATGTCCTATATTGCAAATCCAAACTTAAGATCAATTGAGAAATGTGTGACAGCTTTAAATCATGACTGTCCATCAGATATAACCAATAGATCAAATATCTATAGCTGTTTAAAGCAGCAAGACCTGGAATCGGGTGTGGATAACAAGCATGCAAGAAGATCTTGGTCATCTGAAGTTTCCGCTATTGTCTTCTGTCAGGTTGTAATGTACAGCTGCTTCCTGAATATTTCTTCTGCAAATTTATTGTAGGGATGGCACATTTCCTGCCGTTTTTTTTTGATTAATTGGGCCTATTGCCATTCATTACCTCAGTTTAACAATGTCTCAGTGTTAAAATAAGTTGAATTTGAAGCTTAGAAGCTGTAATTGGTTTTATATTTAGTAATAAATATGCCCATGTTGTCTTTGCGAATCATAAGTTGTACATTGTTGATCGTTCCGTTTTTCCAATATTCTTACAAGAATATTATTAAATAACAGAAATCCAGGCTGCTCGAATCATTTTACTTTTGGCTAATCTGTAACTGAGTTACTTAAATGAAGAGACAAATTGTTTTATCTGTAGTAGCCAAAGGCCTTTATTTTGTGGGCTATGAAGCATTCATGATTAATTTACAGTGGCAGATTAAACTCTTAAGGCTGATGCCCTCAAAATCTACTGATAATCACAGATTATATTTTGTAGCCAAATATTATTACTGTTGATTTCTTACTATTTTGGGTCTGAATTCAAGCTTGTATAAGATCACAAGGAGGAGTGAATTTGGACTAAGAGGATCATGTATGATGCACATATTTCATTGTGACTACTGACTATTAATTTTGTTTAATGTTGCCCTCATAGAGAAGCTTATTTTCAAGCATGTCAGATGTAAAATGAGCTTTATAACTGCAGCACAAGTAAATAAATGAAGAAAAAATTTCTAAAGAGTACTCTGGGATTGATGAGATACTGTATCTAATGCAGGGTCGGAAGATTCAACACTTGAATTAGAGGTCTTTGTATGTGTGCTATAACCCATTGTTCATCTCTTTTGAGTGTTCTCTTTTACACAATGTATGATTTCTAAATCTTTCCATCAAATTAACAAGAATAATTTTTAATGTTCATTAAAATCAGTTTTGACTGTTAATGAATGTAATTAAATATGATACAATAGGTAAATGACAGCACTTGCATATATTTATTAGATTAAAAATAATATTGAGACTTTTTCTTTGTGGTTTAGTTCAAGTTTGGTCTAAATGTAGCATTCATTTTGTCTCCAAGTTCTTTTTGTCCTGTTTAGATTTACTTGACAATAATGCTTTGCCTTTACAGAATGGACAGAAATGACCTCCAAGATGATTAAATTCCTATATTCATCAGCATTACTGAAAATGGTGACTTTTATGCTTGAAACTGTAAAACATTATTAAAATCTCATTGCCATTTCCTTAAAAATGTATGGACACATTTCACCTTTATTGGTTTGTAGCATTTTCTTATGTTTGTCTTTTGTGTATATTTATTTTTTCTCAGGATATTTGCCTTCAGTCTCGCATTCTGCTTCTTGTTTCCACATCTGCAGTTTCTGAAAACTGCATATGTTCTGAGAGGGGGCAAGATTACTGGTTATTAGAGTATAAATGTTGATACATTAAAGAGAATGGAATATGGATAACATTTTTGAGACTATAGAAATGGGGGACTAATCTTTTCACATGCCTTGTATACATTGCATTTGCAAATTGATGTTTATAATTAAACAGTATACAAAATTGATCTGTTATGTTTGCCTTGTACAGTCAAATATGCTACTGTTTAGCTATTGAGAAATAAAAATGAGATGATACCTGAAGATATTCTGATATTTCACCATTATGTTGAATGCTCGTTTCTCAGTTTTAAATAGGGATGCTTAATTAATGCCCATCACATTTGATTGGTGTTGTATTATTTTTGCAGATCATATAAAAGCTAAAGTGGATATTTCCAATGCCCAGAGTAGAGTATACCAGCTAGAGTGTACCAGAATTTACAATGTCTGTGGCTTCTTAAAATACATCCCACAAACGAAGACACACGGAATTCTGCAGATGCTGGAATCTGGAGCAATACACAAAAAGTGTTGGAGAAACTCAGCAGGTCAGGCAGCATCCATGGAGGGAAATAAACAGTCAACGTTTCGGGCTGAGACCATCAGGACTGGAAAGGAAGAGGGCAGAAGCCAGAATAAGAAGGTGGGGGGAGGAGTACATGCAGGCAGGGGATAGGTGAGTCCTGGTGAGAGGGGGAAGGTAGTGGGAGGAGGAGAAGATATAATAAGCTGAGAGGTGATAGAAGAGGCAAAGGGCTGAAGGCGGTGGCAGTGGACCATGGAATAAAAGAGAGGAGAGGAGATGGGCAGGTCATCGAGGAGGGGGAAGGGAGCCACAGAAATAAGGGAAGACAAAGGAGTGGGGAAAGAGAAAGAAGGGGTGGGTTACCGGCAGTTAGAGAAATTGATGTTAAGGCCATCAGGTTGGAGACTCCCAAGGCAGAATGAGGTGTTGTTCCTCCAACCTGTATCTGGCCTCAACATGGCAGTAGAGGAGGCCATGGATAGACATGTCAATATGGAAATGGGAGGTGGAATTGAAGTGGGTGGCCAGTGGGAGGTCCTGGCTGTTGCAGTGGACAGAGCAAAGGTGCACGACGAAGCAGTCACTCAATCTGCATTGGGTCTCACCGATGTACAGGAGGCCTCACTGGGAACACCGGATGCAATAAATGACACCCTTGGACTCTCAGGTGAGGCACTGCCTCACCTGGAAGGATTGTTTGGGACCCTGAATGGTGGTGAGGGAGGAGGTGTAGGGACAGGTGTGGCACTTGGTGCGGTTGCAGGCATAAGTGCCAAGGGGATTATCGGTGGGGAGGGACAAGTGCACAAGGGAGTCGCGGAGGGAGGGGGTGAGGAGATGATGTGCCTGGTGGTGGGATCCCGTTGGAGGTGGCAGAAGTTGCGGAGAATGATGTGTTGGATACAGAGGCTTGGGTGGTAGGTGAGGACAAGGGGAATCCTGTCCCTGTTATGTCGGTGGGAAGGGGGTGAGGGCAGATGTGCAAGAAGTGGAGGAGATACGGGTAAGGGCAGCATTGATGGTGATGGAAGGGAAACCCCAGTCACTGAAAAAGGAGGACATGTTTACAAGTTTTAAACTTTTGTATAAACTTGTTTGTGTTGAGTAGAAGGTTGTAACCTTGGAGGCAGAGATTTATAGTTTTATAGTTGAGGATCCAGATGCATGGTGTTTCACCATGGTATAATGTACTTGGCTTAACTTCCTGTGAACATTGTGTGGGGCTGCTGTGTATATAAACAAAGAATTTAGTGGATGTCTATTGCACATCAGACATTACCTGTGGTTGGAGGCAAAACATTTTTTTCTGAAAATAACCTTAGTGATTGACAAAGGGACATGGCAGATTTAAATTTTATTTTCCATGTAATTAATTAATTTGAGCCTGTTACTTAAGTCATAGAGTTATAGTATTGAACAGTTCCCTTATACAATGAGATGGACTCTGACCTCACGATCTACCTTGTTGTGACCTCACACCTTATTGCACTGCACTTTCTCTGTATCTGTGACACTTTACTCTGTACTGTTATTGTTTTTACCTGTACTACATCAATGCACTCTGTACTGACTCAATGTAACTGCACTGTGTAATGAATTGACCTGTATGATCAGTGTGCGAGACAAGCTTTTCACTGTACCTCAGTACAAGTGACAATAATAAACCAATACAGAGACAGCTCAATTCTACGCTCGTCTCATTTGCCTGCACTAGACCTGTATCCCTCTATTTTCCTTTCCAAGTACTCTTCCAATTGCCTTTTAAATGTTGTAATTGTATCTGACTCCACTGCTTCCTTTGGCAGCTTGTTCCATATAATCACTATTGGAAAAACTTGCCCCTCTTAAACAAATCTTCTTTAAATCTTTCCCTTCTCACTAAATCTACACCCTCTAGTTTTAGACTCCCCCAGCATAGGAAAAGGACTTGATCTACCATATCTATGCCCCTAATAATTTTATAAATCTCTAGATCATCCCTCAGCCTCCCAACATTTCAGTGAGAATAAACCCAGCCTATCCAATCTCCCTTTAGCAGTAAAGTCCTCCATTCCAGGCCATATCTTGATGAATCTCATCCAAGTTACTTAACAGTGATGGTCCCAGCACCAATCCCTGTGGCACACCACTGGTTACAGACTTTCAGTCAGAAAAACACTCCTCTGCCTCCAGTTGGATCCAGTTTGCCAGCAAACTTTGGACCCCATATGCCCTAACTTTCTGGACTGACCTACAAAGCAGGACTATGTTAACCAGGTCTATTACCTTGCCTCTATCAATTTTATAGGTTACTGCCTCAAAATAAAAAGCTCAGTTGGATTTGTGAGCCACGATTTCCCCTGCACAAAAACCATGCTGACTCCCCTAATCAGACCCTGCCTTTCCAAGTGAACATAAATCCTGTCCCTTAGAATTTTTTCCAGTGATTTCCCCAGTATCGATGCGAGGCTCACTGCCTGTAGTTTCCTGACTTATCCCTACTGCCCTTTTTGAATAAAGGAGCAACATTCGCTCTCCTCCAATTGAAATTTATGGCCTTAATGATACAACTGTGTATTACAATGTGTATTACATGGCGCATTGCTCTTGTCCTTGTAAAACTAGTCATCGTGCAATTTGCCATGAGTAATACCACCAAAAACTGGTAGTGGCCTTAAAAATATACAAGAGGCGACTTAGCTTTGTGAGATGTTGCACGGTGGATATATCAGTTAAAGCTGTTTAAGCAGCTGCTCTGCATGAACGAGGCAGGTGATTTTTTTTTCTTGAGTACACTTAACAAGGGTGAATATAAATGAAATCATAAATAGTGCTTTGATTCAAACATTATTTTCACAGTCATTATGCCTTATCATAACATGCACTCAGTGCCTCAGTCTGCCCTGAGTCAGCTCATTAGCAACAATTGGGACTTGGCAGCTGGCCTGACTGTTAGCAAAACAATTGAACTTCTGATTTCTGCTCTGGATTCCCCTTCAGATTAATCTGTCAACTCTTCCTGTCTAAATTCTTACATGAAGAATAGCAAACTTGTAATTATGTAACATCTATGACTTAAAGTGGAAGGAAAATTGGCTCTTGGCCAAATTAGAAATTGGAGTCATGGAGCTATACATCACAGAAGCAGGCCCTTCGGCCCAATTCATCCACGCCAACCAAGTTGTCTACTTGAGCTGGTCCTATTTTCCTGCGTTTGGCCAATGGCCCTAAGGTTTGGAGCAGTTTGGACAAATGATGTTGGACAGGGAAAGGACAGGCTTCAGGCAGAGAATTCTGGACTCAGATGGGAGAGTTAATGAGATGGTTCCCAATGGTCGGTGATGTACTGATAAGTAAGGTCTAAGAGATTTATTGGAGGGAGGGGTTTTTGGAAAAATTATGCAATAATAGAAAGTGATGAGTGCTTTCAGTTTCAAGAATCAAGGAGCAGGAGAGATGGCAGCAAGAGAGATGGCTAAACAGGGAATACTGCACTTGCATAACTGTGCACAGTGAGAATTCAGGATTTGGAGAAACCAACTAGTCAAAGACTGGGTACTAAATCATTAGTCTGGGCATCCTCTCAAAAAGGATTATTTTCCCATTTCATGGAATGATGGTTTAACTTTGTGCTTGATTCTATTAAACAATTAAACATTCAGATTAACAAATATCTATGTGGATTAAGATGATGGAGTGACTTTCTCGTCACAATTCACCATTGGATTCACAGCTGTAAACATAAATTTCCGGTTTTCAGTTTAGAATTTTCGTAGATTATCTGAACGTCTGCTTTGTGTAGTCTTAAACTCCCTCTCCCTATTGTAATCCTCTGAGTGTAATAATAGCAGATTCAGAAACTATCAGCAATATCCAGCAAAGAGTGTTTAATGTCATTGATTCATAATCATTCCTATGACTACATAAATGGTTTGTTACAAAAAGCAATGCGGTATATTCAACACCATAAAACGATCGTTACAGTGGTCTTCACTCACCCAAACACTGGGATGAGAGAAAAAAATGTGTATTTATAAAATTAATATTAATCCTGCTGCATGAGAGTGTCCTTGGATGCATTTGTCCCAGTAGTTGCCAAATTTCCAACACAATAGTAATTGGACAAGTAGTATAACATGGAATTTTACTGGAATCTATGCTGCAGTCGAGAATATCCCAAATATTAAACTTCAATACCGTCTAAAGAGCCTTTGTGTAAGATATCGTCCCCTGTGATCTGCTGCAACCTCTTTATTTAGTAATTTGGATATATTTGCCAAACGTTAATCGCCTGATTCAGTCTGAGTCTTGTAGGGGGAAAAATATAAAACGGCATGCATTTTTCGACAGTAAATGTAAGATATGCATTAAAAATTCAGGAATATTAATGCAAAAATCACCACTTAAGGTTTTCTTTGTAGCCGCCAGAAAACGCAAAACAGGGTGAGGTAATTTTGTCTGCTGAAATTCACCGGGCTTTTTATTGCTTTTTCGTCCAATAGTAGAGTTAATTCAAACCAGAATGTATTTTACTGCGTGGCTTTGACATTTCTGACCCCGGGTGTCTAGGAAATAACAGTCGAAGTATGATAAATAACGTAAACCGCGAATTTAAATGTATAACGAGGCATTATTTGTCCGTGATTCGGTGCACTGTTTTGCAGCGAGAATGGGGACTGTGCGCCCGGGATGGTGACAGATGTCACTCACGCTGATTGACAGGTGTCAGGCTGGTTGCAGCGCTGTCGCCGGCAGCAGCTGCCTGAACTCTGACTCGCCTCCGCCACAGGAAGAGGAAGCGCCGGAGACAAGCTGTGGGCAGAGCCGGCCCCGCAGAGGGAATCTGATCCACAGCTGAACAAATCCCGGCGCCGATGGAAAGACTGGTCAGTTCCGACAGCCTGGCCGCCAAGAAGCCGCCGCGCTTGGCCCCTGGCTCCGGGCAGGCGAGCGTGGATTCACAGGACAGGTAAGGGAACTGGACCGGGCCGCCAGTGGGACGACGGAGCCTCCCAGCCGGGTGCAGGGCATTGCTAGCCCGGGCTCCAGTTGCAATAGAATCGGGAACAGGGTGATAGGGCTGCTGTGGTCCGGGTATAGAGTGCTCGGAGCCCGGCCAGCTGCAAACGGATCGGCTGCAGAGCCAGACTTGGCTCTGGCTCCACAGGGTGCACAGACCTCGGGCTCCAGTTGCAATTGGACCGGGCGCAGGATGCACAGAGCTCGGGCTCTTGCAGTAGGATCGGGTGCAGGGTGAAAGGGCTGCTGTGGTCCGGGTATAGAGTGCTCGGAGCCCGGCCAGCTGCAAACGGATCGGCTGCAGAGCCAGACCTGGCTCTGGCTCCACAGGGTGCACAGACCTCGGGCTCCAGTTGCACTTGGACCGGGCGCAGGATGCACAGAGCTCGGGCTGTTGCAATAGGATCGGGTGCAGGGTTGCAGGAGACAAAGCCGAGGCTGCAATGACTAAAATTCTGGCCACAGCACAGATCCCAGGATACAACTGGAGATCTGACAGTTAAGAAGGTTTAGGAAGGCGTGCATTTGTTTGTAGAGGTTTCAAAACATTGTTTTTGTAATTAACCAGAAACCTGAACTTGGCCGGCTATTGAGACAGAGGAGGAAATCCACATTCTTTTATTGTACAGATGTTTTACATTTTTGAGTATAGTTTATGATGTTAATAAAGTTAGTGACTCACTGATGTCATTCACTTTCTGATTGATGTGAAAAAGACTTTTTTGGTACAATGTGAAGGCTTGTATAGTACTTTGTGACCAGGATAGTTGTGTACCAGTTGGAGAGACTGGATGGCCTGGATTTGTTTTCCTTGGAGTTGGTGGGGGGGGGGGGGGGGTTGCTAGAGGCGCTGAGCGGGGACCTGATTGAGCTGTACAAAATTATGAGAGGCACAGGTAGGGTAGGTGATAGGAAACTCTACTCCATAGCAGAGGTATCTAAAACTAGAAGGCACAGGAAGGTAAAGGATAGGAGATTTAGAGAGGATCGGGTGAAGACTTTTTTCATCCAGAGGGTGGCTGGCATCTGGATTGCACTGCCTGAGGCAGTGGTAGAGGCAGAGGTCTCACAACATTTTAGTATCAAGACGAATACTTCAAATGGCAAGGCATGGAGGGCTCTGGACTTAGTGCTGGGATTAATGTGGATGCATCCAAGATAATCAACATTGACGTAGTGGGCCAGAGGGCCTGTTTCTGTGGTGTATGACCAGATTTGTCACTAATGAAACTTTTATTTACCATTACTAGATACTAATGTATGTATGTATGCCCAGAAAACATAAATACAAAAGTTTCATCAGTCCTGATGAAGGGTCTTGGCACCAAACGTCGACTGTTTGTTTCCCTCCATAGATGCTGCCTGACCTGCTGAGTTCCTCCAGCACTTTTTGTGTATTGCTCCAGATTCCAGCATCTGCAGAATTTCTTGTGTCACCAGAGCTTATTAACAGCATTGCTTCTGTTGCAATTTCTATTAACACAAAAAGTTTCCTTATCTAAATTGCAGGAAATTGTGATTCCAGGTGTTGGACATTGCCATTTGCTTGAAATTATTGTCCTCAACTGTCAATTAAGCCTGGATGATTGATCCAACCAGTTTCAGATCTTTGGTTTGGCAATATTCACTGCTTGTAACTTAATGTAAAACAAATTTACCAGCAGGATGTGATGGACATCCTAATGATTTGGAATCCAGATTTGTCAGCATTTAGTAATTAACCTACTCTCATGTAAACAATGAAATAAAAATTATACAGGAGAGTCATGAATAGACTTCATAAATTAAGCCTCTACTTTTCAATACTTCTTGCATTTCTCTGTCTCACTATCCTCATAAAGTTGTTTTTTTTTTTTATTTTTGTTTAACTGGGAGAAGTGCTTGCTATGTTGGAGACAACTGGGCAAACCAGAGGGAAACATTGTGGCCTGGGCACTTTGTTGTGCATTTCTGTGTTGACCTGTGACGGTTGGGGTTGTGCAGAGAGCCATTGGCAGTCTAACATTGACAACGAGCAAGTGTCAGCAAGAGCTTGGTTCTGAATACTCTCTGTAAACTGCTTTGATCTTAGCAAGTTCCCATCTCGTTGTCCTTCAGCTGATATCTGTTTTTCAGCATTATTACTGCTAAGTTCACTTCCCTTATCCCAATATCAGACTTGCAAGCCCAACATTACGTGCTGGTCGGGTTGAGCAGTTTCAATGGGTAGTTAGCTCTGCATGCAGGCTTACTGGAATTCGAGGCACTATCTTTGTGAAGTGACAGAACTCTGTGTTTGACGTGTCCCTGTGGCAGAGGTAGGCAATGTAAGCAAATTGCATTCTGTCTATTACATTTAAGTCCTGACGAAGGGTCTCGGCCCAAAACGTCGATTGTCCATTTCCCTCCATAGATGCTGCCTGACCTGCTGAATTTCTCCAGCATTTTGTTTTTTCACATAGAACACTACAGCACAGTACAGGCCCTTCGGCCCACAATGTTGTGCCGACATTCTATCCTGCTCTAAGATCTATCTAACCCTTCCCTCCCACATAGCCCCCTATTTTTCTACCATTCATCTGTCTATCTAAGAGTTTCTTAAATATCCCTAATGTATCTGCCCCCACAACCTCTGCCGGCAGTGTGTTCCACGCACCCACCACTCTCTGTGTAAAAAAAAAACTTACCCCTGGCATCCCCCTTATGCCTTCCTCCAGTCACCTTAAAATTATGTCCCCTTGTGTTAGCCATTGTTGCCCTGGGAAAAAGGTCTCTGACTGTCCACTCAATCTATTCCTTTTATCATCTTGTACATCTCTATCAAGTTACATTCTGTGCGTCACTCTCCAGTGGTTTCCCAAGTACAAGTATTGGTATTGGTTTATTATTGTCACTTGTACTGAGGTACAGTGAAGAACTTGTCTTGCATACCGATTGTGCAGGTCAATTCATTACACAGTGCGGTTACATTGGGTTAGTACAGAGTGCATTGAGGTAGTACAGGTAAAAACAAGAAGCTCTAATGCAATATAAATGTGGGAGGCACTCTCACTGCACACATTGCAGCTTAGGACTTTCTCAGGAGCTTTAACGTAAGAAACAGGAGGAGGAGTAGGTTAGTTAGCCCCCTGTGCCTGCTCTGCCATTCACTAAACCTCAGAGCCACCTTTCTGTCATAACCTCATTTTGCTTGATTCCCTTAGTATCTGAAAATCTACCATTCTCTCTCTTGTCACCACAGCCTCTGGGAGGAGATTTCCAAAGAATCACCACCCTCTGCATGAATAAATTTCTTATCACCTCCATCCTGAATAGCTGATCCCTTATTTTGAGACAGTGGCCACTGGTTCTATAGACCGTAGTCAAGGGAAACATCATCCCTGCATCAAGCCTGTAAGAATTCTGTATGTTTCAATGAGATCTCATCTAATCTCTGGTGTGTATAGGCCCAATCTACTTGATCTTTCCTCATAGGACAAACCAGGACAGCATCCTGGTGAGCCTTTAGTGACTCCCTCAATCACAAGTACATCCTCCCTGAGGTAGGTAGACTGGACCTGTCATAATATTTCTGGTACAGTCTCATCAAGTAATTGGACCAAGATGTCTCCACACTTATACTGAAATCCTCTTGCAATGAAGGCCAGCATATCATTTACCTTCCTCATTGCTCACTTTAACTTTCAGTGATTTGGATTGGATTGGTTAGGGGGTTGGATTGGATTGGTTTGTTATTGTCTCGTCTACTGAGATGCAGTGAAAAACTTTGTTTGCCTGCTATCCAGACAGATCAGAACCAGAATTCAGAATCAGGTTTATTATCACTGTCTTATGTGACATGAAATTTGTTGCTTTGCGGCAGCAGTACAGTGCAAAGGTATAAAAATTCTATTAATTACAAAATAAATAAATGAATAAATAGTGCAAAAAAAATGGAATAATGAGGTGGTGTTCATGGACCGTTCAGAAATCAAATGGCAGCGGGGAAGAAGCTGTTCCTGAATCGTTGAGTGTGGGTCTTCAGGCTCCAATACCTCCTCCCCAATGGTAGTAACGAGAAGAGGGGATGTCATTAGAGTCATACAGCACGGAAAAAGGCCCTTTGACCCAACTGGTCCATGCCGACCAAGGTGCCCCATCCAGCTAACATCAAAGGTAAGTTTTTTAAACAGAGAATGGTGGGTGCGTGCTGCCAGCAGAGGTTGTGGGGGCAGATACATTAGGGACATTTAAGAGACTCGTAGATGGACACATGAATGATAGAGAAGTGGAGGGCTATGTGGGAGGGAAGGGTTAGATAGATCTTAGAGCAGGATAAAACATCGGCACAACATCTTGGACCAAAGGGCCTGTACTGTGCTGTAGTGTTCTATGTTCTAAGCTAGTTCCATTTCACAAGACAAGGGAGCAGAAGCAGGCTATTCGGCCCATCGAGTCTGCTCCAAGGAAAGGGAAATAGAAATGAGAAATGGGGAATGGAGGAAGAAAAAAAAAACTATTCTAATCCCAATTTCCAGCTTTATCCCCATATCCCTTGATATCCTGACTATTTAGATATCTATCTATCTCCTCCTTGAACGCCCCCACTGATCTGGCCTCCAGTGCTGTACGTGGCAAGGAGTTCCACAAATTCACCACCCTCTGGCTAAAGAAATTTTTCCTCATCTTTTTTTGAAACTGTACCCTCTAATTCTAAGATTGTGCCCTCTGGTCCTGGACTCACCCACCAAGAGAAACAGCCTAGCCACATTTACTCTGTCCTTTCCTATCAATATTTTAAATGTCGCTATGAGGTCCCTTCTCATTCTTCTGTACTCCAGTGAGTACAGTCCAAGAGCCGACAAACGCTCCTCATACGTAAGCCCTTTCATTCCTGGAATCATCCTCGTAAATCTCCTCTGAACCCTCTCCAACGTCAACACATCCTTCCTAAGATGTGGGGCCCAAAACTGCGCACAATATTCCAAATGAGGCTTCACTAGTGCCCCGTAGAGCCTCATCAACACTTCCTTACTTTTATACACTATACCTCTCGAAATGAATGCAACATAGCATTCACTTTCTTTACCACCGATCCGACCTGGTGGTTAACCTTTAAGGTATCCTGCACGAGTACCCCCAAGTCCCTTTGTACTTCCGTGCTTTGGATTTTCTCTCCTCCTAGATAATAATCTGCCCACTTATTTCTGCTTCCAAAGTGTACAACTGCACATTTCTCTACATTGAATCTCATCTGCCATTTCCTTGCCCATTCTCCTAAACTGTCTAGGTCCCTCTGCAACCTTCCTATCTCTTCAATACTCCCTACTCCTCCCCCTACCTTGGTGTCATCCGCAAACTTAGCCATGAAACCATTTATTCCGTCATCCAAATCATTAATGTACAAGGTAAAAAGGAGCGGTCCCAACACTGACCCCTGCGGCACACCACTAGTAACCGGTAACCAACCAGAACAAGATCCTTTTATTTCCACTCTTTGCTTCCTGTCAACCAGCCAATGCTCCACCCATTTTGTTATTCTACCCGTAATTCCATGACCTCTCATCTTATTAATCAGCCTCTTGTGAGGCACCTTATCAAAGGCCTTTTGAAAGTCTAAATACACAACATCTACCGCCTCTCCCTTATCCACTGTCACGAACCAGCAACAAAAGAAACACACTGAGCATGATTCAGTGTTAAAAACTATTTTATTAATCACTACTATTGATAATATGTAAAATAAAAGTAAAAATGTTAGTATGTTAGAATTCAAAAATGTTAAACCTCGAACGTTAACCCCAAAACTAAACTCGTCGTGTGTGTGTGTGTGACAAAGTCCAAAACTCCCAGTTCCTGAATGGTTCTTAAAGTTCAGTTCCGCAAGCCATAAGGTGAAACATGAGCAAGGGCTTCTTCAACAACCACCGTTGTCTGAAGATAAGTGTAGATGTAGAAAAACATAGAGAGAGTACATACGAAATCCAAATGTTCCACGATGGAACCCAAACGACACTTCAGTGTTTACTCGGTAGTGACTTCCTCACCCCGAAAAGCATCCGAACCGTGGTCGTCCACATACAAATACCTGTTTCCTTCTACAGGTCAGCAACAAAGTGAACTCCACCGGATTACTTCCAACTTTTCCATACATGGATTTCAGTGGTAAACACAGTTATTGTTTCTCATCCATCGATAGAGAAAAACAAGCAGGCTGGTGTCTCTCTCCCTTCTCTCTCTCTCTTCTTCTTCTTCTGACCTCTTCAACAACGTCATTACGTCCTTTATCTTCTATTGACGTAAGCACGCCCCACACACACATACACACACACTCTCTATCTTAAAGGGACTTTCACTGAGTCCGTAACACCTCCCACCTAAAAAAAAATTTTCCCAAGAAAATTTTAACCGCGCATACAGTTAGTAATGTTAATAATTATCATGCTACACAACTACAGACTATCAGATTAGTACAGATACATGTTTCCCATTTAACATCGGGAAAGACAATCAGCAATCACATTATCTTTGCCTTTAATGTGAGTTATCATGAGATCAAACTCTTGCAAAATTAAACTCCAGTTTAACAGCCTTCTGTTCTTGTTTTTGACTCGGCTCAGAAACACCAATGGGTTATGATCTGTATACACAGTCAATGGTTTCTGAGCGGTGCAAACATATACACTGAAATGTTGCAAGGCTAAAACAAGCGACAGTAATTCTTTCTCTATGGTGGAATAATTCTTTTGATGCTCATTAAATTTCTTTGAAAAGTAAGCTACAGGATGGTCAATATCATCAAGGTCACCCTTCTGCAACAACACAGCTCCTGCAGCTTCATCACTGGCATCTACTGCTAATGAAAATGGCTTTTCAAAGTCAGGTGTTCTGAGCACAGGATGGTAGCATAAAATGGCTTTCAGCTTCTCAAATGCTTCTTGACAAGAATCTGTCCAAACAAACTTTACTCCCTTCTTCTGAAGATTAGTTAGGGGAAGAGCAATATCAGCAAAATTTTTACAAAATTTTCGGTAATATCCAACCATTCCCAAAAATCTTCTAACAGTCCTCGTACCTGTGGGAATAGGGAACTCAGATATTGCTTGAACTTTTGCCTGAACAGCAGCTTGCTTGCCTTGACCTACAACATAACCAAGATACGTCACAGTGGCATGGCCAAATTCACTTTTAGCCAAGTTAACTGTAAGGTTAGCCTTGGAAAGTCTTTCAAACAACCTTTCTAACGCAGAGATGTGATCTTCCCAAGTATCATTCCCAGTCACTAAGTCGTCAATGTAGGCATCTGTATGTTTTAACCCATGAATCACTGAATTAATCATTCTTTGAAATGTTGCCGGAGCATTTTTCATTCCAAATGGCAAAACATTGTATTCATACAATCCAGAAGGGGTTACAAAGGCTGAAATTTCCCTTCCTCTTTCTGTTAATGGAACACACCAGTACCCTTTTAATAGGTCAATCTTTGTAAGAAATTTTGCCTTTCCCACTCTGTCTATGCAATCATCCACTCTAGGAATAGGGTAAGCATCTGACTTTGTTACAGCATTCACTTTCCTGTAATCTGTGCAAAATCTAACAGTTCCATCAGGTTTAGGTACAATAACACAGGGCGAACTCCAATTTGAAGTAGAATGTCTAATAATATCATTTTCCAACATGTATTTTATTTCCTGATCAACAAGTTTACTTTTTTTCTACATTCATTCGATATGGGTGTTGTTTGATTGGTTTTGCATCCCCAACATCAACATCATGGGTAATTATCGATGTTCTGTTTGGAACATCTGGGAACAGATTTTTAATTTTAAAATTAATTCTCTCATCTGTTGTTTTTGTGAAACTTGTAAATGGTCCAACTTCGTTTCAAGGTTCTCCAGGATATTTTGGTTTTTTAGTTTCGATGGAACAATATTTGGTCTAAATTGGCCTTCCTCAACATCAACATCAGGCATTCTAGAAACAACCTTTTCACCATCCACCAAGGCCACAACTGAATCCCTCTCATAATAAGGTTTTAGCATGTTTACATGACAGAGTTGTGTTTTCTTGCGTCTATCTGGTGTTTTGATTATATATGTTAGATCAGTCACTTGAGATTCAATAACATAGGGTCCAGAAAAACGAGCTTGCAAGGGATTATTTTGGCTAGGGAAAAATACCAACACCTTTTGCCCCACTGCGAATGTCCTAGGCCGAGCACGTCTATCAAAATATGTCTTCATTCTTATCTGGCTTGTTTTCAAATTCTCTCTCGCTAGCTGGCAGACTCTCTCCAACCGAGTTTTAAATTTTTGGACATAGTCCAACAGACTCAAGTGAACTTCCTCATTAACCCATTGCTCTCTCAACAACTCCAAAGGTCCTCTCACCCTATGTCCAAATACAAGCTCAAACGGACTAAATCCTATTGACTCCTGGATCGATTCTCTAACGGCAAACAAAAGTAAATGGATACCTTCGTCCCAATCCTTGGTGTTTTCAAAGCAATAAGTCTTCAGCATATTTTTGAGAGTAGAATGAAATCTCTCCAGAGCTCCTTGAGATTCTGGGTGATATGCAGATGATACAATCTGCTTTGCTCCCAGCTCATAGACTATTTGTTGAAAAATTTTTGACATAAAATTACTACCTTGATCAGATTGGATTTCTTTTGGCAAACCAAACAAGGTAAAAAATTTTACAAGAGCCTTTGACACCGTCTTGGCCTTAATATTTCTAAGGGGTATTGCCTCTGGAAATCTAGAAGTGGCACACATGATGGTTAACAAATACTGATTTCCAGTCTTAGACTTTGGTAAGGGGCCAACACAGTCCACAATCACCTTCGAAAAGGGCTCACCAAAAGCAGGAATTGGTTTCAAAGGAGCCACAGGGGGTTTTTGATTTGGTTTACCTACCATCTGACATGTGTGGCAGGTTCGACAAAACATCACCACATCTTTTCTCAAACCAGGCCAATAGAATTGTTTCAAGATCTTCCCTACAGTTTTATTCACACCAAAATGACCACCCAAAGGCATACTGTGGGCCAGGTTTAAAATCTCATCCCTATAAACTTTTGGAACAACAACCTGATGAATAACTTCCCATTCCTCAGTAACAGGAACATGAGGAGGTCTCCATTTCCTCATTAACACTCCATTTTTGACATAGTATCCAGTTGGCACTTTTTCAATCTCCTCACATGAGAGTGCTTTTTCTTTCAATTCTGTCAACTCAGGGTCCTTTGTCTGTTCCACCATAAAATCCTTCCTCGACAAAGACAAATCTTTAAATTCAGGCTCACTGTAAGGATGTTGATCCTCCAGTGAAGACAGAAAAGTCTCAGATAAGGCATCAAAATTTTCTTCCTGTTTAGGACTGTCACAAGGAACCACATCAGACTGCACCGGACTGTCTGTCTTGGCTAATTCTCTAGCTCTAGCTCGAGTCACCGCACATGATGGGTAAACATCTGAATCATCCTCAGACTCATCAATCCTTGGTTTGGTTGTTAACCGTACCACAGGATCACTTTCTCCATTTGCAAGGTCATTTCCCAATAACAAAGAAACTCCTTCCACTGGCAAACTAGGTCTTATCCCTATCTCGACTGGTCCTTCTACGAACTTTGACTTTAAAATCACCCTGTGAAAAGGTACAGACATGGTCTCACCTGTAACGCCTCGTACTAGATTTACTTCACCAGTGTCACTTTCTTCACCAAAATTTAAAACACTGTCCAGCAAGAGAGATTGACTAGCCCCAGTATCTCTAAGAATTTTCACTGGCACCTGGGGTGACTCATCATTCAGTGAAACAAAACCCTCTGATACATACGAACGGAATTCTTTTCTCACCTCCTCCAACTTTTCCGCTTTTCCCTCTTGCAAGGACTGATCTTTAACAGCATCTCCTGAACCTTTTTGATTTTTAATTGCCTGAAAGCAAGCATTGGGCCCAGCTTCCTTCTTTTTCTTCAAAAGGGCACAATTAGATATCACGTGGCCAGGTTTCCTACAGTAATAACAAATACGCTCAACAGGTTTCTCCAGCCCTGGCTTCTTTTCATCTTTTCCTTTTTGATTACCTCCCAATTTAATCTCCGGTTTACCTGGATTGTCTTTGTAACTCTTTTGAAAGGTTTTAGGTTGTCCCCATTTGGATTTATGGGTTAAAGCATAATCATCTGCCAACCTAGCAGTTTCTTGTAAAGTTTCCACTGCCTTTTCATTTAAATATGTTGTTAATTCAGCTGGAACACATCTTTTAAAGTCTTCCACCAGTATCAATTCTGTCAATTTATCAAAATCCCCATCTACATTTTTAGCCAGGCACCATCGTTCAAAACATATTCTCTTTCCATTGGCAAATTCCATATAAGTCTGATCTGCAGATTTCCTCAAGTCTCTGAATTTTTGTCTATAAGCCTCAGGGACCAATTCATAGGCCTTCAAAATAGCTTGTTTTACCTTGGTATAATCAGCTGCATCCTCAACAGACAAAGCAGAATAAGCTTTTTGAGCTTTACCTTTAATCACACTCTGTACCATAAGAGCCCATCCTTTCCTTGGCCAGTTTGAACTCACAGCAACCTTTTCAAAATGTTGGAAATACTGATCAACCTGATCTTCTTCAAACGGAGGGATTAATCGAACCTCCCTGCTGGCTGAAAAACCATCATCAGAATCAGATTCCGAACTCCTACGCTTCATTTGTAACTCATGCTGCCTCTTTTTCTCCTCGTTATCCAGCTCCATCTTCTTCAATTCCATCTGCTTCATTGCTAGATCAGCCTCTATCTTCATCTGAGTTAGCTTTTGTTCGGCCTCTAATCTCTTTTCCTCTCGTTCAGCTTCTATCTTTAACTGGGTTTGCTCGCGTTCAGCTTCTATCTTTAACTGGGTTTGCTCTCGTTCAGCCTCTATCTTTGCCAGCTGCACCTGTGCCTCAGAAATTGCTATTTCACTGCCAGGAAACTGTTTTAACACTTCCTTCTCAAACACCTTCTTTTCCACATAATGGCCAGCTATCAATCTCTGAATATCTGCCTTTCTCATAGACTGCTTTACTTCTGTAAGGTTTAGCCTTGTAGCAATCTTTATCAAATCATCCTTTTTCGCCACCTCCAATCCCTTTTGGGTTGGTGACTCCAAAAATGCCTTAATATCCATTGCTGCTGGTTTCTACACACACAAGCCAATTAAAAAGAATTTATCAGACCTCCCTCAAAAATCTTTGGATTGAATCTCGAACAAATCTCGTCAATCTGGGGTACAATCCCAGACGACACTCGTTAACCTTGGGAACTATCCCGGACGAGCCCCCAATTTTGTCACGAACCAGCAACAAAAGAAACACACTGAGCATGATTCAGTGTTAAAAACTATTTTATTAATCACTACTATTGATAATATGTAAAATAAAAGTAAAAATGTTAGTATGTTAGAATTCAAAAATGTTAAACCTCGAACGTTAACCCCAAAACTAAACTCGTCGTGTGTGTGTGTGTGACAAAGTCCAAAACTCCCAGTTCCTGAATGGTTCTTAAAGTTCAGTTCCGCAAGCCATAAGGTGAAACATGAGCAAGGGCTTCTTCAACAACCACCGTTGTCTGAAGATAAGTGTAGATGTAGAAAAACATAGAGAGAGTACATACGAAATCCAAATGTTCCACGATGGAACCCAAACGACACTTCAGTGTTTACTCGGTAGTGACTTCCTCACCCCGAAAAGCATCCGAACCGTGGTCGTCCACATACAAATACCTGTTTCCTTCTACAGGTCAGCAACAAAGTGAACTCCACCGGATTACTTCCAACTTTTCCATACATGGATTTCAGTGGTAAACACAGTTATTGTTTCTCATCCATCGATAGAGAAAAACAAGCAGGCTGGTGTCTCTCTCCCTTCTCTCTCTCTCTTCTTCTTCTTCTGACCTCTTCAACAACGTCATTACGTCCTTTATCTTCTATTGACGTAAGCACGCCCCACACACACATACACACACACTCTCTATCTTAAAGGGACTTTCACTGAGTCCGTAACACCACCCTACCTGTGATTTCTTCAAAAAACTCCAATAGGTTGGTCAGGCAGGATCTTCCCTTCACAAAACCATGTTGGCTAGGACCTATCTTGCCTTGCGCCTCTAGGTATTCCGTAACCCCATCCTTGAGGATAGATTCCAATAACTTTCCCACCACTGACGTCAGACTAATAGGTCTGTAATTTCCTTTATGCTGCCTCTCACCTTTCTTATACAACGGAACTACATTTGCGACCCTCCAGTCCTCCGGAACCACGCTGGAATTTATCGATTCCTGGAAAATTATCACCAATGCCTTCGCTATCTCTAAAGCCACCTCCTTCAGAACCTGGGGATGCACCTCATCCGGTCCGGGAGACTTATCAGTCTTTAGCCCATTTAGTTTTCCTAGCACCTTCTCCCTAGTATTCTTAACTGAACTCAATTCCATTTCATGAGACTCCTGACTAACCGGCACATTGCTGATGTCCTCCACGGTGAAGACCGATGCAAAATATTCATTCAATTTCTCTGCCATCTCTCTATCGTCCATTATAATAGCTCCTGCACCGTTATCAATTGGTCCTATATCAACCCGTGTCTCTCTTTTACACCTTATGTATTTAAAAAAACTCTTAGTATCCTTTTGAATGTTATCCGCCAACTTCCTTTCATAATTCATCTTTTCTTTCCTAATGACCTTCTTAGTTTCTCTCTGCAGGTTTTTAAAAGCTTCCCAGTCTTCTGTTTTCCCACTAAATTTTGCTTCTAATTTGTACGCCGCCCCTTTTGCTTTTATTTTAGCCTTCACCTCTCTCGTTATCCACATTTGTGCCTTTTTTCCATTCAAAACCTTTTTTCTTGGAATATATCTATCCTGCAATTTCCTTATTTCCTGTAGAAATTCCTTCCATTTCTCCTCTGCCGTCCCTCCAGCCAGCTTACTCTTCCAATCAATTAGGACCAACTCCTCTCTCATACCATTGTAATTTCCTTTGTTCCACTGAAATATCGATACACCAGTTATCAGCTTCTCTTCTCAAACTTGAAACTGAACTCAATCATATTGTGATCACTGGTTCCCAGTGGTTCCTTTACCTTTAGTTCCCTAATCACCTCCGGTTCATTACACAGCACCCAATCCAAAACAGCTGATCCCTTGGTGGGCTCTTCAACAAGTTGCTCTAGAAAAACGTCCCTTAGACATTCCACAAACTAGCTCTCCTGAGTACTACCGCCATTCTGGATTTCCTAGTCCACCTTCATGTTAAAATCCCCCATAATTATCTTCACATTGTCACTCTGGCATGCTTTTTCTATCTCAAACTGCAATTTATCGTCCACTTGCTGACTGCTATTAGGGGGCCTATATATGACTGCTACTATTGTCCTTTTACCCTTGCTATTTCTTAGCTCCACCCACAAGGATTCCACCTCCTCTGACCCAATATCCTTCCTTTTTATTGATTTTATATCACTACTAACCATCATGGCCACACCTCCCCCTCTGCCTACCCGCCTATCCTTCCTATACACTGTGTACCCCTGGACATTCAGTTCCCAATCACATCCATCATAAAGCCATGACTCGGTGATTGCCACAATGTCGTATTTATTAACCTGTAGTTGTGCCACTAGGTCATCTACTTTATTCCTAATGCTACATGCATTTAAATATAGTACGTTTAGTCCGGTATCTGCTATTAATTTTGTTGTACTTCTGTTGTTCAGCAGATTATCCTGGCTTTCCACCTGTCTATCCTTCTTACCATCTTCACTACATACTACCTTAGACATGTTCCTATATACCTCATCCCCTATCCTAACATTCTGTATCCTAACATCCTGACTTGTTGTACTTCTATTATTCAGCAAAATATCCTGACTTCTCACCTGCCTGTCCTTCTTGCCATCCTCATTGGACTTGCTTCTGTAAACTTCCTCCTTTACCTTAGCATCTTGTAACCTAACATCCTGGTTTCCATCCCCCTGCCAGATCAGTTTAAACCCTCCCCTACAACTAAATTAAACATTCCCGCCAAGATATTGGAACCTTTGGAGTTTAGGTGCAACCCATCCTTAGCGAATAGGTCATGCCTCCCCCAAAAAAGGTCCCAATTATCCAAAAATCTGAAGCCCTGCCCTCTGCACCAGTCACTCAGCCACGCATTCATCTGCCAGAGCTTTCTATTCTTCCTATCATTGACACATGGCACAGGTAGTAATCCTGAGATTACTACCCTTGAGGTCCTACTTCTCAACCTTCTCCCTAATGCCTTGTATTCCTCCTTCAGGACCTCTTCTCTTTTTCTACCTATGTCATCGGTACCTACATGTACCAGGACTTCTGGCTGCTCACCCGGTCCCCTCAAAATATTCTGGACCCGGTCCGTGATATCCCGTACCCTGGCACCAGGGAGGCAACACACCATCCGAGACTCATTGTCGGTATCGCAGAATCTGCTATCCGTACCCCTTACTATAGAATCCCCAATAACCACTGCATTTCGCTTCCTCCGCTGGACCACAGTACCAGGCACGGTGCCAAGGTCCCGGTTGCTGAGGTCTTCCTCTATCAGGTCATCCTCTCCAACCGAATCTAAAATGAGATATCGGTTTTTGAGGGGGACCGCCACAGAGGTGCTGTCTACAAACTCTTTATAACTCCTGTCTATTTCCTGCTCACTCTCCCTAACCAACCGAAGGTCATCAAGCTGCAGCTCCAGACTCTCAATCCTTTCCTTGAGGAGCCGCATCTCGGTGCACTTTGCGCAGATGTAGTTATCGGGGAGTCTGGTAGTCTCCCAGGGTCCCCACATCTGACACTCCAAACATAAGACCAACCCTAGATGCATCTTGCTGAATACCACTGAGTTCAACAAATAAACTAATAACTTACCCCTCTCTATTAGTCTCGCCTCTTTCCCGCTCTCACCGAAGCCCGTTGAGCCAAAGCCTAACCCACTCTGCTCCCTCTCACTCAGCTGCCCGCTCCGACGCTGCCCGCTGGATATGTTGGTCTGCTATTTAAATCGCCCACGCGCTTCCGAGTGACCTCACGCACCTGCGCAGTCACTCGCCGCTATCCCGAACACTAGAAAGAAGAAAAAATGGCTCCTCGTTAATTTCCGGCACTCTCCGCTCTCTGGTCATCATTTGGTCCATAACCTTCTAAACCTTTCTAATCCACGTACCTGTCCAACTGTCTTTTATAAATTGTTAATGTACCCGCCTCAATCACTTCCTCTGGCAGTTAATGCCACATGGATACCATCCTTTGTGTAAAAAAAAAAGTTGCCCCTCATGTTCCTCTTAAATCTTTCCCCTCTCACCTTAAATCTCACCCCTCTCCCTATAACTCAGTCCCTCAAGTCCTGGCAGCATCCTTGTAAATCTTTTCTGCACTCTTTCCAGTTTAATATCATCTGCCCGCAAAAGGGCACTCAGGTCCCCCTGAACACAAACACCTTTCAATCTCACATTTTAATAATACTCTGTGTTTTCTACCAAAGTGGAAGACATCACATTATCCCACATTATGTTCATTCACTTTGGCAGCATACATCTTCCTGATAACTCCCTACATCCTCTCCACAGCCCACACTGCCACCCAGCTTTGTATCACCAGCAAACTTGGATATATTACACGTGACCACATCCATATGATTGACGTAGATTGTAAACAGCCGGGGCCCCAGCACTGATCCCTGTGATACCCACATTAGTCACAATCCTCCAACTTGAACGTGACCCATTTACTTCTACTCTCTGTTTTCTGCCTGTTACCCATTCCTCAATCCATGCCAGTATATTGCAGTCAATGCTGGCCCTTTTTTGAACCAGACACTTTCTACATGTTGGAGCATTTCATTATCTTTCAGCAAGTTTGGTGAGATCTGTTGCTTTGGAGGATCGTGTAGGTGGAGTATCCAGTAGAAGAGAATTACCCTTTCCCCAGTGAGAACAAAGTTGTCTAAATGCAAGTTCTGAACAATGACAGCTGAAAGCTCAAAACATTTCAATGATATGCAAGTTAAATTGAAATTGGGGCGGCATGGTAGTGTAGTGGTTAGCGTAACACTTATATCGCCAGCGACCCGAGTTCAATTCCGGCCGCTGTCTGTAAGGAGTTTGTACGTTCTCCCCATGTCTGCGTGGGTTTCCTCCGGGTGCTCTAGTTTCCTCCCACCTTCCAAGGACGTACAGGTTAGGAGCTGTGGGCATGCTATGTTGGCGCCGGAAGAGTGACTCTAAGTCCTGTAGACGAGGATCAGTAACCAAAGGGCAGAGAATTAAGTTTGAGTTGTTATGACTTGAAAGGTCAGTGGAAGCAGAATTCCCTTCAAATCAGATAAATACCTCAAGGGTTACGAGATGGAGACTGGGATCTGTTGCCTGTTCTTTCAGTTACAATTCTGCTCTAACTGCATCGACAAGTTTGCAGATGACACTGCCATAGTGGGCCGTATCTCAAATAACAATGTCAGAGTACAGGAAGGAGATAGAGAGCCTAGTGACATGGTGTCATGACAACATCCTTTCTCTCAATGTCAGCAAAACAAAAGAGCTAGTCGTTGACTTCAGGAAGGGGGACGGTGCACACATTCCTGTTTACATCAATGGTCTGAGGTCGAGAGGGTTGAGGACTTCAAGTCCCTAGGAGTGAACATCACTAATAGCCTGTCCTGGTCCGACCACGTAGACGCCACGGCCAAGAAAGCTCACCAGCACCTCTACTTCCTCAGGACGCTAAAGAAATTTGGCATGTCCCCTTTGACACTCACCAACTTTTATTAATGAACAATAGAAAGCATCCAATTTGGATACATCATGGCTTGGTATGGCAACTGCGCTGCCCGAGACCACAAGAAACTGCAGAGAGTTGTAAACAGAGCTCAGCACATCGTGGAAACCAGCCTCCCCTCCATGGACTCTGTCTATACTTCTCACTGCCTCAGTAAAGCAGCCAGCATAATCAAAGACCCCACCTATCCTGGACATTCTCTCTTCCCCCCCCTCCCAGAAGATACAAAAGCCTACAAGCATGTACCACCAGGCTCTAGGACAGCTTCTATCCTGCTGTTATAAGACTATTCAATGGTCCCCTATAGTATGATAAGATGGATTCTTGAACTCACAATCTACCTTGTTATGACCTTGCACCTTATTGTCAACCTGCACTGCACTTTCTCTGTAACTGTAACACTTCATTCTGCATTCTGTTATTGGTATTACCTCAATGCACTGTTGTGATGAAATGATCTGTATGGATGGCATGCAAAACAAAGTTTTCCACTGTACCTCAGTACATGTGACAATAATAAAGCAAAAAAATATTGGTGCCTGCATCATTCTGAGACTTCTGTGAATCATCATTGTAAATGGGCTGCAGAAGCATACTGCTGGAGGAACTCAGCGGATCAAGCAGTATCTGTGAAGGCAAAGAGATGGTGACTGTCCATTCCCCTCCACAGATGCTGCTCGACCTGCTGAGTTCCTCCAGCAGTTTGTCCTTTTTTTGCTGCAGATTCCAGTATCTACAGTCTCTTGTGTCTCTGTTGTAAATGGGCTGCTGTGTGGGAGCTGCTACGCTGCAGGAGAGGGTAGTTACACAGGGTCCAATTTACATGAATCAATTCCATCATAAGTTCCTATGTCCTATTTATTATGGAAATAATACAAAGGTATAGCATATCATTTTAAAGTGGGGACTGAATAATTGCCACATGCCTGTTCTCTACCCTAGTCCCTGAGTGTTACTCCTGGTCTTTACTGCAATAAGTGATCAACTATTGATGAAGGTAGAGCTGTGGATGTCATCTATATGGACTTCAGTAAGGCATTTGACAAGGTCCCACATAATTGGTTAATCAAGAAAGTTCGGATGCATGGGGTCAGTGGAGAATTGGCTGTGTGGATCCGGAACTGGCTTGCCCGTAGAAGACAGGGGGTGGTGGTTGAAGGGACTTATTCGGGCTGGAGGCCTGTGAGTAGTGGTGTTCCGCAGGGATCAGTGCTGGGACCTCTGCTGTTTGTGATGTACGTAAATGACCTGGATGAGTGTGTTGATGGGTGGGTTAGTAAGTTTGCAGATGGTACCAAGATTGGTGGAGTTGTGAATAGTGTAGAAGACTGGCAATGGATACAGCGTGATATAGATCAGCTGCAGATGTGGGCAGAGAAATGGCAGATGGAGTTTAACCCAGATAAGTGTGAGGTGTTGCACCTTGGTAGGACTAATGTCAAGAGGCAGTACACTCTTAAGGGCAAGACCCTTAACGGTGTTGAAGAGCAGAGAGACCTTGGGGTGCAAGTCCATGACTCATTGAAAGTGGTTACACAGGTAGACAGGGTGGTTAAGAAGGCTTGTGGAATGCTTGCATTTATTAATCGAGGTATCGAGTATAGGAGTCAAGAAGTTATGATGCATCTCTGTAGAACTCTGGTTAGGCTGCATTTAGAGTATTGCGTGCAATTCTGATCACCTCACTACAGGAAAGATGTCGAGGCTTTAGAGAGGGTGCAGAGGAGGTTTACCAGGATGCTGCCTGGATTAGAGGGCATGTGCTATCAGGAGAGGCTGGACAAACTTGGGGTCTTTTCTCTGGAGTGGCAGAGGCTGAAGGGTGATCTGTTGGAAGTGTATAAAATTATGAGGGGCATAGATAGGATGGACAAGCAATATCTTTTTCCCATTATTGAGCGATCCAATACCAGAGGGCAAGCATTTAAGGTGAGAGGAGGTAGGTTTAGAACTGATGTGAGGGGTACGTTTTTCACTGAGAGAGTGGTGGATGCCTGGAATGCGTTGCCTGATAGGGTGGTGGAGGCGAATTCATTGGGGGCTTTTAAGAGAGGCTTGGATGGGCACATGAATGAGAGGAAAATGGAGGGTTTTAAGAGGGATAGGGAAGGGAGGAGAAGAGGGGGAGGGGTGGCGATACTGGTCAGGGACACTGTTACGGCTGTGGAAAAGATGGATGTTGTAGAAGGATCATCTCTAGAGTCCGTATGGGTGGAATTAAGGAACAAGAAAGGAGCAGTTACTCTACTAGGAGTATTCTATAGGCCCCCCGGTAGCAGTAGAGATATAGAGGAGCAGATTGGCAGGCAGTGTTTGGAGAGAAGCAGAAATAACGGAGTTATTGTAATGGGAGACTTCAACTTCCCAAATATAGACTGGAACCTGCTTAGTGCCAAAGGTTTAGATGGGACAGAATTTGTTAAGTGTGTCCAGGAGGGATTCCTGACGCAGTATGTTGACAGGCCGACTAGAGGGAATGCCATGTTAGATCTAGTTTTAGGAAATGAACCGGGACAGGTGAAGGATCTATTGGTGGGTGAGCATTTGGGGGACAGTGACCATTGCTCCATAACCTTTAAAATTGTCATGGACAGGGACAGGTGCAGAGAGGACAAGAGGTTTTTCAATTGGGGAAGGGCGAACTACGAGGCTATAAGGAGAGAACTTGGGAGTGTAAATTGGGATGTCCTTTTTGAAGGAAAAAGTACCATGGGGATGTGGTCGATATTCAGGGATCTTATGCAGGATGTTAGAGATAAATATGTCCCGGTGAGGCAGAGAAGGAATGGCAGGGTGAAGGAACCGTGGGTGACGAGAGAGGTGGAACGACTTGTTAGGGAGAAGAAGGTAACATACGTGAGGTATAAGCAGCAAGGTTCAGACAGGGCCCGTGAGGAATATAGGGTAGCGAGGAAGGAACTTAAGAAAGGGCTGAGGAGAGCTAGAAGGGGACATGAAAAGGCTTTGGCTAGTAGGGTTAAGGAAAATCCCAAGGCCTTTTTCAAGTACGTGAAGGGTAGGAGGATGGCTAGGGTGAAGGTAGGTCTGATTAAGGACAAAGGTGGGAGAATTTGCCTGGAGGCGGCAGAAGTGGGAGAAGTTCTCAATGAGTACTTCTCTTCGGTATTCACCAGGGAGAGGGGTCTTGATGATGCGGAAGGGAGTGCTGGTAGGGGTAATGTTCTCAAGGTTGTTGATATCAAGAGAGAGGATGTGTTGAAGTTGTTAAATAATATTAAGACAGATAAATCTCCGGGTCCTGACGGGATTTTCCCCAGGCTGCTTCGAGAGGCTAGGGAGGAGATTGCTGAACCGCTGGTAAGGATCTTTGAGTCCTCGTTGTCTATGGGGGTGGTGCCGGAGGATTGGAGGGTTGCGAATGTGGTCCCCTTGTTCAAAAAAGGTAATAGGGATAGGCCAGGGAATTATAGACCGGTGAGTCTCACATCTGTGGTGGGTAAGCTGTTAGAAAGGATTCTAAGGGATAGGATTTATGAACACCTTGAGAATCATGGACTGATTAGGGACAGCCAGCATGGCTTTGTGAAGGGAAGATCTTGCCTCACAAGCCTGATAGAGTTCTTTGAGGAGGTGACCAGGAAGATTGATGAGGGCAGTGTGGTGGATGTGGTTTACATGGATTTTAGTAAGGCGTTTGATAAGGTTCCTCATGGTAGGCTTCTTCAGAAGGTCAGAGGCCGAGGGATCCAAGGAAGCTTGGCTGTGTGGATTAGGAATTGGCTTGCATGTAGAAAGCAGAGGGTTGTGGTGGAGGGAGTGCCCTCGGATTGGAAGGCAGTGACTAGTGGTGTCCCGCAGGGATCGGTTCTGGGACCTCTACTTTTTGTGATATTTATAGATGACTTGGATGAGGGGGTGGAGGGCTGGGTTAGTAAGTTTGTGGACGACACTAAGATAGGCGGTGTTGTGGATAGTGTGGAGGGCTGTCGGAGCTTACAGAGGGATATTGATAGGATGCAGAGCTGGGCTGACAAGTGGCAGATGGAGTTCAATCCAGAGAAGTGTGAGGTGGTACACTTTGGAAGGACAAACTCCAGGGCAGAGTACAGGGTAAACGGCAAGGTACTTGGCAGTGTGGAGGAGCAGAGGGATCTGGGGGTTCATATTCACAGTTCGTTGAAAGTTGCCTCACAGGTGGAAAGAGCAGTTAAGAAGGCCAATGGGATGTTGGCTTTCATAAGTCGCGGGATTGAGTTTAAGAGCCACGAGGTTATGATGCAGCTTTACAAAACTCTAGTTAGGCCACACTTAGAGTACTGTGTTCAGTTCTGGTTGCCTCATTATAGGAAGGATGTGGAGGCATTGGAGAGGGTGCAGAGGAGATTTACCAGGATGCTGCCTGGATTGGAGAGTATTGAATATGAGGAGAGGCTTAAGGTGCTAGGGCTTTATTCACTGGAAAGGAGGAGGATGAGAGGAGACATAATAGAGGTATATAAAATATTGAGAGGAATAGATAGAGTAGACAGTCAGCGCCTCCTTCCCAGGGCACCAATGCTCAAGACGAGAGGTCATGGCTTTAAGGTTATGGGTGGGAGGTTCAGGGGAGATGTCAGAGGGAGGTTTTTCACCCAGAGAGTGGTTAGTGCATGGAATGCACTGCCTGGGGTGGTGGTGGAGGCAGATACATTGAACAGGTTCAAGAGCTTGTTGGATAGGCATATGGAGGAACGTGAGATAGAGGGATATGCGGGAGGAAGGGGTTAGGTAGTGTGAGGGTGGTCTGATGGACGGCACGACATGGTGGGCCGAAGGGCCTGTTTTGTGCTGTATGGTTCTATGGATATGGGCATTCTGTAGGTAGGAGGGATTAGTTACGTCGGCACAACATTGTGGGCCGCAGGGCCTGTTCTGTGCTGTACTGTTCTATGTTCTTCTATGTAAAACTAGCCTTTTAGAAAAACATGGCATTTTTCCCAGTTGAGGTTTGTCACTTATTCAACTTTATTCTTTAAAAATGAACAAATGGGAAAAGAACAAATGGAATGTGAAGCACCAGAACATGTCAGAGGTGCATCTCCATCCCCTTGGTTGACCTTTCAGTGACTTTCATGAGGGTTATTTAACATCAATGACCTTGTAACTCTGTAATCTGAAGAGTACATTCATTTATACTTCAGTAGGAGGGCAGTTTGCCATAGCTTACTTGCCATAATATTGCTGACCTGATTCAAAAGTGCATTTTGATTTACTGTGAGGAATCAGATGACAGATAATATTTTAAATATAATCCATTATGACACTACCTACCTAAAATAAAAAATGTACAGACATTAACCTATAACATGGAGTCCCTGCCACTGACACCGCCTTCTATATCACAGGGAGCTATCTGGGCAAATCATGATCCCCTTGATTCTTTGTCAAAGGAGTCAACAGCAAAAAGACTGCTTATAAATTATTAATGTTTGGTATTCGGGGGCTGTTCAATGAATTCAATGAGTTCCTGCCTTGTTTAACCTGATTTATAGGGTGCTTCTGGTTTCGGGTCATGTTGAGTCATTAGTCAGTTGTCAGCACCTTAATGTGATAGGGTCCAGGATGTAACTGCTCACCAGTAGTAGGGATGGTTCCTGTGAAGCGGATTCCTGTTTAAAAAATACTTTGAGTTCTTTGCTTTTGGTTTTATCGTCCACTGCAGGTAGCGGGCAAATTGCATCAACATCGGCACATGCACGATGAACAGAGGGGGACTCAGTGCTTCTCGGTGATGGTTGTTGACCACTGACACTTTTCCATGTTTATCCAGCCCTGCAGGGTCTCATGTTGAATGGTGTAAACAGCTTATTGCTGCTACTATCTCAACCCAACATTCAACTGCTGCAGTGCCCGAAACCATCTCCAAGGATTATAGGGTGAGTGGTATTATTTTAAACTCGTGACTTCTGTTTTTCCCAAGCAGTCAATCTCCTCTGCTTTTCTTCTCTTCAGAGTTACATAGAGCATCGAACAGTACAGCACAGGAACAGGCCCTTCGGCCCACGATATCCATGCCGACCATCTGCCTGCATATGGTCTACACCCCTCCATTCCCCCCCTGTTCATGTGTCTGTCTAAGTGTCTCTTAAACATTGCTAATATATCTGCATCCATCACTTCCCCTGGTAGCGTGTTCCAGGCACCTACCACTCTCTGTTTAAAAAAAACTTATATCGTAAATCTCCTTTCAACTTATCCCCTCCCACCTTAAAGATAAGCCCTCAAGTTCTCCAGATGTCGTTTCTGAGACATTCTGTGTCTCTCTCAGTGACTACCAGTAGCTGTTTGAGAATAAATGGACTTCGGCATTCTGTGCTTCACCTCCTCGAAGCTCCCGCTCTCCTTGACTACGGGGAATTGCAGGGGTCAAACCTCTTGCTGCCATTTGCTCCAAGCACCTGTGTGAGATTTGGCTGCTTGATCTAACCACCAGTTCTGCTGAAACCATTGGTGCTGAATGCCTGGGAGCTGGGAACAACCAAGGGCAGTTAGTTATTGTGTGTTTAGCACAGGTGATATATATCTCCTCCACTCTGCAAGGAGAGTGGTAAACAGTATTTCACTCTGGTGCAGGTTGTCAGCTGAGCCTGAACTATGGTGAGCATTTGGAACTGCAGTGAGCACTGGGACTGAGCCCTGCAGGTGCAGCAAAAGAGGTATTACAGTAGTTCAGTCTCATCAGAATTTTCTCTCTCGTGCTTGACAATCAGGGTCAGGAACTCACTGCACAGGGGAGTGCAAGCAGCAGGCCATTTCCTGCCTCTCTCCCACTTGTGTCTTTAGAGTCAGGCTGTATTGGAGCAGCATACTGCCTGTGTTGCCAGTTTGAATACCACAGGGAAGCCTATCTGATTACAGTACACCACAGGATTCCCCGCACAGATCAAACAGGGTATGGTCACTCTGTCTGCTCTTGCAGACAATACATTTACTTAATGCGAGTACTAATGTAAAGTCTACTGTTTAAGCACGACATGAATGCTGTAGAATTATGGATATCACTGCAATATTGCAGTAATTTTATTTCCAATGCTGGCCAACTGGGATGAACAGAGTTCGGTGCTGGGGGGAACTGACCAGCTGATCCAACACCTTTCATTGATTTCTTCTTGATGTATTTTAACTAACAGGTTTTCAGAAGACCTGATCTGAGGGTAAGGATAAAACCAATCAGGAACACAGCAGGCTTATTTCTTTCCTCTTTGTCTCTCGCACTCTGATGCAAAGCTTGTAGTTTGTGTTTGGTCTCTTGTTTCCTGTTTGCAGTCTGAGTACAGTTATTGTTTATGCTTTAATGGCGTTTTAAAGAAATATTTTTTTTTGACCTGCACAAAGCTTATTAAAGACGTGAAGTTGACTTGAGTGGCTGTGTGATGACTAGCAGTCTGAAGGGTTTGTTTTCATGTGATGTCAATCCTGTTCCAAATATTGCAGCAACAAAACGGGTTTCAACTGCTCCCTGATCTCCCCTATTGAGGGCCTTTGGAAGGCTAACCCCAAGTTTGTAATGAACAAGGCATAGAGCAGTACAGCACAGGAACAGGCCCTTTGGCCCACAATGTCCTGCCAAATTAATTAAACTAGTAATTAAATGCCTAACTAAACTAATCCCTTCTGCCTGCACGTGGTCCATATTCTCTGCATCTTCATGTGCCTATCCAAGAGCCTCTTAAACACCTCTATTGTATCTGCATCCATCACCACCCTGGCAGTGCATTCCAGGCACCCACCACTCTCTGTGTAAAAAAAACTTGCCCCGCACCTCCTTTGAACTCTCCTCCTCTGAAATGTATGCCCTCTAGTATTAGGCATTTCGAACCTGGGAGAAAGATACCGGCTGTCTACTCCATGCCTCTCATAATCTTATAAACCTCTATCAGGTCTCTACCCTCAGCCTCAGCTGCTCCAGAGAAAACAACCCTAGTTTGTCCAACCTCTCCTTATAGCACATGCCCTCTAATTCAGGCAGCATTCTGGTAAACCTCTTCTGCACCCTCTCCAAAACCTCCACATCCTTCCTAAAATGGGGCGACCAGAATTGAATGCGGCCTAACCAGAGTTTTATAAAGCAGCAATATAACTTCCTGACTCTTGAATTCAATGCCTCGACTAATAAAGGCAAGCATGCCATACACCTTCTTTACCACCCTATCAACTTGTGCATCCACTTTCAGGGAGCTATGGACTTGACCTCCAATATCCCCCTGTACATCAATGCTGTTTTGGGTCCTGTCATTAAGTGTGTACTTTCCCTTGACAATTGATCTCCCAAGTACAGCACCTCACACTTACCTGGAAAGTTTGCTCGTTCTCTGATTATGACCACCACCAAAAAAACACCATGTAATGTTCATTGAATTGATCACATGAATAGATCCATAATCATGAAAATCGATGTAGGTGTGAGCCCTCTTCAAATAGTGACAAAGCCCCAGGAACTTCACTGAAAATACTGTCAGTGGCACCAGGCTAGGAGGGCAGGGCTAACTCTAAAGGTGTCAGCCTTAATAAACCTGCAGAGAGGCTGGGTAATTGGTAAATGAACCTCAATACTGATAAATATGAGATGATATGTCTTGGTGAGAAGGATAATTATTGGAAAAATTAATCGAAAAAGGCTAGTGGAGCAAAGGGATGTACAGTTCAACAGTGGTATACATTTATGTCTCTAAAAGAAACATAGACTGCACCATCACATAGAAGGTTATGTTGTGTGGAATCTTGGCTAAATCAATTCTGGATTCTAAACAGGACATGGAAGCACTGATGGGGAAATAGATTTACAATGATACTGGTGGACTGAAACCATATCTCTCAGGATAGGTTAAAGGTTTGGGGACCTTTTTGGTAAAGTGAAGTTTGGAGGATATGACCTGGTTGAGGGCTTTAAGACACTGAAAGGGTTTGATGAGGGTTTTGTTTGCGAGTGATGTTTCCGCTATTCTAGAAGGCCCAAAACTTGGAACAAAGCTCACCTGGTTCAACTGTGCCTTTTTGGAATGTCACCCTTCCTCAGTGCCCAGTATGGACTCTCTGTAACACCAGACCAGCCTCTATGGTGCACTGTCGACTGCCCTCTGATGTGGTCAGGTGGGAAATTGGAAAATAACTCGTGGCCTTGTGAGCGATATCTGTGTCCTGTGAAGGAATGAAGGGAAAGATGTTGTAAAGTACCTACTCATGCATCTGGGGGAGTCGTTAGGGGAAACAGCTTTAGCCAGAGTGGTGAGAACGTGGAACTTGTTTCCATGGGGACTGAGGTGGAATGTAGAGATGTGTTCAAGGAGAAACTGAATGAACTCTGGATGGAGGAAGGAGTGGAAGGGTTGACCAGATGGTGGGGGGAGTGGGGAAAGGGGGGAGAGCTTTGTGTGCTCCTTAAACATGGGTGTCGACCATAGAGCTTTACAGCACAGAAACAGACTCTTTGGCCTAAGTGGTCCATACTAACTGAGATTCCCTTCTAACTAGTCCCATTTGCCTGCATTTGGCCCATAACTCTCTAAACCTTTCCTATCCCTATACCTGTTCAAGTACCTTTTAAATGTTGTTAATGTACCTGCCTCAACCACTTCCTCTGGCAGCTCGTTCTCTATATTAATCACCCTCTGGGTGAAAAAGTTGCCTCTCAGGTTCCTATGAAATCTTTGCCCTGTCACCTTAAACCTATGCCCTCCAGTTCTTGATTCCCCAACCCTGGGAAACAGACTGTGCACATTCACACTATCTATGCCCCTCATGATTTGATACACCTCTATAAGATCACCCCTCATTCTCCTGCGCTCCACTGAAAAAAGTCCCAACCTGCTCAACCTTTCTCTATAATTCAGTCCCTCGAGTCCTGGCAACATCCTTGTAAATCTCCTCTGCACTCTTTCCAGCTTAATGGCATCTTTCCTATAGCAGGGCAGCCAAAACTGAACACAATATTCCAAATGCGGCCTCACCAATGTCTAGTACAACTGCAATGTAACATCCCAACTTCTGTACTCAGTGCCCTGACTGACGAAGGCCAGTGTGCCAAACGCCTTCTTCACCACCCTGCCTACCTGTGACACCACTTTCAAGGAACCATGTATCTGTACTTCTCGATCCCTCTGTTCTACAACACTCCCCAGGACCCTACTGTTCACTGTGAAAGTCCTACCCTCATTTGTCTTCCCAAAATGCAACACCTCGCACTTATCTGAATTAAACTCCATTTGCCATTCCTCGGCTCATTTACCCAGCTGATGAAGATCCCTCTCTAAACCCTGATAACCATCTTCACTGTCAACGACACCACCTATTTTAGTGACATTTGCAAACTTAGTTGGGTCAAACCAGTTGGGCCAAATGGCCTCTTTCTGTGCTGTTATTCTTTGTAAATGCTCTGCAAATGCTGACGCAGTTTGGGGAACCTGAACGAACACTGACACACTCCTGGTGGTACTCACCACCACCTCCACCACCCCCCCACGCCCCCCCCCCCCCCCCCCAGGTTCTGATAGTTGTAGAGATCCCACCAGACATCGTGTCCTACTGTCAGCCAATCCTCTGAAAGTATTATTAACACTATGTCCTGAAATGCATGCTCCAGGATCACCTCCTGGGGACCCCCTAAGGCCCTAAACCCACTTCTTTCTTTTTCAATCTTTTTATTGAATTTCAAATTAATTCAAATTAATGTACATAACAATAATAATTATATACATGGTGTGAAGAGATCAAGATAACAATAATAACAGTTAATATTTATACTCACAAGGAGAAAAATATGTAATCTGGACCTCCTGCTCTCGGCTAGACCCACTTCTGCTTGCTCTTTTTTAAAAGGAATGCTTTAAGAGGATACAGGTGTTACTGCAACATTGAGGTTTATTACCCATCCCAAATCACCCCTGGCTTGTGAAACAGATTCGAGGTCTTGAAGGGCAAGGATTCTGGACACAGTCTTAGAGATAAATAATTTATTTACAAAGACAAATGCGGGAGAAAGGTAATGGGGGCAACACACATACGCGCACAGTTGATAGCGAGCGTGGGAAAATCGCAACGGGGGTAAAATACACACACAACAAACTGGGTACAGACAATTAAGGAAAAACCCCTTGACTCAGTGCAGGCATGGCTCTATGCTACCAGGGATACTAACTAAGATGCCCCCAACCCTTAAACAATGCACACCTCACCAATGATTTCTCCAGCGCCGTTTCACGGGCTGGGATGAAACAGGGTGAATCCCCCAGAGACAAAGAGGCCAAGCCAAGCACATGTGGTACTCTTTATAGTGCTGGAAGGCTGGGGGGTCCAACCCAGGTAATTTTTGTTTAAATTAAAGTTTTTTTTTTAAAATTTAAAAAAAAATTTTACTTACAGCGTGGTAACAGGCCCTTCCGGCCCAATGAGTCTGGGCCGCCCATTTTAAACCCAAATTAACCTACCCGTACGTCTTTTGGAATGTGGGAGGAAACCGGAGCACCCGGAGGAAACCCACACAGACATGGGAGAACGTACAAACTCCCTACAGACAGTGATGGGAATCGAACCCCGATTGCTGGCGCTGTAATAGCGCTGCGCTAACCACTATGCCACCATGCCAATGGCCAGGTGTGCTCTGATGGGTGGGGCGGGGCCAAACCTTGATTGGCAGTGGTGTGTCTTCCGACCAGGTAGAGGCAGTGTTGTCACGTGACAGCCACGACCCTCCACAATACACTCTGGCTTGTGTCAGAAGGCATTTAAGAGTTGGCGGCATTACTGTGAGTCTGGAGTCACACATAGGTCAGTCTGGGGAAGGATGGCAAGTTTGCTATCCTGAAGGACACTAATAACCAGATAGGTTTTTACAACAATTCATTAGTGTTCTGGTCAATAATATTCAATAATCAGTTGAATTTAAGTTCCCTTGGAGAGATTTGAACGTGTCTCAGGATCCTTCATGCAGGTCTGAGGATTACTAGTCCAGTAACTTGGCTACTCTGCTATATAATAAAGAATTATCCCCTCAGGAAATTATTTTCTTTTTGATGTGCAGCAAATAAGTAAATACTTGACGATTCTCAAGTGACTGTTTATGGCAAATTTGTGACTCAGGAGAGGCCATTTTGCCCATCGTCTCAAAGCTGGTCAGTCCGTTGGTGCAGTTGATAGTTCTAGCACACTGTTTCATCTATTTAGTCCCAGTTAGTCCAAGGGTAACTATGAGCAGTGTTGAAATTTTATTTGTTTTCAAAGCAGATAAATTTTACAGAGGAATAGGTGGACTGCTCTGAATCATGGAGATGCCTTAAAATTCCATCACAGGCCATTCATTATTTTTTAATAAAGCACTTCACTGTATTATTAGTTATAATGCTGGCTTTGCATCAGTGCAGTGATTGTAGAGTTCTATCATGGAGGATATTTTAATGTAAAATTTATGCGTTAACTTTGATAGTATATTTCTCTTAAGTTCTGGGAGGGAAGGGTAGTGTTATTCTGGTGGTGTCAAACTTGAAAGTAACAAAAAATGTACAGATGACCAAGAGCCGTAGGAGAGGTTCCAGTTGCAGACCTTTATCAAGAAATTAGTTTTGGCAACAATATGAAAATTTCTTTATTTTTCCAATATGATTCCACCTTAGATTTAAAACACTTAAAATTCAAATATTTGAAAAGATGATGCACCCTTTGGGATGACGTCCACAGATCAGGAGACGTCCCAACACAGACAGTTCCAGTGAGACTTCCTAGCCATCCAGAGTTACTTGCAAGATGTTGATTTCCTGTCCAGATTCTCAAACCAGTCAGCTCGCTTTTGAATCTGAAGTCGCACCCCCTGTTCTTGCCTTTTTCTCAAGCTGACCACAGCGAAGCCCACCGCTGGGGTCGTGCTGAAGCTCTACTCCTGCTCAAACTGAATGTGGTGAAGGGTCAGGTAGCAGGGCAGGTCTGAAACTCTGAGAAAGTGTTGGAATCCAAGCAAGGCACAGCACAGCATGCAGACGTACACCAGCTTAAGTCAAATGCTTTCATATAGTCCGTTTCATGTTCCTTTCAGGAGGCTTCAAAGTGCATCCCAACCAAAGGAAATCCTTTTCCTTTGAAGTCAGTCACAGTTATAATGAAGGAAACATCTTCAGGTTGAAAAGCAGGAAACTCATTAGCATGGTTCGTGCCATTTCCCAACACCTTTTTTTGATATTGGACAGAAGGTGTAAACTGCTCATTTGTACATTTTTTAAAAATTGTTTTAAATTGAAATATATTACTCAAAAAAGAGCATCTTCTGCGCATCAAGGTGTTCAAAACAAAGTCAAACCCTGTGGCGTGAGCTTGCCCCTCCCTCTAGTGTAGTGTTGCATGGTGATAAAGTGTAACATACATTGCCTCTCACCTTGTGCATGATTCCCCCCACCCCCACTCCTCCCCCACCCCTCCCTCCATCCCACCCTCTGTTCCCTCTACTGCTGGCCCTGATGTACAGGAGATTCAGGATGGACGCAATGGGTCCTGTCATTCTGACCCTGACCTGGGTGTACTCCCCTTGGCAAGTGATAATTCTCTTTATTCGAAACGTGTGATGTTTTGTTTTCCTTTGATCGGTCGCTGAGATTTCAGACTTCAGTTACCCAGCACTTACTAATGAACGAGTTGCATGCTGGTCAATTGTTTTCTTTCCAAAATACAAAAAAAAGGCCATGGAAGCAAACTGCTCTCTTGTTTCAGATCAAAATAACAGGTTTGCATTGCATGCTTCTGTCTTCTCTCTGCTTCCAGTGGGACGTGCTAATCTGAAACCCAGACACAGCTCAAATCATCTCGATTTGCCTTTCGCTGCACTCTCAGTGTGGTGCATTGTAGGAGCTTTGGACTGATTGGCATTCATTTACCAGTTGCAAAATAAAAGAAATCGTGCTTTGTTTTAATTCAATGAAAATATACTCAAGTCTATTTCCCATTCTGAGATGGTGCGCTTTACAAAGCAGCTCACCATCAGATCTGTGGGTGTTCAGACTAGCTGTGTTCAACAGTGTCACTAAGACAGATTGTTAACCATGCAATGCCTTCTAACAATGCATTATGTTATGTGTGTGTTTGTGAAATGGAATGCAAATATAAAACAATTCAGGTAACTCATTGGTTTGATCCAATGGAACAATTCGAACACAGTGTTAGAAAATTCTGCACAGTTAAAGTGGCTGGTTCCATGGGGTTTTGTCTATTTATCTGTATTCACAGCATGCTAGAGCATGTTTAACGTTAATCCAGTCGTGATAAATGACTGCAGGCAAAATGTAAATTCACATGGTCTTAGTATTCTGCACCTTATCCACAGAATGAATTGCAGTCCTTCCTCCTCAGTACAATGACGTTAATCATCAGAAACGTTACTATATTCTGTCAATAGACTGTCAGAGTGAAAGATTTGCACATTAAAACTGCCACAGGTAAATAATCTTCTGATAAATAAATCAAAGCCAACTCTTGTGGTTCGGAGACATCTTTGTGATGGGTGTGAACCCTAAAATGAAGCCAAGAAAATTTGCTGATCACTTTCCAGGCCCATGAGAATGCTGAGGGAGAGTACGGATTCAACCGATCCTAGTTTTTGGTAACCTCTTACAAAGTACTTATTTCAACTTATTAATTATTTTGTAATGCACTTATTTTATCATTTATGGATTTTCTGGGATCTGGGCATCACTGACATTTATTGCCCCTGAGAAGGAGGTGGGCGCCGCCTTCTTGAATAACCGCAGGCCTTCTGGTGAAGTTAATACCCACTTGCTATTGGGTGGGGAGTTCCAGAATTTAGACTCAGCGAAGATGAAGGAATGGAGTATATTTCCAGATCGGGGCGGTATGTGAAATGGAGGGGAGCCAGCAGGTGGTGGTGTTCCTGTCCTTGGTGGTTGAAGGTGTGGGTTCAGAACCTCCAGTTACATCTTGGTCTCAAAGATGAAGACTTTAAGAATATGCGCGATGCCATTGAAGTTCCCTGTGCACGGTGTTAGGAGAGAGCTGGTATTGGTATTGGTTTAATATCGTCACTTGTACTGAGGTACAGTGAAAAGCTTGTCTTGCATACGGTTCATACAGATCAATTCATTACACAGTGCAGTTACATTGAGTTAGTATAGAGTGCATTGATGTAGTATAGGTAAAAACAATAACAGTACAGAGTAAAGTGTCACAGCTACAGAGAAAATGCAGTGCAATAAGGTGCAAGGTCACAACAAGGTAGATCGTGAAGTCATAGTTCATCTCATTGTATAAGGGAACCATTCAATAGTCTTATCACAGTGGGGTAGAAGCTGTCCTTAAGTCTGGTGGTACGTGCCCTCGGGCTCCTGTATCTTCTACCCGATGGAAGAGGAGAGAAGAGAGAATGTCCCGGATGGGTGGGGTCTTTGATTATACTGGCTGCTTCGCCAAGACAACAAGAGGTAAAGACAGAGTCCAAGGAGGGGAGACTGGTGTCTGTTATGCGCTGGGCTGTGTCCACAACTCTCTGCAGTTTCTTGTGGTCCTGGGCAGAGCAGCCGTGAAGGGCAGGTTTAATTGCCTGGAGACCCAGGTTGATTACAATGGAGTTACTACATTAGGAGAGAAAGAGGCAACAGAGAATAGACAGGCAAGGTGAATTGAATGGGTGAGCTCTGCCTTTAACTGGGTTTGATTGATCGTCAGGTCCTAAGGGATGGAAATAAGCTGGCTCAAATGGAGGAGGCTCCACTCTTTCCAGGGGAAGCTATCAAAGCAATTGGTAAGTGTTGCACTCTTTTACTTGGGCTTATTACATTTTAACTCGCTTTTTATAAAACTTTATGAAAATAAATAATAGCAGTTGCTTCAGAAAGAAGTTATATCACAGGCTACAGTTTACATTTTAAAAGATTCTCTGCATCTCTCTTGGCTTGTGAATGGCTCCTTAATATATAAGTATATGATGCACGGATAATGCCACATTGTAAAATGCCACTTTCTAGTTTGTTATAGCACTGCGGTAATGGAAATGATTTTTCATTGATGTTAAATGCATTGTACAATGTGGCATTATCCGTGCATCATGTAGGTATGGCTGTTACCAACTCTCCCCAGCTTTGCCAACCCCACTTTCCTATTTCTCCATGTGTGTTCCTGACATTTGCTAAAGATACCAAAAAAAATTGGAATAAAAGGGGGATAAATATAAAGATCAGTGATGGGATTGGTTGGGAGGTCAGGCTTGAGGAGTGGAATGGCCTCCTCTTTGTATGTCCATGTGGGGTGAAGCCACTCTGTGATGTGTTCAGGCTTGTCCAGACGTTGAATGATCACACCTACTTTGAATTGCCTCGAAATTGGTGACTCCTGATTTCCCGTGTTCCCTATTCCCCTCCACAGGTTTTTTCACATTCACTGTTTCCTGATGTAAATTGGTTTATTATTGTCACATGTACCGAGGTACAGTGAAAAACTTTGTTTTGCATGCCATCCATACAGATCATTTCATCACATCAATGCATTGAGATAGTACAAGAGAAAACAATAGCAGAATGCAGAATGAAGTGTTACAGTTACAGAGAAAGTGCAGTGCAGGCAGACAATAAGGTGCAAGGGCCATGACAAGGTAGATTGTGAGGTAAAGAGTCCATCTTATCGTACTAGGGGACCGTTCAGTAGTCTTATAACAGCAGGATAGAAGCTGTCCTTGAGCTTGGTGGTACGTGCTTTCAGGCTTCTGTATCTTCTGCCCAATGGGAGGGGGGGGAGAAGAGAGAATGTCCGGGGTGGCTGGGGTCTTCGATGCTGTTGGCTGCTTTACCGAGGCAGCGAGAAGTGTAGACGGAGTCCATGGAGGGGAGGCTGTTCTACCATGGGTGAATCCAGCCCTCCTCTGATCCAAAGCCTTGTGACTTCGCCTGCACTCTCCCCATCTTTAAAACCTTGTGAAAATTTGTTCTCTTTTCCCTGCAAAATCCTTATCATATTTCCTTATGACAGAGAAGGAGGCCATTTGGCCCCTCAAGACTATGCTGGCTCACTAATTTCCCCTGTAATCTGTCCTCCCCACATTCCTAGCAATTCTACAGCCTGTTACACTCAGGGTAATATACGATGACCAATTAATAAAATCACCCCAAGTCTTTGGAAACTCGAGCACCAAAGGGAAATCCTCATGGTCACAGGGAGAACGTGCAAAGTCCTTACAGACAGCACCACAGGTCAAGATTGAACCCGGGTCTCTGGAGCTGTGAGGCAGCGGCTCTACCAGCTCTGTCACTGTGCTGCTCTGTCTCTATCAGTTACTGTCTGTTTTACATGTGATGAGCAAGTTGTAAATTTAAACTGCGACGGAACAGATGTCAATCAGCAGAGCGGTGGATAAGGAGTACAGCGATTTTATTTGTCATGTATGCAAACTGGTTCTAGTGGAATAAGGTGGGCAGATTGAGTTTTGAAACCTGAATGATAAACACTATGATGCTGGAGGAACTCAGCAGGCCAGGCAGCATTCGTGGAGAAAAGCAGGTGGTCAACGTATCGGATCAGGACCCTTCTTCAGGACTGAAGATAGGAAAAGGGAAAGCCCAAGTCATGAAGAAGGGTCCTGACCCTAACCGTTGACCGCCTGCTTTTCTCCATGGATGCTGCCTGGCCTGCTGAGTTCCTCCAGCATCATAGTGTTTATCATCTACATATTCTGGCATCTGCAGTCATTTGTTTCTCTGAGTTTTGAAAACTGTGTGTTTCCTCCATAGCCAAAGACGTCACGTACATTTGTCCTTTTATTGGAGCCATCAGTGGGACACTTACTTTGACTGACTACAAATTGTACTTCAAAAGTGTGGAGCGGGTAAGTTACACAGGCCTCGTGCTTGAGTCCTTGGAGTTTAATGGACTCCTGAAGTCAAGGCCCATTAATTATTTTAATTATTAATTATTTGACCTGAAATGAAATGTCAGACAGGTGGATATTGTTGCTGCATTTAAAATAAATAAAATTCAGGGCTGTGTTTCTGTGATTTGGAATTGGTTTATTGTCACTTGTACCGAGGTACAGTGAAAAACTTGTCTTGCATACTGATCGTACAGATAAATTTATTACATAGTGCGTCGAGGTAGTTCAAGGTAAAACAATACAGAATGCAGAGTAAAGTGTCACAGCTACAGAGAAAGTGCAGTGCAGGTAGACAATAAGGTGCAAGGTCATACGAGGTAGATTGTGAGGTCAAGAGTCCATCTTATCGTACAAGGGAACCGTTCAATAGTCTTATAACAGCAGGATAGAAGCTATCCTTGAGCCTGGTGGTACGTGCTTTCAGGTTTTTGTGTCTTCTGCCTGATGGGAGAGGGGAGAAGAGAGAATGTCCGGGGTGGGTGGGGTCTTTGATTATGTTGGCTGCTCTTCCAAGGCAATCAGAAGTATAGACAGAGTCCATGTAGGGGAGGCTGGTTTCCATGATGTGCTGAGCTGTGTCCACAACTCTCTGCAGTCTTACAGTTTGATTTAAAAAAAACTAAATCCTCTTTACTAATTTTCAATTATATTCCAGGATCCCCCTTTCACACTTGATGTTCCACTTGGGGTCGTGAGCCGTGTTGAAAAAATTGCTGGTGTTCAAGGTCACGGAACAAGTTCCTGCGGTCTGGAGATAGTGTGCAAGGTAAAAGTTCCATTCGGCTGTGTGATTGTCCAAAACCGGCAAGCCCAGACAGTCTCTGCTAGTTAGGGAGCAGTACTGGGAGTAGGTTCTACACTGGTACTTTCCTGTGGAACTCTTTCAGAATATGAAGTAACTCTTCGAGTTACTGCCTTCTTTTGCACTGTGCAGCGATGTAGAAAGCACATTGTGATTTGTTGTTGCTTTTATCACGTATACCAGCTTATATTTTATTTTGCATCAGTTGAATTACAGAGTCATGGAGGGGTATCTCTCGGAAACAGGTCTTTCAGCCCATTCTTGCTAACCATCATTATCCGGTTTACACTAATCCTACTTTAACTCATTTTATTCTCCCTACATTTTCATCATCTCCCACTCAAATTCCAGCACTCACCTACACACTGGGGATAATTAGAGAGGTCAGTTAACCTACCAACACTTTTGAGATGTGGGAGGAAACCAGAATACCCAGAGGGAACCCACACGGTCACAGGGAGAGCACACAAACTCCACACAGACAGGACCTGAGGTCAGGAGTGAATCCGGGTCTCTGGCACTGTGGGGCAGCAGCTCTACCACCCTACAGTCCAAAGCTTCTGTACTTTAGCATTCCCTGACACATCCAGGCTTTTATTTATCCATTGCAGGATGTGAAATGCAATGGTAGCATTTATTGCCCATCCCCAACTGCCCTTGAACTGCAGAGGCAGTCCCAGATTGGTGGGCCAGGAGTCACATATAGCCCGTACCGGCTATTGAAGGCAGGTTTGCTTTCCCAAAGGGCTGCTGTGAACCAGATTAGTTTTACAACAAAGGAGAGATTGGGCAAACCTGGGTTGTTTTCTCTAGAGCAGTGGATACTGAGGGGAGACCTGATAGAAGTTTATAAGATTATGAGAGCTGTAGATAGAGGATACAGCCGGTATCTTTCTCTCAGGGTCAAAGTATCTAATAGTAGAGGGCATGCATTTAAGGTGAGAGGGGGCAAATTTAAAGGAGATGTGCGAGGCAAGTTTTTTTACACATGCCTGGAATGGGCTACCAGGGGTGGTGGTGGAAGCAGGCACGGTAGTGTAGCGGTTAGCATAACGCTATTACAGCGCCAGTGACCCTGGTTCAATTCCGGTTGCTGTCTGTAAGGAGTTTGTACGTTCTCCCCGTGTCTGTGTGGGTTTCCTCTGGGTGCTCAGGTTTCCTCCCACATTCCAAAGATGTATGGGTTAGGAAGTTGTGGGCATGCTATGTTGATGCCAGAAGCGTGGCAACACTTGCGGGCTGCCCCCAGAACACTCCACACAAAAGATGCATTTCACTGTGTGTTTTGAATGTACATGTGACTAATAAATATATCATATAAGATGTGTTTAAGAGGCTCTTAGATAGGCACATGAACATGAGAATGGAGGGATACGGACATTGTGTAGGCAGAAGGGATTAGTTTAGTTAGGTATTCAATTACTGGTTTAATTAGTTCAGCACAACATCATGGGCTGAAGGGCCTGTTCCTGTGCTGTATCTTTCGATGTTCTGTATCCTGTGTTCCAACAATCTGGTATTTTCACCAGACAGGCTTTTTAAAAAAAAAAATCCACATTTCTCTAATTACATAGATCTAAATTCCCCAGCATTCTGTTTTTCATTTGTTTCTGGAAGTGATTAGATCTGATGTTGTCCAACTGTTTCAACAGGATATGAGAAATCTACGGTTTGCTTACAAGCAGGAAGAACATGGCAAACTGGAGATCTTTGAGAACCTAACCCAATATGCCTTTCCTGTCTCGAAAAACTTGGTAAGTTGGCTTGCTTGTGTGATGTGTTGGAATTCATTTCAGAATGCTCAAGTGATGACTTTCCCTGAAGTGAAATGAGATCAGATACTTAGAAGTGTAAAAAAAACCGAAGAACAGAACTCTTATGATCCAGTAAATCCACATTCTCCTGTGAGCAGGAAAGGCTGTACAATCGAAGAAATTGTTTCAGGGCATAAGAACAGACGAACTTGAAGCAGGAATAGACCACTCAGCCTTGCATGCTGCTTCGTCATTCAGTAATACTTCCACTGATTTCCTCAATATCCAAAAATTTATCAGTCTCTGTCCTAACTGTACCGAATGGCCAAGCATCCACAAGTCCCCTGGGCAGAGAGTTCTTAAGATTCACTACCCTCTGGGTGAAGAATTTTCTTGTCATTGGTCCTGGAGACTGCAATCATTGATTGATTCTGAGAAGTATCTGATGATCCAGCCAGATTAATTATTCCCATCGCGACTTGTTTTGTAAATAAATAACAGCTGGTGTATTTTTGACTGGACCAACTGTCTTGAGTTTAATTCACGATGTGAATTTAGTAGTGTGGCTACCAATAACGGGGTTTTGTGCATTTGCACAGTGTGACTTGAAGGGGAACCTTCAGATGGTGGAGTTACGAAGCCCTCTTCCTTTTAGGCGGTTGGGGTTGCAGGTTTTCGAGGTGCTGGTGTAGTAGCCCAGGTGAGTAACTGCAGTGCATTTTGAAGATGGTGCACAGCCCTGCAGCCACTCTGTGCTGCTGGTGGAGGGAATGAATGTTTCAGGAGGTAAATGGTGCGCTGATTACGCAGGCTGCTTTGTTCTGGATGGTACTGAGCTTTGAGAGTGTTGGGATTGTACTCTTTCAAGCACTGGGAGAGTATTTCATTCTGCTGTATAGATAGTAGAAAGGCCGTGGAATGTCAGGTGTTGAGTCTTTTGCTGCAGGATACCCAACCTTTGATCTGCTCTTGTAGCCACAGTGTTTATGTGGCTGTTCCAGTTGATTTTCCAGGGAGTGACGGTGGGTAGTTGACAATGGTACTGCTGTTGGATATCAAGGTTAGGTGCTTAGACTCTTGCTTATTGAAGGTGATTGTTGCCTGGTTTGTGAATGTTACTTACCACGTTTGACTATGGTCTGGGTCTTGCTGCACGCAGGTATGGATTGCATCCTTTGCAGAGGAGTTGCAAGTGGAACTGATCATTGTGCTGTCAGCCCTACTTCTGATCCTATGATGGAAGGAAGGTCATTGGTGAAGCAGCTGAGGATGGTTGGGCCTAGGACACTGCCCTGCAGACATGTTTCAGTAATGCTGCAACGTCACTACACTGTCACCTCTGTTCTAGCTGAACGCCATTCTGCACTGAATTTCCAGAGCCAGGAGGTCCATAGGTTAATGGTGTCCAGCTGGGAGTCTGAGAGAAACTTTCCCAGGACTGTCTCCAGTGGCTTCCATAAGATCCAGTGGGAGATGTAGGGAAAAGGACATGGCGACTAATTTCCAGTTCACGAAACTGTTGGCAACCCTGTTCACGTTTTACAGGGGAAGACTCACCAAACCATTGTGTGAGACACCTATGTTCAAGACTAAAATGACCCCAGGCACGCATGCCTGAAAGGATTTTACTGTTGTGGATGTTTTCATTTTCATGTGGGATTGTTCAGTTTAAAAAGAATAACCTGGGGTACATTTTCCCATTTTTGTGATACTTCGCTAGTAAACTTCAGCATCCAATCAGTTGACTTTTAGAGAATAAAAACTCAAATGATTATCTTCCAGAAATGGTCCTTATGAAGAATCTGTCATAACCTGTCCGTTGATTCACCAGTGTCAGCTCATACGTCACATGTTGGTCTTGACTCCATTTAAATCACTCTTGTTCCAAAGAATTTGCTGAATTGGCTCAAAATGCTCCAGCCCCCCCCCCCTTTCCCTCTCCCCCCTCTCCCTCTCTCCCCTCTCCCCCTTTCCTTCGCCGTCCTCTCACTCTCTCTGTTCTCTCGCCTCTCTCTCTCTCTTCCTTTCTCTTTCACCATCTTTCTCTCTCTCTTTCTCTTTTCCTGAACAGCTTCCCCCCCCCTCCCCCCCCCAACACCTTCTCCCTCCAGGCCCTCTCCCTCTGTCCTCCTTTCAGACCATCTCTCCACTAACACGGCACACTAAGTTAATATACCTAGGTCATGGACGCAATGACAGCATCTGGTGCTTATTTCTTATTTAATGATCAGAGGTGCATTTAACAACCTCTGGATTTTCATTCGGCCACATGTGGCTTGTAACTAGTGTGTTAGACTATTGGGATAGTTGGTATTGGTTTATTATTGCCACTTGTACCGAGGTACAGTGGAAAAACTTGTTTTGCGTACTGTTTGTACAGATCAATTCATTACACAGTGCATTGAGGTAGTACAGGGTAAAAACAATAAAAGAATACAGAGTAAAGTGTCACAGCTACAGGGAAGGGCATTGCAGGTAGACAATAAGGTGCAAGGTCAAACAAGGTAGCTTGTGAGGTCAAGAGTCCATCTCGTCGTACAAGGGAACCGTTCAATAGTCATCACAGTGGGATAGAAGCTGTCCTTGAGCCTGGTGGTACGTGCCCTCTGGCTCCTGTATCTTCTGCTTGATGGGAGAGGGAAGAAGAGAGAATGACCCGGGTGGATAGAGTCTTTGATTATGCTGGCTGCTTCACCAAGGCAACGAGAGATATAGACAGAGTCTATGGATGGGAGGCTGGTTTCTGTGATGTGCTGAGCTGTGTCCACAACTCTCTGCAGTTTCTTGCGGTCCCGGGCAGAGTAGTTGCGGGACCAAGCCATGATGCATCCAGATAGGATGCTTTCTATGGTGCATTGATAAAAGTTCATGAGTGTCAAAGGGGACATGCCAAATTCCTTCAGCCTCCAGAGGAAGTAGAGGCACTGGTGAGTTGGTGCAGAACTTGGGGACTTCTTGTGTTCCTAACTGAAATAAAAATCGTGCTGGAAAAGTGCAGGAAGACAGGCAGCGTTAGAGAGAAACAGTGTTCGAGGTTCAGCAGCTTTTTCCTTCCAATCGCCCTCTCCACTAACACATGAGTTAATGCACCTTTGGTCATGCACCCAGTTCAGCAGCACAGAAGGAAAATGTGCCCCAGGTTATTCTTTTCAAACTGAACAATCGCACATACAAATGAAAACATCCACAACAGTAAAGTGACTTTTCAGGTTTGCATGCCTGGGGTCACTTTAGTCATGGCCACAGGTGTCTCAAGCCATGGTTCGGTGAGTCCTCCCATGTGAACAGGGTTGCCAACAGTCTCATGAATTGGAAATTAGTTGCCCTGTCCTCAGTCAGAGAATCTGGAGCAATGCACGCAAGATGCTGGAGGAACTCAGCAGGTCAGGCAGCATCTATGGAGGGAAATAAGCAGTTGACATTTTTTGGGTTGAGACCCTTCATCAGGACTGGAAAGGAAGAAGGCGGAAGCCAGAATAAGAAGGTGAGGGGAGGGGGAGGAGCAGAGGCTGGCAGGTGACAGGTGAGTCCAGGTGAGAGGGTCACTGCTCTCCCTTCTGTGATCTCTGCTGCTCTCCCAACATGTGCTCTTACATCACTCCCTTCTATTGCCCCTCCCCCACCCACCTACCGTCCCCCTGTCACCTGGACTCACCTGTCACCTGAACTCACCTATCACCTGCCAGTCTGTGCTCCTCCCCTTCCTCCGACCTTCTTATTCTGGCTTCTGCCCTCTTTTCCTTTCCAGTCCTGAGGAAGGGTCTTGACCCGAAACGTTGACTGTTTATCTTCCTCCACAGATGCTGCCTGACCTGCTGAGTTCCTCCAGCATTTTGTGCTTATTGCTGTCCTCGGCCAGTACGGGATTCCCTTTGGTGTTGAGACTGCTGTCCCAAGCAACTTGTGATGTATTCAGTAATAAAATGCTGTCTGGGTAAACTGCCATTCTTTGCCTTTTAGCCACTTTTTGCAATGAAGTATAAGGAGAACTTCCCCGTGCAGGGATGGAAGGTGTACGACCCAATTGCAGAATATAAAAGACAGGTTGGTCATTTACGTTCCCTTTGGTCTCCAGAGTACCTTGTGCTATGCAACTATTTCTGTGTGAAGATGATTTTGTTTTTTGAACAATCTACTTTTTAATGCTGGATTTGGTAAGTTTTCTCCTCCTCCGCTTGAGCTGGGATGACAGGGGGCTGTTGGTTTCTGTCCTCCATCCTCTCTAGTCTTCCTCGTGTAAGGGTGATGGTGGAATTAACCCTTTTCTTTGTTGGTTCTTCGTGAGTTTTCATGGACTTGGAAGAGACGTGGCAGGCTGCCTTCTGGGCGATCCTTAGGTGATTCGCTCAACCAATTGGTGTTGGTATTGGTTTATTATTGTCACATGTACTGGGATACAGTGAAAAACTTTTGTTTTGCATGCCATCCAGACAGATCATGCCATACATAAGATAAGTCAAGATATCTTTATTAGTCACAAGATACAGGAGCCTGAGGGCACATACCACCAGGTTCAAGGACAGCTTCTATCCCACGGTGATAAGACTATTGAACGGTTCCCTTATACGATAAGATGGATTCTTGACCTCACAATCTACCTTGTTGTGACCTTGCACCTTATTGTCTACCTGCAATGCACTTCCCTGTAGCTGTGACACTTTACTCTGTACTCTGTTATTGTTTTTACCCTGTACTACCTCAATGCACTGTGTACTAGCTCAATGTATCTGCACTGTGTAATGAATTGATCTGTACGAATGGTATGCAAGACAAGTTTTTCACTGTACCTCGGTACAAGTGACAATAATAAACCAATACCAATAGGAAGCTTTCTATGCTTTCAATTCAGCAACCTCTCATAGTCTGACACTTGAGTCATGTGAGAATCAGGATCAGATTTATTATCACTGACATATGACGTGAAATTTGTTGTTTTGCGGGAGCAGTACGGTTCAAAGACATAAAATTACTATAAATTACAAAAATAAATAAATAGTGCAAAAAAAAAGGAATAACGAGGTAGTGTTCATGGACCATTCAGACATCTCATGGAGGCGGTAATTGTCCCTGAATTGTTGAGTGTGGGTCTCCAGGTTCCTGTTCCTAACTGAAGTGAAAATGTTGGAAAGATACAGGAAGTTGAAAAGAACATCTTCAGCACTCCAGAACTGGCTGAAAGTGAAATACAGTTTAAAAAACAATCAAAGTTCTGCAGACACTGTCTGACTTGGTTAAAGGTTCAGCAGTAAAATGGAGACAAGAGACTGCCGATGCTGTAACCTGGAGCGAAAAGCAAACTGCTGGAGGAACTCGGGTTGAACAGCATCTAGGGGGGCGGGGGGGGGGGTGGGGGGAGTAGGGATTGTCAACGTTTTGGGTCAAGAACCTGCATCAGGACCTGAAACACCGACAGTTCCTTCCACCTCCACAGATGCTGTCTGACCTGCTGAGTTCCTCCAGCAGTTTATTTTTTGCTCAAGCTTCAGCAGTATTTTGCTTTGGTCTTTTTTAACTTTTATTTTCCAAAACAATGTTGTTACAGGGTCTGCCAAATGAAAGTTGGACAATATCTAAACTCAACAGCAACTACGAGCTCTGTGACACCTACCCGGCAATTGTGGTGGTGCCAACCAACGTCAAGGACGATGACCTTTGCAAAGTGGTAGCGTTTCGGACCAGTGGCCGATTCCCAGTGAGTTGTTGTTGGTTGTGCTTCATATCTGAGTGTCCCTGATGTTGTGATGTTGGGTCACCTGGGACCAGGGCCTACTCCTCCACTGGATTTTACATACATCTGATACAGAAGCAAGGGCCTCTTCCATTTTGTCCTTGAGAATTATGGAACCACTGCAGTTGGAGTTGGGAGGGTGAAATATTGGCCAAGTTTTCTTTTAAGTTCAATTCTAATTTTCTCCATTATTTTATTAATTAATAAATGTTGCTTAAGTAAATTGGTAAATTGTTTTTTTATTGTCACATGTACTGAGGTACAGTGAAAAACTTGTCTTGCATACTGTTCGTACAGATCATTTCATTACAACGGTGTATTGACGTAGTACAAGGTAAAACAACAACATCGTGGGCAGAAGGGCCTGTACTGTGCTGTAATGTTCTATGTTCTAATAACAGAATGCAGAATAAGGTGTTACAGTGCAGTGCAGTTAGACTAGAAGGTGCAAGGCCATAATGAGGTAGATTGTGAGGTCAAGAGACCATCTTATTGTCCTAGAGCACTGTTCAATAGTCTTATTACGGCAGGATGGAAGCTGGTGGTACGTGCTTTCAGGTGTTTGTATCTTCTGCCCGATGGGAAGGGGGAGAAGAGAGAATGTCCTGGGTGGGTGGGGTCTTTGATTATGTTGGCTGGTTTACCGAGGCAGTGAGAAGTGTTGACAGAGTCCGTGGAGAGGAGGCTGGTTTTCATTGTTATAAGTGTGTGACTTCCTTCTTAACAGTTTTCTAAAAGATATTGTAATCATAATAATTTTGTAAGGCACAGCCAAAAGCTACCTCTTGTGACATTAGTGGCACTTTCCAACTCCTTTAAAAGCTTCTGTTTTGGTTGCAGATTTCTTTTCCCCAGAGTGTCGAGGGCCTCGGGGCTTCTGTGCTCTGCAGTTGCCCTCGAGCTGCTGCCGCTGATAATGGAAGCCGCAAGCGGTTGACTGTTTCAAATGATCATTGCAGAGGAAACAGCACCAGAGCGAAGTGTAGCTCTGGGGCATGGTCTGTGGCCCCAATCTGCAGAATGACTTGACCCAGAGAGCTACTGTGTCAGACTCATGCACACGCAGACACACTGACACGGGCAGACAGACTGACACATGCATGCAGGCACAGCCTTCTCTCTCTCTCTCTCTCTCACTCACTCACTCACTCACTCACTCACTCACTCACTCACTCACTCACTCACTCACTCACTCACTCACCATGAATAAAACCAGGTGAGACAAGTGAATAGAGTTTAGAAATGGACTCCCCTTTATTGGCTCCCTCAAAGTATGAATAATTTAAATAAAACGAATGTTCAGAGTCCTGTTTACAGGAGTTGGCCCGTGTTATAGTTTCACAGGCTGATGGCTAAAGTAGTTAGACCATGTGCCACAAGGAAGAATTGTCCGCGAAATGCACTCACCATGTTCAGTGCAGTGAAACTGAAACAGTTATTATTTCACTTCTGTGTGTTTACTCCCTCTTTCCAAGATCATCATCTCATTCCCACAGCTGGAAAGCTCTTGCTTCCAACTGCATTTTATATTCCTTCACAACTCCGATGTTGCATTTAAATCAGCCTCGTCCCCTCTGTCTCTACCTGTGTCACACTGCGCTCTGCCACTTGTCAGCCCTGCAGACATCCCAACTTGTTTAAAACTCTGCCACACATATCCTACCAGCATAAGTCTTGCTGCCCTTGCTAAACGCTTAAGAGCTCGGAGTGGAATCCAAGCTCTGGTGTGTGGCTAAACAAATGAAGTCCCTGAAAGCACAGATCAGCAGCGATGTGTGTGTTTGGGGAAATAACAGCAGTGGACATACTCCCACCCCTCACCCCTAAACACCTTCATGGCTTAGCTCTGCCCTTGTCTTTCAACCACCGCCTCCCCCCCCCCCCGACCCCAGACCCAGAGCAGTCGATCCCTCTGAATGTGCACTTCACGCCCTCAAATTTCTTGTCCCAATTTTGAATCTTTCCTCCACTGACTTGGTGGTCTACAGACCCACCAGTGAAGTACTTTGGACTGTGCATGGTAGAAATGTATGGGACTACATCCAGCTTTTGAACCAAAGTCCCCAAAATAGAGTGAAGCATTGCCACACACAATGGAACTCAGCAGGTCAGGCAGCATCTGTGGAGGGAAATGGACCGTCGATGTTTTGGAACAAGTCCCTCCATCCGGGCAGGCACGGTAGTGTAGCAGTTAGCGTAATGCTATTACAGCGCCAGCGACCCGGGTTCAATTCTGGCTGCTGTCTGTAAGGAGTTTGTACGTTCTCCCCGCGTCTGTGTGGGTTTCCTCTGGGTGCTCCGGTTTCCTCCCACATTCCAAAGACATACGGGTTAGGAAGTTGTGGACGTGCTATGTTGGTGCCGGAAGTGTGGCGACACTTGCGGGCTGCCCCAGAATACTCTACGCAAATGATGCATTTCACTGTGTGTTTCGATGTACGTGTGACTAATAAAGAAATCTTATATCTTATCTGGATGAGAGATAGGGAGATAGCCAGTATAAAAAGGTGAGGGGGAGGGGTGGAGCAAGAGCTGGCAGGTGATAGGTGGATCCAGGTGAGGAGCGGTGACAGGCGGATGGAGGAGGGGAGGGTGGACAGAGGCTGGGAGGTGAGAGGTGGATCCAGGTGAGGAGCGGTGACAGGCGGATGGAGGAGGGGAGGGTGGACAGAGGCTGGGAGGTGAGAGGTGGATCCAGGTGAGGAGCGGTGACAGGCGGATGGAGGAGGGGAGGGTGGACAGAAGCTGGGAGGTGAGAGGTGGAGGCAACAGAGGGCTGCAGATGGGGGAATCTGATAGGAGAGGAAGGTGGATCATGGAACCAAATAAGGGAGGTGGGGAGGGCAGAGGGGAACAGTGGGGGAGGGGACCCAGTGGGAGGGGTGTGTGGGTGAGGGGCAGATGGACTGGGTAGAGGAGGGGAAAGAAACAGGGTGATGGGGGACTGGGGTGGGTGGAGTGAAGCATGAATCCGTTGGTTTAGAACACCCCCACAGAGGAGCCCGGAAACCCGGCAGTTTAATCGGATGCTGAAATGTTACAATTTGAATGGACCTCGAAGCTCTGTAGTTTAAACAGAGCCCAAACAGGATGTTACAGGGATGTTCTTTTACTGGATGGACTGTCACAGTCTCAGAATGATAAATCAACTATTCTGATAGAGACAGAAAGAAGGTTCTTCTGTCTTTGGAATTCTCCACACAAGAGGGCTGTGGAAGCTCCGTCATAGAGGACTAGTTGGTAGGTTTTTGTTTATTAAAGGAATCAAGGGATACGGTGTCAGTGCAGGAAAGTGATACTGAGGTCAAAGGTGATCTTCTCGAAGTGTAAAGATCGTTTCGGCCCCAAGGCCTTGAGTTGTACAAGGCCTTGAGTTGTACACGATGTTGGTGAGGCCGCACTTGAGTATTGTGTTCAGTTTTGGTCACCCTACTATAGAAAAGATGTTATTAAACTGGAAAGGGTGTAGAAAAAATTGACAAGGATGTTGCCAGGACTCGAGGGACTGAATTATAGTGAGAGGTTGGACAGGCTAGGACTTCATTCCTTGGAGACTGAGGAGTGATCTTATAGAGGTATATATAAAATCATGAGGGGCATAGATAGGGTGAACGCATGCAGTCTTTTTCCCAAGGTTGGGGAATCAAGAACTAGAGGGCTTAGGTTTAAGGTGAGGGGGAAAGATTTAATAGCATCTTGAGGGGCAATGTTTTTACACAAAGAGCAGTCCGTATATGGAATGAGCTGCCAGAGGAAGTGGTTGAGACAGGTACAATAACAACTCTTAAAAGACACTTGGACAGGTACATGGATAGGAAAGGTTTAGAGGGATATCTTGGATGAGGCATCTTGGTTGGAATGGACCAGTTGGGCCAAAGGGCCTGCTTCCGTGCTGCGTGATTCTATGGTCCACTGCTGCCTCTGTTTCTTGTGAATCACCGAATATGAATGAAGCCTGAAAACCTTTCCTGTTATTCTTCAGGTTTTGTCATGGATCCATCCAGAAACACAAGCAACGATTACCAGATGCAGCCAGCCAATGGTCGGACCCAATGACAAGCGATGCAAGGAGGACGAGAAGTACTTACAGACCATCATGGATGCCAATGCTCAGTCTCACAAGTTAACCATCTTTGACGCCCGACAAAACAGTGTTGCAGATGCCAATAAGGTGCCAACTGTGGACATTGTATTAGGAGTCACAGAAGTGGATATTTTTTTTTAAATGTTGGAAACTTAAGCCCATGAACCATTGCAGTAGACTTCACTGCAATAGTCTAACATTTATGTAGGCAGATTGACTGATTTACAAGAAACAAACCACCTGTAGGAGTGACTTAGTAGGCCGAGCAACACGTTTGCGGGGAAGGGAGTTGTTGACGTTTTGGGTCGAAACCCTGCATCCGGACACCTAAAGAAAGGCACAGATCTCATCACATCAGGAGATCTCCTCTCCACAGCCTCCCAATCTGATAGTGCAGGGTTGGGGCACTATCTCTTACCCAAGATCCACAAACAGGACTTCCCTGAGAGGCCCATTGTTTCTGCCTGCTCTTGCCCCAATGAACTTATCTCCTCGTACCTTGACTCCAACCTGTCTCCCCTTCTCCAGTCCTTTCCAATCTTAAAAAAAACACATTTGAACATTTGCAGTCTCTTGTGTCTTCGGTTGACTGATTTATAGTTTCTCCTCTTTGTAGTATTTGTAGTGTGAACTCAGTCACTGCAGTTCTGCAGTTGGACATCACTTTCAACATGTTGTGAAGGAGTAAGAAAAATGTTTAACTGTTGCTAGCTTCCGATTTTCATCGATGCTTGCGTTTTCGTTGCCATTGTTTAGGTCAAAGGCGGAGGCTACGAGAGTGAAAGTGCCTATTCAAATGCTGAGCTCGTTTTCTTGGAAATCCATAATATCCATGTCATAAGGGAATCTCTGAGGAAACTGAAGGACATTGTTTACCCAGTCATAGATGAATCCAAGTGGCTGTCAAATATTGATTTGACTCATTGGTTAGAATACATACGGGTGAGACTCTTTATTTCCTATATTTTGTATCCCCCTCTAAACTGAATCCATCCATAGGTACAATAGTTGGCAGGAATTATTTGTGATGTACATAGAACAGTACAGCACAGGAACAGGCCCTTCAGCCCACAATGTTGTGCTGAACTAATTAATGAGGAATTGCAGGAAAGAGATTTTAAACCAACAACAGGGGTTAGACTTTGGAAACTGCTCTTTTCATTTTCTCTTGGTTTCTCTGTTCAAGTTCAAGTTACTTTATTGTCATTCACCCACATGCTGTAAAACACATGGAGGAACGAAATGTGGTTTCCCCCAGACTCTCACATCAGAGAACATACATAGAACAGAGAACATACAATAAACGCAGGCAGAAAAATTGTGCAAGCACAAATAGTGCAAAAAATGGTATATACAGGATACAAAATTAAAGCAAGGTTGGTGCAAAACCGAATTGGACAAAGAAAATGCAGAACTCGGTGTATTGCACTAAGTGTATAAACATGTTCAAGTGTATAAACATGTTCAGCAGTGGCCAAAGTTCTTATTCGCTGTTGTGCAAACCAGGACTTTTAACGTGGCATTTGTCTGAGACTGCCTCCAGGGTATTCAGGGGCCTGACAGCCTGGGGGAAAAAACCTCTGGCTCTCAGTATCTGTCATTTAACCTCACAGCCTTGCTGGAATACATCACTGAGCTGGTTGTCCACACCAGCGTCACAGTGGGGTTTAGCTACCATTGCACTGCCAAGTCTGATGGTGATCAGGGGCAGACTGTATTTTCCTCCTTCCCCATACTGGCCAAGTTTAATCTCGGCAGTGCTGCTTCTAGTTAGCTTAGTGCATAGCTGGGTACACCAGGGGAGACTGGTATTGTTCATTGGGCAGCACAGTGGCACAGCTGGTAGAGCTGCTGCCTCACAGCTCCAGTGACCTGGGTTCAATCCTGACCTCCGGTGCTGTCGATCTGGAGTTGGCACATTCTCCCTGTTACCGCATGGGTTTCCCCCGGGTGCTCCGAATTCCTCTCGTATCCCAAAGATGTGTGGGTTGGTCGGTTAATCATCGGTCGGTTGGTTGGTCATGGTAAATCATTACTAGTGTGTGGGTGAGTGGCAGAATCTGGGAGGAGTTGATGGGGGGAGAATAAAATGGGATTAAGATAAGGTAAGATATCTTTATTAGTCACATGTACATCGAAACACTCAGTGAAATGCATCTTTTGCGTAGAGTGTTCTGTGGGCAGCCCGCAAGTGTCGCCATGTTTCTGGCGCCAACATAGCACGTCCACAACTTCCTAACCTGTACGTCTTTGGAATGTGGGAGGAAACCGGAGCACCTGGAGGGAACCCACGCAGTTACAGGGAGAATGTACAAGCTCCTTACAGGCAGTGGCCGGAATTGAACCCGGGTTGCTGGTGCTGTAATAGCGTTACGCTAACCGTTACACTACTGTGCCTGCCCTAGTAGGTGGGTGGGTGCTTTAAGCTGTAGCACACAGTTTTCAGGATGACACCTCTGTGTAGTGCTGAGAGGTTGCTTCAGCGTCAGGGGTACTGGGTTTTGGATGAGAGATTAAATGGCAATCCTGTCTGCCAGTTTGATATAAAAGGTCCCAGGGTGGTATTCGGGGAAGGACCCAGTGCTCCTTTAACCAATACTCAATCAGATGGTGGCTACCTGTGGGATCTTGCTGTGCGCCTATGTGCTGCTGTGCTTGCAGCTAATGGGTTGTCATTTTGAACGGCCTGTACTCGTGATTCAAGTCTGAAGATGACATACGTCAGTTCGTACTGGTCTCTTCCAGCTGCGCATTCCTGTGGCTGGGCTGACTCTTTCTGTTAACCTTCTCGCCTTCTCTCCCAGATCCTGTTAGCTGGAGCAGTTCGTATCGCCGACAAGGTTGAATCAGCAAAGACTTCGGTTGTGGTCCACTGCAGCGATGGCTGGGATCGGACTTCACAGCTTACGTCTCTCAGCATGCTGATCCTCGATAGCTACTACCGAACCATCAAGGGATTTGAAGTGCTGCTGGAGAAGGAATGGCTCAGTTTTGGACACAGATTTGCAGTTGTAAGTAAACCAAGAGGGCAGTGCAGTTGGCAGTGAGTAGATTGGAATCACTTGGGTCAGTACATCATTTAATGAGCATGGACTTCACAAACCTGGGATCAGGTTCAAGCTCCCCTTCCAAAGATTGAACACACAATCCAAGTTACAGCAGTAAGAGATGAGATATCTTTATTAGTCACATGTACGTCGAAACATACAGTGCAATGCATCTTTTTGCATAGTGTTCGGGGGGCAGCCCGCAAGGGTCGCCACGCTTCCGGCGCCAACATAGCATGCCCACAACTTCCTAACCCGTACATCTTTGGAATGTGGGAGGAAACCGGAGCACCCGGAGGAAACTCATGCAGTCACGGGGAGAACGTACGAACTCCTTACAGACAGTGGCCGGAATTCAACCCGGGTCGCAAGTGCTGTAATAGCGTTACGCTAACTGCTGCACTACTGTGGCTGCCCAGAGAGTCCCACACTCTCTGCAGTGGCACCTTTAGAAGAAATGTTAAAGCTAAGTCCTGTCTGCCCTCCAGATGATCTGGCAGCATTATTCGAAGATAAGTAGACTGAATTATAGAGAGAGGTTGAGCAGGTTAGGGCATTATTCATTGGAGCATAGGAGAATGAGGGAGAATCTGGACAAGCTGGGACTGTCTTCCCTGGTGTGAAGGAGGCTTATAGAGGTGATTAAAATCATGAGGGGCCTAGATATGGTGAATGCACACAGTCTTTTTTTCCCAGGGTTAGGGAATCAAAAACTAGAGGGCATAGGTTTAAGGTGAGAGGGGAGAGATTTAATAGGAACCTGAGGGGCAACTTTTCACTCAGAGGGTGGTCCATATATGGAATGAGCTGCCAGAGGAAGTGGTTGAGGCAGGTACATTAACAACATTTCAAAGGCACTTGGACAGCTACATGGAGAGGAAAGGTTTAGAGGGATATGGGTCAAACCCAGGCAAATGGGATTGGTTTAGATGGACATCTTGGTTGGCATGGACCAAACCTGGGCAAATGGGACTAGCTTAGATGGTCATTTTGGTCGGCATGGACCAGTTGGGCTGAAGGGCCTGTTTCCATACTCTATGACTCCAGGAGAGATCTCCCATTCTCCTGGCCAACATTTATCTCTTAATGGACATCATTGAAACTGGTCAGTGTTGTTTCTGGGGGCTTGCTGTGCACAAAATGATCACTTCTCAAGATGTAAGGTTGGTTATACTTCATTAGATGTAATTTGCTTTGCAACATCCTGAGGCCAGGCAGATTCTTGTAAAAACGCGTGTCTTTCTCTCCCATTCAGAGAGTAGGACATGGGGATGAGAACCACGCTGCTGCTGATCGATCGCCTATCTTCCTTCAGTTCATCGACTGCGTGTGGCAGATGACGAGACAGGTAGGAGCATATTTAGTCTTTGTTCGTACACTTTGTACCTCTTTACTTGTGTTGACCACTTACTACCCCTGCTTTTCCCTCCTATATATTGGGCTTCCCCTTTTCCTATCTTCAGTCCTGAAGAAGGGTCCTGACCTGAAACGTTGACCACCTGCTTTTCTCCACCGATGCTGGCTGGCCTGCTGAGTTCCTCCAACATCATCGTGTTCTTCAACTAGATTCCTGCACCTGCAGTCCTTTGTTTCTCTAGTGTTCACTAAAACAGATCATCTGGGCATCTAGTACAGTTTGCACTAGCCCTCATGACTTAATATTGAATTCTACAGATAATCAGCCTTACTTGGACTGTTCTGATGAGAGGTGGCATTTTTGCCTCTCCATGGATGCTGCCTGACCTCCTGAGTATTTCCAGCATTCTCTTTTATTTCAGATTTCCTGCAGCTGCTGTGTTTTATATCTCATCGTTCCAGCATTGGTTTTCTTCTGTCTCCTCCGTTCTTATTCATCTTCTTTTCATTTACACCTCCTTCACAGGTCAGCTGCCATTAATAAACCTTCACCACCTCTTCTAAGCCAGCACTACCACAATGTATGTCATTGTAGGTTGCTGCGGTCCAGGTGCTCGTTAACTGTAGTGTGCCTCGTCTCTACCATTATAGGTTAGCCCATGTATGTCCTGAGTTCCAGTGTCTCTTCTATTATAGATCATCCAAATCTGTACTTGCGGGTTGGTAGGCTGATTGACCATTGTACTTGTCCGAAGGTGAGCAGTAGAATCTCGGGAGAGTTGATGAGAATGTGGGATCAATCTAGGATTAGTGTGAACGGGCAGGTGACGGTCAGTGTGGATTTGGTGGGCCTGTTTCTCGATGATTCTATGATAAAACTTTACTTCCCCATCTTACTCTTAAGTTTTAAGAATAAATTGGATAGATACATGGATGGGAGAGGTCTGGAGGATTATGGACTGGGTGCAGGTCAATGGGACTAGTGGAATAAAATTTCGGCACAGACTAGAAGGGCCGAATAGCCTGTTTTCTGTGCTGCTGTGTTCTATGGTTCTATCTTCAGGATAATCTCTGATTAATGACAAAGAGGTACATCAGATTATACCTTCTCCTGCAGCACAGTAATTCCAATTACACTGTCGACTAACCAGTGACACTATTACCGTAGTTACTGCTGCACCCTGCACCTTTCCATCTCCATATTGGTCCCTCCCTCTGCCTCAGTGACTTTGCCCCCCGCGCCCCCCCCCCCCATGCTCACCTTGAACTCCCACCTCTCTTGCTGCCTCTGTGCCTCTCCGCCACTGCTTCCTCTCACCTCTGCCTTTTCCCTCTCCTGTTTCTCCCCTGTCCCCCAAACCACAACCCTAACCCCCCAAATGGAGACGATTGGAATTACGAACCACCAGAAATTGGGATTCTTCTGTTCCATTGGCATCACGTCACAGAGTTCCTTCGTACTCTGCTCATGCTTAATAGAGATTGTTTGCTGCTCTGCATTTACATCTTGTATGTTTCTGCTGATCTAGTTTCCAGCAGCCTTTGAATTTAATGAGCTCTTCCTGCTGACCATCCTGGACCATCTGTACAGCTGCCTGTTTGGGACATTCCTTTATAACTGTGAGCAACAGAGAGTGAAGGAGGTAGGTGATAAGTCTGATCTCTCCCAAACTGAGGGGTACAGCTGGAACTGAATTCTCGCTCTCAGACCCTGCATCGTGACTGGAGGTTTCTGTGCTATAGAGATCTTAGTTGAAGAGCAGTAGATGTCTCAATCACAGCAAATGCTGTGGAGTCACATTCCCACCAGTAGTATCATTAATGTTAATGCAATAACATTACAATTAACACTGATTTAAGATATTTATTTATTAGTCACATGTACTAACACATAGTGAAATGCGTCTTTTTGCATTACTGAGAATGTGCTGGGGGCAGCCCGCAAGTGTCGCCACACTTCTGGCGCCAACATAGCATGCCCACAACTTCCTAACCCGTACGTCTTTGGAATGTGGGAGGAAACCGGAGCACCCGGAGGAAACCCACGCAGACATGGGGAGAACGTACAAACTCCTTACAGACAGCGGCGGGAATTGAACCTGGGTCGCTGGTGCTGTAATGGTGTTATGCTAACCGCTACACTACTGTGCAGCCCCTCTACCCTACCATGCCATCCCTATAGAATGGCTTTGTGATTTGCCAAAATGTCAAGCATTTGTTTTGGTTTTGATTTTGATTTACCGGGTGTGGGTATCACTGGAATGGCCAACATTTATAGCACACTCCCAATTACCCTGAATGGTTGCAGTCCTTCCAGCGAAGTACTCCTGCAGTGCTGTTGGGTGGGCAGTTCCTGGATTCATTCCAGTGACGATGAAGGAACAGAAATATATTTCTAAGTCAGGATGGTGTGTGAGTAGAGGGAAACCTGAAGGTGATGGTAGCGCTAACTGCCCTTGACCTTGGTGTGGACGTCATGTGTTTGGGTGGTGCTGTCAAAGCAGCTTTGGCAAGTTGCTTCAGTGCGCTATTTCATTTCAAAAATATACTTTTATTATTTATAACATATACAGTAAATACAGTTGGTACGATTTTCTCTACGTTCATTGTACCATCAATTCAATGCTTTCTTATATAATGCTTCAATACCACTCATGTTTTCTCCTTAGTACATCCATGAAGGTTCAGTGCATTATGTAGAAATGTCCCAGTTTGATAGAACTGACCAGCTTGTTCAGTCATTTTGGAATTCACTATTGGTGGGAGATAGGAGGCAGGGAGTGAGGGTGGCCGATTTTCTTCTGATAAGGACAACAGTGAACTAATCAGGTTTTACAAAAATCCTGTCATTTTGCACTTAGAATTAAACATAGAAAAGAATTTCACATCCCATGCCTTCCTATCGGTTGAGTGGTGGTTTGTGATTTGCAAATGCAAAGTGTTGATTGTGCACAGTGTATTTGCTGATGGTGCCCATCGTCCAATATAACATTGCTGCATAATGTTCTGTCCTTTTTACAGGAAGTGCAGACAAAGACCGTCTCCCTTTGGTCCTACATAAACAGTCAGTTGGAGGAGTTCACCAACCCATTTTATGTGAATTATGAAAATCATGTGCTTTACCCGGTAACCAGTTTACGGCACTTGGAGCTGTGGGTAAACTATTATGTCAGGTGGAACCCAAGGATGAGACCTCAGGTAAGATGGTAGTAAATAAAGGGAAAATTTAGAGAGTTAATATAAATTAATGTAAAGGATGTTCACCTTCCATGTTGTTGAAAAAGCTTAGTGAAGTATTGGTATTGGTTTATTATTGTCACTTGTACTGAGGTACAGTGAAAAACTTGTCTTGCATACCGTTTGTACAGATCAATTCAGTACACAGTGCAGTTACATTGAGTTAGTACAGAGTGCATTGAGGTAGTACAGGTAAAAACAATAACAGTACAGAGTAAAGTGTCACAGCTACAGAGAGAGTGCAGTGCAATAAGGTGCAAGGTCACAACAAGGTAGATCTTGAGGTCAGAGTCCATCTCATCGTATAAGGGAACCGTTCAATAGTCTTATCACAGTGGGGTAGAAGCTGTCCTTGAGCCTGGTGGGATGTGCCCTCAAGCTCCTGTATCTTCTGCCTGGTGGAAAAGGAGAGAAGAGAGAATGACCTGGGTAGGTGGGGTCTTTGATAATGCCGGCTGCTTCGCCAAGGCAGCGAGAGGTAAAGACGGAGTCCAAGGAGGGGAGGCTGGTTTATTCCTCAGCCCTTGATCACTCTTGGTTGGCTCACTTCTGTTCCATCTCCACTCTAGATCTCTTCATTTCTCCTCTGTTTCTTATCTCCTATTCTTCCAGTTCAGGAAGGAGAGAGTCAGATGGCATGTGACTAGAGAGGAACATGAAGGTGATGGTGTTGCTGTCTGTCTTTGTCCTTGGGGGTGGGAGTCATGGGTGTGGAAGGTGCTGTCACACTGGAGCTAGTATTTATCCTTCATCCAGTGTCATGAAAATAAATTAAATAGTTCTTTCTACATTGTGGCTTGTTGGAGCTTGCTGAGCATAAGTTGGTTGCTACCTTACAAGAGTGACAGAAATTTAGAAGCATTTTGTTGACTGTGCTTTGTATTGTTCCACAGTCATGAATGGTAGCATAAAAATGAAACACTTCAAGTATTTTTCCATTTTCAAATGTTTTTACATTTTATTTTAGTTTCCCCTCCTGCTAACCCTGTCTTAAATCTGTGGCTTTATTTTTTATATGTGCCCACAACCAGTTGTGCCAAGTTTGCTGCCTCCTCCACGTAATCCAACAGTCCCTTTGGTGTGAGTCCTCAGTGACCCCTCCCCAATCTTTCAGCACCACTACCTCCCCCTGTGCCTCCAGAATCTCGTTCTCCCGGTGCTTCTCAATTTGTAGCTCAGTTGGCTATTTTCTGACCAATAATTGTTAAATTCAAGACCTGCAACATCTTGGCAGAAAGCATCAGTTGGAAATGCATTAGAAATGTTCGTTGTAACCAAGGTTGAGTTGTGGACTCCTTTACGCAATCAGTTGCCTGAATGGAGATTTGATTATGAACTAAGCTATTTGCAAACCTACTTAATAATTATTTCCCATTCATATACATCCTTCATTCCCCTCTACAATTTAAAGCACACCATTGCTTAGTAATGCATATGTTTACTAAGCATCAGAAATAGCTTGCTTACTGTTGAGTGCTGTAATTGCCTAAGTTGGTGTCAGATCTAGTTGGATGTGTTCTGAACATTGAACAGTACAGCACAGAACAGGCCCTTCAGCCCACAATGTTGTGCCGACATAGCTATTCCCTCCTACCTACAGAATGCCCATATCCCTCCATTTTCCTCTCATTCATGTTCCCATCCAAGCCCCTCTTCAAAGCCCCCAATGAATTTGCTTCCACCACCCTATCAGGCAACACTTTCCAGGCATCCACCACTCTCTCAGTAAAAAACGTCTGTTCTGAACCTACCTCCTCTCACCTTAAGTGCATGCCCTCTGGTATTGGATCACTCAATAATGGGAAAAAGATATTGCTTGTCCACCCTACCTATGCCCCTCATAATTTTATACACTTCCAACAGATCACCCCTCAGCCTCCGCTGCTCCAGAGAAAAGAGCCCAAGTTTGTCCAGCCTCTCCTGATAGCACATGCCCTCTAATCCAGACAGCATCCTAGTAAACCTCCTCTGTACCCTCTCTAAAGCCTCGACATCCTTCCTATGGTGAGGTGACATGAGCCAGGAAAGGTTGGATAGCTGCCTTGGCAAGGTGAAAGTCCAGCACTCTTGTACTGATGAGCCCTGTTCAATATTTTAGTTTCATTGACTCAAGTAGAGCTGAGTATTAGACAAGGTTTAAAACGGGAGGCATTACACATGCATGCCACTACTTCTCATGATTTCTACCCTGGTGTTTGGGGATATTGGTAACCCTGACCATATGGTTACAAAGGACATCTGTTTGCATTTATTGTAATGCTTGGATTTAAACTGGAGGATGGCTCTGCTTTTCCCTCCTATATACTGGGCTTCCCCTTTTCCTATCTTCAGTCCTGAAGATTTAAGATTTAAGATATCTTTATTAGTCACACGTACATTGAAACACACAGTGAAATGCATCTTTTGTGTAGAGTGTTCTGGGGGCAGCCCGCAAGTGTCGCCACGCTTCCGGCGCCAACATAGCATGCCCACAACTTCCTAACCCGTACGTCTTTGGAATGTGGGAGGAAACCGGAGCACCCGGAGGAAACCCATGCAGATACGGGGAGAATGTACGAACTCCTTACAGGCAGTGGCCGGAATTGAACCCGGGTTGCTAGCGCCGCAATAGTGTTACGCTAACCGCTACCCTGACCCGAAATGTTGACCGCCTGCTTTTCTGCACAGATGCTGCCTGGCCTGCTGAGTTCCTCCAGCATCATCGTGTTTTTCGTCTAGATTCCAGCATCTGCAGTCCTTTGTTTCTCTGGTATTGGTGTCTGTGAACTGGGATCACTGTAGTGTTCACTGGCATACAAGAGCAAACCACTGCGGATGCAATTTAAAAGCAGAAAATGCTGGAAATACTTCACCAGTTGGGCGGCACTAATGGAGTGGGAAACAGAATTAACGTTTTAAGTTGATGACTATTCAGTAGAACAGAGTGATTTGTCTTCATACTTTGTGTAGTGAAGAGGGAGAAACTTTTACTCTGAATGTAATTTATCAGTTTTGTCTTTGCTCCCAGTTATGGTCAGTCTCAGGCCTCATCTCAGAAGATGTTTCCGAACTATCTCTGTACATGTACACACTGAGGCACCAATCATTGTATAAGTACAATGATCAGTTTCCAGACCACTTGGGTTAAGTGGCTCCCTGTTCTAATAGAGATTTTTTTTAACACCACTGCATCTTATGATGTCAGAACAAATTCGTTAGCTAATATTATGTCCTTTTCGGTATTTAAACATTTTAAAGTATTTACTAATGTACATTAGTGCGGAACATTTTCGGGTATACTTTTGCTTATTTGGAGGTGTTTTGGATACAAAAGAGAAGGTCTTAATTGGATCCTCATTTTTTTGTTATCTGTGTGAAGTCTGTATCTCTGTCCCTTGCAGATAAGTAGGACTTGGTGTAGCTAAATCCCTTCTGGTTAAGTTTCTGTTTCAATTTTGCTTCTTGTGCATTTCTTGATTAACATATGATTTAACTTTTAGTTAGTTGGGTGGCACAGTGGCCCAGCTTGTAGATTTACTGCCTCACAGCGCCAGAGACCCAGGGGAGGGCTCAGAGGCGTGGAAAAAATTAGTTATTAAAGCCAAGGCTAGTCAACGTCCAGAAGTAATTTTGGATGGGTGTTTGAAGGAAAGGGGAATAAAGAGAGACAGAAATGGTGATGGTTGACGGGCTTAGGAAATTGATAGACACTGGAGAGTAAGTGTGTTGGTGAGCCTGTTCCTGTGTGGAATTTCCATGTGTTTTGATGTAAGGAAATTGGTCATTGTTTGGGGTTAATATTGCTGTTGTAAGACTGCTTTTCTCACTAGTGTAGAGCCGCCTTTAGTCATGGAGGTCAAAGGATTGATGTAATTACTGCTCGGGATACAGCTGCTTGTACCAAGACCAGACAGATCCTTTGACAACGCTTCAAGTTGCTTTTTGTTTTAAGACAATAGGTTATTCAGAGGCTCCATTTAAGAGAAATATTCAGAGCTGTAGGATTATTGGTAGCTAATAATCATTGTCATTAAAATATACATTTAAGGATAAAAAAAATTAATTCTTCAGGACCTGGGTGATTTTTTTTTAAATTAGTCAATTGTGTAAAGATTCTTAAACCTCTATCGTATGGGTCTAATACAGAACTTTATGTAATAAAATTGCAAATAGTGGGAATGACAGGAGGGCTCTGCTGGGAGCTGGTACAGAATCAATAGATCAAGTGACAATGTTCTGTGAGGGAACAATTCTGTGATGCTATTTACAGGATTATATTTTCAAGTACTCTACCGAAACCTGTTGGATACTGAAAGGCCTGGATAGTGTGGATGTGGAGGGGATGTTTTCATTAGTAGGAGAGTCTAGGATCCGAGGGCACAGCCTCAGAATAAAGGGACGTCCCTTTAGAACTGAGATGAGGAGGAATTCCTTCAGCCAGAGGGTGGTGAATCTGTGGAATTTATTGCCACAGAGGGCTGTGGAGGCCAAGTCACTGGGTGTATTTAAGGCAGAAATTGAGAGGTTCTTGATTGGTAAAGGGGTTAAGGGGAGAAGGCAGGAGAATGGGGTTGAGAAAAAAAAATCAGCCATGATTGAATGGCAGAGCAGACTTAATGGGCTGAATGGCCTAATTCTGCTTCTATATTTTATGGTCTTACTCCAGAAAATCTGAATTGTAGGCAAGAGTTTAGCAACTAATGTTACTTTTTGACCTTTTTTGGCTGCAAGTGTCTCAGCTCTTGGTTACATTATCCAAGAATTTTTAATCCATTGAATCACATGAAGTGCACTGTACATGCACCCAACCATTGGATGTGTAAATCCTAGTCCTTAATCCACATGGTATTCATCTGTATGGATGAGACCCTTAACTGAATCTGTCATATTTCCTTGGATGGTCCATAGTTTGGGGTAATGTGTTTGACTGTCAGGAGTTTTATTCATTTGTGTGATTGTCATAGAGAGACTTGGCACAGAAACACGCCCTTTAGCCCACTGATCCGCGTCGACCATTTACACTAATCCAATGTTAATCCCATTTTTTATTCTTCCCACAACCTCCTAAATTTATTCTAATCGCACCTCAGCCACGGAACACTATGGATCACCTCTTACACTACCAGGGACTTGTCTCTGACTGCTTTTTTTGTACTAATGACTTGTTTTGGACAGGTTTTCTTCGTTGTCTTGTATAATTTATGTTGTTGTCCGTATCTATGTCCTGTGATGCTGCTGCAAGCAGGTTTTTTATTGTACTTGTACCTCACTGCACTTGTGCACATGACAAGAAGCTTGACTTGAACTTCCCCCGATTCTACCACTCACCCATACACTAGGGGCAACTTACAGCAGACAATTAACTTACTAACCTGCATGTCTTTGGGATGTGGGAGGAAACTGGAGTACTTGGAGGAAACCCGGGTGGTCTCAGGGAGAACATGCAAGCTCGCATGGGTGTCGCTGTTGTAGTCAGCGCTTAAACTGAGGGGCTTGCTGGGTCCTTTCAGAGGGCATTGTGTCAGCCCAGGTTCATATATTGGTCTGCCCAGGGGAGGAGAGCAGACTCCTTAAACAATATTTGTAACTTTCTAAAGTGAGTTGAATAAAGACTTGAAAATGACATGGCCGTGGGGAATGGGAAGGACGTGCATGGTAAACCAAATGGCTGCTTCCTGTGCTGTGGTAACTGGAAGTGTGGTGGCTTTGCTATTGGGATCATGTATGGGTTTATTACATGTAACTTCTGTGGTTTCTGAGATAATGCAGTGATTCATGCAGCTTTGGCCAACAGCACTACAAAAATATTAACCAGTGCACCAGTGCTCCCTTGGTACATTTTAACTGAAGCAATATATTATCACATGGGAAGAGGCCCTTTGGACCAACTCGTCCATGCCGACCATGGTGCCCATCAAGCATGTTCCATTTGCTTGCGTTTGGCCCAGATCCCTCTAAACCTTTCCTATCCACGTACCTGTCCAAATGTCTTTTGAATGTTGTTATTTAACCTGCCTCAACCACTTCCTCTGGCAGCTCGTTCCATATACGCACCACCCTCTGCGTGAAGAAGTTGCCCCTCAGGTCTCTTTTAAATCTTTCACCTCTCAACTTAAACCTATGCCCTCTAGTTTTCTAGTACCCCTTCCCTGGGAAAAAGGCTGTGTGAGTTCACCCTATCTATGCCTCTCATGATTTTATACACCTCTATAAGGTCACCCTTTAATCTCCTACATTCCAGGGAATAAAGTCCCAGCCTACCCAATCTCTGCCTATAACTCAGTATCCTTGTAAATCTTCTCTGCACTCTTTCTAGTTTAATGATGTCTTTCCTATAACAGAGCAACCAAAACTGTACACAATACACCCAGTGCAGTCTCATTGACGTCTTAATGTCCCAACTTCTATACTCAGTGCCTTGATTGACCAAGGCCAGCGTGCAAAACACCTTCACCACCCTGTCTACTGGTGACACTGCTTTCAGCGAACTCTGTACTTGTACTCCTAGGGCCCTCTATACCACAACACCCCCATCATTTGGTCCATCATATCGGGCATCATTTTTCAATCATCATCAATGTTTCCAAAATTTGGTCTTTTGTTTTCTCAACTGACTGGGGTACTGCAAAATTAATCTTAGTGTTTCTCCGTGTGAATATTTTAAATATCATATACAAATACTTTTACGCAGTTGTCTGGAATTGTCTTTCTTAACCCTTGTCTTCCTGGGGCAACCCTTCCCTTCCAATGAAAACCTCTATCTCTTTTCAACTCAGTGTTTTACTCGTCTCTTTGTTGGTCTTTCATGGGATACGGATATCAGTGGCAAGGCCAGCGTTTAGCATCCACCCGGTGATGAGCCACTGCCTTGAACTGTGGATGAATTAATGCAGCAGTTTAATGAAGCTCAGAGATTTGGTCTTCATTTCACAGTCAACAATAGAGCTCTGGGTCTGTGGGCAGTGTAACAAATTTCCTTGTCTGGAAGAAATTGGGGAAGCAAATGGGTTTTTAAGACAGTTTTTAAGTTTCATAAAGAGCATTAGTAACACTGATTTTTAATTTCTCAATTAGTTAATTAACTGAATTTAAATTCCCCAGCTGTGTGGTGGGATTTGAACTTGCATCTCTGGATCTTGAACCCACACCTTTGGATTAGTAGTGCAATAACAACGCAACTGGACTATATTTTTCTTTCCTCCCTCTCAATCTTGCATTAGTGTTGTTTATTTTGCACACATGTAAGTTATGTTAAGTTTATGTTGACTTATGTTTGTCCTCGTCATGTAATGTACCGTGCTGCTGCTGCGAAGAGCTCATTTTCATAGCATTTATACGCTGTGTTTGTGTGCGTATGATAACAATAAACTTGAACTTGAATTTCAAACATGAACTCTGATGTGAAGGTCACCCCAAACACTCACTCCAGTAAAATGCAAACTCCTGTCTCTGTATAATGAAGAGTGCTGAACCTTGCAAAGCAGTGGCTGGGATTAGTTGCACTGGTTTGAGTGATTGTGTTTCCTTGTGACAGGTTCCGATTCACCAGAATTGTAAGGAGCTTCTAGGCATCCGGGCAGAGCTCCAGAAGAAGGTGGAGGAGCTTCAGCGCGAGGTCAGCAATCTGGCGATATCATCTTCCTCTGAGAGAGCTTCTCCCACGCATTCGGTGTCTCCTGTGCAGACAACCGTCTGAAACACCTTCCTCTTCTTCACCGTGGTCAGTTGGCACTCAGTTGTTAGCGTTAACCACTGGCAATTGTGCAACATTTACTTGAAAGCTGTAAATACAGATTCTGTTTTTGTATGAGTGTGTTTGTGTGTGCAATACTTTGCTGCATATCTTTGTGTTTTGTAAACCTCTGTGTGGATGGCCCTGGTACATTACCACTTCATCCAAAAGCCAAGACCTTCTCCACAAAGGTAACTTAAGTGCCACTGTACAGTCCAGCCTAAACTCTTGGCAAATTTTGGCCAGTAACGTCTCAAGTGCTTGGGGTGGGAGAATATATCTGTGGTCGAGGCACCACAGTGCCGAGCTTCTTCAGGAACGAGCAGTGGAGGAGACAGCTGTGTCTTTTAAGCTCCCCAGCCCCCTACCAACACATGCCGATGTTGGTTTCCTGACACGAACCCCGACTCATGAATTGTATTGCAATTCACAAAAGAGTTCCACTTTTTTTTTGGGATAGGTAACTTTACTATTAATATTTTAATGACCTTAATAAAATGTATATATTTTTATATAGTGCCCATAGATTTTTCCATCATTAATCTCATTATTGCAAATAAATTCACCTTACAAGGATTAATAAAGGCAATGCATTCACTATGTAAGATGTAGCCTTTATAACCTTGGCTGTAATATTTGCTCTCACCCATGGCTTAAATGTTAAGACAAGTATATAGTTCAACATCAATTTGCCAGAACATCATTGCCCATTACTTAAGTGAGGATTTGTTTGTAGGTTGTTGTATGCCATTCACTGCTTAACTTTGAGGTACTAGAACAAGAATTTGAATGCTGAAGTCTGTCAAGACTGCTGCAACATCCATCATTGGAGCTTTGAATTATTTGAAATTGAAGATCACAGCAATTTTACACAAAATAGTTTGCAAAAAATCAGAGGATGGATTGAAACCAGCAAAAAGCCCTTTGTACCGGTCTTTGGTACCAACACTTACAACTGACACAGAATTTGTGCAAAAGATTAGCATTTTTTTTATTACTTCATTTGTTAAATAATTGCATTGTTCAGTAAATGTGTTTCATTTTCACAATGATGTTGCATGAAATATTTTTATGACTGATTTCTATTTGTCTTTCAATAATTAAAGAGTAGCTCTTTAACCAGGGGCCAATAAGAACTGAAATGTTTTAACCACAGATCCAGAGCTGTGTCCCTGATCAAATCATTTTTAGCAATATTATTTAAATGAGCCAAATAACCAATATTCTATCCTTGTCCTTAATATAGTCTGCTCATGTCTAGATGACCTCAGATTGGTAAAGGCTACAAAAGCTGTCACGATTGGACCAGTAGAGTTTTCTCTGGAACAACGAATGACACAAAGTGCTTTCTCACTTTGGTCGCCTGTATCTTATCGTCAAAGAAAACTCTCAATCTCACTGCCAACATTGCCATAAGTGCACATATTTTTGAGTTGGATAAATAACTCAAGCTATCATATTTTGGAAAGTTAAGTTTCAAAAGTTCGATTTTAAACATTTTTAACAGTCAATGCTTTTTTAACTTACAAATTCATGTAACTTTTGGTAACGGTGAGTTCCTTCAGTACTGAACGTTAATTCATCTTATTTTAACTGGACTGCTTATGCTACAAGGCAGCATTTTTCCTCTGAGGTAGATATTTGAAAAAACGGCACTATTGTGAAGAGCTGCAAAGTTCTTGCTGGTACCCTGGTCAATTTTCATCTCTTAATCCACATCATGAAATCTGATCAACTTAATGCTGTTTGTGGGATCATGCTCTTTACAAATATTTCCCTGTGACTACAAATCATGAAGTATTCAATTGGTACTAAGGTGCTCTGCAATGTCTCAAATGCTTTAAAGACGACATAAATCATTTCATACAGCAATGAACCGCTTAATAAGCACTTCCAGCAATTGTGTCAAGCCTTAAGAAAGGAAATAACATGAATCCTTTTACTACAAAGGACCAAATTATTTGAAATTAAGAGCAAGTAGAAATCATCTTTATCTACAAGTTTATTGAGTAGTTTTCAGTTTGGTTACAGTTCAATCATTAAGAGCCACTGTGGCACAAAGTTACATTGAGTGTGGCGATTCTGTTATTCAACACAGCCAAAGAAACACAAGACAGTTGTACTCTAACCAAAAAGTAAGCATGTCATCATCGACTAGAACAGTCGGACTTTGAAAGGACAGATCTAGACCTGATTGATTTGTTAAACTTCTCGACTCTGTTGCATTAGCCTGTGGAAAAATTCAATAAACTTCCTGGTGTATTTATGCAGTGTTTCCTTTTTAAAACAACTGTAGAACTGTAAAATATTTGAATATCCATGTATTTCACAGCACTGCTAAATATCAACTGTTTCATCTTCCTCCAAGCTGAACCTCTGTACTTCAGGAAGCATGGTTTGCATGAATTTTCCCCACCTTCTTCTTCCAGCCCACTGTGACCATCACAATTGCAAACGGCTGTAATTTGAAACCTCTCCATCCCTTAATTGTTTCAGTGGAGAAGTGACAAATTATAGCTGTGAATTTCTTAACCAGCTGATACTGCGTAAACCTCCATCATTCCATCTGGTTATCTGCTGTGTTTAAATTTGCGTTTTTGCTAATGTACTTCAGAGTCAGTTAATGAGAGAGAAATGAGACAGGCTTGAAACGGCCATGAAACTCACAGAAACAGTCTGCGCATTTCAAAATAAAAATACACATAGCCATGCACATTTCATTTTAAGGCGCTGTATTCATTTAACATTTAAAATCCCCATAAAGAATTGCGTTGAAGATTTTGAAAATTAAACTTGGGCCACTCGCAGGTTTAATGAGAGGTCATCCTTTAAACCAACTGCAGCCCATCTAATGGCGTCCATGCCATTATGTGGTGGCTCAGGTTAACCACTGGGTCAGCGCCATCATGGGTGTGTTTGCCTTATTACTGCTCCCTGCCTGAGAAGTTCATAAAGATCCCAATTTCTAATGCCAAAGTGCTTGCCTTGTGGTTAGTAAGGGTTCCTGTGTGTTCAATTCTCGTCTGTACCATAACAATTTGCATTTACATGGCACTTTTAACACTGTAAAACATCCCAAAGGTGGAATGTTAGTAATATCACACTCGACACCGAGCAACAAGTTTCTAAGACAAGATCAAAGGCTTGTTCAGAGAGGTAGGCTTGAAGGAGGAAGAGAAAGGGAGGGTATCCCAGAGCTTGGGGCCTCAGACAGGGCAAAGCATAGCTGTTCACGGTGAAGAGTTGGAAACCAGTGTTGGTAAAAGAACTGGAGGAGCACAGAGACTGAGGTGAGGTACATCTAAGTCCTGCTGCTTACATCCACACATTTCAACATGGGGATGGGCCTGAAGTTTCTTCACTGGTCGCAATACAAAAGTTGCCACAACTTTTGGTGTAACTGATATACATCTGCACTCTCATCAGACTGCAGAATTCAAAATGGGTGCAATGCAATACCAACAACAGAGCCCCCAGCAACAGCAAATCCACACCAATATGGTTACATTGCTCTGTCCTAACCAAAAATTGTTTTCTTAACAGTTCTTAAGCCTTTTCAGACAAGAGAGTTGAAAGGATAAAGATATTTGAAGGTGAGATCTATGTCAGACTTGTCAATCATGTGAAATGCTGTGGTATTGTTTCCTGGAAGACCCTCTAAGCTATCGGGTGATTGAGTACCTTTATTAACAATGTTCCATAATAATAACACAAATATAAACAACCTAACAAGTGTCCCTCAAGAGTTTTAAGAATAATTAAAGTCTGCCCACTAAAGTCTTCAAATGTGGGACACCTGAATATGGAAATGCATAGCTCATATATATACACACATATCACACATACACTCAAATTGTACCTTACGTGTGGTAGGGTTGTAATGTTGTATAAAGGCCTTTTACAAAACCTGGTTCAAAGCCTCATAGCATGACTAAATCCAATGCCTCGTAAAAGCTTCAAACCTGTTCTTCATAAAGCAGGAATTGCCAGGGTTTTTGGATTTAATCAAGCCCATTGAATTATGATCTAATTGTGCTTTATTAACACTGCAGCCAGAAATATAAAGATAAATTTGAATATACCAGAGAATTCTGAAGGATACTTTAAGTTGGGGGGAAACTTGTCATTAATTGTCAGTGCCAAACACTAGGAATTGTTGTGCCGGTCATATCTCTTTGCGTTTGGTTCCATTAAAGTCAAAAATGAATTTCTTCTCCTTGAGATTTTTGAAATAATAGGGTAAATATAGTTTGTGGAAAATGACAGGATAGGTTGAGAACGATACACAAAAAGTGCTGGAGGAACTCAGCAGGTCAGGCAGCATCTATGGAGGGAAATAAACAGTCGACGTTTCAGGCTGAGACCTTTCATCAGGACTGGAAAGGAAGAGGGCAGAAGCTGGAATAAGAAGGTGGGGGGAGGAGGAGGAGCACACGCAGGCAGGGGATGGGTGAGTCCAGGTGACAGGTGAGTCCAGGTGAGAGGGGGAAGGTAGGTGGGTGGGGGGAGGGGAGATGTAATAAGCTGAGAGGTGATAGGCAGAAGAGGTAAAGGGCTGAAGAAGAAGGAATCTTGTAGGAGAGGGCAGTGGACCATGGAATAGAGGGGAGGAGAGGAGATGGGCAGGTCATCAAGGCAGGGGAAGGGAGCCACAGGAATAAGGGAAGATAAAGGAGTGGGATTAGACAAAGGAGGGAGAAGACAGAGGAGAAGGTTGAGAAAGTGGTTAAAAAGCATACAGGATTCTGAACTTCATAAACCGAGGCACAGAGTACAGAGCAAAGAAGTCATTGTGAACTTGTATAAAACACTGCTTCAGCCACAGTGCCCAGTTCTTGTTGCCACACTTTAAGAAAGATGTAAACGTTTTGGAGAGGGTGCAGAAAAGATTTACCAAAATGATCCCAGGGGTGATGGACTTAAGTTCTGGGAATGAATTGGGCAAGCTGGGATTGTTCTCCTTGGAATAGAGGAGTTTGTGAGGAGACCTGACAGTGGTATTTAAGACCATGGAGGATGTAGACAGCGAAGGTAAGGAGAAACTGTTCCATTTATGAAGGAGGTCAAAACTGCTGTTACCTAAAGCTAGTATGGATTCAATGGGCTGAATGGCCCCCTTCTCTACTCTCACCATTCTGTGATAAACAATTGGACCATAGCTCTGGGAAGCACAGGATCCTAATCAGGGAGTGATATTTATATGTGAAATAATCCAGGTTGGATTGCTATTGAATTTCCAATAAAAGTCATAAATTATACATTTTTCCATGAATCATAAATATCTGTGTCTAATCTGCAAATGGTCATCAATGGAGTTTCATCAGTACAGTGGGAAATAGACTAATCATGGAAATAATTGTTTTCAAGTAAGGGTATTCAGTTCAAGGATTTAACTGGAGGCATCATTAAGATGTTTAAAGATGACAAACTGTCTCATGGGCCTTCATTAAGCACAGAGACTGATACTAGGGGGGGTCTCACTTCTAAAAATTTTAACATCTCCATCCTAAACCATTCATTTTTGGGGGTTAAAATTCACTTCTATATGATTGATTCAGGCTCAGGCCGGTGAACATGTGGAAAGAATTACCCAAGGAAGAAATCCAAGGATTAAGAGTCAGAAGGAGCTGGCAAGCATCTGTCTGCAAAATCAGTGCTGGCCCAGTGGATGGGTTGAAAAGCTCGGACATCAGATGGTTTGATAACTTTGTGTTGTCCTTGTGCAAATTAGCATTCATAAATTATACCTGAAAACACCTAACATAAATAAAATTAAATACTTTCAACTAAAGTGCAAAATCATGGTATAATATGTATTTAAACAAATGTTTTCTATTGTCTGCATTATATCTATTACATAGATATATATATATATATATATATATTGCACTATATGATTGATAGATAGATAGATAGATAGATAGATAGATAGATAGATAGATAGATAGATAGATAGATAGATAGATAGATAGATAGATAGATAGATAATTGATTAATTAATTGGAATGTGGGGAGAATAAATTGGAATTAGTGCAAGATTAATGGTTTTTTTTTAGTGAGCAGCACTGATTTGGGCTGAGGGGTCTGTTTCTGCACAGAATGACTCCACGGACAAGAATCCAGGAACTGATGAGAAACAAAGGGATTTGGGTTCTGAAGAATACAAAAGGTTGCTGTGGACTGATAACATATTGTCAGGAGAGGCTGGTGGAAATTTGGCCTTAACTGAAGGATATGGTGTACCAAGGGAAGAGATACATCAAGCATTAGTCAGATGCCTCGTAGAGGACCTTGGGTACCACACCACAGGAAGGTCGGGTCCTGGAAGAGCATGGATGCACCAACATAAATTCAAGCTTGATAGAGTTAAATTACAAGGCAGTTTGCACAATCTTAGCTCAAGAACTGGAGGGCTTGAGTTATAAGGAGAGGCTGGATAGGCTGGGGCTTTTTTCCTTGGAGCACAGGAGGCTGAGGGGTGACCTTACAGAGGTATATAAAATCACAAGGGGCACAGATAAGGTGGATGGCCAGTCTTTTTCCCAGGGTAGCGGAATCTCCAACTGGAGGGCACAGGTTTAAAGTAAGAGGAGAAAGATTTAAAAGGGGCTTGTGGCGAAAGTTTTTCAAATAGAGGGTAGTGGGTGTATGAGGCGGGACAGTTACAATGCTTAAAATACATTTAAACCGGTTAATGGATGGAAAAGATTTAGAGGGATATGGGCCAAATGTAGGCAAATGGGACTAGCTTGGCCAGACAACTTGGTTGGCATGGATGAGTTGGACCGAATGGCTGTTTCCATGCTGTATGACCCTATGAGGTGATCGAAATGAGTTCAAAATGATTAACAGGTAGATAGAAAGTTCCCTCTGGTGGAGGAATCCAGAGTAAGAGGACACAGTCTTGGAAGAAATGAGGAAGAATTTTCTTCCCACAATTCCTTTAGCAATGGAATTGCCTCCTGCTAAAGATGATAGATGTTGGTTCAAATGAAATTTTCCATTAGACTGAGATCCATAGAATTTTATCAGGTGAAGGCGTGGATTAGATGCAAAAAAGGGATCGAGAGGAGAAATCTGTTGTCATTTAACTGAAAGAAAGAACAGCACAAGAAACCGAACAGCCCACTAGGTTTCCTAGATCTCGCCTTTACTCCTCTGTCATACAAGCAACTTTTGATCAGTGTGTTCTCTGGTTTACTGTAAAAGCAAATCAAATCTTAACCCAATCCAAGTAATTACTAGGAACCTCAAAACAGGAGAAGGCCCTCTCACCTTGAGTGTGTCATGGCTGATTTGTGATGGAACATGTACCATATCCACTGATACTTTTGGTTAACAGAAATCGATCAAACTCGGGTACAAAAGTTAATATGTAACCTATCATTAATCATCATTTACAGAACAAGGATATGGTGGCAGCAGATCTAATTGCAACATTCAAAGGGGAAATGGATAAGAACTTGAAAAGCAAGGGATGGAAAGAGGTCTGGGGAGTGGGATTAGCAGGATTGCAAAGAAACAATGTGAGCTGGATGGACTAAATATCTGCCTTCCCTGCTGTAATCTTCAGTGATTCAGTGAAATTTCTACCACTCACTGTTGTGTAGAAAAGAGTTTCTTCCTTTCACTCTTGGAAGGCCTGGCTTTTATTTTTAGACGACACTTGGTCCCAGTCTCCCCAGCCTGAAGAAATATGTTCCCTCCATCTACTCTGCACATTATTAACAGAAAGAACAACTGTACTACAGACATGCCACAGCCTTAAGCTTCCACTTCTCTCTGTCACACAGCTATTGATTGTTTACCAGTTTCTCCAGCTTTACTGCAGTGTTGCAGGCAGTGATAAATCTTCACCGTAATGAAGCAGAGGGAAGAATACATAATAAACTGAAGCACTGCGCTACCATTACAGTTCAGAATCTGCTGCGCTCCACATGTAAACATTTAAAGATCTAAATTAACCCACGGTGACTTTTGCTTGAAATGAGTAGACTGCTTTTTCCCTGTATTAATGCTGTTTGGGAGTCTGTTAAATAGCTCACATCTGGAATGTGAATTACAACAGCACTTTTTTAAAACGAGTGGTTTAACACAAAACAAAATATTCGTGTTAGTCCATACTGTTGAAAGCACAACCCAGAATCTTCCATTTTCACACTAAAGAAGTTAACAGCTCAGTCTCATATGATTTGCTGTTGGTAAATGTCCACATTTAAGGCAGGTTTCCTAATGCATCATTCTCCCAAAGTGATGGCAGTAAAGGCCACTCACACTTTCTTGGTGGCTTCAGCCAATCTTCTGCTAAAGATGTGGCAGGAGCACCCCTATAAGAATATGACTGTGTTCATCTGACAGTCAGTGACCCTCGATGAGGCAAGAGGGGTGGACTGTGGAGGGAAAGGGGTGGGGAAGTCAGGCAGGGTTCTTGCTCCTTACAATAATCCAGTGATGCTGGCTGCAAATGCAACATGTACATAGATATTGTGTGAGGCTGGAAATTTGCTCTCAGAAGAAGCATGGATAGTTCAACTCTGGCCACTTCAGTGAGATACATTAAATAGAAGTCATACACATCCTAAATATGCTTAAAAAAAACTGCTGGAGGAACTCAGTAGGTCAGGCAGCATCCGAGGAGGGAAACGGACAGCTGACATTTCCAGTCAAGGCCCTTCATCGACTGTCTGTTTCCCTCCACAGATGCTGCCTGACCCGCTGAGTTCTATCAGCAGTTTGTTTTTTGCTCCAGATTGCAGCATCTGCAGTCTCTTGTGTCTCCGAAGTACACTTAATTGTTATTGGTGACAGGAAATTAAAGCATGGTGTACAAGGAACATAGATTTTAAGTAACTGGGAGAAGGATTAGAGGGGAGCTGTTTTACCCAGAGCGAGGTAGGTCTGGAACTCCTATCTGAAATGAGGACAGAGGCAGAAGCCTCATTAGATGTAAAACATACCTGGATGTGCACTTGAAGAAATTCAACCTGCAGGGCTACAGATCAAGTAGCAGAAGGTGGGACTGGGTTGGGTAGCTCTTTTTCACCAGTACAGACACAATGGATCGAATGGCCTCCTCCTTTCTTGTAACTTTTCTAAGGCTCTGTGATATTCTGCCCACTCTCTGACACCCCTTTCTGTTTAAACAAATATAAAAATTTATTGGTCATAACATCGAGCTGTAGCAAGGATTGGGCATTGGCAAGGGAAGATAGTTAAAACACTTGCAATCTTTCACTTTTTCTGGCCACACTGAGAATGGGAAAGGTGTTAAACAGGGTTTCTTTCTATTACAATGGTGGCTTTCATTAGCTGTTCTTTACTGCTGTGATGCTGTACGATTTGATTTAATTAACTGTCTGAAGACTTCAAACTACAATTTGCTTCTGGCAAAACTGATAATCAACCATCAGATGTGGACTTTTTCCAAAATTAAGATTCATCTACTTCTGCTCCTATATCTTATGGTCTTATTCAGCACTCAATGGGTGCCTAGGAGCCTTAGGTAATTTCCAAGGGTTAAATTCTGTACCTTGACTACTATTTTACCCAAAACTTTGACCTCATGGAAGCCTAACCCTTAATAAACTGCCTTGTTCTAAATAGCAAGCTTAACACCAAACCCACAAGTTAAAAGCATGGCATAGCACTGCTGTAAAGTATGTTTCTGGGTACATTTCAAATAAAGGAAGCAGATGGTAAACAATTGAAGTGTTGCTCTATATGCAGGGGATCTTAAGCAACTTACCCACTTGGTATTCATCCCACAACCCTGCTGCCTGCAAGGAGGCTGAGAATATGCAGTGCGCCTGCAAGAATCATTGGCTCTACAATGCTACAAATGAGATGGGGAGGCTCCTGTGAACATTCACAGATGAAACGCTATCAATCCTCTAATGCTTGCTGCTACCATTCATGAAATCAGCAACCAGCTCAGCATGGGCAGTGTGATCTCTAAGTAGTTGTATCGTTCTGACTGGAATACCTGAAGCAGATGTTATCCGGGGGGAGAGGACAGATGGAAAATTAAGGCTGAAATTTAAAGGTAAACTAATTACTGGGGAATTACTGTTTTACAGAAAACAGTAAAGGTTACATGATCTGATCTTGATTTGCCTGCAAGGTAAAAGACAATGTTTATCTAAGGGTAGATGATGCAAGCAAAAGCCATGTATTAAAATTCAAGTCAGCCAGGGCACTGTATAAATCAGCAGGGCTGCCCATGTAACATACAAAGGGTGACAGAGGTCTCGAACTGCTGGCCACAAAAGACAATGGGTGCCAGCTCATTGTCTGAGACTGCCGGATTTTTGTTAACCAAAGGTACATAGGGCAAAGACAAGTCTGCGGGGTTCGATCACAGATGAGGCATCATCTCATTGAAAGAGGGAATAAATGGCCTCTTCTCGCCCTATTTTGCGTTCTGTTTGGGATTTGGGATCGTTAGCACAGTGGTGACATTTAGCTACAATTTTGCATGCTTCTTAAGGCTATCGCTTCAAATTGGCAACTCCGCACAACTACCAACTCCCCCCCCCCCCCCGCCCCCACCAAAAACTGCAAATGTGATACCTGCAGAAAGTGCGCAAGAAATGACTATTAATATAGATTGTCTAACAAAACTCAAGGGGAACACACACCAGCAGCTTCAAGTCTTTATACATGATAAATAGTGTGCTAGTGTTTGCACAGTGTAGTGGCTTATGTCCTGTGGTGGTGAAAACTGATTGATATTCCCACCTTATGCAGCAGGCACTGATCCAAGCTAATTGCTCAACCAGCCATAGAGTAAATGCTGAACACAGTCTTTTAGAAAATATATACACAAGAAAACTGCATTCAACATTACTCTTCTAAAGGTGCACCCTATCAGTCATGTAAAATAATTCAAGCAGAGGTTATTATTGGAGGATTTAACAGGCAGATGTAAGGTTTGCATTATCTGAAAGTATTTAGTGTGTGATTTTCAATCTATGGCAGCTCCTGACTATTCCTCATGAAGTTCAGCTTGCGATGACTTGATCTCAATATCTGAGATGAACGAAGGATTCAGGTTTCAAAGAACACTTTATAGCTCCTGTTCACTGGGTTCTCTGTCCCTGACTAATCTTTAGCTGCTTTCCCCAGAACCTATGGCTGAAATATCTAATACTAGAGGGCATGCATTTAAGGTGAGAGGGGGCAAGTTCAAAGGAGATGTGCGGGGCAAGATTTTTTTTTCCACACACAGAGAGCGGTGGGTGCCTGGAATGTGCTGCCAGGGGTGGTGATCGAGGCACATACAACAGAGGCATCTAAGAAGCTTTTAGATAGGCATATTTCTGCATATATGTGAAATGGTTTGATGGGGAAGGACAGGCTGATGCCTGGAATGACTGCATCATGTATTTAATTCAGTCACCATCTCCGATACATGAACACCAACTCAGGATGTTCATTTGAATGGCATCCCATTGTACTCACTCTCTTCCCTACTATTGCAACAGATCTGTCTGTTAACGTTCATTTCTCATAAAACATCAGAAAGAAATCTTTAAACTACATGCTTTAAGCAAACAGTGGATCTTGTCGAGTTCCTCACATCCAAGCCAAATACTTTCACATTGTCCATTACTTTTAATGTGGAACTTACACCAACATTGTACCTAGTCTAACCACTATTCCATACCTAGTCAACACAGATGCAAATGGCAAATCTACGGCTTTAAGGAACGACTTTCCATTAAGCAGCCATTTTACTTTAAATAAATTTTAAAAAAAGCCATTATAAACAGAGGTTGGTCTCCAGGTAAAAGCTGTCACTTCCAACACTGTGATCTAGACCTGATTTGTATTATCTGCTGGCGGCTTCTCTGACTGTGTCTCCAGGAGGCTCCGCTCAGCTGTAGCAAGATTCAACCAAACCAGAGGAAAACAAAGCACAGATTATCGCAAACAGGGCAGGTACACGTAACACCGAGCGTCCAGAAAAATAAAGGCTGCTTATATCCCACACCCTTGCACCTCCTTACCCACTTCTCTTAAGAGTCCATTGCACATTCAAACAGTAACTGGGACCAAGACATTCTGATCAAACCATTTGCTACCTTGTTGAGTTTGTGATCCTAATGTGGAATTGCTGTTGACATTCCCTGCATGCTTTATCTCAGTGCAGTTGCTGAGATTACTGTGGTTCACACACAGAATGTTGTAACAGCATGCTAAGATCAGAGAACCTTCCATCTACTTTCCTCTGATCAAGCCTACTGAGACTTCTCAATGCAGATGCAACTTCTAAACCTCTGTTGTGCCAGAGTTGCTTATTTAAGTTTGAATCAAATCATTTATCTTAAAATTAGATGGTAAACCTGTTGGGGTGAAAGGTCATTGATCTGAAATATTAACTGTTTCCTGCTTCACAGATGCTGCTTGACCTGCTGAGTAGTTGCAGAATTTTCTGTTTACGACTCCAGAATATTTTGCTTATGTTTTTTATGTTGCTGGACCTGGTTGAATTTTTCCCTCCATAGGAATCTATCATGGATTTGAAACCATGTACATACTCAGTGTTGCAATGCCATTATACTTCATCCTGTATGGCTGGTGTGAAATCTCTTGCTCATCTTCAGAGTCCTACATTGATTCTTCATTACTACCATAAATTGTTGGTCATGCACCTCAATGTGTCCTCGGTTCGAATACATATACACTTCCTTAGCCTCAACCTCATTGTAAAGAGTCCCAACAAAATAGCAGTGCCGGTGGCCACACCAGACATCACATTGTCATAGCAATGTTCATCCAGAGCAGCTGCAATAGGATGGCTAGTCATGGAGATACTATATTGAGAACTTCCAGCTTATGCAAGTCCTTTTCACTGGGTTTCCCTCACTATGTTCTGTAGAGATTGATCCCTGAGAACAATGGCACCGCCAGTAGAACCACTGCCTTACAGCGCCAGAGACCCGGGTTCAATCCTAGCCTTGGCTGTTGTGTGTGTGGAGTTTGCATGTTCTTCCTCTGACTGTGTGAGCTTCCTATGGGTGCTCCAGTTTCCTCCCACATCCCAAAGATGTGTGGGCTATTGGGTTAATTGGCCACTGTAAATTCTGTAAGTTGTCCCTAGTGTGTAGGTGAGTGCTTGAATGTGGGGGGAGTTGATGAGGATGTGGGGAGAATAAAATGGAATTAACGTAGGAGCAGTGTAAAATGGGTGGTTGATGTCAGCATTGACTTGGTGGGCTGAAGGGCCTATTTTCATGCTGCATGACTATAACAATCCTTACATTCTAAAGTACTTGGAGGTACCAGAATGGACTTCTCTCCTCTAAGGCAAACCAGGCAAAACACAAACTATGGAACAACTCAACAGGTCAAGCAGCATCTGTGGAGGCAAAGAGATATTCAACGTTTCAGGTCAAGACCCTGCATCAGGACTGAGAGGGAAGATAGCCGGTGCAGAGAGGTGGGAGCAGAACTTAGATTTTGGTTTCAGGGTCTGATCACCAATTGTTTTGTCTGAACAAACACAAGTAAATTTGGTAAAAGGAAGGGAGGAAGTTAGCTCTGGGGTAATGGATTTCTCAGTTTGTAAATAGATTACTGGGCTAGAAGAGTGTGATCTGTTTATAAGGAAACCAAGTCACCAATTCCCACCAGAGCAAGATTTTCACTCATTGAAAGATAGACCCGAACATGAAGTACAAGACGGCATTGGAAGTCAACAGGGAAGACCACAGCAACTGAACTCTTACAGAGTAACAGCAGTGCATTAGTCAAGGCTACCTTGGGTTACAAACACTTAACGCAGAAAGTCAAACCAACCAAAACTCAATCAGAAAACAAAGCAAAAAGTATTGATGAAAATGAGCTTGGAAATAAAAAGAAAGATGGTCATGCAAAGAAAGATCCAGAACCTGCAGGTGACCAGAGGGAGAAGGAAAGGTCCAACAAATGAGGAGAGACTCTTCATAGGCTGAATGAGATGCTCAGATGTTCCCTGTAAGCAGGCAGTAATTTCATTATAACAGCCGTGATATTCATATAATTAAGTGTTAAATGATAGGGGGCATGGGAAATTTAATAGCATGAACACAGCTGCATTGGAACTGTGTTCACTGTTAATGGGTCAACTGTCGTAAATGACTGAACTTTATGATCTGTGAACATGGGTGTAGAAGCTTCCAGAGCTGAGAATTATAAAGGAAAATGATACATCTTGCTCTTCTAAATCTCTCGCCAAATTCATGAGAAATACTAATTGACATTTCACAGGACAAACTTATAACAAACTGGACAGGCGTAGCTGATGAGCTTACTAGTGATCAACGAGAAATTGTGAGTCAGAGAAAGAGATCAAAGTGCCCATTGAAGTCTAGATCCTGCTTTGAATTATAAAAGCAAACGCATAACACTTTTACACACATCCTTTTTTCTCCCTATCTTATTGGAGGTGCCCGCAAATGAAAGGGGAACCTTATTCAATAGATTTTGTCACCTCTATGAAATGGCACTAGATTGTGCTCCAACATGTTTCAACATAGCATGGCATGATGCCCATCCAATGAACCTGCTGAGATTCCAGTCCTGGTTGTGATGAGGGGCAAGGAGGACAGATTCACACATGCCAAAAACTCAAGGGAAGATTTGGGAGATGTTCCATGGTGCAGGAAAGCAGGAATGAATGGAACTAAAAGTGGGAAGATGCATATACTCTGTTATATTTTACAAGAGTGGCAATGAACAGGTACTCACCTTGTGGCTCAGACATTGTCCCGGCTTCAACATTTTCCCCTTTCACATATGGTTGATTAAGGCTCCCTGTGGGGTTAAGGTGCAGACAGAAACAATAATCTCAGCTTCTGAATTCAGTGATTTGAATGAATTAGTGCCTCGAGCAATGGACCCAGACATTGTGAAAGCAGCAGCAAGTGAGGAAATCGATCAAATCTGGCTCTTTTCTCTTCCCCTTCCCTCTCCCAAAAAATTGCTGTTGGTAAAGGAGATGGAAGGGTTCCTGTAACAATGCTTGTTTGTCTGCAGTCTAGTCCACAACTGACACTGAACTGCTATATGAAACATAGAACAGTACAGCACAGGAACTGGCCCTTCAGCCCATGATGTTTGTGCTGAATTAGACTAAATCTCTTCTGCTTGCATACCTAAGCTTTGTGGACAGACGATTATATTGATGGTCCTTTACATTGTACACTGCTGTCTCAGATGGATGCAGAGTTAGCATTGCCTGTTTTTTAAGATATCTTTATTAGCCACATGTACATCGAAACACACAGTGAAATTCTTCTTTGCATAGCGTGCTCTGGGGGCAGCCCGCAAGTGTCGCCACGCTTCCGGCGCCAGCATAGCATGCCCACAACTTCCTAACCCGTACGTCTTTGGAATGTGGGAGGAAACCACAGCACCCGGAGGAAACCCACGCAGTCATGGGGAGAACGTACAAACTTCTTAAATGAACCCGGGTCACTGATGCTGCAATATCGTTACGCTAACTGCTACACTACCGTAGTCTGGTGGCATTGTATAAACTGTGTAAGGATACAAACTGAAATGACGACAGTCGTTCAGTGCCCATGAACCTGCCCTCCATGGGGGGGGGGGGGGGGGAGGGGGCACCACCTGTGCAGAAATAGCACACCTTCCCACAGCAGGCTGAGCTCACCAAATGGCCTGAAATGTGCAACAGGCTCAAGTACTAGAAGCATGGGGAGAGCCAACTCCTGAAAAAGCTCAGCTGGTGGGACTGCACTGTGTTTGCTGGTAGTGTGAGGCAGCGCCAATTCTGGCTGGGCATATTCCTGGGGGGGGGGTGTTACAAGATATGACCTCTGGCTTCCAGCTGCCTCACCCAATCCAAAACCTTTCCTCCCCTTTATCCCATTACAGTGTTTTTAATGACAAACAAGCAGAACAGAACCACAAAGTGAAATGACCATTGTCGTTTTAATTTGAATCGTTACACAGTCTTGTTTGTTTATGTGATGCCACCGGACCACTCTGACAATGCACATGGGTCCAAGACCTTGGAAGGCAATACAAATTCTGCATCCATCTGAGCCAGCAGTATACAATATAAAGGACCATTAATATAATCACCTGTCCACACAATTGATTTAATGCTCCCCTGATCTTTCTCCTGCGGGTGGGATGTGGAGGTGCACAGCGCTGTTCAGGAGATACCTGAAGATGCAGGAGCTGGAAACCTTAGCAGTGGTGCTAATGGAATGTTAACAAGGCTTTTGAAAAAGATAAGATATCTTTATTAGTCACATATACATCGAAACACAGTGAAATGCATTTTGTGTGTAAAGTGTTCTGGGGTCAGCCTGCAAGAGTTGCCACACTTCTGGTGCCAACATAGCATGCCCACAACTTCCTAACCCGCACATCTTCTTTTTTGGAATGTGGGAGGAAACCAGAGCACCTGGAGGAAACACACGCAGACACAGGGAAAACGTACAAACTCCTTACAGACAGTGGCCAGAATTGAACGCGGGTCACTGGCGCTGTAATAGCGTTACGCTAACCGCTACACCACCACGCCTGCCCTACCTGATGTTTCTGTACAATGTTGAAAAGCAAGGCTTAAGCATTAGCGTGCTGAGGGATGGGGTAGTGCGATGGTCTTCTGCAGACACGGCAGCCTGCAGATCAAGAGTTCAAACCCACCATTAAACCTTCCACAGAAAGCACAGGCCAGGAGAAGGATGGAGTACTCCCCATTTGCCCAGAGCATAGCTCCATCACTGAAAGCTCACTACCATCCAGGACAACATCAGCCTGCTTGATCAGCACCACATCCACCTCCCTAAACATTCCCCCCGCCCACATTGGCTGCATTTTGTGCCATCTGCAAAATACAATGCAGTTACTCGTCTAGGCGACTGTGACACCACCTCTCAAACTAGCAACCTCTACAGCCAAGGAAGACAAGGGGCATGGGGTGAACGCACATAGTCTGTCCCAGGGAAGGGGAACTAAAAGCTCGAGGGCCAAGGTTTAAGGTGAGAGGTGAAAGATTTGAAAGGGACCTGAGGGGCAACTTCTTCATGCAGAGGGTGGCGCGTATGTGGAATGAGCTGCCAGAGGAAGTGGTTGAGGCAGGTACAACAACAATATTCAAAAGACATTCAGATAAGTACATGGATTGGAGGGGTTTAGAGGGATATGGGCCAAATACAGGCAAATGGGACTAGCTTGGTGGGCACCATGGCTGGCATGGACAAGGTGGGCCGAAGGGCCTGTTTCCATGCTCTATGACTCTAAGGGTTTCAGCTGTTCAGGAACATCTTCATCTGCAGGTTCCCTAACAAAGTCATGTACGATCCTGAACTGGGAATATATCACTATTCTTTCATCATCGCTGGACCTAAATTCTAGAGCACTCTACCCAATAACACTGTGGGCATATCTTCACCACATGGACTGGTGTTTTTGATGCTAATCACAGTGCCATTTACAACCAGCAGGGAGCAATAAGGGACCAAGCAGAGGGTTATAAACACATGATATCAAACAACATATCTGATAAATTAGTCAGGAGAATTTTGTTTTAAACTCAGAACAAACCTGCCACCACTAGGAGTGGTTTAGCCAAACAGCAGTAACACATTAAGGGAAGATAAATAAGTATATGGGGAAGGAACAGAAGGACATGTTGATAGAGTTATATGAGGGGAAGGGTCTCGAGCAGCAGAGACCACCTGGGCCATGTGGCCTTTCCTGAGCAGCATATGAAGAAACACTTTGAACATACGATACCTTGTATTTTAAAGCACAGTTGCTTCTTCTGGTAGGCAATGTAGCTGGAGATTGCACCTAACAACGCTGCAGCCACAGCACTGGCGATCCCTGCGATTGTTGTTTCCGGCAGATCGACTAGAAGAGGAAGGCAAACAGTTAACGAGAATCAAGAACAATTTCTCAACACAAGTAACAATGCTAACTTTGCATATTTTCCGTACAAAAGGCAGTTGCAGTATAAGTTATTAATCAATCGGAATCTCTATAAGGTACAGACACGCTGATGAGATCAGTGAAATGTGAAAAGCTGCAAGGGGTTGTTATACATCAACCAGTGAGTCAAGAACTAGGGGACGTGGTATGGAATCTACCCCACTGAAGTTGGTTCAACTCTTGGTTTTAAATCTGTGATCGATAAGTCTTTTATTGACCAAGAGGCATGGGAAAAGACATTCATAGAACATAGAACATTACAGCACAGTACAGGTCCTTCGGCCCACAATGTTGTGCCGACATTTTATCCTGCTCTAAGATCTATCTAACCCTTCCCTCCCACAAAGCCCCCTATTTCTCTATCATTCATGTGTCTATCTAAGAGTATCTTAAATGTCCCTAATGTATCTGCCCCCACAACCTCTGCAGGCACCACTCTCTGTGTGAAAAAACTTACCCCTGACATCCCCCTTATATCTTCCTCCAATCGCCTTAAAATTATGCCCCCTCGTGTTAACCATTGTCGCACTGGGAAAAGGTCTCTGACTGTCCACTTGATCTATGCCTCTTATCATCTTGTACACCTCTATCAAGTCACCTCTCATCCTCCTCCTCTCCAAAGAGAAAAGCCCTAGCTCACTCAACCTATTCTCATAAGACATGCTCTCTAATCCGGGCGACATCCTGATAAATCTCCTCTGCACCGTCTCTAAAGCTTCCAGATCAATTTAACCCTTCATAAACTGGAACTCATTTGCTACCCATATCCTTCAGTAGTCTTGTTCCTTCATTAACTCGCCATGCCAGTTTCTTTGTCTACCAACCATCCGTGTATTGAATTGAAAATCCACATCATAGCTTCATAGCCCATTCTCTCTGTAACTTCCTCCAGGCCTATTTACTTGCCTTCCACCCTGCTGACTTTATAGACCTTTGTCTGCTCTCTCATCACTCCACTCTCTTTATAGTCACAGAGCTGCAAGTCAGGTCAGTCCCACTGCTCACGGTCCTCAAAGCCTATTTTGATGTCCACTCCTCCATCCACCTCTCTGAACGTTTCTTCCCTCATTGCCCACCTGATGTTTCTGTACAATCTTGAAGCTACTATAAAAACACTCTCCTGTACTGGGGCAGTATAACCCTGCAATGACAAATATACAGAACTTTCACGGACAATTTATTTCACCTGCATTTTAACTTTCTGTGATTCCTGATCTATGTACTGCTCTAACAATGCATCAGTTATATCCTCCTTTTAGCTGAGAACCCAGCCATTGCTTGGCAGTGCTTTTGCTAATCTAAACTTTAAACTAGACTCTCACTGTGTCCAGCATAAGGGCAATTAGTCAGTTCAATTGTAAGGTTTAGAACTGAGAAATGATATATTATTTTTAATCAAGAGTGCTAAGGGATGTGGAATTAAGTGCAGTACAGTGGCAAAACTGGTAGAGCTGCTACAAAACAGCTCCAGTGAACCGGTTTCAATCACGACATCTGGTGTTGTCTCTTTGGAGTTTGCATATTTCCTCCTCGTGACCATGTGGGTTTCTTCCAGGTGCTCCAGTTTCCTCTCACATCCCAAAGACATACAGAATGGTAGGTTAGTTGGCCACTGTGAGTTATCTTGCCCCTCGTACCTAGGTCAGTGATACAAACTGTGGAGGAGTTGATAGGAACGAGGGGAGAATAAAATGGGATCAGTGTGAATGGGTGCTTGATGGTCGGTGCGGACTTGGTGGGCTTGGTTCTCTCCCGTAGGACCATGACACTAATACTGGTTAGATGGAGGCAGAGTAGGAATCAAATGAGTGATGGAAAGGGCTCAGTGCCGGACTTCCTCTTCCTATACTCAGCACATGGTAACAAAATCTTTCCAGAACCACAGACTGTGGACTGTCACCAAACTAACTTGACCAGCTCTATTTGATAACAGATGTGAATGTTTTAAGGTTCAACTTACTGCAACATGGCAGGGCATGTAACCAGCAGCCACTGATGCACAGCTTCAATACCAGAATGAGAATTCTTACCTTGATTCTGGTCATCGGGAGGCAGAGGGTCATCTGGAACACAAGATAAGAAGTTATTTTCACCACTGATCCTCAGGGGAAAAAAACGGGGCAGGAATTGCAGTCGTTCATAGGCATACCTGTCCCCACTGTGGATCAGTGGGCAGCTCTCTCACCTCTACAAAACGTCAAGGTTCAAATCTGACCCCAGAGGTCTAAGTGCAGAAATCCAGCCTGATTTTCCAAATGTAGAATTAAGGGAGTACTACATTGTCAGAGGTGTTGGACAGGACATTAAACTGAGGAATAGTCAACACGTTTCTGTTTTTATAAGTTGTATAAATATTGGAGGAACTCTGTTACATTTGAGGCACAGTATTTTCAGATCGGCAGAGAGCTGGATATGGATCCTAATGCTGGCTGGACGCTACGGCCACAAGAGCAGGTCAGACAGTGACTCGCCAACACCTTTGCACCATCTACAGAGAGTCTGATGGAATAGTCTCCACTTGTCCGGATGAGTGAAGCTCCAACAACTCCCAGGAAGCTCAACATCACCAAAATTAGATAAGGTAGATAGTGAGAGGCAAGGTAGATAGTGAGAGGCAAGGTAGATAGTGAGAGGCTTTCCCCCCCCAGCTGAGGTGGCTATAACCATGGATTAAGGGGTAGGAGATCTAGAGGGGACTTGAGAAAGAATGTTTTAACCAGAGGGTGGTTGCAATCTGGAATGCACTGCCTGAGGTGGTGGTGGAGGCAGATGCTCTCACAACATTTACTAAGTATTTCATGAGCACTTGAAATGCAATGGCAGAGAAGGCTATAGAGTGAGTGCTGGAAAATAGGATCAATATAGAGAGGTACAATGGCTGGCACGGACATGGTGGGCCGAAGGGCCTGTTTCTGTGCTGTATGATTCTATAATCTAGGAATAAAGTAGCCTGGTTAATCGGGAGCCGGTGGCTACAGTGTGCCTACAAAATGCCTTAGTTACTCAGTGTGTGCCTACAAAGTGCCTTAGTTACTCAGTGTGTGCCTACAAAATGCCTTAGTTACTCAGAAAGCATCTCACAACCCATGACGTCTCCCACCAAGGACAAGTACAACAGGTGCATGGAAGCCCCACCTGAAGGCTCCCATCCCAGCCACACATCATCCTGCCTTTGAAATAGATTGGCATTTCTTCAAAGTCGCTGGATCAAAGTTCTGGAACTCCCTCCCAACAACAGAGTGGAAGAACAGACATTTCCTGAAAGGTTAAACAATCCCTATCCACACCCCACCAGCACCTCCCCCCCCCCCCCCCGCCACAGATGTTGCTCGACCCGCTGAGTTCCTCCAACAGATTGATTGTTGCCCCAGATTCCAGCATCTGCAGGCTATTGCGTATCCAACAGAGTGGAAGTACGTTCAGCAGGTCACCATCTTGTCAATGGCAATGAGGGAAGGGAAATAAATACTAGTCTTAACACTGATGGTCATGTCCCAAAAAATTAAAATTAAAAAGTGTGTTAGGATTAGAATAAACTGCCTCCTCCTGAGCCCAAGCTTCCCTTCAATCCTTGACCACCTTTGTCCCAAGCACGGTATCGTCAGTAGATTTGTGAATGTAATGTCATGCTCTAAATGTTCAATGGAAATTCTTGATAAAGTAATAAAGAATGCAAAAGTTATGGGTAACATTAGGTAACTGTCTTCACAGAGCTGTGTATATGTACAGGAGGTACAGGAGCCTGAAGTCCCACACCACCAGGTTCAGGAACAGCTACTTCCTTTTACAATATTTTTACTGAATCCATGAAAAAAAATAGAGTACATGCATCAAGAAAGAAAATAAAAATACTACTGAATACTTTGTATTAAATCGTACTTAGATTACAATAGTCTAAATTAATAATCACATATAGAAGTTAGTAAATAAAGGAAAAAAATTGAAATATTTTATTATTAAAAAAATCTACTCCCACTACCAAAACCCGATGCTGTTAGATGGAAAAAAACAACAAGGAAAAACCTTTAAAAACGTAACCGTGTCAGCCAATATCTGCATTTTAGTCCCCAAATCAGAGATTTTGAAATAATTCAAAAAGGGTCCCCACAGGGTTTGCAAGTCTAGGTTAGATTCAAAAACTGAACAGCGAATCTTCTCTAGATTCAAGTATGACATAACATCCTGTAACTATTGAGCGGAGTAACTTCCTTCCATTTAAGCAATACAGCCCTTCTGGCTATAAGAAAAATAAAAGCCAGAATATGTAAATCAGAAGCCTTCAAATTTATATCTTTTTCTCCAACAATCTCAAATAGTGCAGTCAAAGGATTAAGTTTAAAATTTATTTTGAAAAGTATAGAAAAAGTATGAAAGACCTCTGGCCAATATTTTTAAGACCCTGACATGTCCAAAACATGTGAATTAAGGAAGCCACTCCGTTATTACATTTGTCACAGTAAGGAGATATATCAGAATAAAAACGGGATAATTTATCTTTAGACAAGTGAATTCTATGGACCACTTTAAATTGAAGGAGAGAGTGACGAGCACATAATGACGAAGTATTAACCAACTTGAAAATTTCATTCCAAGTTTCCTCAGAAATTGACATCTGCAAATCTTGTTCCCAAGTGTTTTTAATTTTACCTAGTGGCACCTTACTCATTCCTAGCAATCTGTCATAAATATTAGATATTGAGCCATCCTGAAAAGGTTCCAAATTAAAAATTACATCTAATAAATTCTTATCAGGACTCAAAGAAAAAGAATGTAATTGAGATAGAAGAAAATCTCTAATTTGTAAATATCTAAAAAAAATGAGTTTTTGGTAAATTATACTTAGTAGACAATTGTTCAACCGAAGAAAGGTTTCCTCCGACAAACAGATCCTGAAAACAAGTAATACCTAATTTGTCCCACTCTTTAAAAACTACATCAGTCATAGAAGGTTTAAAAAAGTAATCAAAGAGAATGGGACTGGACAAAGAAAAACTTAATAAACCAAAATATTTTCTAAATTGTAACCAAATCCTCAAGACATGTTTAACTACTAAATTATCTGTTAGTTTATTTAATGATATTGGAAATGAAGAACCAAGCAAAGAGATAATAGAAATTTTTTTAACAGAATTAATTTCTGAAGAGACCCATACTGGACGAGCCTCTTGATTAATGTAATGTAACCAAAATGTAAGATTTCGTATATTGACTGCCCAGTAATAAAACCTAAAATTAGGTAAGGCTAAACCTCCATTCTTTTTAACCTTCTGAAGGTGAACTTTATTTAGTCTAGGATGTTTATTATTCCATATATAGGAATAAATAATTGACTGAAGAGAGTCAAAGAAAGATTTAGGAATAAAAACAGGTAAAGCCTCAAATAGATTTTTAAATTTAGGTAAAATATTCATTTTAATAACATTAGTTCGGCCAATCAATGATATAGAAAGGGGAGACCAACTTGATAATACCCTTTTCACATAGTGCAGTAAGGTGAAAAAAGTTTCTTTAAATAAATGTTTATAATTTTTAGTAATTGACACCCTCAGATAGGTAAAATGATTTCTTACAATTTTAAAAGGAATGTTAATATCAACTGGTACCAAGTTATTCAGAAGAAAAAGTTCACTCTTGTGTGAGTTCAATTTATAGCCTGAAAAATGACTAAAGCGTGAAAATAAAGAAAGCATAGGAGGTAAGGAGGCTTCAACATTAGATATAAAGAATAATAACGCATCAGCATATAAAGAAACTTTATGGTTAATACCTCTTCTGGAGATACCAAGGATACCTCTAGATTCTCGGAGAGAAATAGCTAATGGTTCTAAGGCCAAATCAAAGAGCAAAGGGCTCAAAGGACATCCCTGTCTGGTTCCACGTTGAAGTTTAAAAGATTTAGAGTTTTGAAAATTAGTAAGAACTCGAGCAGAAGGGGATAAATAAAGTAATTTAATCCATTGGATAAAATCGGGCCCAAAATTAAATTTCTCTAAGGTTTTAAATAAGTAATTCCATTCAATCTGATCAAAGGCCTTCTCAGTATCTAGAGATATCACACATTCCAATATTTCCTTAGAGGGAGAATAGATAATATTCAATAAATGACAAATATTAAAATGAGAATATCGATTTTTAATAAAACCAGTCTGATCATCGGATATAATTGAAGGTAAAATATTTTCCAATCTACAAGCTAGAACTTTAGATAAAATTTTAATATCCACATTAAGTAGCGAAATTGGTCTGTATGAAGCACATTCTGTTGGGTTCTTATTTTTCTTAAGAATAAGTGAAATAGAGGCTTCATAAAAAGATTGTGGTAATCTACCTGATTTAAAAGAATCTGAAAAGACAGCACATAAATGAGGTATAAGCAAGGAGGAAAAAGCCTTATAGAATTCTCCAGGAAATCCAGGAACAGCTACTTCCCTTCAACCATTCGGCTCTTGAACGAACCGGCACAACCCTAATCACTATCTCAGTATAGCAACACTATGACCACTTTGCACTAAAATGGACTTTTTTTTGTTCTAATTGTATTCTTTCTTGTAAAAGTTGTGTATGACTTATGTTTAATTTGTTTTTCTTGTGATGTGAATGCTGCTTACATACTATGTGCCTGTGATGCTGCTGCTGCAAGTAAGTTTTTCATTGCACCTGTGCACACATGTACTTGTGCCAATGACAATAAACTCTAACTGTAGAGTACACTTCTACTTTTAATGTCTGCTGTGGGTCAATTGGTAGCCCTCTCCCATCTATGTCAGAATGTTGTGGGTAAAAGAACCACTCTGAACACAGAACACTGTACTGAGAGAGTGCTGCACTGTTTGAAGTATCGTGTTTCAGCTCAGATATCACATTGAAGTGCCATCTGCTCACTCAGGTGAGTATAAAGGATCCATTTGGAAAAAGAACATGGTAATTAACCCTGATGAACTCGCCATCATTAATCCCTCACAACATTACTAAAAAAATCAGATTATCTAGTCCTTGTTATGCTGCTATTTGTGGTAACATTTTGTGTTCAGTTTGGGGGCTATACTTCTTACATACAACATTGACTACACTTCAGTAGTACTTCACTGGTTGTAAAATGCTGAGAAATATCACAAAAGTGATGTGAAACACAAGTCTCTCTTTGTTCAAGGGTAGAGTTTGACAGGAATATTACCAACATACAAAAGGAGAAATAAAGAGTAGAAGAGGCTGGCCACACTCAGTAGGTCAGGCAGCATCTGTGGAAAGAGAAATAGAGTCAGTGCATCAGGTCCAAGACCCTTCATCAGAAGTGGGGAACGGGAGACTGGATGAAAAGAAAGGGGCTGAAATGTTATGGGAACAAGGAGACTAACACTGATTAGAACTTCTTCCTCAAATGAAGGTTGAACATCCATGACTAGTAGGTGACAGATCTGGAACCACAAGAGACTGCAGATGCTGGAATCTGGAGCAACAAACGATCTGCTGGAGGGACTCTGAGTGGAGCAGCAAAACCCGGAGACCTGATGCAGGGTTTCGACCGGAAACGTTCAACAATTCCTCCCTCACACACACAAATGCTGCTCGACCCCCTGAGTTCCTCCAGCAAGTTGTTTGTTGCTCCAGATCTGGAAACATGGCCATGTTACAACATTTCTTCACTTTTGACATCCAACAATCATTCCATTGGCTAATCAACACGCCCCATTCAACACGTGTAAACCATGCACTTCAGAAGCCAAGTGTACGAAGTTTGCCTGACTCTCTCTTACCTGGGTTGTAGCTACCGCCATCCAACATGTCTTCAAGGTCTTTATCTGAAATGTTAGATGCACCTGTACACAAGGTGGAGGGGGAGTCAGTGCTAAGCACATCAGAGCCTAACCAATTTAAATGAAAGTGGCGTTCCAGGATTTGAAAGCCTCCCTGTGTTATACGACACAACAGGAATTCATTGTCAGCTGTCAGAAGCAAGTGGAATTTTTACCATCTCACTGACTGAGTTTGTTTTACATCATATCTTTTACATTATCAGGACCCAGTCCTCATTAGGCATTTGAGAAATGTCCCCAATATATTCGGTTTATTCCAAATATTATTACAGACTTTTCCACCCAGGGAGAAAATGTTGACATGTGAGAGGTAATCAGAAGCGTATTCTACATTTGTGCTCATTAAGAGAAGGGATAATGGTGTTGGAAATACAGACAGCTTTTAGAAATAGGCCTTATTTAGACTCCATAATCCTCGTCAAACACACCAGCTGTCAATGTGTTTTTCACGTCAAGTTGTCTGACAGGTTAATGTTTTGGATATGATTGGAATAAGTTGGATAATTCACAAACAATGCAATGAAATCCTCCACATAATGTGACATGATGCAATTTGGGATGATCTTGCTTGCAGCTGAACTGACAAAGCACGTCAACATGAAAACAACCTTTGGGAAAAAAAAATGATGTGACTTTTGCTGCAAGATGGTTTAATGATTTCCCCGATCAATGTTAGGCTGAAATAACTCAACAATTTCACAACATTCACAAAGCTACCTAATGGCAGGAAGCTTGAGGTTCATCTCACAAGTCATTTCAAGTTGATGCAATTTGTCAACCCATTCTGGAAAACATTCACCACACAACAGGCACCCACACAGACAGGACTGTTTCACTGTGAAGACTTTCTCTTATGGCGAGGTTCCTGCCCAGGAAGTGCTTAAATTAATTGCACAAAGGATACCCTCAAGTCTGGATTCAAATCGAGTTTCTTGCATCTCCCAGTTTACGCCCTGCTTGTGCATTTGTCTTTGAATTTGACATCTTATTTTAGTCTTAGTTTAGACCCAAATTTCAGGCAGTAGACATGGAAATGACTCAAAACGCTCTCTGATGTGACATCAGAAAGGAGGTGACAGGGTACAGAGAGTGACGGAAATAATAGTGAAGCCCACAGAATCCAACCAAAACAAGGGCAACACGGGAATGGGAATGAAGCAATGGCCCTGAAACCAGTTTCATTGAACGAAAAATATCGTCCCCAGTCTTAAATCATGGGTTTTCCAAAGAGTACATCAGAAAAGAGCCCAGCATTGACAACACAGAATCATACAAGATCACCATTAGTTTATGGATTTTTACAGGCACATTTCTATAGCTGAGCTTTCTGTAAATACAACTTCAACAGATATGAAGCAGTAGCAACAAATGAGGAGGCTCCGATCTTTAAATCTCTAGCTTGGACCACTGGGAGGAATCTAACAGCAGGAAGGGAAGTAGTTGGGCTTACTAGACTGGGTGGGAATATCCTCTTATTCACAAGCAGTCCTGGACCGGTTCTTACCTCTTCCACAAGGTAATTTTCACCTCCCTTCAGCTGTCGGGTTTCCTGAGGCTTGAGATACCAGGAAATGAAGATAGGTTGAAACTGAGACATGCAAGCTCACTACAATATCTAAATGATCAATCTGGTTCTTCAAGGTTTTAAAAAACAATTCAGATCCTATGGACTCAAATCCACTTGATTTTGGGAGTTAAAATCAATACCGGCTTCCCCCCCACCTCCATAACTACCTTTTTCTGCAGTCGCTACATGAACCTCTGAATATTTCTGTTGTCTGCTGCTGTGATAATAAGTGTGGAGTGATATTTGTGAGCACGGCTTATTTTAAAGCAAAGTCTGTTCTAATGAAGTAGTTAAAAAATGTCAACTCACAAACCTGTCATTGCTTCACTCTTCGAGAATTAAACAAAATTGTTAAATAATTTATAGCTTTTCACAATTGTTAAATATTAAAGATCGTGCAAACAACAATTTACAAAAGGAGAAACATAATGTAATGAACATTTGCAGAAGTTGACCAAAGCTGAGAAAAAGATAATTATTACTTAGAGAAAGGAACCATCAGCCATGCACCAAACTCAGTTACATGTGCACAATTCATACACAAAGAGGAAACACTGCTGAAGGTAGATTCTGATAGAACTGCATTGTCATGCTTTTAAATACATTTTTGTAAATGCTGCAGGAATAAACAGAGTATTTATAGAACCAGAAAGAAGAGTGCCTTTAACAGTCACAGGCTGGCTGAAGAGGACAAAGCAGGTCTGTGGAGATCATTGCAAAGTTAGAATGCAAAGGACACTGCAGGTGGCTGTGAGGAAAACTGGGTCAATCCAAGGAATCCCGAGAACAGTGACTCAGGCCGGCATCAGGAGACAGAATACCCCTGAATCAGAGTTTGGTTGAGCACACAGCTGGAGACACTGGAGACTGCAGATGCTAGAACCGGGAGCAAAAATCAAACTGCTGGAGGAACTCAGCGGGTCGAGCAGTATCTGTGGGCTGAGAGGAACTGTTGACATTTTGGGTCAGTCTCAGTCCTGATGCAGAGTTTTTACCCGAAACGGCGACAATTTCTCTCCCCCCACAGTTGCTGCTTCCTCCAGCAGTTTGTTGTTTTGAGCACAGCTACGTGCATTGGGATAATAATATTTGTCAAGCACTCTGTTGGTATAAATTTGCCTCAGTATTTTTACCTTTAAAACACATGAAGAACTATGAAAGTTAAAATGAACTAGTGTCCTGACTCCAAAACAATGCACATAGTTTATGTGGCACCTGTTTAACTGTTACTGACTTGCATAAGTGTATCCTAAGTATAGCAGGAAAGAAACCATTAACTGTACAACTCCTGTGCGATGTATCTGAGCTTTAAATGGGGTCCTGGCCAACTAATTCTGGTCGGCAGATCTACAGAGAGCAGGCAATGCCCAATTATCCAGCCAGTGTTCAGATGATCAAGGCACAGTGGACTGGATAATTGGGCACATGCTGGCAAATGTGATTAGTATAAGTAGGATTCAATGATTGGCATGAACATGGTGATCTGAAGAGCCTGGTTCTATGCTGTATAACTCTATAACTCTTATGACAACCCAGCAGGCACAGTAGTGTAGTGGTTAGTGTAATGCTTTACAGCACCAGCGACCCGGGTTCAATTCTGGCTGTTGTCTGTAAGGAGTTTGTACGTTCTCCCCGTGTCTGCGTGGGTTTCCTCCGGGTGCTCCGGTTTCCCCCCACATTCCAAAGACGTACAGGTTAGGAAGTTGTGGGCATGCTATGTTGGTGCTGGAAGTGTGGCGACACTTGCAGGCTGTCCCCAGAACACTCTACACAAAAGATGCATTTCACTGTGTGTTTCTATGTACATGTGACGAATAAAGAAATCTCATCTCATCTCATCTCTCATCAACTTCTAGAGCACTCATTCGGACATTTCTCCTCCTGACCTGTACCCACTGTGGCACTCTTCAGTTGCAGCTTTAGTTGCATCAGACCAGACACTGCATCCTTTCAAGATCAAAAATACGCTGCTTGGGACTCTTGTTCTGAGGCTGGGAGGCTAAGTTTGGGCTTTATTGTTTGGTCCAGTAGTTGGGGGGTGGTGGGCGGTTTGGAGGGAGAATTGAACCTGGTCAGGAGGGGGTCAGAAAGCACAATAATAACCCTCATAGAGGTTGGAAGGGACAGAGTGATTGATGGTTTGGGGATGCAGATTGGGATCAGATCCTTGTACCCCAGGGAATGTGGCGGATCAATATCGAGATGGGGGGAGGGGGTGGCTTAGTTGATTTTTTAAAACTTTCAGCCTACTCTCTGCAGTTTAATTGAAAGGGACAAGGTAGGTTTCAGATTTCTAGTTTTCCTTCCAGTTTCCAATTTTTGATTATATCCATGTCCAAATCTTTGCATAACTGATGCTGCAAGGACATTTTTACTAATCAGTGTTGTGTCTACTGCTGCACTGTGTCTGTTTTCTATATGTTTACTCATGGAACTTGTATCTTGGGAGTGTCCATGAGGACCCAAGAAATAGGAGCAGGAGGAGGCCATCTAGCCCGTCAAGCCTGCTCCACTGTTCAATAAGATCATGGCTGATCTGGTCGTGGACTCTCAGATCTACCTACCTGCCTTTTCCCTATAACCCTTAATTTCCCAACTATGCAAAAATCTATCTAACTGTGTCTTAAATATATTTAATGAGGTAGCCTCAACTGCTTCCCTGGGCAGAGAATTCCACAGATTCACTACTTTCTGGAAAAAGCAGTTTCTCCACATATCTGTCCTAAATCTACTCCCCCGAATCTACCCCGAATCTTGAGGCTATGTTCTAGTCTCACCACACAGTGGAAATAACTTTCCTGCCTTTATCTTATCTCTCCCTTTCTTAATTTTATGTTTCTATAAGATCCCCTCTCATTCTTCTGAATTCCAGTGAATATAGTTCCAGGTGACTCAATCTCTCCTCATAGGCTAACCCCCTCATCTCCAGAATCAACCTGTGAACCTCCTCTGCACTGCCTCCAAAGCCAGCACATCTTTCCTCAAGTAAGGAGACCAGAACTGTACGCAGTACTCCAGGTGTGGCCTTACCAGTACCCTGTACAGTTGCAGCATAACCTCCATGCTCTTAAATTACATCCTGAACACATCCTGAATTAAAAACTGCTAGCCTACAATACTCAAGAATGAATGAACCTAAAGACATCAGAACTACCTGAATGCATGCTACAATCAATGCAACATAAAACTCAAACCTCACTGACCTCAAATATTTGATGCTAGCCAGCGGGTCTACTTCATTAGGAGTTTGAGGAGATTTGGTATTTCACCAAAGGCTTTTGCAAATTTCTATAGATGTACGATGGAGAGCATTCTGACTGGTTGCACCACCGCCTGGTATGGAGGCTCCAATGTGCAGGATCAAAAGAAGCTGCAGAGGGTTGTAGACTCAGCCAGCTCCATCACGGACACAACCCTCCTCGCCATTGAGGACATCTTCAAGAGGCGGTGCCTCAAGAAGGAGGCCTCCATCATTAAGGACCCTCACCATCCAGGACATGCCCTGTTCTCATTACTACCACTGGGGAGGAGGTACAGGAGCCTGAAGACCCACACTCAACATCTTAAGAATAGCTTCTTCCCCTCGCCATCAGATTTCTGAATGGTCCATGAACCCATGAACACTACCTCGCTATTCCTCTTTCACACTATTTATTTATTTATTGTAACGTACAGTAACTTTTACGTCTTTGCACTGTACTGCTGCCGCAAAACAACAAATTTCACGACATATGTCAGTGATAATAAACTTGATTCTGATCACTTTCTAGATTGAATGTTGGTGGATTGCTTATAGTAGCTACTGGCTATTTAGGTGGTTAGCATGTAGAGTAGTCCTCAGTCAGGTGCACATATATAGCAGCATTTGTACAATGTACTTCACTTCCAAACTTGAGTCCTATCCACATAAATGGGGCCAAATTTTGAAAGTACAGTATAATGTTATACAGTCATTGATATAAGTATCCAAGGAATAACTTAAATCCCTGTGGCCTTGCTTGGTTCCATTGCTGGAATGGAGTTATTTTTGTTGCTTAGTCTTAATGAGAAAGTCCTGCTGCTTGTGTCAAAACTCTGATTCAGGGTACCATATCAGAGACCTTGCTCTGTGTTTGGTGTGTTTTGAATACATCTGATTGCCCAACTCATGACAGCCACTTCAACAGACTTTTTTTAACCTGCTTTTCGTTTGTCTCCTTTAGGGCGTGGAGTGGAAGGGCGACCTGTTGGACAGACAGAAACTCTTCAGCGGAAAATGATGAAACATAAAGGTCTTATCGAGGCTCTGCGATAACTCCTTCATGACAGGTCCACCTGCAACCTTTTCCGTCTTTACACCAGCAAACACAGCCTATTCCTCCAATTGGAAGTTCATACATTCCCACTGTCTAGTGATGAATGTGTATGGTTTGGTTTGAAAGAAGACATTTGCTAGCTTCAGACATTTTAATTAAATGGCCATCAGGATATTGGACAGACTAGAATGTTGTTCTTGTTTTTAAAAACCAGAAATGTTCCTTTCAATTGGATTTTCAATAGTGATTTCATTAGAATCAAATTGAGTTGTTTGTCATACATCTGAGTTTCAGATCAGTGATTTTTCAATTGTGAAAAGCCAACACCTTACTTGTATGGAACAAATAGGTGTTACCATGTAAACAGAGATTTAATACAAAAAGTTTAATTTTGTGTTTCTTTCCTGGTCTTTTGTTTTAAACTTAAAATACCCCAGTTAACTTTCAACCAGGTACCTGATCCCAAATTGACTCTGATCTCAGCTACCTGCACAGTGGCAAATCCTTTCTACCTTTTGTCCTTACCTGAGTCACCTTGACCTTCTTTGCCATTGTCATTGTCACCAAGAGCATCCTCCAGGTTAAAATCAAAGCCAAGGTCACTTGCGTCTAAGGTTGCAAAGGAAATCCATTCAAACACAATCCAAGCATAAAGGGGAGAACTTGTAAAATAGGAGAATAAGTTTCAGAGTTCCAGAAGCAAAGAGAAAACACAAGGAGATTGAACGTCTTAGGGATGAGAATACTCCGATAGATGTGTGAAGTGGCAAAGGTGAAGTGAAGAATGTTTACAAAAAGGGAGCAGTGAAGATATTAGAAGAGTGTACAAGAGAGAGTGTACATACTGGTTTGCCATGGGAAAGGTCAGGAAACCAAAAGAGAACATGGAAAATACATAGCATTACCAGAGAGAAAAGGAAGATCAAAGATGGGATGGAGTCAAATGACGGAGAGGGACATGAGGGAGGAAGTGCTGGATGTTGGCATTTACCAGCAAAATCTGGGCCATTTGTGAATGCATTACAGCACAGAAAGAAGCCAATCAGCCCACTGAATCTAACTAAGAGGGATGTAACTAGATCCACTCCCCTGTCCTCTCTCCATAGCCCTGCAAAATGTCTCCTTACAGATACTTTGCCAGTCCCTTCGTGAATGTTGAAGTTGAATCTGTCGTCACTACTACCCTTGTCAAGTGCATTCGAACCCTATCTCTCACCGTCTAAAAAGAAATGTTTCCTCTTGGAGTCACAGAGAATAGACACAGGCCCTTCAGCCCACAGAGTCTGCGTCACCCCTCAGGCACTCATTTACACTAACCCTAACCTGGATAATTTCATTCTCCCCACATTCCCACTGCACATAGTACTCCAGTTGTGGCCCAACCAATGTTTTCTAAAGGTTCACCGTGAGTCCCTCACTCTTGTACTTCTATTCATAAAGCACAGGATGTCGTATGGTTTTTTAACCATTTTCTCAACCTGCCCTCCCAAATTCAACTAACTCTGCACATTTACCCTCTCTGTTCTTGGATTCTTTTTAGAAGCATGCCCCCTGGATTGCATTGCCTTGTCTCATTCTTCTCACTAAAATATAACACTTCATATTTCTCAGCATTAAATTTCATCTGCCACCTGCTTGCCCATTCCATCAGCCTGTCTACTTCTCCTCACTGTTCACTGCACCTCCAGGTTTTGTGTCATCCGTCCACTCAACTCCAAATCACTAATATATATCAAGAATAGCAGTGTGCCCTGAGGAATTCCACTGAACTCTTCCCTCCAGCCCAAAAAATAACCTTTCACTCTGTTACCTTATACTTAGCCTGTGTTTTATCCCCACTGACACAACCCTTCCTCTTCCTTGGCCTTCAACAATCCCTAAAAACCAAAGAGATAAGAGTGAAATAATGGTAATTGTGCTTTAGTGAGAGCAGTTTATGGGAAACCAGAAGAGGTAATATAATTAAACCAATGCAGAGAAATGAGAAATGTAAGAATAAGATGAGGTCATGGTGTGCATCCAAAATAAACATTCTTCATACAAATGTACAGGGTATAAGGGAAATAAAACTGCAAACACAAATTCAACTAAAAGAGCATGACATGAACTCCTTTACTGAGATGTGGCTGCAAACGAATTGGGATTGGCAACTTAATATACAATAAAGAACAAGAACACCATGTTGGATATTCCAAAGAAACCAATTTTAAGTAATCATAGCGACTTATCAAAATTAACATCAGCAAAATTAGGGTAATTGAGAAAATAATGGCACAAAAGCACTGCATCAGCAACCTGTCCCCATGCTTGAAGGAAGTAGGTGAGAACATTGCAGATGAATTAATTATAATCTTGAAAGTTCTCTCAATGTAGGAGGAACTAGATAACATTACTGCACATTTCACTCTGCTATCTCTATGGGATGGTGGTGAGGGATGCGGTGGTGCTAGCGAGTTATTAACCCAATTAGTCTAACACTTGCTGTCATGATAGTACTAGAATTTATAATTAAGGACAGAGAGACCAAACTCCTTGACATCGTTCAGCTGATCAGAGAAGAAGGTCCTGGATTTGTAAGTCATGTCCAACAAACCTGTTCACATTTTTTGAGGAGCTGACTAAAGCAGGGGACAGGGAAAGATCTATGGATGTGACTTACATGGAGAACCAGTTATCTTGTGAACTTCTAGGAAGCACAGCAGGAAGTGTCTCATATGAGACTGTTAGATAAAGGAAGCAAAAAGATACGTGGGCAGGAAATTGGCTGAAGGTGGTGATGATGAGCATGCACTGAAAGTTGTAAAGTGTGATCAGTGATGTCCCACGGGGCAAGCAAAAAATTACAAGTGATGTTGCTGGATTAAGCAAATGAGCAAAACCACTGCAAATGGATTTCAATGAGGCAAATGTCAGATACTTAGATCTATAAAGGATAGAACCAAGTACTTTCCAGATGGAACAAGTGAGATTCAAAGCTTAGAATGTCATGGGCAGGTACAGACTAAATCAAACTAACATAGGGTTTTACAGTCATATAAACCCTTTGTTAGGTCCATCTAGAAGACTTCATTCATTCCTGGGGACTACCATTACATGATAGATGGACTCCCAGGATTAAATTTCAGGGATTATGCCCATCAGTCCTTTGCTATTTCAAAATTTATGGGGTGATTTGTTAAGTCTTAAGAACTGTCGCAAAGCGAGAAAGAGAGATGCAATGGCGTAGGGAGAGGTTTCCAAAGTTCAGGACCTTTGAAGGCTGAAGGCAGAACCACCAAAGGTGGAGAAATTAAATTTGGGAATGAACAAGAGGGAGAATTGGACGAGCACGGATGTTCCAGAGAGTCGGTGGGGCTGTAGAAGACTGCAAAGATACTGAGGGCCATGGCATGGAGGCATTCATCTTGCAATCCTCTGAAATGAGGAACCTTTTTGTACCAAAAAGGTCTTTTTCACTGCTTTACCATCTAAAGATAAGGCAATGAGGAATGTGACTTACCCTTCTTTGGTGGTTTTTTGGTGGGTTTGGGAGCCTTTGTAGGTTTGGTAGTTAGAAGATCCCATAGGCTAAAATCATCTACAGAAACAAAGGGAAAGAGATTTGTGCAGGATAACTGCAATTGTTATAGAGATCGCACAAAAAAAATAAAAGCTTTGGAATCAAAATGCATGGAGACATTTTCAAGAAAAAAATGAAATGAGAGTGCTAGGAAATGGGAAGTCGAATCAAGCAGAACTAGTGAATTAAGTCAGTCTGCTAGCTTTCTGCCTCTTACAGAAGGGTATTTCCTTTAATCTTATAACCAACAAATTAATACTTTTAGAGAGCTGGCTTTAGTACCTTGGAGTTGGATTTGATTCAAAACTGCTGGAGCTTGTTCAAGTTAAGAGCTTAATTTCCATCATTTCACTAACTTCCGTAATCTGAACTTGACTTTGATATTGACTTGCTGATTTGATTAGAAATTTAGAACATAGAACAATTACAGCACAATTCAGGCCCTTCGGCCCACAAAGCTGTACCAAACATGTCCCTACCCTAGAAATTACTAGGCTTACCCACAGCCCTCTATTTTACTCAGCTCCATGTACCTATCTAACAGTCTCTTGAAAGACCCTATCGTATCAGCCTCCACCACTGTTTCTGGCAGCCCATTCCACACACTCACCACTCTCTGAGTAAAACACTTACCCCTGACATCTCCTCTAAATCTACTCCCCAGCACCTTAAACCTATGTCCTCTTGTGGCCACCATTTCAGCCCTGGGGAAAAGCCTCTGACTACCTACCCTATCAATACCTCTCATCATCTTATACACCTCAGTCAGGTCCCCCCTCATCCTCCGTCTCTCCAAGGAGAAAAGGCCGAGTTCCCTCAACCTGCTTTCATAAGGCATGCTCCACATTCCAGGCAGCATCCTTGTAAATCTCCTCTGCACCCTCTCTATGGCTTCCACATCTTTCCTGTAGTGAGGTGACCAGAACTGAGCACAATACTCCAAATGAGGTCTGATCAGGGATCTATATAGCTGCAACAATACCTCACGGCTCCTAAATTCAATTCCCTGATTGATGAAGGACAATACACCATATGCCTTCTTAACCTCAGAGTCAACCTGCGCAGCCGCTTTGAATGTCCTATGGACTCGGACCCCAAGATCCCTCTGATCCTCCACACTGTCAAGAGTCCTACCATTAATACTATATTCCGCCAATTTGATGCGATTTGCTCTTGTTTATTTTGCCTGCTGTATTGGCCTTCCCCTCGACGACAGTGAAGACTTTGAAAACAGATTTAAACCAATTGTGTCAGGCTTGGTCGTGGGTTTGAGCCCATTGGCTGAAGTTAATGGAATGCAACACAAAGTGACGGCAATAATGTTCCAGGTGCCAAATGTTAAACTATGCCACATTACCATCTCAAGTGAACATATAACTGCAATGTTCAAAGAGGAGCAGGAGAGTCTCCCTCTCTCTCTCAATTAACATCATTAAGATAGATGAACTAGTTAATTATCATACTGCTCTTTTGGGTCTTGTTTTTCATTCTACTCATTACCTTTACTATAATCGTTCTACACTTTTAAATTTAAACTCTATGTCACTAACTATCACTAATAATGTTCTTTTAAATCTTCTTACAGGGCTGGTGCACGATCTACCTTGTTGTGACCTTGCACCTTATTGCACTGCACTTTCTCTGTAGCTGTGACACTTTACTCTGTACTATTACTGTTTTTACCTGTACTATATCAATGCACTCTGTACTAACTCAATGTAACTGCACTGTGTAATGAATTGACCTGTACGATCGGTTTGCAAGACAAGTTTTTCACTGTACCTCAGTACAAGTGATAATAATAAACCAATACCAATACCAATTCTGGTTTTCATTCAGATGCAGCAAGAATCTGACAACAGATTGATTGTCAAATTGACTGCACTCAAAAAGCTTCATATTGTCTACACACAAAAGGAGCAGAGTGAGCCACCTGGCCTCAATGGCTGATCAACCCCAGGCCTCTTCTGTGCCAGTACCACATGGTCTTCAAATTAGTGTAGCAGTTAGCATAACATTATTACAGCGCCAGCAACCCGGGTTCAATTCCGGCCACTGTCTGTAAGGAGTTTGTACATTCTTCCCGTGACTGTGTGGGTTTCCTCTGGGTGTTCCAGTTTCCTCCCACATTCCAAAGGCTTACAGGTTAGGAAGTTGTGGGCATGCTACGTTGGCGCAGGAAGCATGGCAACACCTGTGGGCTGCCCCCAGAACACGCTACGGAAAAAGATGCATTTCACTGTGTGTTTTGATGTGCATGCGACTAATAAAGATATCTTACCTCTCTTACAAGAAATTCTTTAAATCCCTCATCTATCCTGCCCAATCCTAAGGGGAAGTCCAGAAATTCACACCTTTTGTGAGAAGAAATTCCAATGCACATCTTTTTTAAATGACTGCTTCCTTATCTTGTAATTATACTTGCACATCTGAAACTCTCTTATTAGTGAACACCTACCCTGTTGTGCCCACGGAGGAGCTTGTGTTTCAATATGTTTACCCCTCATTCTTTTAAATTCCAAATAACATAGGTCCAACATTTTTCACCTCTCTTGGTATGTTAGCCCTCTCATCCCAGGAATTAGCCCTGGAGAGCTGGCTTTAGTAACTTAGAGATGGATTTAACTCCAAACTGCTGGAGCTTGTTCAATGACTCTCATTTGGACTGCCTTCAATATTACTATAACTAGAGACAGAATAACCAACTCCTGCTCCTATCTCCTATGTTCTTCTGTTCGTCACCTTTATAATTGTATAGAAACCAAAATAAAAGCTGAAAGAATTTTTTTTGGAAAATTATTTAAAACGATAGGCAGATAAAGCTCAATATTTCACATTTCTCAAAAGAAGTGAAAGAGAAAAGAGAGGTTAAGATTATAAAATAGGAGCAAAAGTACAGGAGGGAGTTGTTTTAAAATCTTCTGGATGTTCTACTCAAATGGCAAATTGCACAGTCCAAAAGCAGAGCCTTCCAACACTGAGAACATGTGTGAGATCGGGATAAATTAACAAGGAAAGAAGGTAGTGTCCGCAGACAATTAAGCTCCAGTTCCCACACCTACTTAGCTCCTGAGCAGCAAGATTAAGGGGCAGGTATATCGTCCTTTCCCTTCACGTGGTAGTATGTTGATTCTGCCAACAGATGTCAGCGCAGAACTTTGAATGATCCTTTAACTGGCTCCCAAGCCTTTCATTACCCTTAATAGAAGAGGAAGTTACAGCTTAAATTAAGTAAAAACAGAAAATGCTCTAAATACTCCTCAAGTTGGGCAGCATCTGTAGAGAGAGAGAAACAGTTAACATTTCAGATCGTTAGCAGAAGTGGGAGAAGTTGGAAATATAAAGAGTTTGAAGTTGAAAAAAAGGGGAGAAGGTTGAAGTGTGGGAGGGAAGATGACCGGAATGTGAGGAGAACAAGTTGGAGGGAAATAGGTGGGAATAGAATGTGACTGACAGGTTTTGCTATGAGAGCCAGCATAGACTTGATGGGCTGAGTAGCCTCCTCCTATGTTATTATGAAATAAGAACTTTGCCCCAGACCATCCCATGTGTTGGAATAACTCTGAAGCCACATTTGTTTCCACCCACTCACTCAACTGTGACCAAACCATCATCGTCATCGTTGGGTCTGATTGCTGGAACTCGCTCCCAAACAGTGCAGTGGGAATACTTTCACCACAAGGACTGCACCAGTTTAACAAGATGGCTCACTGCTTCTTCTCAAGGGGGATTAGGGATTGGTAATAAATGTTGGCCTTGTCAGTGGCATACAGATCCCGAAAATGAACTTAACGAACACCAATGTCATACTGCCTTCTTCTCACTATACGTGGGCACAGGCAATCTCTCTCTAACACCACCATGCCTCACAGCACACCTTTTGAATGTTAACACCAAACAGAACAAGAACAGTACAGCACAAGAACAGGCCCTTTGGCCCATAGTGTTTAAATGCATGTCCTCTAATACTTGATACTTCTATCCTGAGAAAGAGATTCTGACTGTCTACCCTATCTGTGCCTCTCATAATTTTATAAACTTCTATCAGGCCTCTCCTCAGCCTCCGACACTTCAGAGAAAACAACCCACATTTGTCCAACCTCTCCTTAGAGCTCATACCGTCTAATCCAGGCAGCATCCTGATAAATCTCTTCTGTACCCTTTCCAAAGCCTCCACATCCTTCCTGTAATGGGGCAACCAGAACTGCACGCAATACTCCAAAATAGTTCCCATATTCCACCTTGCAGCCATGCCTTCTACCAGAAGGACCCTGTAATTACCTGGTATACTCTTCGTGCACCCCTTTTCCTTCTCTGACGCTCCTTAAAGCTACATCTTTGGCAAGGCTTTGGTCACCTTTGCCAATATCTCATTATGTGACTCGGTGTCAAATTTTATTTGATGTTGCTCCTGGAACATTTTACTGCATTAAGACCCTTACATAAAGGATGTTTTTGCTGCACATTTTTGGAATTGGAAGGGTGAGAGAGGGGAGGAAGTGGAAAATTGGCTCACATTACTTCCATTTTCCAGGAAATCTTAGAAACTCAGCCCATTATTTTCAAGACCGAGATGCAAAAAACTCAGATGCTGGAATCTGGAGCAATGAAATGCTGGAGTAACTCAGCAGGACGAGCAGCAACTGACCCTCTGAGTTCCTCCAGCATTTTGTTGTTGCCCCATTCCAGTCCAGTCCAGTCCAGTCCAGTCCAGTCAGCTTGACTGACTTACCATTGTCTGCTCCCTTCTTTGGTGCTTTGGTAGTTGTCATTCCCTTGGGAGATTTGGTCGTTGTTTGCTTCTTTGATGGGGTGTCAAAGTCCAATAAATCTGTGATATCAAAATCCCCTGGAAGAAAATAAATGCAATTCTAGAATTAAACTAAACAGTGTGAACAGAATGTTCTCACAGGTCAAGCATATTAGGAATGCACCAATGGATTGAATATTCTTTTAACGCCGGCATTCTATCTCAGAGAGGATGCTGGTGGATGGGATGGGGTGCGGGTTTGTGGTGAGGTGCAGGAAGTATATGGTTACGAAAAATTTGGGAAAATCCCTCCCACCTTGTGAACACATCTTTCAGGCAAGGGACACAAAATGTAGTCATTCTTCCTTGTAGAAGAAGTGGGAAGCATAGCTATGGGAGAAAAATAGAGAGACAGACTAATATAGCACGGAAACAGGCCCTTCGGCCCAACTCGTCCATGCTGACCAGGATGCTCATCTAAGCTAGTCCCATTTACCCACATGTAGCAGCAATCTATGGTGGATTCCTGAAATGTAGTCTAGAAATTGGAATGACTCTGATTTATGTGGCACATTTCACAACGTATACCCATGTGGTTCATATGAGCGTTGTCAAACAAAAAATGAGGCTGATTTATATAAAGGAGATATTAACACAGGAATTCAAAGGGCAAGAGTAGATTACAGGAACAGGGAGGAACCTGACCAGGGAGGGATTTGAAAACAGAGATGAGAATTTTAATATCAAGGCACTGCTTAACTACAAGCCAATGGAGGCCAGCGATGCACAGATGAACAAGACTGATGGATGAACAGGACTTAATGCGAATTAGGATATGGTAATGTTTTGAATGGTAAATTCACAGTGTCTAGAACAAGATAGCTAAAGAGGAGAGCATAGAGTCATGAAGTAATACAGCATGCAACACCTTTTGTGTGAAGAAGTTGCCCTCTGGGTCCCTTTTAAAATCTTTCCCCTCTCATTTTAAACCTATGCCCTCTAGTTTTTGGTTTCCTTTTCCTGGGAAAAAGATTGTGTGCATTCACCATATCTATGCCCCTCATGATTTTATATACCTCTACAAGGTCACCTCTCAGTCTTCTATGTTCCAGGCATAAAGTCCTAGCCTGTCCAACCTCTCTCTATTAGCTCAGGCCCTCAAGTCCTGACAACATTCTTGTAAATCTTCTTTGCACTCTTTCCAGCTTAATAATGTCTTTCTTATAACAGGGTGACCAAAACTGTACATAATATTCCAAATGCATTCTCACCAATATCTTATACAACTGCAACATAACATCCCGACTTTTATACTCAGTGCCCTGAATGATGAAGGCCAGCATGTCAAACACCTTCTTCACCACTCTGTCTATCTATTTACTTTCAGTAAATTATGTACCAGAACTCCTAGGTCCCTCTGTTCCACAACATTCCCCATGGCCATACCATTTACTGTACAAGTCCTACCCTGGTCCAACAAACAAGCACTTACCTGGATTGAAAGCCATTTGCCAATCCTCAACCCATTTACCTAGCTGATCAAGATCCCTCTGTAATTTTTGATGATTTTCTTCACTATTTTTTAGGCTTGACTATTCCAGCAGTGGAACAGTCACACCTAAAAGTAACAATGAGATTTTAGCAACACATGTCCTGAGCACAAGGCAGAGTTTACAGATACAGGCAATCTTAGAGTGGAAACGAGATCTAACTCCAACAGCAGTTTGGATTCAAATCCATCTCTAAGGTACAAAAGCCACCTCCACAAAAGTATTAATTTGTTGATTATAAAATTCAAGGAAGCACCCTCTGTAACAGGCAGAAAGCTAACAGACTGACCACTGTTTCTGCCGGATTCAACTCCTCTTTCCCTACCACGCTCACTTCATCATTTCTTCTTGTAAATGTCTCCATGCACCTTTGATTCTAAAGCTTCCATTTTTTGTGCAATCTCAATAACAATTGTAGTTATCCTGTACAAATCTCTGTTTCTGTAGATAATTTTAACCTATGGGATCTTCTTCAAGCTACCAAATATCCTCAGAAGACCACAAAGGTTCCCAAAACCACCAAAAAAAATCAAAGAAGGATCTGTCACTTTCCTCATTGCCTTATCTTTAGATGGTAAAGCAGTGAAAAAGACAGTCTTGGTACAACATGGTTCCTTATTTCAGAGGACTGCAAGGTGAATGCCTCCATGCTATGCCCTCAGTATCTCTGCAATCTCCTGCAGACCCACAGACTATCTGAGACATCCATGCTCCTCCAATTTTACCCTCTTGTTCATTCCCAAATTTAATTGCTCCACCTTTGGCGGTTCTGCCCTCAGCTACCAATGCCCTGAAAATACAACATCAAGGTACAAACATTTCCCATAACATTTTCCATGGCAATTTTTACTCTACCATACAAAGCAGATGTCCTGACCGCCAAAAGTTATTTGGTGGTGATCAACTTTGTGTAAGGTGAAGTGGACAGGTCCGAAATGAATGTGACCAATGAAGGACTTGCAGTGAATGCACTGAAGCAAACCAAAACAAACTGTGGCAACCACATCATGTAAACTGCAAAGCTACCAGCAATACAAAAAGGACAATCTTTATAAAAATCAAAGGCTTATATTCATAGGCACTACTGAAATTCATTCAGAAATCAATCAAAAAATAATTCAACCTTAGCCTGGAATCTGCTCATGACTTTGCAACATGTGAATTATGGATTAAGTCACTTATTTTATGTACTGAATGGTTAATAGTTTCTCCAGTGAACCTCCTCCACAATCACATCAAATGAGACTTCTTCACTGCACGTTCAATTATCGCTATCATTTAGATGCATCACTGCAATCTGTAAAGGCAGGCAGGGACAGAAGCTATAAAGTGACAAGGCTGAAGATAATTAACTGGGATATTGAAATATGCCTGAGCTCAATCCATTTATCTGATAGTCTTTATCTCCTCTAATCCACCAAACCTTGTTCATGCCCCACTCCCAACAAAAGGTGACTGTGCCTTCAGCTACCCAAGACATACCTTAAATCTCCTCTACCTTGGCACCTTTCTACCCTCCTTTCTCATGTAAATCTGCTTTGCCGATCCTTCCTAGTTGATCCTCCTTTATGCTTAGCACCCCTTTCTGTGAAAAGAATTGGGATACTTTCCCACACAAAGTAGCAGTGTATATACCTCAGAATCAGACATATTATCACTGACATATGTTGAGAAATTTGTTGTTTTGTGGCAGCAGTACAGTGCAAGACATAAAAATTTGTTGGTTGAGAGGTTGTTGTTGCGACACCACTCAACCAGCCGATCTATCTCACTCCTGTACACCTCCTCATCACCATCTGAGATTCTACCAACAACAGTGGTGTCATCGGCGAATTTATAGATGGCATTTGAGCTGTGCCTAGCCACACAGTCATGAGCGTAGAGAGAGTAGAGCAGTGGGCTAAGCACACATCCTTGAGGTGTGCCTGTGTTGACTATCAGTGAGGAGGAGATGTTGTTACCAATCATCACTGACTGTGGTCTCCCTATGAGGAAGTCGAGGATCCAGATGCAGAGGGAGGTACAGAGGTCCAGGTTTTGAAGCTTGTTGATTAGTACTGAGGGGATGATGGTGTTAAATGTTCTGTAATCGATAAACAGCAGCCTGATGTATGTCTTACTGTTGTCTAGGTGCTCCAAAGCCGAGTGGAGAGCCAGTGAGATTGCGTCCGCTGTAGACCTCTTGTGGCAGTAGGCAGATTGCAGCGGGTCCAGGTCCTTGCTCAGGCAGGAATTAATTCTAGCCATGACCAACATCTCAAAGCACTTCATCACAGTAGATGTGAGTGCTACTGGGCAACAGTTGTTGAAAATACCTGCAAGATACTATTCTTGTACCAGGCCAAATGGGTTCAAATGAACAACATGAGCTGATCGTGAAACAATATCTTAAATAGACAATCTAATTTAAGTTGCAGGATAAATCTGACATGTTTCCGCGTGTTTCTGGAAATGGTGACACTGTTCAAATTGGTGCTGCAACATTCTGGATGCTCTGCCACGCAATGAGATTGTGCCTGATCTTTTACCTCAGTGTCACTTTCCTGAAATAACCCCAAAGACTGCACTAATTCCAAAGAGTCATCATCCTCTGGATGAACAAATTTCTCCTCATCTGTGTCTTGAATGGTCAACCCGGTATATTTAGACTGTGACTGCTCATTCTGGACACTCGAACCAGAGGAATCATCATTCCTGCATCTACTATGTCAAGCCTTGTAAAAATTTTATGTGCTTCAATTAAATCACCTCTCATTTTTCTATGGAGTATAGCTCCAGTCTATAATGTGCTTGAGGTGCAGTCTGTTTCTAATCATTAAGAGGTCAAAAATGAGGGCTTGAACATAAGTCAAGTTCAGTTAATTGTCATGTGCACAAGTACGGTGAAGTACAGTACAATGAAAAACTTGGTTGCAGCAGCATCACAGTAGGTACAGACAATGCACTCAATATAAATTATACATAAAAATTATACCATACAGTGAAAAAAGATTTGTGCAAAAGTAAGACCTTAGTGCAAAAAAAAGAGCAAAGACACAATTGAAGACAAGTTCATGGTGGTGAAAGACATGGTCCGTAGTGGGCAGGCATGGTAGTGTAGTGGGTAGTGTAATGCGATTACAGCGCCAGCAACCCCGGTTTAATTCCGGCCACTGTCTGTAAGGAGTTTGTACGTTCTCCCCGTGACTGCGTGGGTTTCCTCCGGGTGCTCCGGTTTCCTCCCACATTCCAAAAACGTACGGATTAGGAAGTTGTGGGCATGCTATGTTGGCGCCAGATGCATAGCGACACTTGCCCCTAGAACACTCTACACAAAAGATGCATTTCACTGCGTGTTTCGATGTACATGTGACCAATAAAGAAATCTTATCTAGTGTTCTCATTATTGGAGGTACCCAACAGAGGCAATGAAAATGCTGCCAAAGGTTCTTGACCCAAAACATTGACAGTCCATTTCCCTCTATTGATGCTGCCTGACCCGCTGAGTTCCTCCAGATCCTTTGCGTGTCGCCACTCAGAGGTTGAAGGAATTTGTTAACATGGTGGGTACATCTGATTAGACCTTCATGTAGGTAAATACCCATAAGGCCTGCCTGACTTGAACTGCTGTATCTTCCAGGTTTCAGCCAAGTTCAGAATGGGTAAGAGGTATTGTCCAAAACAGGCCAGCCAGTTTCATTCTAAAAGATACAGGAGCTCTGGTCACAGCTGGTGTGGGAATACAAAGCATACTATTTGTGTATATAGCACTACTCCTTATGAGGGCTCTGGGGGTTAACCTTGCTAGTCTGGCTGAGAAAGCATGCTATATTCTCAACCGCCTTCATGACTGGACATGAAGCTGAAATTGGGTGCAAAGTTCAACACCCAAGTGGTAACGTCCCTCACTTCAGCAGATACAAACACCCCATCTAAAAATTGTTTTCTAATTTAAGTGAAACCAAATCGGAAGCTTGAGATGCTTACTCATCTGTGTTATTGCTGCTAATTACCTGAGCAACACCACTGAGCAAATTATTCTAATCTACAGCTCCTTAAACAGTTCTGACTGGCACTAAATGCAAATCTTCTTATGTTGACCTCAACATATGCTACACAGGTTTATTGTGTACTGCTGATGGCAAAATTACTTCCCAGGAGTAAGTCCAGCTGTAGTACTGAATACATGTGACATCTTTTCTGTATCGAGTTAATGCCTTTAAGGGAGAACTAGTTAGAAACATCAACATACAACTTTTCCCTCTGCAGATACTGAGTTCTTCTAGTATTGTGTTTTTTGTTCCAGATTCCAGCATCTGAAGTTTCTCTGATCTTCAATAACAGAGACCATTTGGACTGAATAGCCAGTTTTGGGAATATATTCCCTGTGTAATTCTATGTAAAGTGTTCATTCCAAATAGCAATACATAGACATTAATACTGCAGATGCTGGAAATCTGAAATAAAAACAGAAATTGTTGGAAATCCTTGGCAGGTCAGGCAGTAGCTGTGTAGAGTGAATAGATATTAACAGTTCAAAGCACATTGTCTTTTTCCTGGAGAGGGGCTACTAAAAACAAGAAGACATAGTTTTAAAAGCAGAGGTGAGAGATTTAAAAGGGACATCAGGGGCAACTTCTTCATGCAAAGGGTGGTGTGTATTTGGAATGAGCTGCCAGAAATAGTGGTTGAGGTGGACACATTAGCAACATTTAAAAGCCATCTAGCTAGTACATGAATAGGAGAGGTTTAGAGAGCTCTGGGCCAAACGCAGGTAGATGGGACTAGCTCACTGGGCAACACAGTCGGCATGGAAGAGATGGGCCAAAGGGCCTGTTTCTGTGCTGTAAGACTCTATGAGTTCAGCTCAATGTTCTAATTAAGATTACCTACATGAAATATTGATGTTTTTCCCTCAAATTAAATGCTGCCTGTCCTACTGAGTATTTCTAGCACAAAACTAACTTTATTCATTTTAGTTAGTGCATTGAAACTTTACAGACGCGGATGGTTTTTCCTTTTGTTAGCAACAAGTAAAAATGCCAGAGAGGTTACTTGGCGTCTTCCACCAGACTCAAAGAAGAGGAGCATGGAGTATACCCGTAGTTTGTAACTTAACCCACAGATGTTATTAGATGATCGATTTTTTAAAAAGCAATACCAAAAGTACATCTCATAATAGTCTAAGGGTTTTGAAATGAATTCTTGCTGTGTTTTTTGATCTTTTAAGAAAAAATGTTTTCTTCATGGGGAATAAATGACTTCTCCATTTTCTTGTACCTTCTACTTTCAAATCTACGCAGAAACCTTGAAAACTACTGGAACTGGATGAATTAATGCTACTTCAACCATTAAAGTAAGCAAACCAGTGCCCTCAGGGACTGCACCTGCATTGCACGGTGGTGAAAACATTCAGCTTGAAGAATTGTGCCTTTACTATATATTGCTTCTTCAACTCCCAAGGAAAGGATGCTATTAACACAAAGAGAAGCTTCTCACACACTAACACAGGCTGAGATAATCAGTGATCACAAGGCGGGAAAATCTCCATGGTAGTTTGATGAATATCATGTGGGGTTAAAAATGCTCAAAATATGCATGTGAACACAATAATCAATGAGGGGAGGAAAACTCCAGTCCAGATGAAGGGTCTCGACCCAAAACGTCAACCGTTCATTTCCCTTCATAGATGTTGCCTGACCTGCTGAGTTCTTCCAGCATCTTGTGTGTTGCACAATAACCAATGAACTTGTGCTTGAAAGTGTATCTTTAATATGTTTATGAGACATGAGTGATACTGCCAGAGCTGTCCAATCTCGGATGCATTGAACCACTGGTAGTTTGGGTCTTTGTTTAAGTAGCTTGATGGAATATCTCATAAGGTAGTAAGATTTAACATGACAAGACATGATAGCTTGTCTGAGATCTTAGATTTTTCCTTACAATAAACATCTTACAGATGATCAGATTGCTTGAATACAACTTTGCAACCTGCTCACAAACTTCAGGGTTGTCAGTCAGCTGATGTAATTTCTACACCACATGTATAAAGCCCAGACAATGTGCAGCATTTTGTTCAATTTTAGCAACAAGGCTGAGCATCCCTTATCCTTGAATAATATGAATAATAGCCTATAGTTGTCGTCAATGAAAGTTCTTTTAATCAAGTTTGTAGAATTATATAACTAGTGTTGGCAGAAATTCATCTTGTGACATTGCACAACAGTGATATTCTAAATGGAAACAGAGTGTGCTGGCTACAGCCTTGATACCACTGATTGAGAATGTGCCCTGTGGGTGTAAATCTCAGCTTTATACAGAGTCTCTTCAGATGAATCCCTAGACCTAGTTCTTAATCAGTTGCAAATAAGACTAAGGTCTGTCCAAATAAGACTTGATTTCCTCCATTAACATAAATCTCAGTGTGAAAGTGCACAAGAACTGACATTGTGCAGAGAGCTCAAGAGAAAATGCTTCACTTAATGAGCAAGATTCTGCACAGAGTCCAGGCAGTTTGATCTCTGATATTTTTGGAAAACTAAAGGCTGCTTCTCCTTGTAGTTAGAATTGAACAGAATTCTCCATTCTCTGAGCGTTAGCCACAGCGGGGTAGAGTTGACTAGTGACCTTGAAGATCACAAGTTTGTTTTGCACCATGACAGGTTGCTAATTTGGATTCCAACAATCTGATCATTTAAACATAAGAAGTGGGAGCAGAAGTAGGCTATCCACCCTCTCTAGCTTACTCCACCATTCACCAAAAGCATGACTGATCTTCTATCTCAGTGCCACTCTGCAGCACATACCCCCTGATTCCCTTAATATCCTGAAATCTACTGATCTTTGTTTTGAACCTTGGGCATCTGTGGTAGAGGATTCCAAAGGTTCACCATCCTCCAAGTGAAGAAATTTATCCTCTCAGTCCTGAACAACCTATTGTGCCCCAGTACTAGGCTCCTCAATCAGAGGAAACATATTCCCTGCAGCTGGCTTGTTGAGCCCTTTAAGAGTTTTACATGTTTTGATGACATCTCCTCCCATTGTTCTAAAGTCTAGAGAATGATGCTAATTATCAGAAACACACAACTATGATCTTTAGGGAAGCTACGCCATGTCTGATAATTGAACCTTGCTGCCTTCTGAAGGCCACTTGCACAAAGATCTACATCACCACTGGTTCAGCACATCTCAGACTGGGCAAAGACATGGTGATGGCAGCATCTCCCAACTCTCAGGATTCACCTTTCTTCACAGCCTCAGTGCAGAGTTAAAACTTCTATAAATCAAACACTGCTAAAGGTTTTCATTTAGTTCATTTTCAGCATTCCTATTGAATCAGTTATTGTACTTGGCCAGACATCACACCAGATCACGTACATACAGATTAAATATTAACAAGCTGGATGAGAATGTAGCTGGGTTTGCTGAGCAGACTCACTTGCTCGCTCACTCAGAGTCAGTGAAGCCAGTTGACGGCCACTCTTCCTGTGCCTGCTTGCTCTCCCATAACAGCTGTTACTGTGATCCTCTTAGAACCATAGAACCATAGAAAACTACAGCACAGAAAACAAGCCATTTGGCCCTTCTAGTCTGTGCCGAAACATTATTCTGCTAGTCCCATTTACCTGCCCCCAGCCCATACCCCTCCAGACCTCTCTCGTCCATGTATCTATCCAATTTACTCTTAAAAGTTATGAGCGAGCCCACATTTACCACATCAGATGGCAGCCCATTCCACACTCCCACCACTCTTTGAGTGAAGAAGTTCCTCTAATGTTCCCCCTAAAACCTTTCCCCTTTCACCCTAAAGCCATGTCCTCTCGTACTTATCTCTCCTAATCTAGGTGGAAAGAGCCTACTTGCATTACCTCTGTCTATGCCCCTCATCATTTTGTAAACCTCTATCATATCTCCCCTCATTCTTCTCCGCTCCAAGGAATAAAGTCCTAACATGCTCAATCTTTCCCTGTAACTCAACTCCTGAAGACCCGGCAACATTCTTGTAAATCTCCTCTGCACTCTTTCAATTTTACTGACATCCTTCCTGTAGTTCGGCGACCAGAACTGCACACAATATTCTCAATTTGGTCTCACCAATGACTTATACAGTACTTCCGCATACTGTTGCTCATTTCTGACTTACGAACAGTTTGGGTTACAAACAGTTCTCAGGAATGGAACCCTGTTGTAATCTGGGGACTGCGTGTAGTGGTATTTTGGTATCACAGCAATATAGTAAAATTTCGACCAGCAGAAAAGCATTTCCTTTAAGTGTTACATTCCCCAGTCCACCTTCACTCAATATGTTATTCCCGCTGACCATGAAACTCTATAAGCACAGGTTACAGTATGATTACTAATCACTCAACACAATCTGCCCATTGTGCAACTTGAATTAAGTCAGGCCCTGGATGGCACTGAATGACGTTGTAAAAGAGCAGGCCACTGGACCCATCGTTCCCATTCTGGCTCTTTAACAGTTGATCAACTAGCGTTACTACTTTTTACATGGGTAGCAAATTCCTTTTCACTCTGCTTTCCCTACAATTACAGACAATGGAAACCAGATCACAACTTGTGCAAATTATATTTTCCTCACAGTCTGCACAGAAGCATTATCTGCTCCAATTTATCCAGTCAATACAAAGCTCTGAAAATGAATGTAAAGAGAGTCAAGCACATAGATGCAATCACAAGGAAGGTGTGCCAGCGTTTCTACTTTCTTAGAAGGTTAAGAAGGTTCGGCTTGTCACCGAACACTGTAACAAACTTCTACAGATATACTGTTGAAAGTATCCTGACTGGTTGCATCATGGTCTGGTATGGACTAATGGAAAATAAGAAGCCGCAGAGTAGTGGACTCAGCCCAGTACCTCACGGGCACGTCCCTCCCCACCATTGAAAATAACTACATGAGGCGCTGGCAAAAGAAAGCAACATCCATCATCAAAGATCCCCACAATCCCGGCCATGCCATCTTCTCACAGCTACCACCAGGCAGGAGGTACAGAAGCCTGAAGGCCCACACCACCAGGTTCAGGAACAGCTACTTCCCTTTAACCATTCGGTTCTTGAACCAACCTGCACAACCCTAATCACTACCTCAGTATAGCAACACTATGACCACTTTGCGCTACAATGGACTTTGTTTCTTTGTTCTAATTATGTTCTTTCTTGTATAATTTTGTTTATGTTTTTCTTGTGAATGTTGTGTCTCTGATGCTATGTGCCTGCGATGCTGCAGCAAGTAAGTTTTTCTTTGGACCTGTACATACGTGTACTAGTGCATGTGACAATAAACTCGATTTTATGACTTTTTACTCAAAGCACTTCCTTAGATATTAAAACATGCATCACAGTAACACTGAAAGCACTCACCTGTACCTTTCCCACCTGAGGGATTGCGAGGTTTTGCAGGAGCTGTTGGGAAAATAAATTTTGTTTTATTTTAGTCATGTGGCATTCATTGCAGCAAAACACCATGAACATTACTGTCATCAACCATTAGCACTGACATCTATCACATTGACATCTGTCTGTTCCATGGAATGTTTCCTTTTCAAACAGTGCGATATGTTCTTAAGTAGTCACTGTGGAAATGCCATTTTTTAAATAGAAATGGTGAGTAACGAACATATATTTTCCAAGGATAACGCAAGTTCATTGTCCATGCCTTGGTCAACTCTTCTGCCACCCAATCTCCCACACCACTCAGTCACCCAACCATCCCGAGCTGTCTGCCAATCCCACCTGCCACCCCACCCCGATAACCCAACCCACCTCTATCACTCCTAATTTCACAAACCCTACTTGCTCTGATTTGTCCGCCGCAAACACATTACTCTACACTCCCCTGCCTCCTCAGCTGCCCAATCACAACACCTCAACTCACAGACCCTTAAACATGACCAGCAATAAAAGTAGCCCCCTGCCCCACCATCACTGATCATTGGCACTGGATCCTCACTCTAACTGCAACTCCCAATCCATGACATTCCTCCCCACACCTCTGGAATCTTCTCCCCAACACCCTGACTGCGGGCATATCATAGTTCTTTCACACATTTTGCTACACCGTACGAAGGTATGTTCCAAGTTAGCCAGCCCAGGTAAAAATATCAGTGAAGGGCACTTCTGTGACACTTTAGGGTGATTCAGAATTAAAAACAGATGCTGATACAGCTGACAGTAACCACTTAATACACCTCTGCAGGCAACCAGGTAATTCTGAGCAAGATGTCTTACCACAGTGGTCATACATTAAAAATGTAGTCATTTTATATATGTTGAGAAGCAAAATTAAAACGTTTAATGGGGTCCATTGAAGATTTGATTGATCTTATATAAAATTAAAAATATTCCTCAATTTAACTGAGGGCACACAATCCAAGGTTGAAAGTAAAAGCCAGTTCAGCAGGTTTTGGAGTTACTACCACAAGGTGGAGACTGCTACCTAACAACAGAACTAGTGGAGACACTGGAGACTGCAGATGCTGGAACCTGGAGCAGAAATCAAGCTGCTGGAGGAACTCAGCGGGTCAGGCAGCATCTGTGGAGGCAAAGGATAGTCAATGTTTCAAGTCGAGGCCTTGCATCAGGATGGAATGGAAAACACCCAAAGCTGAAAAATCTCATTTTGTTTTTGAAGCCTAATTATGCTTGCTGCACTTTGCCATCTTGAACGAGGGTTGCATTCTGCAGTTAGGGAAAGGAATTCTGCAGCATTTAAATGATCAGACTGGGAAACCAAGTGAAAAGTGAGTTAAGGGTGCCAGAAGTGAGCTTGAAAAAACTACTGACTCAAATCAACTCAGATTCAAACCACCCTGTCGCTTTAAGAAAAAACCCCTGTGTACAGTGCTCATCTGTTCCATCCCTGTTTATCAAACTTTTAAAAGCTTGATGATCAGTGTAGTCTTAGATTTGACTATTCATTAAGTGATTTCAATTATTTTGGTACAAAGACAAATTTTGGTTGTATTCACCCTTTGAGCTATCTTTGAACTAAAAGGTCACTCTCTTCAGGATGGGGGGGGCAGTACACATGCACCTGTCCACATCAACGGTGCTGAGGTCGAGAGGGTTGACAGGTTCAAGTTCCTAGGAGTGAACATCACCAATAGCCTGTCCTGCTCCAACCACGTAGACGCCACGGCCAAGAAAGCTCACCAGCACCTCTACTTCCTCAGGAGGCTAAAGAAATTTGGCATGTCCCCTTTGACACTCACCGATTTTTATAGATGCACCATAAAAAGCATCCTATCTGGATGCATCACGGTTTGGTATGGCAACTGCTCTGCCCGTGACCGCAAGGAACTGCAGAGCGTTGTGGACACAGCTCAGCAGATCACGGAAACCAGCCTCCCCTCCATGGACTCTGTCTATACTTCTCGCTGCCTCAGTAAAGCAGCCAGCATAATCAAAGACCCACCCCGGACATTCTCTCTTCTCCCCCCTCCCATCAGGCAGAAAGCATGTACCACTAGACTCAAGGACAGCTTCTATCCCTCTGTTATAAGACTATTGAACAATTCCCCAGTATGGTAAGATGGACTCTTGACCTCACCATCTACCTCGTTATGACCTTGTACTTTATTGTCTACCAGCATTGCACTTCCTCTGTAGCTGGGACACTTTACTCTGCATTCTGTAGTGTTTTACCTTGTACTACCTCAATGCACTGTGTAATGAATTGGTCTGTATGAACGGTATGCAAGACAAGTTGTTCACTGTACCTCACTGTACCTCAGTACAAGTGACAATAATAAACCAATTTACCAAGTTTCAGAAGTCCTGTCAGTGCTTGGATGCCAGTGAGTGTAAACAATTTCCATTAAGTTATCTATGAATTGCTGTGGCCTTGTTGCATATACCTGGCATTTGACTTCGCTGGGCTCAAATCCCAGAGATGTGTTTCACTGAGAGTTTTACCATGGTCATACAGAACAAAAATAGGCCCTCAGCCCACCGAGTCCGCACTGACAACCAAACACCTATTTATGTTAATCCTACGTTAACTCTACACTACTATCCTTCCAGCTCCCCTCAGATTCCACCATTCATCTACACGAGGGGCCAATTTACAGTGGCCAACTAACCTATCATCTTTGAGATGTGGGAGGAAACTAGAGCATCCAAAGGAAACCCACATGGTCACAGGCAGATCATGCAAAAAAAAAATCTGCACTGACCATGTCGGAGGTCAGGATTGAACCTGGGTCACTGGATCTGTGAGACAGCAGCTCTACTGGCTGCACCATTGTGCTACCCCATCCTCTCACACAATTTTTATGTTGCCACACAGTAAAGCCAACTCCACAGTATTTGGCTCTCTGAATCACCAGCTAAATCTACAGGACAATCTGTATTTTGCATCCAATGTTGTTGAGAGCTTGCTCAGGTTTCAACTACTTCATAGTTGGCTGTAGCCAAATGTTCAACCCACCAGAGACAATCGTGAGGATAAAGATGGAATTCAATTGAAGAACAGGCACATAAACATTATTCTAGTGCTCTATCTTTCCTCTTGTCCTTTCTTTCAGTATTATAATTTGCTGATATTTGTTGTCCTTTATGATATCGGCTCTTACTTTAGTAGAGACAATGAGACAGAAACAACTACATAGAACAAATGGCACTGGAATAAGTGAAATGAACCAACCTGCCTGTGCTGGTGTTGGTATTCCATGCTTACTCCTTTTCCAGCTGCCTCACCCCTGCCTTTCACCATATCTTTCTATCCCCTTTTCTCTCTTCTACTCATCTAATTTGCTTTTGAAAACACGGTAGTGTAGTGGTTAGCTCAACGCTATTACAGCGCCAGCGATCGGGGTTCGATTCCCGCCGCTGTCTGTAAGGAGTTTGTACATTCTCCCCGTGTCTGTGTGGGTTTCCTTCAGGTGCTCCGGTTTCCTCCCACATTGCAAAGACGTACGGGTAGGTTAATTTGGGTTTAAAATGGGCCGTGCGGACTCGTTGGGCCGCAAGGGCCTGTTACCATGCTGTAAACAAAATCTAATTAATTAATTAATTAAATTTAATTAAACACCTTGCCATCTGGGTCTTAGTTATAGTCATAGAGTTATATAGCACAGAAACAGGCCCTTTGGCCCACATGGTCCATGCCGATCAAGATGCCCATCTAAGCTAGTCCCATTTGCCAGCTTTTGGCCCATAACCTTCCAATCCTTTCCAATCCATGTACCTGTTCAACTGTCTTTTAAAAGTTGTTATTGTACTTGCCTCAACCACTTCTTCAGGCAGCTCATTCCAGATAGATACCACCCTTTGTGTAAAAAAGTTGCCCCTCAAGTTCCTATTAAATCTTTCCCCTCTCACCTTAAACCTATGCCCTCTAGTTCTTGATTCCCCAACCCTAGGAAAAAGACTGAGTGCATTCACCCTATCTATGGTTGGTAGCACATCCAAGCATCTGAGGCAGAAGACCGGGAGTGCAAGTCACTGGGAGACAACACTGCTGCCTTTTGCTAGATATGTTAAATGAACACGCTATCTGCTCTCACAAGGGGAGTACAAAAGGTGGCAAGGCAATCCTTCAAAGAACACTAGCGGAGTCATCCTTAGTCCGCTGCCTAACTTCTGCTCATCATCGCACTTTTCCATGGGAGCTTTGCAGAAATTGTCTGCCGTGATTTCTAGAATGCTTCTGCTTCAAAGTGCAAAGGTCACAAAAGGTGCAAATCATTCTTTTCTTTTAACCACTTCCTGTGGTAGCGAGTGCTGCATTTGTCCTAAACTCCAAGTAAAGGAATTTCGCCTTGCTTACTTACTGGATTTCTTAGTAACTCTCTTGCACTTATTGGAATCTGAGACAAGCAGAAACACTCTCTACACCATCTACTCTGTTGAATCTTAAGGAACTCAGCTCAAAGCCTTTGCTTTTCTAAATGAAAATTTCCCAAACTGTTCACTCTTTCCTGAAAACTCATCCAGGAAACTACTGGGAAATTAAGTAATACTTGTGTTCCTTTCCCATATGCCTGCCCTCACACACATCCAGGTACACAAAATGACGGCAGAGGTGGTTTCGGAGAGAATCTCAAACAATGCCACTGTTGGAACATTAAATACAATCCCTGGCAGCTGTCTCTTTGCCTGTTGAATAACAAATGCTCTCCTAATGACTGCAGCTTTCACAGGTGGAACTGGCAATGCTGGCTGGAAGCTTAACAGGATTTAATGAAGAACATTTTTCAGTTGGCTGATCCAGGGCAAGTCGAAATGTGATTCCAATTAGAGGCTTAACAAGAGGCAGAGGACAATAAAAGCAATTGTAGAGGCTGGAGTTTTACGAATCATTCTGCTAATAACGTCAGTCCACAAGGGAGAAAGCATTTTAACGCGGGCCTTAAGAAAACAGTTGATTTCACCTCATTGGTCCCGCAGTTTGGATGCTGATATGTGACAGATCAAATAAAAGTCTATTGCTTTCTTTGCCTCTAGGATATGTATGGCTTCTTTTAATCCTGCACTGTTCTCTGGTACTAACCTGGAAGGATTTTCTGAATGTGTATGGCTTTAAGTATATTAAAAAAAATTATTTTCTTATAAATTTCAAGAAATTTTATGCAAAATCGCAAGGTATTGAGGGAAATTCCCAAGACATCTTAAGAAAAATCTCAAGGCATTTTCTATGTATATTAAGAGCAAGAGGGTATTCAGAGAAAGAGCAGGGCCCATTAGGGACCATAGGGACAATCTGTGCGTGAGGTTTCAAATGAATATTTATCATCTGTATTCACCAAGGAGAAAGACATTGTAGGTGCATATTTCAGGGAGGGAGATGGGAATAGTCTAGAGCATGTTAACATTTAAAACAAGGTTGTATTAGATGTCTTAAAGGGCATAAAGGTAGACAAATCCATGAGAAGCAAGGGAGGAGATTGCTGGGGACACAAGCAAGACTGCAGATGCTGGAACCTGGAGCAACACAAATAGTGCAGGAGGAACTCAGCGGGTCGAGCAGCATCTACGGAGGGAAATGGACAGTCGACGTTTTGGGTCAAGACCCTACATCTGGATTCTAGTCGACCCGCTAAGCTCCTCCAGTGCTTTTTGTGTTGCTGCAGGAGATTGTCGGCGCCCTGATGGAGGTTTTTAAATGAAGTGCCAGATGACTGGAGGACAGCAAATGAGGCACCTTTATTCAAGAAGGGCAGGCAGGGAAGAACGAGGAAACTACAGGCCAATAAGTCTAATGTCAATACAGAGGTTATTGAAACAAATTCTGAGGACAGATTTAATCTACACTTGGAAGAGCAGAGGTTGGCCAGGGATAGTTAGCAAGGATCTGTTGATGACAGACCCTGTCGGTTTAATTTGATAAGAGTAGTTTTGAAGAAACAAGAAGATATATTGATGAAGACAGTGAGCTTGAAGTGGTCTACATGGGCTTCAGCAAGACAAGGTCCCACAAGGAATATTGGAACTGGAATTGGTTTATTATTGTCACTTGTACTGAGATACAGTAAAAAGCTTGTCCTGCATACCGATCATACAGATCAATTCACTACACAATGCATTGAGGTAGTACAAGGTAAAACAATACAGAATGCAGCATAAAGTGTAACAGCTACAGAGAAAGTGCAGTGCAGGTAGACAATAAGGCGCAAGGTCATAACAAGGTAGATTGTGAGGTCAAGAGTCCACCTTATTGTACCAGGAAACTACTCAATAGTCTTATAAGAGCGGGATAAAAGGTTAGAACTCATGGAATACAATGCAAGTTGGCAAATTGCATCTGAAATTGGCTCGGTAAAAGGAGGCAGGGGATGAGGGAGGAGAATTGTTTCGTGATTGGAAGCCTGTGACCAGTGGTGTACCACAGATATGGGTGCTATGACCGTAACTGTATGTCATACACATTAATGATTTCAATAGGAATGTTGAAGATATGATTGGAAGATTGCAGACAACACGAAAATTCGCAGTGTTACTGATAGTGAAGAGGATAGTCTTTGCGGGTAGAATAATATTTATCAGATAGCAAAGTGGGCAGAGCAATGGCAGATGGAATTTAATCCCGATCAGTATGAGGTGATGCATTCTTGGAAGGATTAATAAAGGTAGGATGTACACCATGAATAATAGGGCCCTACTGAGTATTGACAAACAGAAGGACTTGTAGACTTGGTGTACAAGCCTATAGATCCCTAAAGGTGACAGCATTGGTGGACAAGGTGTTGAAGAAGCCTACAGGATGCTGGCCTTCAGTAGCGGGGCACAGAAGAGCATGGAGGTTCAGGGTACAACTTTATAAAACTTTGGTTGGGCTACAGCAGTTCTGGTCACCACACAAGAGGAAAGGTGCGATTGCACTGGAGAGGGTACGGAAGAGATTCACCAGGGTATTGCCTGGAATGAAATGTTTGAGTTAGGAGAGACTGGACTGGCCGGGTTTGTTTTCCTTTGAGCAGAGTTGGTTAAGGAGGTGGATCTGATAGATAAAATTATAAGGGGCATAGATAGCATGGATAGTGTGAAACATTTCCCTGTGACACAGACGTCTAAACCCAGTGGGTTTAGGCTTAAGGTGAGGAGTATGAGGGCTAGAGGGGATCTGAGGCGTTCATTAGTCGGGGTATTGAGTTCAAGAGCCACGAGGTGATGTTGCAGCTCTATAGAACTCTGGTCAGACCACACTTGGAGTATTGTGTTCAGTTCTGGTCGCCTCATTAAAGGAAGGATGTGGAAGCTTTAGAGAGGGTGCAGAGGAGATTTACCAGGATGTTGGCTAGATTGGAGAGCATGTCTTATGAGGGTAGGTTGAGCGAGTTAGGGCTTTTCTCTTTGGAGAGAAGGAGGATGAGAGGTGACTTGATAGAGGTGTACAAGATGATAAGACGCATAGATCGAGTGGACAGTCAGAGACTTTTTCCCAGTGCGACAATGGCTAACAGGAGGGGGCATAATTTTAAGGTGATTGGAGGAAGGTATAAGGGGGATGTCAGGGGTAAGTTTTTTTCTACAGAGAGTGGTGGGTGCGTGGAACGCACTGCCGGCAGAGGTTGTGGGGGCAGATACATTGGGGACATTTAAGAGACTCTTAGATAGACACATGAATGATAGAAAAATTGGGGGCTATGTGGGAGGGAAGGGTTAGATAGATCTTAGAGCAGGATAAAATATCCGCACAACAACTGTGCTGTATTGTTGTATGTGATCAGCAGGAGGCAGTGTTTGCAGGAGGTTATCAGCAAAACAACATTGTCTTATCCCCAGGCATGAGATGGGCTTTGTCTATTTAAGTACTTTGTACAAAACATCACAAGCTATAAGATCTGTGTCAGGACTAAGGAGTAAGCTCTACGTGACCGTTACGAGGCATTCACGAGAAACAAGTCATTTTATTGTTTTATTTTACTAGTTCTTCTTTTGCAAAAGTGCAGTGTTTCTGTGACCTTGTAGGCACGTAGAAACAACTCGGCTAATTTCAGATAGCATTGCAATTAGTGGCCAGAGCAGACAGCTTGATGTTCTGCCAAAGTTGTCTGCACTCAATGAAATGTGGATGTGAGATTTCAAATCATGAGCAATAAACATGAGCTATTGCCTTGGGGACAAGAACATAAGTGTGGTTAAAAGCAGCAAGCTGTGTCTATCACATGGACCACAGGGGAGAGCCAAATGCCTTTAATATCTTGCTCATCTATTTTGCTCCTTGCTGTGGGATTTCTAAGTATTTTCTCTTGCTCTCAAGGGACAGAAAGTAATAGACAACAAAGCCAGGGACATCCCTAGATGTGGAGCAGCTGTGAAACCCCAATGTAAAAATATGGCATTGTAATTCTTATAGAGGGGTTTCCATTTGCTTTGAATGCTGGGATAGCTCAGACTCCATTGCAATCCCCCTTTTCTGCCCACTATCCAGAAATCAACAGTTTAGGGTAAAAGTGGGGGAAGGGGGAAATGGTGAAATTCACAGATTGGCAATCCTGAGTGATCTCTTTTGTGATCGAATGGGGAAGTTTGTGTTAGACAAGTTTCCAAAGATCTAAATGTATTTAGAAATCAGCACTTTCAGCAAGCATCTGGACTGTGCAATCATAGGAGGGGCAGTTGGGATGGGGTGGGGTCAAAGAGAGGGCAGGGAAAGGGGGACTTTTGATGGAACAAGGAAGCAGCTCTCCTCTGTGTAATAAAAGTACAGTGGCTTGGCTGGTGGGGGGTTTGGTTAGACGTTGCTAAATTACAGTAAGGGAAGTGTTTAAAGACTCAAGGCTCCTGCAGCAAAATGACTGAATGCTGGACAGAATCCAACTGAAACCATGGCTTTACTGCCAGAGAGAATTGCAGCTCTGTAAGTGGATCAGCTTTGTTTCTGCCTTGTATCACCGAACTGCAGCCATGTATGTCCTAGACATTACACACACTGGATTTGTTTCCTCATTCTTGTTAATTTGTTTTTCCACTAACATGGGCTGCTGGCTCCCTTGAGTGACCTTGCCTGCACGTGAACACATCCAAGGCTGGCAGCTGTGTCAGCCACCTCCTGAATGATCTCTTTTAGGCTCCGTCCCCAGCAATATTTTGCTACCACCCTGGCAGGCGGGAATGCCTGGAGGTTAATCAGTAATGAAGAACTCCTTTTATTGCAACCTTGCACTGGACTTGCTCAGCTACAACAACATATTGGCCCTATTAGCACTACCCTCACATGGACTCAGCCCTGGAGAAGTACCTAGACAGGCGCATTTGTGCGTTTTGAGTCACATACGCAGTACTTCAGTAATGAGACTGTGCTCATCAACTTCAATTCAGGAATGGAAATTGGCAGTCGGAGATAGTCCACAGAATTCAGAAAGTCAGGAGGCATGGGGTCTAGGGAAACTTCGCTGTATGGATTCAGAACTGGCTTGCTCATAGAAGACAGAGGGTGGTGGTAGATGGAGTGTATTCTGCCTGGAGGTCGGTGACTAGTGGTGTTCTGCAGGGATCTGTTCTGGGACCCCTGCTCTTTGTGATTTTTATAAATGACTTGGATAATGCCTGGATTGGAGAGCATGTCATTTAAGAGACTCTTAGATAGCCACATGAATGATAAAGAAATGGAGGGAAGGGTTAGATAGATATTATAGCAGGATAAAACGTCGGTAAAACATCGTGGGCCGAAGATCCTGTACTGTGCTGTAACGTTCTGGGTTCTATGAATTAGAATTGGTTTATTATTGTCACATCTACTGAGGTACAGTCAAAAGCTTGTCTTCCATACCGTTCATACAGATCAATTCATTACACAGTGCATTAAGGTAGTACAGGGTAAAACAATAACAGAATGCAGAGTAAAGTGTCACAGCTACAGAGGAAGTGCAATGCAGGTAGACAATAAGGTGCAAGGTCTTAACGAGGTAGACTGTGAGGTCAAGAGTCCATTTTATTGTACTTGGTATAATAATGAGAGGCTTTGAACCCACTCCACCAACTTCCAACAAAGCCTGCATTGCAATACATCCAGAAGCAATAGTAAGATAACTCTTTCACACACTGTGGTAGATTCTTGTTCACTTTCCCAACAATGCATTCATGCTAATAGTCTGCATCACCATAATCAATCCGCTTTCTTTGATGTAAAAGGATCACGTTCCAATGGGGCCACAAGGGAGCAGTCATCTCGGAACATACAAGCTATGGATGCTTCACATATGTTAGTCTGTTAAATTATAAATAGGGGGTAATGTGTCTTGATCCATTAGACGTTCTATGCTCTTCCCTATTCTGAACAATTAAACAGCCTCTTGATATTCAATGCAGTTACTTGCATTAGCCTCAGTATTATCCTTGGATGAGATAGGATGATTAGACGATGATCTAGGTGCAAAAGGCTGGCATTCAACAGAGGCCATTTAATGCAGATAAATGTAGTGTTATGCAGAGGTGGGGTTTACACAAATATTTGCATAACATGCAGTATCAGGGACATCTGGACTGTTATATGGAAGGAAGAGCTTGGACATGGGTCGTTATGTTGCAGTTGTACAAGACTCTCGTGAGGCTACACTTGGAGTATTGTGCACAGTTTTGGTCACCCTATTATGGGATAAATATCTTTAAACTGGAAAGAGTGCAGAGAAGATTTACAAGGATGCTGCCAGGACTTGAGGGCCTGAGTTATCGAGAGAGGTTGGGCAGACAAGGACTTTATTCCTTGGAATGTAGGAGGCTGAAGGGTGACCATAGAGGTGTATAAAATTATGAGGGTTGAATGCACACAGTGTTTATTCCCAGGGACGGGGAACTACAAGCTAGAGGGCATAGGTTTAAGGTGAGAAGTGAAAGATTTAATAGGGACCTGAGGGGCAACTTCTTCATACAGAGGGTGGTGCATTAATGGAATGAGCTGCCAGAGAAAGTGGTTGAGGTAAGTACAATAACAACATTAAAAGACGTTTGGATAATTAGATGGATAGGAGAGGTTTGGAGGGCTATGGTCCAAATGCAGGCAAATGGGGCTAGCTTGGTGGGCACCATGGCCGGCATGGATGAGTTGGGCCGAAGGGCCTGTTTCCATGAGGTATTACTCTATGAATCTCTGACTCTTATTAACCTCAGTACCACAAAGCTATCATAAAGACAGAGGAGAAGATTATAAATGGATCCATCACATTCCTGGCTGCCCCTCTGGTCCTACTCTCCATAAACTCCATTTCATCCAGAACTCTGCCACCCTCATCTTAACTTGAAGTCCACTTCACCCACCACCCCATGCTTGCTGGTCTATACAAAATCCCAGTCAAGCAAAACCACAATTTGGAATTTCTTGTCCTTGTTCTCAAATCCCTCCCATAGGCCAACTTCTCCAACTCTTTACATTTTCTTCCAGGTCTTCAACTCCCTTAAGGATCTGCACTTTCCTAATTGTGGCCTCTCACTCACTTTTGAACTTAATGACTCCGTCACCTATGGCCATACCTTCAGCTTCAGAGGCCCCAAGCTTTGAAGTCTCCTCCCTTGAGCCCCTAGCTATCCTTCAGGTCTTCCTCAAAACCAGTGACTTTTACACTTCAGCCATCTGCCCTTATACCTTGTAGCTTGATGTTAATTTTTTATTGATGCTCCCGTGAGCACCTTTGGCATTTTTGTAACATCAAATCTACAGGTAGTTCTGCTGTAATGTGAGTTTCCATAACGCAAATTGGTTATAACATGATTGATGGATTAGGGAACGTTATTTGCATTGGTTACAATGCAATCAGAACTGGGAATATTTAAATCTGTGCTTTGAAGGCAACTACAGCCTGCTCTACTACAACACAGTTTTCTATAAAGCGAGGATCCTTAGGAACATAACCATTGCATTATAGCAGAACTACCTGTACTATATAAACAGAAGGTTTTGTTGCTTTTTTTTACTTGAACAACAGCATACAAGACATACGAAGACTGTGTGTTTTTCTTTAAGATTTCAAATGGAATACTGGGTTTAGTTTAAGAGTTTTCACAGTGAGTGAAAAAATATCCTAGCTGGGGATTCAGGCAGAAATCACCAGATTTATAAGAGTGTGGAGTTCCTTAAACTGGAGCTTCAATAAAATCAAAGAAAATATGAGTTAGGAAATCAAAAAACTGCAGATACTCTAAATCTGAGATAAAAGCAGAAAATGCTGGAAATACCAAGCAAGTGAGGCTGCACAGGTGGAAAGTGAAACAGTTAAAGATTTCAGGTCAAAGAGCCTTCCACAGATGCTGCCTGACCTGCTAATTTTGGCAGCATTTTCTGCTTTTATTTTAAAGTTTCAGTTAGTTTTTCTTTCTATTTTCCAAATCACTCAATCCGATCAGCTTCTCCAATGTTAAAATTGAGTCCTCTTGCATGTTTTAAAGTAACGGGGATGAAGAGTTATTTATTTTTACATGGGAATAGCATGAACTTCAGGGAGATCTGACTGATGTCTTTGTGATAACAGAAGAATTAGATCTGGTCCACATGGATGGGTTGTTTGAATGAAAGGTTCTGGAGGACCAGGGGAATTGCACATAACATGTAAGGTTAGATGTCAGAAGAGTTTTCTTTTCACTGGTCATTAACCTTTGGAACCAGTTGCCAGCTGCTGCTACTACTGTGGATTCTTTGTAAGTATTCCAAGGGAAGCCGGGTGATTTTCCGGCTGGCTTGTCACCTCAGAACGTGAATGGTAGCCTGTGTGTTGGTGGATGCGTCTCCCTGAATGTGCTTGATCATTTCTTGGGATTGGAGTGGAATTTTTTTGCCTTTCCATTGGTCCCCCTTTCATTGGTTCTGCCAGGAGATTACCCAGCTGCTTATGGGGTGAGGAAGCTGGCAGTGGAGAGAGAATTGGGGGTCAGGGTGCGGCTGGGAAGCCCAGACCATTTTGTTATGGTTTGGCTTTAAAGAAATCCTTAGAACATAGAACACTACAGCACAGCACAGGCTCTTCGGCCCACAATGTTGTGCTGACATTTTATCCTGCTCTAAGACCTATCTAACCCTTCTCTCCCACATAGCCCCCTATTTTTCTATCATTCATGTGTCTATCTAAGAGTCTTTTAAATGTCCCTTTCTCAAACCTTTCTCAAACACAGTCAAAAATATATTGTTTCCAGCTAATGTGGGCACCACCCTCTGTGTGAAGAAGTTGCCCCTCAGGTCCCTTTCAAATCTTTCACCTCTCACCTTAAACCTAGGCTCTCTAAGTTTTTAGTTCCCCTTCCCTGGGACAGACTATGTGCGTTCACCCTATGCCCCTTGTCTTCCTTGGCTGTAGAGGTTGCTAGTTTGAGAGGTGGTGTCACAGTCGCCTAGACGAGTAACTGCATTGTATTTTGCAGATGGCACAAAATGCAGCCAATGTGGGCGGGGGGAATGTTTAGGGAGGTGGATGTGGTGCTGATCAAGCAGGCTGCTGTTGTCCTGGATGGTAGTGAGCTTTCAGTGATGGAGCTATGCTCTGGGCAAGTGGGAAGTACTCCATCCTTCTCCTGGCCTGTGCTTTCTGCGGAGGGTTTAATGGTGGGTTTGAACTCTTGATCTGCAGGCTGCCGTGTCTGCAGAACACGAATCGCACTACCCATCCCTCAGCACACTAATGCTTAAGCCTTGCTTTTCAACGTTGTACAGAAACATCAGGTAGGGCAGGCATGGTGGTGTAGCAGTTAGCGTAACGCTATTACAGCGCTAGCGACCCGGGTTCAATTCTGGCCACTGTCTGTAAGGAGTTTGTACGTTCTCCCCGTGTCTGCGTGGGTTTCCTCCAGGTGCTCCAGTTTCCTCCCACATTCCAAAGACGTAGGGGTTAGGAAGTTGTGGGTATGCTATGTTGGCGCCAGAAGCATAGTGACATTTGCAGGCTGCCCCTAGTACACTCTACGCAAAAGATGCATTTCACTGTGTGTTTCGATGTACATGTGACTAATAAAGATATCTCATATCTCATAATGTCAAGTTATTCACCAGACTATTATCAACTAAATCCAAATTCAGAGAGCCCAGTCCTTACCAAGTTTCCTGAAAATTATTTATTTCCATTTTTTTGGCTGGGTGACAACTCTAATCCCTAGACATCAGCCAATATTCCTAAACAGACTTGGTTCTTCTCTGCTACCCAATCAAAGCCCACCTCTTCTGAGAAACTTCCTCCAATCCCCAGTTGCACACAGCAGCAGATCTGAGGTTATAGACTCAGTGGGATAATGGATTAAGTCTGCAACCATCACACTAATACGGTGTGATAGAGCTCTGCTTTGCTGTGCGATGTCTGACCACTACTAATTTATTGCATTGACCATTCTACCATCTCTGCAATCTCTGGTGGTGTCTAAAAATGTCCAAGACACAGTTTAGACTAAATCTCTTTCTGCATTACAATGCTGCAAGATTTAGTACTCAAGGATTTCATTACTCTTCATGAACTCGAGTAAAACCACCATTGTGCAGTTTTGAAACTGAAATAGAATTATGCATAGCTAGAAGTTTGATTCTCCATCTTGTGAAAAACCACGTGACACTCATACAAAAACAAGGCACAGGGTCTCAAATTCTGAACTTACTTGGGCTCAAGGTGGTACCATCGGGGAGGGCATCTTCTAAGTTAAAAGAGTCATCACCTAAAACTGAAGCAAAATGTAAAATATTAGAGACATGTTACAAACATTTCATCGGGTCTTTTTTTTTGTTACAAATCACTGTTGTATGAATTTACACATCAGGAGGAGGAGGAAGCCCACACAGCTCTTCCAGACTGCTCTGCATTTCACTAACATTATGTCTAACATGACTGCAATCACAACTCTGCATTCTCATCTTCAGTCACCTTTCAGCCAACAAGGATCTATCTGTCTCTGCCTTAAAAATATTCAAAGACTTTGCATCCACCACCCATTCCAAACGCTCATGACCTTCTATGAAAACAATTTCACCTCATCTTTGCCTTAAATGGGCAACCTCTTGTTGTTAAACAGTGACCCTTGATTCTAGATTCTCCCACAAAAGCAATCATCCTCTCCACAACCACTGTATCAAGATCCCTCAGGGTTTCAATGAAGCCCCCTCTCATTCTTCTAAACTCATACAACCCTAGCTTGTTCAACCTTTCCTCAGAGGACAACCCACGCATTCCACATATTAGTATAGTAAACCTTCTCTGATCTGCTTCCAACACATTAACATCCTTCCTTAAGGAGATCAGTACTCCAGATGCAGTTTCATCCCTGCCCTACGTAACTGAAGCACATTCTCCTTACTTCTGCATTCAATTCACCTAGCAATAACATTTTGTTAACTTTCCTAATCATTGACCTAATTGACCTGCCCATCTCCACTCCTCCCTCCTTCCTCCCCCCCCCCCCAACATCTTTTATTCCATGGTCCACTGCCCTCTTCTACTGGATTCCTTCTTCTTCAGCCCTTGGCCTCTTCTACCTATCAGCTTATTACATCTTCTCTCCCTCTCCCACCCACCTACCTTCCCCTTCTCACTTGAACTCACCTATCCCCTGCCTGCGTGTGCTCCTCCCCCCCCCCCACCTTCTTATTCTGGCTTCTGCCCTCTTCCTTCCCAGTACTGATGAAGGGTCTCGGCCTGAAACGCTGACTGTTTATTTCCCTCTGTGGATGCTGCCTGACCTGCTGAGTTCCTCCAGCACTTTTTGTGTATTGTTTCTAGTGCTAGTGGATAGTATACAGGTACTAGGACATCCAGATCCCTCTGTTTCTCAGAGCTCTTCAGTCTCTCAACAGTTGTTTTTTTTTACTTTTTCTGCCAAAATAATATAACTTCACATTTTCTCATAATATAGTTCATCTGCCAGATCTTTGCCCATTCACTTAACCTATCTATATCCCCCTGTAGGCTCTTTATGTCCTCATCACCTTACTTTCCAAGCTAAATTGTGTAACCAGCAAATTTAGCAATCATAACTTCAGTGTCTTCATTAAGGTTTGTAAAATTATAAAAGGTTAAGCCCCAGCACTGACCCTGGTAGTACACTTCGTCAACCAGGTAAAGATCCATTATACCTCTTCAGTTTTCTATTCGTCAGCCAATCTTCTATCCATGCCTAGATGTTACTTCTTACACCATTCACTTTTATTTTCCATAAGAACCTTTGATCCAAAACCTCATCAAGTTAATTGTTGACAATATTTCTCCAAGCAAGTTTTTCCCATAGTCTACTCATGATGTGAATGTGTTGTCCAACACAGGCAAGATGGATATCATTGAGAACATTGTGTGGAATTCCAAGGGTTCTTGGTATTGCTTCACTCTAAGCACTTGGATTTAACCTCTGTCCAAAAGAGCACTGGGCTCCATCTCATGTCCAGCAAGAAGTCAGCACTTCTGTTAAATAGAACATGATAAACCCTTCTTTTCTAAGGCATACTACAAATTTTTATACAATAAGTGTAATTTCTATTACACTCTTACAAATTTCTGTCATGTACGGTGGAGAGCATTCTGACTAGTTGCAACACAGCCTGGTATGGAGGTTCCAATGCACAGGATCGCAGAGGCTTAGCCAGCTCCATCGCGGGCACAACCCTCCCTACCACCGAGGACATCTTCAAGAGGCGGTGCCTCAAGAAGGCAGCGTCCATCACTGAGGACCTTCACCATCTGGGACATGCCCTCTTCTCGTTACTACCAATGCGGAGAGGGTACAGAAGCCTGAAGACCCACACTCAACAATTCAGGGACAGCTTCTTCCCCTCCACCATCAGATTTCTGAACGGTCCATGAACCCATGAACACTACCTCATTATTCCTTTTTTGGCACTATTTATTTATTTTTGTAAGGTATAGTAATTTTATGTCTTTTGCACTGTACTGCTGCTGCAAAACAACGAATTTCATGTCATATAAGTCAGTGATAATAAATCTGATTCTGATCCTTATTCACTACAATTGCCTGGTGACCAAATACAATATACCTAATTTATTCCTTCTGCATTGATCATTTTATTAATTATTTTCATCCAATAAAAAATCAATTCTCAAAATCTGTTCTAAATGCCCCACTGATAACTTGCTTTCAATGATGAAGTCCAATCACATTAACGATTGGCTATACAACATACACCAGACTGACTATGCTCGATCTGCCCGCAGTATGCAAGTACATCTAGGCCAAGCTAGTAACATTCACCTCTCACCAATGTTTTCCATCTGTCATCTGGTTCCATGCTCCACCTCCCTCCAGCGTCCTTCCCATGTAAAACAGCCCCTTGCCTCCTCTGTGGCTTTGCTGCTGTCAAGAATGCAGTCTCCTCAAACTGCTGGAGTTGCTGTCTGCTCACTCACCAGCAGGAGGTGTGCTTGCAGAGGAAAAGGCTGACAACCCTTTGTCCCTGCTTTCTGCAGACAGAGACTACAGCATGAGCAGCTTAAAGAAAGAAAAGGGTGCCAGAGAAATCTTCTACCTAAGTAAGCATGCCAGTGAAGACAGGATCTATTTAATGCTGTTCAATTAAGACAGATGCTAACATGCTTCTGTTCAAGAAAGGATCACACAGAAGAAAATGGCTTCACGGTTGACAAAATAAAAAACTGGCAAGGCATAGATTTGATGCAAAATATTTTAAGTGGCCTAATCTGTATGACTGAAGTTACAAAACATGAATGTGTTTGTAATGTTCCCAGGTATAAGGGTTTAAGTGTGGAATGTCTGTATGTTCTATACATTCATACCCTGTTGCATAGTGAGGAAGCTGATGTGTCTGTGATTATTCCTTCAGGTGAGAAGCAATAGATTAGATGCTTGCCTGATTTCATTAAAGCACAAAATGGATACTAGTGCCCTTGCTGGAATGTTTGCTGGAACGTACTGCGAGATCATCTAGAATCCCCATCATAGCTTTCACATAAGGGGACAGAATTTGGGGAGTCGACTAACCTTCCGTTCCTTGCAGAGGGACTGCCCCTTATTGGTGATCCAAGTGCTCCAGGGTCTTTACTCAAGTGATCTTATTTGTGCACAAGCCTAAACAATAAGTTATTAGAAGGCTTCTTGTGACTTGAGCCCCATCTGTTCTCTCCAGACATCTACACATGCTTTCTCGCTACTGATAGGATAAGGGAACAGGTAACCTGCTGGGCTTTTTAATTCTCCTCTTCATCTCAGAAGAGCTAACAGATTATTATAACTGCCCTATAGCTACCCAAGGTAGATCAGCTGGCCAGGCACATGCCAGGAAAGTCTTCAAAGAACCTTATATAAAATGTCACTAACTGAAATAACCTCTTCTGGCAAGCCATGCATAAACAGTCAGCCATCAGCACTCTTGACAGAAGGGGTATGTGAGCCACTACTGCTATCATGCAAGCTGTCTCAGCATAGTAAACCACAGTGCTAAAGCAGGGCAGGCAGCCAAGTCTGTGTGCTGTGTATAGCATTGCCACCCAATTCTATGATCTCATAGTTGGAAGGGTGCCAGTTCATTCTTTTGTTTGCTGCCTGTAACTTATTGAATAACCTTAATTGTCAGTCTGAAATACTGTATAACTTAGACATCCCTTCATTTGCAGCATTAACTGGTCCTGAACATTTATTTTACACTTTGCACTTCTCAGAAGGTTGTTACAGTGATGTTTTTTTCCCCCTGCTCTAAGTGTGGAAGTAGTCAGACTGTTCAGTGAGATTTGATCTGAATACCTGCACCCATTTCCCACTCTGCTCCATCCCTACTGTTCTTGGGCACATTACAAAAGTGGCCATAAATTCCACACCAATAATTAACACATGGTCCAGATTTTTAACTTAGATGAGCAGTAATTATTTCCATTCATAACAATGGATTATGAATAAAAAAATGAAGTGCTTGTGGGTGTTCTATCACAGAAGAATTCACAGTGTATGGAGGAAACTCGTGCAGTTCCCTGTGGTTGTGAACTGTAGTAACCTTTAAGCTTTACAAACAATCTAAAGTCCAAACTCCCAGTTATATCCTCTTTGTCCAGCCACTTGCTCAAGGTGAATCAGCATGTGCTAAGCTTTGGTGTCCTATTTCACTCCCTTGATTTCAAACCTCACATCCAGCACATGGACTGTCTGATTTTATCTCTACAGCATCTCCAACCTCCACCTTTACCTCACACCCTCTCCTGCTGATGCAACACTCATCCAGGCCATTGGCACTTCCAGCCTAACCCATCGTGATTAGTGTAAAACCCCAGAGACAAAGTCCTTCAGCACCATCTACGTTGCATGTGGTATGGAAAATGGATGGGCAATGTGGCTGAAATTGGAAATGAATTCAACAGGCTTAAATGCAGACGACTTCCACTACTGAGGGAAATTGTGAATGAACGGGCACTGACTTAAAACTGGGGCTATGCTATTTAGGGCTAGAACCCAGAAGCCTCAAGAGGTCACAGAAAACCCAAAAGACTGTGGGTACACAGACAACTGGTGAGTTTTCAGACCTGAGATTTATGTTAGGTAAATGCACAGAGGATACGAGGCTATGGAAGGTGGACAAAGGAAGTATAGATCAGAGATGAACCAATGGCAAAGCAATCTCCAAAGGCTAAATAGTCAGCTCCTCTGCCAATGCTCCCAAGCCCGACTCTCCCATCCCTGCCAGCTCCACAGTCTCTCCAACCACAATTACTCAGTTGAAAATAGTGTTCTCACTTATGTACTTCCTTGGTTTAGTACCTGCAGTTTCTGCAAGTCTCTCCAGCTCTGTGTGAACCTGCTAATCCAGCTTGCATCTTCCCTCAGTTCTCTTCCAGCACATCTCACCTCTTCTGGCTTTTGTTTCGTCCCCTCTTTTAAAACCTTTGGTCAGCTCCCCCAACTATGACCTCATCACTGCTAGGCACTGCTTTTCACGTCTGCAAAGCACCTTGGATGTCTGGCTATGTTAAGAGAACTGCGTAAATGAAATTCAGTGCTACAGATTAATTGCTAATGCTGTTTCATTTGAAGCACAGATCTTTTACACATCTGAAGTCATTGCATTCTGTGATGTTAGTGGCTCACAACTCTGACTATATGGACAGCTTTAAATTCTGATGCCAATATTAAATGAATCAGCTTATGTGACTTGATTTATAGTTCAGGATATGGGATATGTCTCTTTGAAGTCACCTCCAGTTTCAAGATCTTACAAGGAAAAATAGGCTTATTTTTCAACAACTGCAAGCAAATATTGATTGAAATGCTGAGGTCTATAATTAATTTCACACGAGTTCTATTGCAGCTAATACTTTGGCAGCTATCCAACAAGGTGGAACAGGTGTGTTCTATGCACCAAAAACTGACAAACCTAACAGTGTATAAGCTTGCTGTAGGTTACAACAGGACACTGATAGGATGCAGAGCTCTGCTGAGAAGTGGCAGATGGAGTTCAACCCTGAAAAGTGTGAAATGATACACTTTGGAAGATTGAATTTGAAGGCAGAATACAAGGTTAATGGCAAGACTCTTAGCAGTGTGGAGGAACAGAGGGATCTTGGGATCCACGTCCATAGATCCCTCAAGATTGCCGCGCAGGTTGATAGGGTTGCTAAGAAGGCATATGGCGTGTTGGCCTTCATTAGTCAGGGTATTGAGTTCAAGAGCCGCGAGGTAATGTTGCAGCTCTATAAAACTCTGGTTAGATCACACTTGTCGAGTATTGTGTTCAGTTCTGGCCGCCTCATTATAGGAAGGATGTGGAAGCTTTAAAGAGGGTGCAGAGGAGATTTACCAGGATGCTGCCTGGATTGGAGAGCATATCTTATGAGGATAGGTTGAGCAATCTAGAGCTTTTCTCTTTGGAGAGAAGGAGGATGAGAGGTGACTTGATAGAGTTGTACAAGATGATAGAGGCATAGATCGAGTGGACAGTCAGAGACTTTTTCCCAGGCCGAAAATAGCTAACATGAGGGGGCATAATTTTAAGGTGATTGGAGGAAGATATCAGAGGTTAGTTTTTTTTGCACAGAGAGTGGTGGGTGCATGGAACGCACTGCCAGCAGAGGTGGTGGAGGCAGATACATTAGGGACATTTAAGAGACTCTTAGATAGGCACATGAAAGATCAAAAAATGGAGGACTATGTGGGAGGGAAGGGTTAGATAGATCTTACAGCAGGATACAATGTCAGTACAACATAGTGGGCCAAAGGGCCTGTACTGTGCTGTAATGTTCTATGTAATCAAATTACCCATTGACTTCTTTCCAATTATCAAAGAGACTGTATGGCACGGTAGTGTAGCGGTTAGCGTAACGCTTTACAGCGCCAGCGACCCGGGTTCAAATCCGGCCACTGTCTGTAAGGAGTTTGTACGTTCTCCCCATGTCTGCGTGGGTTTCCTCCGGGTGCTGCGGTTTCCTCGCACATTCCAAAGACATACAGATTAGGAAGTTGTGGGCATGCTATGTTGGTGCTGGAAGCGTGGTGACACTTGTGGGCTGCCCCAGAACACTACGTAAAAAGATGTATTTCACTGTGTGTTTCGATGTACATGTAACTAATAAAGATATCTTAAATCTTAGACTGTAGGAATCATCAAATAATGCCACATGATTGTGCTAGAACCATCGAATTCCACATGTAATTACATTCCTGATACAAGTGTTGATAATAGAGGTGAAGCAAGAGTCAACAGAAGACCTGGATTACATCCTGGCTTTGGATCACCAGGCATTCCCACTTGCATCTGACAGGTATTGACTTCATCAAATACGAGACAGCCCAGCTATCCCTCCTGAATTTCTACATCAACACCAGTGTCACGGAGATCTTCTGTAACATCCTTCAGAAGAAAATTGATCAATTAATTGGCACACTGTCAATGTCTACCTGCTTGTCTTCTGGTACCCCACTGATGTACAACAGACACTCATCAAGTTCACTTTAAAAGCATAGCTTCCAAGCGTGACATCTTTCACCAAGACAGGCAAGAACAGCGAGGTTAGGAAAGCACCAGCAACTCTAAGTTTCCCTCAAAAGAGTTCTGAAAAAAATTCTATGGGAATGCCATTGCCTCGAGGACTTCAGCAGATTCCTTGTTATGGATTCATAAATGGTGTTAATAATCTTCCCCTCTTTATCGTCTCAAAGCATTCAAAGTTTTGAAAAAAAAATCTATTAAATTCACCTTTATCTTCCAACAGAGTCCTCAACCTCAAATTTTAACTCAGTTTCTCTTTCCATACAAGTTGTTATTTTGGATTTCCTGCTTTTGCAGTTTATTCATATTTGTCCTTTATATTCTCCTTGCTACACACTAATCTTGGTTATCTTTTTCTTAAAATGTCATAAATTTAAAACTGCTTATGCTATTACCCTGTAAGGTCTATGCACATGTAAATGCAGACTCATTGAAAGAAGCAATTAGAGACTTTAAGGTTGACTATTTTCTGTTGTATGATTATCATGGAATAATTATCAACAGGAGAGAAATAGGAGACCTCACCCACCCAAAGATTTATTGCTTTCAACTCCAGAATCTTGATAGCCACAATGACAATTCCTTCCCTCCATCAAGAATTCCTCATATTTTAAATTGTTTGTTTAGTAATTCATCAGGCACATCAAATTAGTAAGAACTTGTCCATGATCATGTATGAAATCAGCACTATAATTTAAATCCACACGGAGTCCAGTTTCCAATGATCCTGAAAAGCTGGTCCTGCATTGACAACTACCCTTGACATAACTACAGGTCATAAATCAATGTTGTACATAGGTTACCCAGTATCCAGAGAGAAATGTAGAGATACATGAATCTCAGCCTTCAGAGAGCGGAGATGTTCTGCCACATGATGATTTTACATGCTGGGCCATTAACAGTCTCACTCAGTGCAAAGGATCCTACAATAAATGTCCCAAGAATGACAATCTGTTCTACAGAGAGGAGACTGTAAAAAGCTGTTTTTTCAGCTTTCGTCTGAAATTTAAAGTTTTCATATAATTGATGAACATTTGTAATTTACCTTCTCCACTTTGAGCATACTCACTAGATCACCACCCTTTCAGACGGTTACTTCTACCAATGTGCTCAAGTCCGTCATGAGAGAAGCTTGGAGATCTAAAGCACAACGTTTTCGTCATAGAAACGATCCGTATTGCGACTTCCCAAAGGTAAAGAATGACCTGACGGACTCTGGGGTTCACTTCAATGCAATAACTTGAGTAGCACAATATGGATTTATTAAAAAAATAATAATCACATGAAGATTAACAAAAGTCTGGAAATCTGAAACCAAGCAGAGTGTGCCAGAAACACACAACAGGTCAGGCAGCATCTGGGTAGCGAGAAGTAATGTTAATATTTCAGATCCAAGACCCTTCATCAGAAATGGGAGAGAGAGAAAAAGGGTTTAATGAAAATTAATGTTGGGAGATTCTGTTCAGCTAACAGATCTGAATAAAAATAGGTGTAAAGGGAAAACATATCCTGTAGCCACAGATGGTGATGATTTATCTTTAATTGCTCTGTGCTTTTTTTTCTTATAGACAACTTGCTTTAGCTGAAGTTCAGTCTCAAGAAATCCATCAGTACCATTCCCAGTAACTGACAATGAGGCTTTTACTTGACTCTCTTCCTCCCTCTACAGATGCTGCCTGACCTGCAGCGTGTTTCTAATGTTCCCGTTTTTGTTTTAAACTAATACCTTCCTTTCTCTTGGGTGATCTATAATGCCTAGCCCAGCTAAACCCTGCACTCAATCATCAAGTGGTAATATTTAACAAACTTATTGCTCATAGTGAATAGCCAATAGGAATGAATGTGTCAACACACGAAATGCTGGAGGAACTCAGCGGGCCAGGCGGTACCTGTGGAGAAAAATGGACAGTCGACGTTTCGGGTCGCGACCCTTCATCTGGATGGACCGATAGAGAGGAGATAGCCGGTATAAGAATGTGGAGGGAAGGCATGGTGATGAGAGCCAGGCAGATCAGGAAGGGAGAGAAAGAGACAGGGGAGGAAGTTACTGGAAATTGGAGAATTCCATCTTCATACCACCAGGTTGTAAGCTGCCCAGGTAGAATATGAGGTGCTGTTCCTCTGGTCAGTGTTTAGCCTCAACTCGGTAGAGGAGGCCGAGGACAGACATGTCGGTGTGGGAATGGGAAGGAGAATTAAAATGGCTGGCAACCCGGAGATCCCGATGGCCACAGTGGACGGAGCGAAGGTGCTCGGCGAGGCGGTCGCCCAGTCTGCATCCGATCTCACTGATGTAGAGGAGGCCACAATGGGAGCACTGGATGCAACATATAACTCCACAGCTGATGCTCCTGTCACTTGAAAGTTACATAGAACATAAAACAGTGCAGCACAGGAACAGCCCCTTCGGCCCACAATATTGTGCTGAACTAATTATGCTAATGGTGCCTAATTACACAAATCCTTTCTGCCTGTCCATGGTTCATATCCCTCCAACCTCTTTTACTTTGGTTTGTGTGAACTGTTAAGAACTGAGCAACTGTCTGGGACTTTTCCATAACTATTCTGAGCAAATACACCTGGTTGGAACTTCTAATGCATAGCGCTATTTCACCATTAATTTGTCAGATGCTCAATAAGTGATATCATTCCCCACGCAATCCTCCTTTTGGAATGCAGGATTGAGAAGTTAGGTTCTGTGCAAGGGACTGTCCATTGTGGTTAGTTCCGGATCACTCATGTTTTCATAGTGCCACACTAGACTGGGACAACACTCAGAAGGTCCCATGGCTCATTGACAATCCTTTGCCACCAGATCCCCCTCTCCCCTTCCCCACCAATATCACTCCCAGCCCACTGTTTGCCCACTCTATGATGGAAGCTCAGAGCTCCACCTCCCCCCCAAAACATCTCCCTACCTTCTCTCTCCCAACGATCCTCTGATAACTGAAGACAACACCATCCAAGTCCTGAACACATGATGGTTTCCTCATTCCCTCTCCCGCACCCCATGCTCCACCACCAAAACTGGGTCTCAAACCACCCGCCCTCTCTCCCCACCTGACTTCGGTCCTGGATAATTTGTTATCCTTTGGAAGCTCCACAGCTAATGAGGTTTGTAGCAGTGGATCCATAATCAAAACTGTCATTGACAACCTCAACTTGTTAGTTGTGATTCTGTTAAACACTTTAATAGCCACTTATTTGATTGACTGGCTTAAATTACTTCAATTAGCAGATGTTCTTTTCTACTGCTGCATTGATATCCTTGGCTTTCTGCCCACATAATCTTGTCTTCCTTCGTCTTTATCCCTCATTTATTCCGGCAAATCAGTTTCTGCTCACTAAATGGCAAAGCGTCTCTTCAGTATGTAAGAGTTGATGGATTAACAAAGATAACTTTCAGTTCAATTACCTTTGACAAACTGCCTGTCCCACTGAAGACTTGAGCAGTTCCTGAAACATCTTTGGCAGAAAGATAAATAGGAATCTTACCCTTGTCCGGAACTGGGTTGAGGGTTGAACACTCATAATTAAAGTTTAGGTCCTATAATCTTTTATAATTTGCCCTAGCTATCAACTTAAAATGAACATTTTGGGAGTGTCTTACAACCTTTCCAGTTTCCCTCAAGTAGCATTTTGGCTCATTAAAGGGGTTAAAGTGTCAACCTCCACTCTGAGACTTAAGCACATTATTGCATTTGAGTCTAGCATTGGAATCATAAGAACATAAGAAATCGGAGCAGGAGTAGGCCATATGGCCCGTCAAGCCTGCTCTGCCATTCAATAAGATCATGGAGTTATACAGCATGGAAACAGGTCCTTTGGCCCACTCGTCCATACCAACCAAGAGGTCTATCTAAGCTAGTCCCATTTGCCTGTGTTGGCCCTTATCCCTTTGAACCTTTCCTATTCATGTACCTGTCTAAATGTCTATTAAACATTGTAATTGTACCTGCCTCTACATCTTCCTCTGGCAGCTCATTCCATATACCCACCACCCTGTGTGTGGCAAAGATCCCCCTCAGGTCCTTTATGGAGGTATATAAAATCATTCATTGACCTTTCACCGTAACGCTTTGCAGCACCAGAGACCCGGGTTCATATCCGGCCGCTGTCTGTAAGGAGTTTGTACGTTCTCTCTGTGTCTGCGTGGGTTTCCTCCGGGTGCTGCGGTTTCCTCCCACATTCCAAAGACGTACAGGTTAGGAAGTTGTGGGCGTGCTATGTTGGCGCCGGAAGCGTGGCGACACTTGTGGGCTGCCCCCAGCACACTCTATGCAAAAGATGGATTTCACTGTGTGTTTTGATGTACATGTGACTGATAAAGAAATCTTATCTTATTCCTTGAGAATATTATTTCAGCCATTTAAATTTCTGTTCTGCACCTTAACCCTCTCACAGGTCACACTATTTCTCTTCCAGCAGGTGTGGTTCTGCTTACGAATCCTGTGCTCTGCTTTGTCCCTCCTTAGATGCTCTTCTATTTGCAATATCTTGCTGTTCTGAATAATGAGCTTTACCTGTAACAGGCACTTTTGCTCTTGAAACAGATGCCGCCTGTTCTGTGAGTGTTTGCAAACTCATGCTTGGCAGTCACAGGTTGGGAAAGATGAGAACCAGGCGACTTTATAACCTCAGGGCCTGCAGGGACGTACAGAGAAGGGAAACCACTGAGAATGCTCACAGATGAGGCAGCATCTGTTTCGAGAACAAAGGTGCGATGTTGAATGGCAGCACTGCCCACTGAGGAAGTGCATGAGACACTGGCATTGAGGAAGCACTGTGACACCATTTAACCCTTTGCATTTAGCAGGTTCCTGTACCAGAAACAAACAATCTTGATCAGATTCAGATGCAGGACACAGACTATCCTTTCTGATTTGTATCACTTGCTTATTAAAAGATATGCAACGTGATAAAGTGCCACATGCACCTCCAATAGAGAAAGTATTCATTCTGTAAGAGCACAACTGTTGTGCGTGTGCATCGGTACGGCAATAACTCAAAGCCACACCTACCTCCGCCCCGACACAGCATGGAGTTAAAAAAGTGATCAACTCCAATATCGACAAGCTGTCACAAACCGCTACTTGCTAAGTGTCCAAGGTAATTGACCCAAGTATCCCATTAGATAATTGTAATCAAAGACCCCTTTTAAACATAAGCAGTCCCAATCAATACGTCAATCAAATTATTAAAGAGCCTTTTCTTTCAATGCCATCTTCATTCACCGTAAACTGTAGGACACCCCGCTAAAAATAACCACTTTCTATCCAAAGATGTAAAGCTATTCATTGCCTAGGAGCAGCTTTTATGCACTAGAATGCACTGCCTGAAAGATTCAAAATTAAAGTTCAAATAGGAATTGGATTTAAGCTGGGAAAAGAAAACTAATTTGCAGAGGTCTGGGAAAAGAATGGGTCTGTGGGACTAAGCTGCATCACAAAGAGCTAGCACAGGCACAAAAGGGCCCTTTCTGTGCTGTAAGGTACTATGGTCTAGAAATTGTTCCATGCCTTTTTTGGCATTAAAACAGTGTTGTATATTACCTAAACGGTATTTGTGAAATTCGTATAAAGAGTGAGAACTTAAGTTACAGGCATTCTTGGGTTTCCCCACATGACACTTAAACTGACACAGTTCCCTGGATGTAAATGCTGGAAGAACACAGCAGGTCAGGCAGCATCCATGGAGGGAGAAACAGTCAGTGTTTCAGGTGAATGAATCTTCATCAGAATGTTCCCTACAATTTCATACAGTTGTCACAACATAATGCAGCACGTGCACTCTTGGGCAGCAGTCACGATAAGAGGAACACATTTGCAGCCATGGGAGATTGCCACTACTGAATGAATGGAAGCTGCGAAGTTGGGAGAAGGGTGGGAGGGAGCTTCCAGGGGATGGGAGGGACTTGGACAGACAGGTGAAATGTCTGAAGGTGGTATGTTCTTTGGGCAGGGAGGGAGTCACAGAGGTCTATGGGGGCTACAGACAGGTGCTATAGGCAAGAGATTGCTCTGTGAGGGTAAGAGCGCAGTTTCTGAATGCCTGTACTTTGGGAAGTCTGTGTCCACTCCACTGGCTAGTGTGAACTGAAGGGAAAGCAGTGGAAGTCTCCTTTCCTCAAGTATGGTGTTTGGGTGATCTTCCTGAGGCAGAGTTCAGCAGCAGCCTGATCTGCCCTGGGGCTCAGAACTTCTACAATCATTTGGCAAGAGAATTAACTGAGGTATATAACATCCATAAGTCTTGTCCCAGAGATCAATATTAACCACAATGTATTGATTACTGCCTGGAGGTCCTCCTGTGATCTACATGAATGAACTTTTACAAACTCTGTACTAAGTAAATGTTCAGGTTAAAGAACGATCACCACTGTAACCTTTATGGAGGAAGCTGGTCCAGGCACACACGAGGCTCTGTTTGAGGTTAGAACATAGAACATTACAGCACAATACAGGCCCTTAAGCCCACGATGTTGTGCCAACATTTTATGCTGCTCTAATATCTATCTAACCCTTCCCTCCCACATTGCCCTCCATTTCTCTATTATTCATGTGGCTATCTAAGAGTCTCTTGAATGTCCCTAATGTATCTGCCCCCACAACCTCTGCAGGCAGTGCGTTCCACGCACCCACCACTCTCTGTGTAAAAAAACTTACCTCTGACATCCTCATTATACCTTCCTCCAATCACTTTAAAATTATGCCCCCTCGTGTTAGCCATTGTCGCCTTGGGAAAAAGTCTCTGACTGTCCACTCGATCAATGCCTCTTATCATCTTGTACACCTCTATCAATGTTGCAGGAGTTCACCAGAGGTCGTGGGGACAAATAATGCAGGGTGAGTTCAAAGGAGTAAATTGGTTTATTATTGTCACATGTACCAAGGTACAGTGAAAAACTTTGTTTTGCATGCCATCCATACAGATCATTTCATCACATCAGTACATCAAGGTAGTGCAAGGGAATAGCAATAGAATGCAGAATAAGGTGTTACAGTTACAGAGAAAGTGCAGTGCAACAAGGCGTAAGGCCACAATAAGGTAGATTGTGAGGTCAAGATGCAGCGATTCTCACAACATTTAACGAGCTGAATAAGTACTTGGATCACCAAGGCATAATAAGCTATGGATCAAGTAGTGGTAAATGGAATTATTGGTATTGGTATATTATTGTCACCTGTACCGAGGCACAGTGAAAAACTTGTCTTGCATACCGATCGTACAGGTCAATTCATTACACAGTGCAGTTACACTAAGTTAGTACAGAGTGCATTGAGGTAGTACCGGTAAAAACAATAACAGTGCAGAGTAAGGTGTCACAGCTACAGAGAAAGTGCAGTGCAATAAGGTGCAAGGTCACAACAAGGTAGATCGTGAGGTCATAGTCCATCTCATAGTATAAGGCAACCGTTCAATAGTCTTATCACAGTGGGATAGAAGCTGCCTTTAAGCCTGGTGATACGTGCCCTCAGGCTCCTGTATTTTCTACACGATGGAAAGGGAGAAAACAGAGAGTGTCCCGGGTGGGTGGGGTCTTTGATTACGCTGGCTGCTCAATTGATGGGTGCTCAATAATCACCCTGGGTTGAGGGGCTGTTTCAGTGCTGAGTGACTCTACAACTCTAGTACAGTTTCAGTGGAAACAAAACCTGACTGTTCTGTGAGCAAGAACTGTCATTCTTTTAGACAAATGAGAATGAAAATCTCACTGTAGAATCTTATGTATTGCATTACAGTTGACGTCAATGGAGAAGTTTTATGTGGTGAACAAATTCTAAGGAGAACCAAAATACCACTGAAAACTGAGGGACATGAATTTCCTGACTGATGGTAAGGCACCTAGAAATGTACACAAGATTGTTCTGCTCTGCGTTATCTCAATTTTCAACAGCATAGCACTTTTTATTTTGCAGTTGTGTAAATGAACCAGAGAAGTGCAGATCATGGAGGCTTTTAGGACTGGAAAGGTTAGAGTTAGAGTAGAAAAGAAATGTCTCAGATAGTCCTAAAGGGAAATAGAAAATGCTGGGAACAGTCAGCAGGTCAGGCAGCGTCTGCAGAAAGAGAAACAGAGTTAACAATACAGGTCGAAGAAGTGAGATTGAAAAAAAAGGTCATTTTAAGTTGCAGAGAAGGTGGTGAAGGGGGATGGATAAGACAAAGGAAATATCTGTGTTTGGGCGAGACCAGGTCAGATGGGCTGATGGGGAGGGAGGGGGCATATAGAGGGAGATTATGCTTTGTTTGTGTTATGTATTGCTAATCTTAAGACAGTGGTGCACGCAAAGAGGGGTTCCAGCCCAAAATATTAACTCTGTTTCTCTTTCCACAGATGCTGCCTGACCTCCTGAGTGTTTCCAGCATTTTCTGTTTGTATTTCAGATTTCCAGCATCTGCATTTTTTTTTGTTTGATTTTCCGAATAGGAAATAGTTTGGAATCCCCCATATAGCCAATCCCGACATATGTGTATGCACCTGGACTTGGTTTCTGAAATGGCTGGAACAGAATTGGATGTAATTGGATGATGGAAAAGCCCAACTCCCCAAAACAGTCTCCGATAAACTTGGATTCAGGGTGGTTGAAGTTAAAGATTGTGAATCAGGTCATCAGGTACTGCTCTGGATGAGTACAGATCAACAGAGGCAAGTGCTTCAAATGTGTTGTGCCAGTTAAGAGGAACCTCTACAATCATTTGGCAAGAGAATCAGCTGAGGTATATAACATCCATAGGCGTTGTCCCAGAGATCAATATTAACCACAATGTGTTGATTACTGCCTGGAGGATCTCCTGTGATCTACGAATGAATTTTCACAAACCGTGTACTAGGTAAACGTCCAGGTTAAAAACAAACACAAATGACAATGCAGAGGCCAAGTTGGGAGATACCCACTCAGTACACTATCGCAAACTGTCATCTGGACAGCTATGAGTCAGCACTCTGGCCTCCGAGTCAGAAGGTTATAGGTCGAGTTCCAAAGGCTTTAAACACAAACACACACAGGCTTTCTAAGAAGACTAGACTGTGAGACTTAAAACCAAGATCCCACCTGCTCTGACGGGTGGTTGTAAAAAGTAGCATGGTTCTAATTGAAGAATAAGCAGAGGAGTTCTTCTTCCCGCTGAATCACCTAATACCAATTCATCAGCATCATTGAAACAATCGCCTGGTTATTGACTGTTAGTGGACATCACTGTCCACAAAACACTTAGCTATAACACACCTATGGAAGTCTTGGGAATCTGTAAGCAAGTTCTTATTTTCAAAAATCAAACTGGTGTGCCAAGAGAGAATAGGTGCAGCGTAGGGGGCTGCTACTTTATCACTGTATCTTCTTGCTGGGGCAATCAATAAGAAATCCCACTGTAAACTAGTGGCTGAAGACCACCTAAAACATGGTGGTTGGTGGACTTCCAGGACCTTGGTAAAAACTAGACATGAAGAAAGGTTGGATGGATTCCTTCACAGGATGGAAAGGAGATAGAGTGATCAGATACATAGCCAGGTAGGGAAAGCAAAAGACATTCTTCCCCACAGAAGGGGATTGGGACAAATGGGATTGCACCAGTGGACCGAAAGGCCTCTTTTGTGTCATAATAAATCAGTAAGAATATCATTTGGCCTGGACTATACCAGACATGATAGAAGGAATGGGAAGATCCTTGAGTGCTCGTTGTCCACGGGAATGGTACCGGAGGATTAGAGGGTGGCGAATGTTGTCCCCTTATTCAAAAAGGGTAGTAGGGATAGTCCAGGGAATTACAGACCAGTGAGCCTTACGTCTGTGGTGAGTAAGCTGCTAGAAAGGATTCTAAAATATAGGATCTATGATCATTTAGAGAATCATGGTCTGATCAGGGACAGCCAGCATGGATTTGTGAAGGGAAGATCTTGCCTCACAAGCCTGATAGGGTTCTTTGAGGAGGTGACCGGGAAGGCTGATGAGGGTAGTGTAGTAGATGTGGTCTACATGGATTTTAGTAAGGCGTTTGACAAGGTTCCGCATGATAGGCTTCTTCAGAAGGTCAGAGGCAAAGGGATCCAGGGAGGCTTGGCTGTGTGGATTGAGAATTGGCTTGCCTGTAGAAAGCAGAGGGTTGTGGTGGAGGGAGTGCATTCGGATTGGAGGGCTGTGACTAGTCATGTCCCACAAGGATCGGTTCTGGGACCTCTACTTTTTGTGATATTTATTAATGACTTATATGAGGGGGTGGAAGGGTGGGTTAGCAAGTTTGCAGATGACATAAAGATCGGTGGTGTTGTGGATAGTGTGGAGGGCTGTCAAAGCTTACAGAAGGATATTGATAGGATGCAGAGCTGGGCTGACAAGTGGCAGATGGAGTTCAATCGGAGAAGTGTGAAGTGCTACACTTTGGAAGGACAAATTCCAAGGCAGAATACAAGGTAGATGGCAGGATTCTGGGTAGTGTAGGGGAGCAGAGGGATCTGGGGGTTCATATCCACATATCACTGAAAGCTGCCACACAGGTGGATAGGGTGTTAGCTTTCATAAGTTGTGGGATCGAGTTTAAGAGCTGTGAAGTAATGATGCAGCTTTACAAAACTCTGGTTAGACTACACTTAGAGTACTGTGTCCAGTTCTGGTCGCCTCATTATAGGAAGGATGTGGAGGCGTTGGAGAGGGTGCAGAGGAGATTTACCAGGATGCTGCCTGGATTAGAGAGTATTGAATATGAGGAGAGACTAAAGGAGCTAGGGCTTTACTCTTTGGAGAGAAGGAGGATGAGGGGAGACTTGATAAACGTATACAAAATATTAAGAGGAATAGATAGAGTGGACAGCCAGCGCCTCTTTCCCAGGGCACCAATGCTCAATATAAGAGGGCACGCCTTTAAGGTAATGGGTGGGAAGTTCAAGGAAGATGTCAGAGGGAGGTTTTTCACCCAGAGAGTGGTTGGTGCATGGAATGCACTGCCTGGGGTGGTGGTGGAGGCAGATACATTGAACAGGTTCAAGAGGTTGTTAGATAAGCATATGGAGGAATTTAAGATAGAGGGATATGTGGGAGGAAGGGGTTAGATAGCCTTAGGAGTGGCTTGAAGGGCGGCACAACATGGTGCGCCGAAGGGCCTGTATTGTGCTGTATTGTTCTATGTCCATCCAGCACCATAGTCAAGTAGAAAGGGCCATTGCTGCTCAAAGCCTGACGGAACACATTGGACAGGGCAGGAATTGTCGAATCAGACAGAATCAAAGTTTTGGAGCATTGAACAACTGGAATTTAAAAATAAGTTCATTAATTCTTTGCAAAACAAATTTGATTATAAATTCAGCAGAAGGGTGAATCTTACAGAAAACTTCAATCAGATTGATAGTTACACATGTAGCCGATAATGACAGTACAGGGAAGGATCTGGCTGGCCTGTGTTTGCATGTGCCTGTTCTCTGAATGACGAAGCAGACCTGCCTTCCATTTTAAAGTCAGAAGGGGGCATTTCGCTGATGACTGCACAATGTCCGATTCCATTAGCAGCTACGCAGAAAATCTGGTAGTTCACGCCTGTGTGCAGCAGGACCTTGGCAATATTCACCCACAGGATGACAAATAACAACAAAGGGAAGTAAAAGCCTGGTACCACAGCAGTATCAGGCAATGACCAGCTCCAACAAGAGAGAGTCTAACCCGACATTCAAGTACATTACAATCACAGAATTCCTCACCATCAATATCCTCAGAGTGGAGTCACCATTGATCAGAATTAGTCTAGCTGCATAAATACTACGTTACCAAAGGGAGGTCTGAGAATGGGCATCTTGTCACTCACCTCTTGACCCCTGAGGACTTTCCACTGCCCATAAGGCACAAGTCAGATGTATGATGGAGAACTGTCCACCTGGCTAGCTATGTGTCGAGAAGCTTAACACCAACCAGGACAAGGAACCTGTTTGGTTTGCATCCCATCCTAAACCTTCCCTCCACCATGGCCACACAGTGGGTACGGCGTACACTGTCTCCAAAATACACAGCCATTATTTGCCGAGGCAACTCTAACAGCACTACCCGAACAAAGGCAGAAGATACATGTGAACACCAGACTTGCAACTTCCCCTGGAAGACACACACGTAATTCCAGTCTGATTTGGAAATATACTGTTGTTCCTTCATCTTCACAGTCTGTAACTCTCCACCAAATAGCATTATGGGAGTACCTTCACTGGAAGAATTGTAGTGGTTTATCTTCAGCACCATCTTCTCAAGGACAATTCGGATTGGGCAATACTTGCTTGCCTTGCCAACATCATATAAACGAATTAAACTTATAAGGCATGCAAGAAGTCAATAGGACACCAATCTCTAGCTCTGGAATTTGATGTTGGAAGTTCTCTTCACCCAAACAGAATAGACAAACTCTCATGCAATCAGGTACAAGACACGTAATAAAGATTACATAAATGCAATGCATTCAACTTCGACTAACCTTGTTCCCCACCGCAAGCTCTAAGATGTTGTAAGGAAAATCAGGTGACTAGTCCTGATCCATTTACATCAGTGCATAATGTGTAAATCAATCCTCTCTCAAATTAGCAATTCATCCAAAATGAATTCCCCATTTCCCAACTTGATGCCAAAAGGTAAATGTATATAAATTCATGTATCAATTATATGGTAAATATGTTTCTTAATGGACAAATATGCAACAATATGTCAATAGTATTTTACTAAGGATAAAAATGTACTGAACTGGAAAATTCATCCTCTTTTGTACACATTAAAGTTTGGTGTATTATCCTAAGCATGTTGAACTCTGTTTCTACAATTCAATTCCATTGAAGTCAACAGAACTAAAACATTGAACAAGAGTTCAAAGCACATACGTAATCACACTGTGCTTAGCACATACAACAGAGGACAAATTTCTTTTCTCTTGTTTTGGTTACAATTGTTCCATGTTACGCACATGGTAGTGTAGCAGTTAGCGTAACGCTTTTACAGCACCAGCGACCCGGGTTCAATTCCTGCACGTGTCTGTAAGGAGTTTGTACGTTCTCCCCACGTCTGCGTGGGTTTCCTCCGGGTGCTCTGGTTTCCTCCCACATTCCAAAGATGTACAGGTTAGGAGCTGTGGGCATGCTGTGTTGGCGCCGGAACAGTGGCGACACTTGAGGGCTGCCCCCAGCACATTCTCAGTATCGCAAAAAGACGCATTTCACAGTGTTTCAAAGTACATGTGACTAATAAATAAATATTTTAATTTTATACAGAAGCAAGAGTGAACTCAACACCTTTAATTGAGAATTGAGATGATTGTATAGATCTGAAATAGGAAAAAAAGATGGATTTTTTAAGTTACTAGTCTGATATAAATGGACCTTTGGATATTTGTTCATCTGATAATAGCAAATGGACCTTAATGCAAGGATAAGGACTTGAAACATGTACGTATGCAGCACCATTTACCACTTCAGGTTGCCAATCCACTTTACAGCCAAAGAAGTACTCTTTTATATTAGTATTATATATAGATATAGTATAATATATACCTATAACATAGAAGAACTATATTCTTTATTCTGTTTTTTTTTACTACCTCAATGTAATTATGTATGGCATGATCTGTCTGGATGGCACAAGCATATCTTGGTACATGTGACAATAATAAACCAATGCTAATACCAATAATGTAGGAATTTGACCAATTTACAGAAAGACTAGGTACCACAAACAACAATGACATGAATGAGCAAGAAGTTGAGGGACAAATATTAGTCTAAGGCACTATGGAAAACATCCCCGTCCTTAGAACATAATGGTGCTTTTTGTGAACTTTTAGGTCAAACCAAGAAGACAGAATAGGCTCAATTAAACATATCACTGGGAACAGAGCACCCAACAGTGCAGCAATCTCTCATTGGAATCTCTGCTTAGATTTCTGTGGTGAAGTCCCTGGTTTAGAGGGGAGTGTGCTACTAACTGAGCCAGGATTGTACAAGTAGCGGAAGCCACTCAGCCCTATTTATGCTGACTTTATCATTTGCTTGCTTTATCTCCATTGTATGGACCTGGAGATTTGGAAAGAGTTAACTTTAGTGTAATTCTCATTGAGATGTTGAATCCATGAGAACACCATGACCTGTTAGAGACAACAGTTTGAAATATATGGCAATTAATGGAGTTCATTTTTGCCTCTGGCCCCCAAGGTTCTTTGGTTCAGTCTTGTGTGGCCCACAAAGACAAAAGCTACCACTACTTTTGCTAATGCTGCCGTGTGGATTTAACTGCAACGAGGACTATTTAAATTGAAACTCTGACACTAATGAGAGAAGGCTGTTTCTGGAGTTGGCAGGAGTCCAACAGCGTATCAAGTGATTGAATGGTATTCATGAAGGAATTGCTGCAGGCAGCATCTTCTGGGATAGACCAAGATGTTGCCTTGTGTTTTATATTCAGCAATCCATTAAAGGGAAACTAAATTAAAAAGGAGTTGCTGTGCAAGAACCATTTAGTTTTTGCTGTAATGGAGGTGCAAACTGGTAAACAGCTTTCCATTCAGACTTGTAATTATAAAGGAAAGGCCTGCTTTTGTATAACCAACCCAGTCCTCAATAACAGGACATGGCAGAGTTAGCTAGCTCAACAACAAAACCTAGTCACAGTGCCCTTAGGTTAAGGAAGGGAGTCTTGTCATGGGTGTCTACTCCCGATCACTGCTCAGTGGACTTGCCTGCACTGCTAGAGCGACACATGTGAATGGCAAGTGAAAGTCCCACTGCACTCCGACTGTGCAGTCTGATAAAACTGGGTGGGCAGAGTTACACACAAGGAGCCTGCCCTCAGGAGATTCTAAACTTGTGCAACCCACCCATGTCTCTGCAACTTCTAGCCCTACAGGTGTTCTGCATCTTCTTATTACAGAACAAAGAACAGTACAGCACAGGAAAAGGCCCTGCAGCCCACGATGTCTGTGCCAAACATGGTGCCAAGTGTAACTAATCCCATCTGCCTACACACGATTCATATCCCTTCATTCCCTGCATGTTCATGCGTTTGTCTAAATGCCTCTTAAACGTCACTATCGTGTCTGCTTCCAACAAACCCCTGCAACCCCCAGACACCCACCACTTTCCGTGTAAAAAACTTGCCTCACACATCTCCTTAAACTTTCCCCCCTCTCACCTTAAAGCTTTGCTTTCTAGTATTTGACATTTCTACCCTGGGAAAGAGACTCTGTCTACCCTATCTATGCCTCTCACGATTTTAGGAACTTCTAACAGGTCTCCCCTCAGCCTCCAATGCTCCAGAGAAAACAATCCAAGTTTGTTCAACCTCTCCTGAAAGCTAATACTCTCTAATCCAGACAGCATCCTGGTGAACCTCCTCTGCACACTCTCTAAAGCCTCTACATCCTTATTGTAATAGGGCAGCCACAACTGAGCACAATACTCCAAAGCAGCCTAACCAAAGTTTTCTCTTTGGTGGTCCAACTTTCACCTGCTATATCAGCAGCTCTGAAAATCCCTTCCTGAAACACTTTACCTTTCTACTGCTTTCTGCTCCTTTCAGATTCTCCTTCAAATCTACCATTTTTGACCAAGACACTGGCCATCTTTCTGGGGCTCAAGATCACATTTTCATTTAATATGCGCCTGCTAAAAGCCTGAAATTACTTCATGTAAAATGTGGTGTATAAATTTTAATGGGTTATTCACATGTCAGACTGCCTGATGATCGTACACCCATGAACCAGAGCAGTCAGAGATGTGCGGCACTAAAACTGCCCCTTCAACCCAACATGTTCCAACAAGTACCTATCTAGACTAATCCCATTTACCAGGACTGGGTCTGTAACCTTTTATGCCACGGCACTTCAAGCGTCTAAATTCTTCTTTCATGTTGTGAGAATATCTCCCTCCACCATCCCCTCAGGTAGAGATTTCCAGATTTTAACCATCTTCTGGTTGAAAAAATTCTTCCTCAAGCCCTCTCTCAATTTCCTACTCCTCACCTTAAGCTCATGCCCCTTGGTTTCAGATGCCTCTGTTGAGGGAGGAAGTCTCTCATGATTCACTGTATCAATGCCACTCACAATTTTGTATACCTCCATTAGGTTCCCCCCCCTCAGCTCCAGGGAAAACAAACACAGCCTATTCAGTCTCTCATCATTGACTGAAACCAGGCAACATCCTGGTGAATCTCCTCTGCACCCTCTCTTGGGCAATCACATCCTTCCTACAGTGTGGTGACCAGAACTGTGCATTAAACTGTACTATAGTTGTGGAGTAAAGTCATTTTATAAAGTTGTACTGTAACGTCCCTGCTTTTAGATTCTATGGTCAAGCCAATGAAGGCATACTTCTCTGCTGAAACTCCTTATCTACTTGTGCTGCTGCTTTCAGGGGTCTTTGGACATGTACACCAAGTTTCCTCTGTTCCTCAGTACTTCCTGGAGACTTATCAGTCACCTTGTAAACTCTAGCCTTATTAATCCTGCCAAAATGGCACAACCTCACATTTTTCAGAATTAAATTCCATCTGCCATCACTCTGCCCATCTTACCAACATTCCGTGGCTTAGGACTACCTACTGCACAGTCAACAACACCCAGTTTTCGGATCACCTGCAACCTTACTAATCACACCTCCATCATAACAGTGAGCAAAGGTCCTGGCACTGATTCCAGTGGTACACCACTGGTCACAAGCTTCCAATCACAAAACAATCCTCCTTCCTCATCCTCTAGCTGCCAACGCCAGGCCAATTTCAGATCCAATTTGCCAAATTGCCCTGTATCCCATGGGCACTAATCTCTTGGACCAGTCGCCTATGCAGGACCTTGTCAAAGGACTTAATGAAATCTGGGGAGACTACATCAACTGCAGTGCACCCATCAACACACTCAGTTACCAATCAAGAACTTGAATCAAATTATTCAGACAGGATCACCCTTTAACAAAACTGTGCTGACTATCCTTTGATTAACCCCCACCTCTTCCACTGCAAATTAATTCTATCCTTCATATTTATTTCAATAATTTCCCTACCACTGATGCTAGGTTCATGGCCTGTAATTAAGATATCTTTATCAGTCACATGTACATCGAAACACACAGAGAAATGCATCTTTTGCGTAGAGTGTTCTGGGGGCAGCCCACAAGTGTCGCCACGCATCCAGTGCCAACATAGTATGCTCACAACTTCCTAACCCGTACGTCTTTGGAATATGGGAGGAAACCCGGAGAAAACCCATGCAGTCACGGGGAAAACATGCAAGCTCCTTACAGACAGCGGCTAGAATTAAACCCGAGTCACTGGCAGTGTAATAGTGTTATGTTAACCGCTACACTACTGTGCCTGCTTATTCCTTGGCTTATTCTTGCCGTCCTTCTTGAGTAAAGGTACCAAATTTGCAGTCCTCCAGTCATTTGGCATCTCTTCTGTAGCCAGATTTGAAAATCTCTGTCAGACCCTCCCAGCAAACTCCTCCTTTGCCTTTCACTGCAGTCTGGGACACATCTCATTGTGCCCTGGGGATGTAACCATTTTTAGCCCGCTAAGACATCTAACCTCGCCTTGTTTTCAATAGTTATTTGTTCTAGAATCCCACTGCCCCCTCAATGATTTCCCCATCTCCACCTCCTTCTCCATCATTGAGAAGTTCACTTTCAACCCCTTCTACATCCTCCAGCTCCACACACAGATTGCCATTTTGATCCCTAATGGGCCCAACTCTTTTACTGCTTACCATCAATATACTTATCAAATTCTTGGGGTTTTCCTTAACCTTGCCCGCCATTGCTATCTCAAGACTGCTCTTTGCCCTCCTAGTTACTTTTTAAGTATTCCACCATACGTGCGATACTCCCGTAGGGCTTCTCCCATTTTTAGTTCTCTCTCTCTGCCATAAGCCAGCGTTTTCCCTTCATCCAACCCCTGAGCTTTCCTTGGACTTGTTTGCCTTGTGTTTCACCTTTATGGGAATCTGTTGGCTCTCACTATTTTATCGTTGAATGACGCTCACTGGTCCAGTGTGGACTTACCAGCAAGTGACGGCTCCTAGAGGTTAATATTTTTTGAGAAAGTGGAGAAACAGATCAGAAGGAAAACAGTATCAACCATCAACTTCATTCAAAACCAAAGCTATTTCTTCTTTCAGTCTTCCCTAACTGCTAATAACTAACAGCTGTCAAGGTCTTCAGCCATCCCCAATGATACCATTAAACTGCTAACAGCTGTAGAGATTCGATTTTAAAGCACAGGGACAGCTACATTCACACAGTCCCACAAATGATCATGGGGAGCACAAGGAACAATTAACCCATGCTTCTACATTACAATGGAAACAGCTGGGGCTAAGTCACAATTTTAGTTGGCTGGTCACATTAGCAGGAGTGGGAGTAATACTGAGAATGGCAAGCAGAAGAGGAGCAGGTGTGGTCACTTGTTCTACAAGTGAATCATACCTGGGAAATATTCAAGAATGGTGTACCTTTACAGAACAGCATAATATGGTACAGTGGCCTCAAGAGGGTTTTCAGAGGTTATTTTGGAGCCAAAGGTGGAGGAAGTACAGAACAGAAGACATGCTTGTATCTGTAGAAAGCTAGAAGCCCCTTCAGACACCTGCTCAAAAGCCATAGGCGCAGATAGCTGTGGAAGTCTATACAGGAATCAGGCTCTTTGGACACGCAAACAAACTCACAAGTTCAATGATTTAATGAGAAGTTGAGGTCACAAAATGAATCTTCTAATGCCATATCCAACTAAGTACACTACTGGCCTCAGTCACTGCTCAGCTCATGGGATACTCAACAACCCCTCTCAATCAGGACAGGTGCAATATCCACCATCTCCTCACCTCCACATCTCAGCGGGCAGCTTCTCTACCACAAGAGCCACATCACCTGAAGAGATTGCACAACACTCAATGACACATTTTCCTTTCTTTAACTGGGCAGGGTGGCAGGGTTAGCTCAAACAAGGATGGGAGAGATACACACAAGTTAGGTTTGCCCAAAGATCCTAATCTTCATGGAAGAGACCATGAAGAACTAATGTAAGATGATAACATCTCATAATTAACACCCCTTCCCACATCCTCGTATTATAAGTCTCTTCTTGTTGTAAAGCTGCAGATAAGAAAACACCTTCCGACTTTCTCCAAACTAATCTTCATGCCTTTCTTCTTTCAGGTACCTAGGATCTGACCAGGCAAGGGAAAACTGCAAGACAGTGAACAAGACACACCTTTCTACACTCGTGGTCATTTGCCTCAATCCTAACGCTGCACCGAATTTAGAGGATAGTACTAGGGCATAGGGCATGAGTGTAATCCAGCCAGGAAAGTAGGCAAGGGTAACTCACCAGAAGAAGAACTCACTTTCAGGTCCTGCTGCACTGGATTCATTAAGGAATCTGTTGGGGGAGGCTACAGAAGCTGGCTGATGAGAGCACATGATAACATGCTTGGTGTACTGAGAAGTTTATCAGAAAGGTCAAGTTCATCCTGAAAGAAAATGAAGAACTGTACATGCTGGAAATCTGAAATAAAGACAGAAAATGCTTCAAACACTCAATGGGCCAAGTAGCATCTGTGGAATGAGAAACAGAGAATCTTCGTCAGAACAGCAAAAGAGCAAAAACAAATTAGTTTCTGGCCAGTTCTGCCAAGGGCTTCCATCTGTGATGTGGCTCAGTTTTCCTCTCTCCATTAGCACTGGCTGACCTGCTGGACATTTCCTACATTCATTTGTTCAGCTCTCTGTCTGTCTCTGTGTCTCCTCATTAACTTATCAACCAGATAATAACTTATCCCTGTGGCAACCCTAACCTCACCCACCCTCTCTGCAACTTAAAAATATTGATTGAAGGGCGGTGGGAAATCCTCAGCAGGTCAGTCCTTGATAGTAGAGAGAGGGAGACTGAACCAATATTCCAGGTGGATCACCTGCAGCAGCACTGGTCAGAAACTAGACAGTTTTCTTTTTCCCAGAATGATAAAGGGTCTACAACTAAAACGTTAATTCTGTTTCTCTTTCCAAAGACACTGCTTGATCTGCTGAGTATTTCCAGAACTCTTCTGTCTTTATTTCAGATTTCCAGCATTTTGATTTTTCCTTAGCTTGGTGTCCTTGCAAACTTAGACCATGATGTAATGGCTATGGATTTGTTTCTACCATCTCTCATCAATGGGTCTGAACCTTTGTCTTTAAATGTGTCTTTGCCCTTCCCATCCGAACTTCCCTCCCTCACAACCACATGCTCAGTGATATATGTATCTTTTGGTCCCTCCAGGTAAATGACTACAAAACACCATCCTAGATGTGGTATGTTAATGGTGATTAACATAGCTGTGGGCAGGTTTAAAAAGTAAATCGCAAATTAATTCCTTCATTGGCTGCGGCTAATGGGTCAGAGGAAGGGACTGCAAGGGTCCAATTAAGTTAATAGAGACTCACTCACACTTCACAGAAATTTCAGATAAAACAAACGTTGAAAATATGAATGTTGCCAGGACTGGAATTGGACAATGTCACAGCACTGGACTGGCCTGGGCAGAAAGCATGTCAAAGCTCGTGCACTCCATTCTGAACTACTTGTGCTACCAGGAAAGCACACAAAAGAAACATCAGCCAGTTCCTTTTTTCTCTCTTGTGTCACTAATCCCTGGAGAACAGACTAAAAACTCAATTCAGCATGATGTGCATTTACATAATCTGCACTAAAATGTTTCCAGCCAGTGAGACAATGGTAGTACACCAAGCATGTGTACTGTTCAAGGCAGCCTGATAAAGAGGTACAATTAATTCAATACAGCTAATGTAACTTGCTTGAAAAAGGGTCTTACTGTTTGAAGGTTTTATTTAATATGTTAAAAACCTTTTATTTTATCATTTCAGTCTAATTCCACATTCCTGTCTCAATGCTATTGGAATCATGGAATCTTATAGCACAGTAAGTGGGCATTTGGTCCATCGTGCCTATACTAGCTCTTGTAAAGAGCTCTTGAATTTCTCCCATTATCATCTCAATGTTGCCATTAAACAGAAACTCTATTCATTTTTCCTAGTTTGAAATCCTACTAAAAATCGAAATCGGAACTTGCAGAAATCCAATTAAATTAATTTTTTCTGTTCATTAACACTCATGTGAAGTGGATTGGGATGTTTTGCAATGTCAAATACGCTATATACAAGCTATTATTGTCATATTCAGAGGCTAGAACTTGAAGGCTGAGTCAGATGCTCATTAAATGCCAGCGATGCAGCACTTTAAATGAATAAGAGCTTGATTGCTTATTTTGATAAAACAAAGGATATGGGGTTAGTGCAGGAAAGTGGTGGTGAGGTAAAAGATCAGCCATGATCTCATTACATTGTGGGGCAGGCATGAGGGGCCAAATGGTCTACTATTTTGTATGCCAGCACCAGAAAACCACCCTTCAAAATGAACTGCATTCTCTCTCATTTACACTTCTACCAGTGTGATCTCCAACCAGTGCTAATTCAGATGTGGCAATGCAGAGCAGCCTGAGCAGGATTAATTGCTTGTCACGTCTTCTAGTCGCTGCTCAATGCAGGAGGCTGCATTTCCAGCCTATTATCTGTCTCAGAAGGGGCGGTGGACTTACTGCTCACATGCCTGCATGAAGCAACGTTCTGCTGCGGCACATTCCTTGCTGGGAACGCACTGCAAGAGCTGCAAAGCACTGCTCGCTGCGTCTGCCACTGCCCAGTCAGACTCGAACTACTGAGCTCACGTTACAATCCCCCTCTCAGAATAATCACAAACCACATTCTTGCTGGCTGTGTCAGTGAGCCTTGATTGGAACTGCTCATTTACATTTTGATCCTTTACCCTATTTCCATCGTACTAAAGATTGCAGGAAGCAAAGCTGAAACAATAGGTTAAAACAGCAAGGTCTGTCCTAATGAAAGCTACATTAACTGTCTTAATTTCATCATACATTATTAATTATGCAGTCTTTAATACAACAAAGAACACTTTTGTTTGCCTGACTGAAACCAGTTTCTATAAAAAGGGTTTTCAGCCATTATGTTGTACTGAGCAAGCTCCAGCTGGTTCTGTAATATAATTTCCTGAAAGGAATGAAGCCATTGCCAGCCCCTTTGTATTAAAGTCATTCTGCTGCACCCATGGGAATGTTTGGCTGTGTTAACAGCATTGCTATTAAAGAGTGACCTCCACTTCTGCAGCTCCCAGCCTGTTCTTAAGCTTCAGAGCAGTGTTGTCAGACTAAAACACTTCCTTCAGTCATTCATGCCTTAGCCTGAATGTGGCACTATTGTTAGTAATTTGCAAACATTATCTGTGCTGTAACTTATAACAAGAGTACATTTATACTTCTTTTTTAATAACGAAGAGCCTGGTACAAAATGCAAAATTTCATGAGCGCATAAACCTATCAGGTTATTCCCTAAAGTTGGAGATGTTCCTGGCAGTTAGATCACACGGTGTCTCGTCATGTGGTGTCTGCAAATGCCGGATTTTATTTGCTGTGTAATGACAGAGACCTCGGCGATTGAGAATCCTCACTATGGGTTTATAACAGTAGTGGTGGTTCTGAGAGCCAGCAGCTCACAGACTGGGCTGGAGGAGGGAGACTGGACAGGCGCAGTGGAAAAGCGGATGAAAGGTCTTGGCCCGAAATGTCAGCTGTTCGTTTCCCTCCATGGATGCCGCCCGACCTGTTGAGTTCCTCCAGCATTTTGTGCGCAGAGCTGCCCCTGTCCAATTTCCTGGAAGAGGAGGATGCCTGTTTTGAGAACTTGGCAAGGTGACAAACTGAGAAGTGGGGAAGTCTCATATTCCTTTATGTTCCTCCCTTTCAAATAATTCTTTTCTTTTATGGAAGAGTAGTTACACAGTGAGGTATTCAATAGTCTAAAGTTCTAAGGTCAACAACTGTAACTAATAATAATTCTGAGGTCATCAATTTATTATGTGCAGTTCTGGTTGCCCCATTACAGGAAGGATGTAGAGGCTTTGGAAAGGGTTCAGAGAGGTTTACCAAGATACCGCCTGGATGAGGGGGTATGAGCTATAAGGAGAGGTTAGAGAAACGTGGTTTATTTTCTCTGGAACATTGGAAGCTGAGGAGAGACCTGATAGAAGTTCATAAAATTATGAGAGGCACTGATAGGGTAGACAGTCAGAATCTTTTTCCCAGGGTAGAAATGTCAAATACTAGAGGATATGCATTCAAGGTGAGAAAGGGGAAATTTAAAGATGCTCAGGGCAAGTTTTTTTTTACACACAGAGAGCGGTAGGTGCCTGGAATGGGCTGCCACAGTAGTGGTAAAAGCAGATATAATAGTGGCATATAAGATCCTTTTATACAGGCACATGATTATGCAGGGAATGGACGGATATGGATCATGGGCAGGCACAGTAATGTAGCGGTTAGCACAATGCTATTACAGCGCCAGCGACCCGGGTTCAATTCCGGCCCGGGCCCGACGTTCACTCGCAGGAACTTGAAGCTCTCAACCCACTTGACCTCAGCACCATTGATGTATGTACACCGCCCCCTTTCCTGAAGTCAATGACCAGCTCTTTTGTTTTGTTGACATTGAGATGGAGATGGGTGGTGAATCTGTGGAATTCGTTGCCACGGAGGGCTATGGAGGCGAAGTCGTTGGGTGTATTTAAGGCAGAGATTGATAGGTTCTTGATTGGTAAGGAGGTTACAGGGAGAAGGCAGGAGAATGAGGTTGAATAAAAATCAGCCATGACTGAATGGCGGAGCAGACTCAATGGGCTGAATGGCCTAATTCTGCTCCTATATCTTATGTCCCAAATTCTCTAGGCTTTGTAAGAATGAGATGTGACCTCTTTGAAACGTACGACATTCTTGGTGGATGTGACAAGCCAGATTCAGGGAGGATGTTTACTCTGGCTGAGGAATTCTATAGCTTGGAGTCACAGTCTTAAAATAAGGGATAGGTCATTTAGGATTGAAATAAGGAGTAATTTCTTCACTGTGCTTCAAGTGAGCTGAGAATGTTCAGTTGTTGACTACATTCCAAGCAGACATCAACAGATTTCTGGATATTAAAGACATCAAGGGATATGGGATTAATGTGGGAAAATGGTGAATAGAAGATCAGCTCTGATCTTCTTAAATGGCAGAGCAGGCTCAGTGTCATAGAGACACTGTTGAGCCCACCCAATCCAACTGACCATCAAGCACCAAGGATGTGTTTTTGCTGAAGTGGAAGCGCAGGAGAAGCTGCAGAGAGTAGCAGACTCAGCCCAATACATCACGGGCACATCCCTCCCCACCATTGGTAGTATCTATGAGGCGCTGCCTCAAGAAGGCAACATTCATCACTACAGATCCCCAGCATTCAGGCCATGTCATCTTCTCGCAGCTACCATCGGGCAGGAAGTACAGAAGCCTGAAGTCCCACACCACCAAGTTCAAGAGCAGCTACTTCCCTTCAACCATTCGGTTCTTGAACCAACCAACAAAACCCTAATCACTACAGTTTAGCAACACTGTGACCACTTTGCACTAAAATGGACTTTTTTTTTGCTCTAATTGTGTTCTTTCTTGTAAAAATTGTGTTTAATTTATGTTTGACTTTGAGGAGATTCACCTGGATGTTGAAATTTTAAAAAACTGCAGATGCCGCAAATTTCTTCCCACAGATGTGGCCTGACCTGCTGAGGATTTACTGTTTTTATTGACCAGGATGTTGCTTGGATTGGAGGACTTTAGTTGTAAGGAGAGATTGGATCGGCTGGGCTTGCTTCCCTTGGAGCAAAGTAGAGGTATAAAGTTATGAAAGGAACAGCTAGTGTAGATGGAATCTTTTACCTACGGTAGGGGAATCAAAAAGAGGACATAGGTTTAAGGAGAGAGGGAGATTTAAAGGGGATCCGAGAGGAAAGTTTTTCACTGAGAGTGGTTGGACATTTTGCAAGAGGAGGAGGTGGAGGCAGACAGAGTCACTACAGTTAAGAGGCATTTAGACAGGTAATTGAATAGGCAGAGTATAGATGGATACAGACCTAATGCAAGCAGCCAATGAGATTAGTGTAGATGGGGAAAATGGTCAGCATGGATGTGATGGGCTGAAGGGCCTGTTTCTGTGCTGTATAGCTCCATGGCAACCATTTCTACATTAATCCTACCCTAACCCATTCTTTACTCTCCCTACATTCCCATCAAACACCCCCCTAAATTGTATCACCACACTTTCAACTGCGGGCAATTTACAGTGGCCAATTAACCTACCAGCCAGCACATATTTGGGACATGGGAGAGTAACCAGAGCAGGCAGAGGAAGCCCTTGAGGTCACGGCAAACTCCACAGGTGGTCAGGATGAACTCGGACAGCTGGAGCCGTGAGGCAGCGGCTTTACCAGCTGCGCCACTGCGCCGCCCAGCTCTGGAAGAGCTGAATGACCGACTCAACCTCCCATTTCTTATGTTATGGATTTATTCCCACTCATAAGCCAGAAGGCTGTGGGTTCAAACCTTACTCCAGGTTAAACACTTGACCCAGCACAAACAAAAATATTAATCCAAACCATTTTCTTTCTGTTTAGTTGGAAATTTAAAAAAAATCCCCCAAACTTCACAGAAAGGGGAGCAGTGAACATGGAGCTCCTCCACTGTGCTGGCTAATCTATGAGGAAGTGGTAGGGGCAGATGCAATTACAATGTTTAAGAAACATCTGGACAGGTTCATGGATTGGAAAGGTTTAAAGGGATGTGGGCCAAATTCAGGCAAATGGGACTACTCAGGAAGGCACCCTGGTTAGCATAGATGAGTTGGGCCGAAGGGACTGCTTCCGTGCTGTATGGCTCTATGACTCCAAGTAACAATCTTCCTGTGGCAGTTAGCTATCCACAAACTCACTGACACACAATGGTCAACACAACTGTGCTTACACTTAAATTAAATTGGTTTATTATTGTCACTGTACTGAGGAACAGTGAAAAACTTGTATACCGTTCATACAGATCAATTCATTACACAGTGCATTGAGGTAGTACAAGGTAAAATAATAACAGAATGCAGGATAAAGTGTTATAGTCACAGCAAAGCGCAGTGCAGACAGACAATAAGGTGCAAGGTCATAACGAGGTATATTGTGAGCTCAAGAGTCCCTCTTATCATATTAGGGAACCATTCAATGGTCTTACAACAGCGGGGTAGAAGCTGTCCTTGAGCCTGGTGGTACGTGCTTGCAGGCTTTTGTATCTTCTGCTCAATGGGAGGGGGAAGAAAAGAGAATGTCCAGGGTGGGTGGGGTCTTTGATTATGCTGGGTTGTTGTCATGACACCATATTACTAGGCTTTCTATCTCCTTCCTGTACTCCGACTCGTCATTATTTGAGACACGGCGGAGTCATCTGCAAACTTGTAGATGGAGTTAGAGCAGAATCTGGCCACCCAGTCATAAGTGTATAGGGAGTAGAGTAGGGTGCTGACGATGCAGCCTTGTGTGGCACCAGCATTGAGGATAATCATGACAGAGGTGTTGCTGCCTATCCTTATTGATTGTGGTCTGTTGGTCAGGAAGTCAAAGATCCAGTTGCAGAGGGAGGTGTTGAGTCCCAGGTCTCAGAGTCTGGAGATGAGTTTGCTTGGAATTATAATATTGAAGGCGGAGCTGTAGTCAATAAACAATTGACTAACATAGGTGTCTTTATTGTTCAGATGCTCTAGAGAGGAATGTAGCATCCGACGTAGACCTGTTTCAGTGGTACACGAATTGCAGTGGGCCAAGGTTTTCCGGTAGGTTGGAGTTGATGCGTGCCATGACCAGCCTCTTGAAGCACTTCATGATGGTGGATGTCAGAGCCACTGGGCGGTAGTCATTAAGGTATCTTTACTTGTTTTTCTTAGGTACCGGGATGATAGTGGTCTTCTTAAAGCAGGTGGGAATCTCAGATTGAAGCAGGGAGAGGTTAAATATGTCTGCAAATACCCCCATCAGCTTATATGCAGACACAGCCAGTACTACCATCCGGGCCAAATGCTTTCCGCGGGTTCACTCTCTGGAAGATTGATCTTATGTCCTCAACGGTGACCATGGGTTCAGGTGCATTGGAGGCTGTCGGGTTGGGTGATGACATACCAATCCCCTTCTGTTCAAAACATGCATAGAATGCGTTAAGCTCATCGGGAAGGGATGCGCTATTGTCAGCGATACTGCCCAACTTCGTTTTGTAGCCCGTTATAGCATGTAAGCCCTGCCACAACTGACGGCTGGTCTGGGACTTAATTGTGGACTAGTATTGTCTCTTGGCATCCCTGATAGCTTTCCAGAGGTCGTATCTCGATTTCTTGTAAAGGTCAGGGTCACCTGATTTGAACGCTGCAGTCCTTGACTTCAGTAGGGAGTGGATCTCTCGGTTCATCCATGGTTTCTGGTTTGGGAACACTCAAATTGTCCTCTTTGGTACACAGTCCTCAACACACTTGCTGATAAAGTCTGTGACGGTGGTGACATACTCATCTAGGCTGGCAGCTGAGTCTTTGAACATGGACCGGTCCACTAACTCAAAGCAGGCACGTAGAAGCTCATCTATTTCCTACTTGTGAAGTGATTCCACTAGCCTGGCAATGTGAAAGCCCAGGACTGAATCCTGCATTTGGAGGGAGAGCCCTGGAAGTAAACAACTGAACTCTATCGAGTGGAAGAAAGCCAAAAGGAATGTTTCCCAAACAGTTTTCTCAGATGTGCTGCCACTCGTCCTAACTCACATTAAGTCCCGGTCACATGTCATCCCTGTTCTTGCTGAGTCCTGTTGAATCAAGACCTTGACTCTAAAATCTCTACCACTGTTTTCAGTCATTCTATGGTTTCATCCCTCCCTACCTCTGCCAACATCTCCAGCTCTACAACCCTTTGAGCTCTTTTAATTCTGGTCTCCTGCTCATCACCGATTTTAAAACCTTCCATCACTGGCGGCCGTGCATTCAGTTGTTGAGGCCACAAGTTCCCTCCCTCTCTGCCTCTCTTCTTGGAATGGTCTTTAAAACCCAGCTTTATAACCACGCCTTTTGTCATCTTTTCTATTACCTCCTTGTCAACTTGTCCAATTACTTTCCTCTGACACGGCCTGGGATATTTTATTGCATTAAAGGTGCAATATCAATGCAAGTGTTAATTATTCCCTTGTTTTATTAAAATGCTTATCCACATTGCGTCGTTCGGCTGCTCTGCCCAGCATTGTTCATTGCTCCGAATATACATTAAATACTACACAATGCAATTTGCCGCCCATCCTCTTTAATGAATCAGTGTTCCTTTTTAAGGTGCCATCCTCTCCTACAAGACCTGAGTGGTTATTACCCATAGTGCAGCGGTTAGCGTAATGCTACTACAGTGCCAGCAACCCGGGTTCAATTCCAGCCGCTGTCTGTAAGGAGTTTGTACATTCTCCCTGTGTCTGCGTGTGTTTCCTCCAGGTGCTCCGGTTTCCTGCCACATTCCAAAGATGTACGGGTTAGGAAGTTGTGGGCATGCTGTGTTGGCGCCGGAAGTGTGGCGACACTTGTGGGCTGCCCCCAGAACAGTCTACACAAAAGATGTATTTCACTTTGTGTTTCAATGTACATAAAGAGATCTTATCTTACAAATGGCAACAATTTGGAGGAAATGGGGCATTAATTTGGCTGGGAATCCAGTCTCTCACCTCTCCACTTCAGTTCCACTCCCACCCCATCTTACCTGTACACATACAAACTGGTTTGACTGCTAGCAGGAACCAGCTGAATATCCTCTTGTTTAAGCAAGCAGTACAGAGACACCCCCACCATCACCCTCCCCCACAGATGCTAACTAGCTTTGTAAATTCAGAGCTAACTAGAGATCAACCCTGGCGTTTCCTGGATCTTCTGTGATTCAAAAATAACGTAAACTATCAGGATCCACAAAATTACATTTTCTTCCTCGACCTAACTTGACAGTGAAGGTTAATTCAAATCTCTGCCTGGTATACCTAAAGCAGACTTCATGATTTTATTGAAAATCAGTTCCTGTGGTTTCCAAGCTGTTTAACTGTACAACAGCTAGGGAACTTGGAACACATTATCTGATATTTTACTGGGCCAGCAAGTGGTTGCTTAGCAATGCCAGCGTGATGCGTTAGTTAGCAATCTGCTAATTTAAGATTAGCCACTTGGGAAAAGGGCATTTTAACATTACCTTCCCATCAAACCATAACGGAAAACTAGAGCAAGCCAGTCCAATTAAATCTAAATGTAATTACAGCGCTGGATAAAATGTCACTGAACACCCACCCTGAAAGGAAGAACTGCTCCATTCCATCAGTAAATCTCAGGGTTTATTACAATCCTTTGACAATATATTAATAACAGCCACAAGCTGTTTTCTATTTATAGAGGGCTCAAGAAACATCCATTCACTCCACATATTTCTCAATCTTTATACCGAGGTATGTGCGAGATGTTGGTTTCGAAATGAGGGTCCATTTTAACATTCTCTCCCCTTCCCACCACGACGACACCATTTTAATGTTCTTTCATTGGACGTGAGCACCACTGGCATTGTCAATGATTAACACCCCATCCCTAAATGCCCTGGAACTGAGAAACTTGCATTTCAAGTACGAGCCCACCAATTTGTTGTGGGTCTCGAGTTACACACAGTCCAGACAGTTAAAGATGTCAATTTCCTTCCCCGAAACACAGTAGTGAACAAGATGGGGCCTAAAACATTTGGGAGTTTCATGAATGCCATCACTGATCTGAGCTTTTTATCCTGATTTCAGAATTTTTTAAATTAAACTTAAATTCTCCGTGGTGGGATTTTAAAGTGTACTCTCAATCACTAGTCCAGGCCTCTGGACACTATGGTGGTATCCCACTTCATGCTACTCTACAGAGTGCTCACTTGTTAGAGCACTGGATCTGAGCAATCACAGGAACATACCCCTCATACTTCAAAAGAGAGATCCACTCAGGCTAGGTTATAACGTGCTGAGAAGTTGGTACAAGTCCAGAGACATAAGAGACTGCAGATGCTGGAACCTGGAGCAACAAACAATGAAACTGTCGACATTTTGGGTCAAAACCCTGCATCAGAACCGTGCTGATGCCGGATTTTGATCGGAAATGTTGACAATTCCTTTCCTTCCAGATGCTGTTCGACCCGCTGAGGTCCTCCAGCACATGCTTTGTTCGTACAAATCCAGCAATGTATTGGTATTGGTTTATTATTGTCACTTGTACCGAGGTACAGTGAAAAACTTGTCTTGCATACCGATTGTACAGGTCAATTCATTACACACTGCAGTTACATTGAGTTAAAGTGCATTGAGGTAGTACAGGCAAAAACAATAACAGTGTAGAGTAAAGTGTCACAGCTACAGAGAAAGTGCAGGGCAATAAGGTGCAAGGTCACAACAAGGTAGATCGTGAGGTCAGAGTCCATCTCATTGTATAAGGGAACCATTCAATAGTCTTATCACAGTAGGGTAGAAGCTGTCCTTAAGCCTGGTGGTATGTGTCCTCAGGCTCCTCTCCTCTTCCATCAGGTAGAAGATACAGAAGAGAGAATGTCCCGGGTGGGTGGGGTCTTTGATTATGCTGGCTGCTTTGCCAAGGCAGCAAGAGTCCAAGGAGGGGAGGCTGGTTTCTGTGACGTGCTGGGCTGTGTCCACAACTCTCTGTGGTTTCTTGCGGTCCTGGGCAGAGCATGCATCATGTTGGATGTGATGGAAGCTGCTGTCTTCCTCTCTCAGTTGAGCATGTTACCATTAGAGAAAACTAGGGAGAGCAGTAGAGCCAGACAAAGAGAGGGGAAGACAGTGGCTTCCATCACTTCCAACAGAAGGTGATGAGAGAGAGCAGAGGATCCACGTGGTTTGACAACACACGGAGCGCGTACTGCCTGTCCCCAGCAAAGACCACACTCACCCTGCTGGCCGGGATGCAGCCTTGAACACCTATCTGAGCATGTGCACTGCCAGTCCCAACCAGCCCAACGCCAGTCGTCACAGGTAGCCTCTCCACATCTAGATGTGGTCGCCCCAATACATGAAGGATGCGGGGGCTTTGGAGATGGTTCAGAAGAGGTTTACCAGGATGCTGCTGGATTAGAAGTAATGAGCTATAAGGAGAGGTTGGACAAACTTGGGTTGTTTTCTCTGGAGTGTTGAAGGCTGTGGGGAAACCTGATAGAAGTTTATAAAATTATGAGAGGCATAGATAGGGTAGACAGAATCTTTTTTCCAGGGTAGAAATGTTGAACACGAGAGAGTATATTTTTAAGATGAAAGGGGGAAAGTTTAAAGGGGATGTGTGGGGCAAGTTTTTTTTATATACAAAGTGGTAGGTGCCTGGAATGGGCTGCCGGGGTAGTGGAGGAAGCAGATAGGATAGAGGCATTCAAGATAATTTTAGATAGACAGATGAATGTGCAGGGAATGGAGGTATATGGATCATATGCAGGCAGAAGGGATTATTTAATTTGACACTGTGCTCGGCACAGACATTGTGGGCCGAAGGGCCTGTTCCTGTGCTGTACTGTTTTACGTTCTATGGATATCACGTGTCTGACCCAGCAGCATGCAGCCATGGCGAGGGCAAGGGTTTGTGTCAGGTTCCCTGCATGGCAGCACTGTCAGTTATGCATCTCTCTCTGTCGAATGCATAATGGACATTTTTAGTCATTCCTGGGAATGCATCCTGAGTGCCAAGCAAGGCCAGTTACACTTTGATGGCACTGCCTTCTTGCTCTCTCCTGAGCCTTGAGCACTGGGCAGGGACTTTCAACAAAGCACCATGGTCCCTCTTTGATCTAATATCATCTGCTGAAGCCTGAGCAAAGGAGCACCGAGGACTGTTCATGTCAGTCCAAACCTCCCAGGAGGTGGATCATGGCCCTGAAGGAAGTTGGGTGGACATGTCCAAACATCCTTAGGATCAGAAACAATTCTTCAAACATCTGGGCTTCTGTGATGTTGGTGCAAGCTAGTTATTCATTGTACCTGTACCTCACTGTACTTATGCATCTGACAATAAACTCGACTTAATTCCCTCTGCACTTTGATCCAATTATGGCCATAAACTGCAGAGACCCCACCCACTTATTATTATAGGCTCTTCTCTGTTCGGTTCAGTGGCCTCCTTGCTCCTTCCCCATCGCATCCAATTACTGGCAACCATTTCTGCAGCTCCGCCTTGCCAAAGAACTCCCAACTCAAAAGAGCTGGTCATTGACTTCAGGAAGGGGGTGTGGTGCACATAGTCCTGTCTACATCAACGGTGCTGAGGTCGAGAGGGTTGAGAGCTTCAGGTTCCGAGGAGTGAAATTCACCAATAGCCTGTCCTGGTCCAACCATGTAGACACCGCAGCCAAGAAAGCTCACCAGTCCCTGTACTTCCTCAGGAGGCTAAAGAAATTTGGCATGTCCCTTTTGACCCTCACCAATTTTTATCGATGCACTATCCTATCTGGATGCATCGCGGCTTGGTATGGCAACTGCTCTGCACAGGACTGCTAGAAACTGCAAAGAATTGTGGATACAGCTCAGCACATCACAGAAACCAGCCTCCCCTCCATGGACTCTTGTCTATACCTCTCACTTCCTCGGTAAAGCAGCCAGCATAATCAAAGACCCCACCCACCCCGGACATTCTCTCTTCTCCCCTCTCCCATCAGGCAGAAGATACAAAAGCCTGAAAGCATGTACCACCACATTCAAGGACAGCTTTTATTCCGCTGTTATAAGACTATTGAACAGTTCTCCAGTACGATAACATGGACTCCTGACCTCATAATCTACCTCGTTATGACCTTGCACCTTATTGTCTACCTGCACTGCACTTTCTCTGTAGCTGTGACACTTTATTCTGCATTCTGTATTATTTCACCTTGTACTACCTCAATGCACTGTGTAATGAATTGATCTGTACGAACGGTATGCAAGACAAATTTTTCACTGTACCTCAGTACAAGTGACGATAATAAACCAATTCCAAAACCAATTCCAATTCCATTATTTCTTGCCCAATGGAAGATAGCTCTGTCCAGATTCAGACAGATTCTGGGAGAATCCAAGCAAATGAAGCCCTGATGCAAAGATTGGCTGCTAGAGACCTTGGACATGATAGATTCAGCACCCGATTTTGGGCTGAAAACCCCACCATGACCCTGATCTACAACAGTGTTCTCAATCTTGGAGATCTCTGGGGTCAGGGAGTTCAATGGGTTGGAAAAGTCCTCTACGTTTCTAGCTCCATAACTGTTTTGGATATGGCAACTAGCTTGTCCAAAAGATTGGAGATTTTTATTCAAAAATGTCTGAAAGCTATTGAATCGTGGTCCAATAATTAAATGGAACTTACACCAGCACAAGAGGTCTAAGCCAAGGTTTGAGGTTGCATATCAGTCTCTTCTCAGTCCTCATCTCACCCTTTCATTCCCTCCTCCTTCACAGGTGTATCCAAATTCCCTTCATTTTAATCGCTTCATTCAATCCTCATAATGGACAATTCCACACTCTAACCCTCTGTTCCTTCTGCCTGCAGTCAAATTCTGCACCATTTGTCACATAAGTAATTTTAGATATGCTCAGGAAGAAAAGTCTTGTACAATTTAATCTTTTGCCAATAGCCCTGGTGTTTGCAACAGTACAACAGATTCAGCCATACAGGGAGATCTGCAATGCTTGCAGCGGCTAGTTAGGGATGAGGGAGTAGGCTTAGATTCATGGCTTGGTGAAGTTCTTTGTAAACTGAGCTGCAGCTAAATCCAATCTGAGCCACTAAACTCAATGCTCACTTGACTCTGAAATGTAGGTTAATGCTATTGGAGTGCATGTTTGTTCAAGCTTGTGAATATATTTCCTGGGCTCAGTGACAGAGCTCTTCAAATGGGGATTATTTTGTAGCTGTGGAGCTCTGTAAAACTGGAATGATTTAGAATACAGAGCTTCAGCAGCACCTTTCTTAAGAGTTACTTCCTCTTTTACATGCAGGAGCATTCAAGGTGATGTTGAGACACTCGTGTCCATGCATTCATCAGGAGCACGCAGAAGCCTGTGTCTGTGTATGGTGGAAGGAGTGCACTACCTCACAAACTACCTTCCTGCCTGCGCATCAGCTACCTTCTGTGGAAGGGGCTGTGGATCCCACACTGGATCCATCAGAACCCATGCAAGTGGAGTGGGAGTGAGCCATTCTTAATCTCGCAGAACTGCCTAAGAATAAAAGAAAAATTCTTTCTTTTTTCCCCAGGTAGAAATGTAGAATACTAGAGGGGCATAGCTTTAAAAGTTTAAAGGGAATGTGTGGGGCAAGTTTTTTGCCACAGACAGTGACGGGTGCCTGGAACAGGCTGCCAGGGGTGGTGGTGGAAGCAGATATGATAGTGGCATTCAAGAGGCGGTTAGACACATGAATATGCAGGGAATGGAGGGATATGGATTACATGCAGGCAGAGGGGATTCGCTTAATCTGGCATCAAGCTCGGCCAGATATTGTGGGCTGAAGGGCCTGCTCCTGTGCTGTACTGCTCTATGTTTTAAAGACCCCACACAAAAAAACATAAAGTCAAACTATTAATTTTTGAGAAAGCATATTCAGATGTGAAAGCAATGTATCAGCTTGTTATTTTGATAACTGCTTAATATATTCACTCTGACCACACTGTGGCCAGTTTCATGCTGTATGAAGGAGAGGCTGCCAATTCAACTCATTTCACTTGCAGTGCACACACCAAAACACGTCGTGAGGGTCTGTGTCCAACTGTTCAACCTTGTATCCCCAGCTACTCATTCTCAAGCAACAAACAACACGCTGGAGGAACTCAAGCGGGGCGAGCAAGCCGGCTGAGGGAAGGAAAGAAATTGTCGATGTTTCAGGTCGAAACCCTGCATCAGGGCTGAGAGTGGAGAGGGGAGATGGCCGGTATAAAGAGAAGGGAGTGGCGAGACAGGATTCCAGAGGTGATTGGTGGACTGAGGAGGGGTGTAAGATGGTGGGTAGTTGGTGCCAGGTAGGGGAAGGGAGTGGGGGTGGGAGTTGGGAGACAGTGGCAGGTGAATGATAGATGGAGGCAGACAGAGAGGAAAAAGAAGAACAGATGAAGACACAGAGATTCTGCAGCAGGCACGGTAGTGTAGCGGTTAGCATAACGCTATTACAGCACCAGCAAACCCGGGTTCAATTCCCGCCGTTGACTGTGAGGAGTTGGTACGTTCTCCCCGTGTCTGCGTGGGTTTCCTCCGGGTGCTCTGGTTTCCTCCCACGTTCCAAAGACGTACAGGGTTAGGAAGTTGTGGACATGCTATGTTGGCGCTGGAAGCGTGGCGACACTTGCGGGCTGCCCCCAGAACACTCTATGCAAAAGATGCATTTCACTGTGTGTTTCGATGTACATATGACTAATAAAATATATCTTATCTTAGATGCTGGAATCTGGAGCAACGCACACATAACGCTGGAAGAACTCAGCGGGTCAGGCAGCATCTATGGAGGGAAATAAGCAGTCAACGTTTCGGGCCAAGACCCTTCATCAGGACTGGAAAGGAAGAGGGTAGAAGCCAGAATAAAAGGGGAGGGGGGAGGGGGAGGAGCACGAGGTGGCAGGTGATAGATGAATCCAGGTGAGAGGGGGCAGGTAGGTGGGTGGGGAGGGGGGGTGAAAGGGAGTGATGTAAGAAGCTGAGAGGTGATAGGTGAAAGAGACAAAGGGCTGAAGAAGGAGGAATCTGGTAGGGGAGGGCAGTGGACCATGGAATAAAGGGAAGGAGGTGGGGAATAGATGGGCAGGTCATGAGGGCGGGGGAGATTTGTTTTTCCTCATTCCTGTGGCCCCCTCACTCCTTCTCTTCCCCCTCCCCGCCCTCAGGACTTTGCCCGTCACCTCCCTCCTATTGATGGGTGCGGGAGAGGGGAGTGTGGAGATAGAAGACAGCTGCTAAAGGGAAAAAAGCAGGAACACAAAGTGTTACTAGAGCTGGGCTCATCCTCGATCTCTGCACACAACAGCAAGGGTGGATTTTCTGGAGGTAGAATTTCAACTCTGTCAGATGGTTGGAAACCAGACGGGTGGCCCATTGGCTAAGATACCAAAATTAAGTGCAGTGCCGTGATTTGCCTCACAGGTGGAAAGAGCAGTTAAGAAGGCCAATGGGACGTTGGCTTTCATAAGTCGCGGGATTGAGTTAAGAGCCGCGAGGTGATGATGCAGCTTTACAAAACTCTAGTTAGGCCACACTTAGAGTACTGTGTTCAGTTCTGGTCGCCTCATTATAGAAAGGATGTGGAGGCGTTGGAGAGGGTGCAGAGGAGATTTACCAGGATGCTGCCTGGATTGGAGAGTATTGAATATGAGGAGAGGCTTAAGGTGCTAGGCTTTATTCACTGGAAAGGAGGAGGATGAGAGGAGACATGATAGAGGTATATAAAATTTGAGAGGAAATAGATAGAGTAGACAGTCAGCGCCTCCTTCCCAGGGCACCAATGCTCAAGATGAGAGGTCATGGCTTTAAGGTTATGGGTGGGAGGTTCAGGGGAGATGTCAGAGGGAGGTTTTTCACCCAGAGTGTGGTTGGTGCATGGAATGCAACTGCCTGGGGTGGTGGTGGAAGGCAGATACATTGGACAGGTCAAGAGCTTGTTGGATAGGCATATGGAGGAATGTGAGATAGAGGGATATTGCGGGAGGAAGGGGTTAGGTAGTGTGAGGGTGGTCTGATGGACGGCACAACATGGTGGGCCGAAGGGGCCTATTTTGGTGCTGTAATGGTTCTAATGGTTTCTATGGTTTTTTAATGCAAGGAGATGGGAACCCAGTTGGGTCGTCTTTTAAATATGCACATCAGTGTCTGAATGCATTGAGTGTGTGGGAAAGGCCATAGCTAGTTCTCACTGTGATCAACAGGATTAAAAGGCTGTGCTGTACAATCACACAACTCATCTGAAATGGAAACCTTTCCTCCCACCACTGTCACACTGCAAATGCTCTGTGGTTGCTCTCTTGAGGCAGCAGGTGGCTTGCATGAGAGTGACTGGTCAAGCTTAGAGGTCTATTTTCGTGCTGTGAATTCTATGTAATTCCCCACAGCTACATGGGGGAGACTGGGAACTAGGTGAAGGATAATAAGCCGGTATGAGCTGGCAGATGTTTGGTTAGAAACTACTATCGCTCATTTACAGGAGTAAAACTGATCAACAGCTCAGGCCCTGGTGAATTTGGTCAGGTCAGGCCCTGATTTACCAAGGTAAATCAGACAGAATTTTTCTGGAACCCCTCCTCCCACCCATGAAAGTGCATTTTTCACCTTTTCACAAAATGCTGGCCAAGAACCCAGACCCTCTTTCTGTGTGTCACAGGAACTTGACAACTTAGAACATAGAACAGGCCTTTTGGCTCACAATGTTGTGCCAAACTAAACTAGTAATTAAACTAACCCCTTCTGCCTACACAATGTCCACATCTCTCCATTCTCTGCACATCCATGTGCCTGTCCAAGAGCCTCTTAAATGCCACTATCGTATCTGCCTCCACCATCACCCCTGGCAGTGCATTCCAGGCACCCACCACTCTCTGTGTAAACAAAAACCTGCCCCGCACATCTGCTTTGAACTTTCCCCCTCTTACCTTAAATGCATGCCCTCTAGTACTAGACATTTCGACCTGGGGAAAAAGATACAGGCTGTCTATTCTGTCCATGCCTCTCATAATCTTATAAACTTCTATCAGGTCTCCCCTCAGCCTCCACCGCTCCAGAGAAAACAATCCAAGTTTGTCTAACCTCTCCTCATAGCACATGCCCTCTAATCTAGGCAGAATCCTGGTAAACCTGTTCTGCACCCTCTCCAAAGCCTCCACATCCTTCCAATAATAGGGCGAATGTACAACCTCAATCCCAGTGCATCATACGGATGATGAGTGGGGGAGAGCTAATCTTCAGAGCCAGTTATAAACGTTCAACCTCTGGCAACAACACTCCAGAACCAAGGTCACCCAGGTTATGCTGCAGTATACCAATGACACTTGCGCTTGTGCATACTGGGGGGCTGAGCTCCAAGACATTATTGACCCGTTCACTGAAGCATGCAAGAGGATGGGCTTTATGCACTATATCCTCCGCCAACCTGCCCACACTGCAATCATTAAGGATCCCCACCATCCAGGCCATGCCCTCTTCTCGTTGCTGCCATCAGGCAGGAGGTACAGGAGCCTGAAGACCCACACCTCAAGGTTCAACAACAGCTTCTTCCCCATCAGGTTCTTGATTCAGCCTGAAAACCCCTTAATTCTACCTTGGACTATATTTCCCTCAACTTGCACTAATGTCGTTCTGTTTATTGTTGTTTAGTTTGTTGTGTAAGTTGTGTACAATTTATGTTAATTTAAGTTTATGATAACTTACGTTTGTCATGTTTGTAATGCCATCTGCTGCAACAAGGTAATTTTCATGGCATTTATACCCTGGGTATGTGTGTTTATAGAAACATAGAAAAACCTACAGCACAATTCAGGCCCTTCGGCCCACAAAGCTGTGCTGAACATGTCCCTACCCTAGAAATTACTATGCTTACCCATAGCCCTCTATTTTTCTTATCTCCATGTACCTATCCAACAGTCTCTTAAAAGACCCTGTTGTCTTTTTTGTGTTTATGACAATAAACTCGAACTTGAATCAACTTGAACTTGAACACTCTGCTCTCCAATAATAGGGGCTCATGGCAGGACCCTAGAAAGTGTGGACCACTTCCCATATTGCAGGAGCTACCTCTCAACAATAGCAGACATCAGTGAAGGAAATTCAATGGGCCAGCACACTCGGTCAAGTGAGGAAAAGGGGAGTTGAAGATCAATACCTCAGACTTGGCTCAATGCTCAGAATCTTTCAAGCAGGAGTGATCCCTGCCTCCTGTATGCTTCAGAGACCTGGAGGATCTGCAGCAGACATCTCAAGGCACTGGAAAACCAGACTGTAAAATCCTCCAATTTATTGGAAGGATAAATGAACCAACATCAACATCCTCTGCCAAATCAACAGTCCCAGCATCTGTTACAGTTAATGCTGGGCAGGCTATATAAATCACATGTACGACTCCAGACTCCTGAAACAGGCACTCTTTTCTGAGCCCTGGCATGGGAAGAGGTTATCAGGAAGACAGAAAAAAAACTTTCAAGGATGTTCTCAATGTGAAATTGAAGAAAATACAACATTCCTGTTGACTGTTGGCAATCTCTTGACCATGTCCACTCGAAATGGAGGATGGTATTGGGAACCTTGAGGCATTGCATCAGGAACACAAGAAAAAATGTGTAAGTGGACAGGAACGGACCACCTCTCATGCTTGTTGGTCCCTCCTGCCCCATCTGTGGACGTCAATAGTTCCCACATTAGATAAGATCTTTATTAGTCACATGTACATCAAAACACACAGTGAAATGTGTCTTTTTGCGTTGCTGAGAACGTGCTGGGGGCAGCCTGCAAGTGTCGCCACTCTTCCGGTGCCAACATAGCACGCCCATAACTTCCTAATCCGTATGTCTTTGGAATGTGGGAGGAAACCAGGGCACCCGGAGGAAACCCACGCAGACACACGGGGAGAACGTACAAACTCCCTACAGACAGTGGCGGGAATTGAACCTGGGTCACTGGCGCTGTAATAGCATTATGCTAACTGCTACACTACCGTGCCGTGACCTTAGAACGCACAAAACGAGTGGAAGCTAGTTATCCTCAATCTCAAGGGATTGGGAGGATTAGTGAGCATTTTGGTCACTACCCCACCACTTCAAAATTCACTTGCTAATGAAATGTTGCACATTGTTCCCCTCGAGTACATGCCTCCTGTTCCCCATCTCCCGAGTCTGGGCTCCAATGATCAGCAGAGGTCAAGTGGCTTGGAGCTTACTTTTGAGTCTTTGGTGACTTGGGCTTGGGGCAACATGGCCCCTAAGGCCAGGGAAGCTGGAGGCACTTGAAGTGGGGGGTTGACAGCAGACCAGCTCTGGATGGGGCATTCTGCTGAGAGGAGGGTCAAGGAGCAAAAATTCAGTAGAGTGGTGCAGTAGTGATGTCCAAGGTTTGAGAAAGTTGGCAGCAGGCCTCCCAGTTTGGTGCCAGTGGTTTGCGAGCACGTCCTCCTGCTGACCATGGATGCCCACAGGATAATGCCACGTTCCTAGTGTTGCACAAGGAATGACATCGTCACACATGGCTGTTGCTGAAATAGCCATGGGGTCTCAAGGGTGACTGTAAGTGTCTGACTCAATACCATGAGTGGTAATGATCTGACCCAGAAATAGTCCCATAGACTTACTCTGCATTAAATCAATTTTCAGTTGCATAGCTCGGAATAACATACTGCTGTGTGATTCAGTTTCTAGGCAAACCCACACTGCTTTGACAGCTTTACATGCTTCACTGCCTTACCCCATCCATCTTTTTGACAATTCACATGTTTTCTGTCTCTGTAATTTCTCTCATGCTGTTTCTAACTGTCTCCCTGCTGGCATCACTTCTGCTCTTTAACCATCACTTCTTTCAATGGTCACTCTATTCCATATGTTTTTCACTTGCCCACTCCTTCCTTCATGTGCTTTCACCTGCAATACATTTTGGTTCTGGAGAAGAGACAAAACCTTAAGCATTAAGATCTCCACCGAATGTTTCATTACCTCTTTATTTTGCGTCCAATCTCAGGCAAGTCTTTGGCTCGCTCCATCCACTTGAATGGGGTTTAGTTTTCAAAATGGTTAAGAATTTAGAGCAGTACAGCACAGGAACAGGCCCCTCAGCCCATGATGTCTGTGCCAAACATGATGCCAGATTAAACTAATCCCTTCTGTCTGTACATGGTCCATATCCATCCATTTCCTGCATACTCATGTGTCTAGCTGAAAGCCACTATCGTGTCTGCTTCCACCACCATTCCTGGCAGCACGTCCCAAGCACCTACCAGTCTCTGTGTAAAAGAACTTGCCCCACACATCTCCTTTAAACTTCCCCCCCTTAAAGCTATGCCTCCTCATATTTGATGTTTCTACCCTGGAAAAAAATTCTGACAGTCTATCCTACCTATGCCTCTCATAATTTTATAAACTTCTATCAGGTCTCCCCTCAGCCTCTGATGCTCCAGAGAAAACAACCCAAGTTTGCCCAACTTCCCCTTGTGGTTAATACCCTCTAACCCAGGCAGCATCCTGGGAAACCTCTTCTGCACCTTTTCCAAAGCCTCCACATCCTTCCTGTAATGGGGCAATCAGAATTTTGTAATTTTTGCTTCATTGAAAATTGGATCTCTGAAAGGAATTGATTTTCTTTCAATTCATTGTGAATGTATCAAAGCATGCTCTTGAGAGTGATGAAGTGCCCAGGGAAAGGGGAACTCAATCAACTTTGATATCTTTAATCTGCTACCAGAAACCACAGTCAGGATCAGGAATGCTGAAACATTCTGGAGTTTGTTGGAGTTTATCTGGAATTAGCAATTATCCCAAGTTGGGGGAGATAAACCAGGAATCAGACTCCAGGCAACGTGCAAACACTGGTAGGTTGTAAAGACAGGGCCGTGGAAATCTAATGTCTTTTTTAAACGTGTACACCTCTCCAGTCTTCCTAGCTATAGCAAGCACACGTACTGTACATTGAGACAAGTACTGTGGGTTATGTGGATCCTCAAGTTAATAGATGCAATCAAAATATATTTGCACATCAATCCAATGAAGTTCCACTCAATCCTCAATGCGCCTTTGTGAATTCTGCTGCAGTCAACCAGCACCTTGTCACCTAGAAATTACAGAGCAGTCACGTGAACTTACATCCATCAAAGGTCATCTTTCTTGTGCCTGCAGACCCTAATCCCATGTACCTACCTTGTTCCTGTATCACACCACTTTGTGTCAACAGTGCCTCAGTTGGAAAGTCTTCAAACTTTCCAATCGATAGGTTTTGGGCTCATGTGTCGTTCCAGCCCAGAAGTTTAGTGTGTCTGTCTAGTGTAGTGCTGATGGACTGCTGGAGGTACCATCATTAGGACATACACTACATGATTTTGTTTTCTGTTGACAACTTCCAATTTACAATCCAAACCACTAATGAGGGCCACTCATGAAGAAACATACGTTGTTATCTCCAAGTTATGCATAGAATTAAGCGCCCTTTTTTTGAAATGGCTAGTTATTCACACCCTCTTTAGAGGACAAACATTTCTGACTCCCTTAAGTCAGGCACCTGGACACATTTCCTCCCTCAAGGCCAGGTTCCTGACTTAAGGGAGTCAGGAATATTTCCCTCCCTGTCCTCAATAACTTATAGAATCATAGATTGTACAACACAGTAACAGGTCCCTTCAGCCCACCTCATCCACACCAACCATGATGTCGATCTACACTAGTCCCATTTCCCTGCATTTGGCCCATATCCTTCAAAGCCTTTTCTATCTAAGAACCTGTCCAAATGCCTTTTAAGTATGTGCTTCAAGTTCATTTACACATACCTGTTCTAACAATAAAATATGGGAGTGAGAGTATTGCAGGGATGGTCATTCAAGGAATCTTACTGCCCATTGAGGCTGTAACAGCTCTTCAAAGGAGCTGTGTAAAATTGCAGTTAGTGCCAGTGAGAATTGTACCCATCAGACTTTTTACTCCAGTGTTATATGGTAATAGATTTTTGCCCACCAGTATTGTACCTAGAGTTAATAGTGACAGACCTGGAGCTCCTGAGTTATATGGTGACAGGCTGGTCCCCATCAGTACAGTACCTTTGTGTAATATGGTGATAGATGTGTGTCCATTAATGCATCCCTATGATATACAGTGACAGCTGTGTCCACCAGTACTGTACCCCAGAGATATGCAATGTCAGATCTGTCCCCACCATTACAGGTCTGTAGTGTCTGGAGCTGAATATGTGATTTGATACAGAAGATCAGACCCATCCAAATGTAGTCCCAACTGGGTCTTTGGTCCTGGGCATCTCACACCTGGGAACCCACCTGGGACCCAGTCCTATAATAGTGGGGAGGGGGGAGCAGATTCTTACCGACCCCCAGTAACTTTTCACCCCCTTGCTTACCAAAAACGTATCTACCTCTGCCTTAAAAATATTCAAAGACACTACTTCCACCACCCTTTGAAGAAATAAGTTCCAACAGACTCACGACTCTCTGAGCAACAACGATTTCCTTGTTTCTGTTTTTAGTGACCCCTAGTTCTACATTCTCCCACCAGAGGTAAAATCCTCTCCACATCCACTATGTCAAGACTTCTCAAGATCTTGTATGCTTCACCCAAGTCTCTTCTCACTCTACTGAACTCCAATGGATACTAACCTAGCCTGGCCAACCATTCCTCAGAAGGCAACCTGCCTATTCCAGGTATCAGTGTAATAAACCTTCTAATGCATTTCAATCCTTCCTTAAATAAAGAGACTGTTCCTGTACACAGTACCTTAACTTTTTGTCCTTTGTTTTCACTCATTAGATGTGGACATTCTTTCAATGCTGGCTTTTATTGTCCACTCCCAATTTCCTGGATGGTGGAGCAGTTAAAAGTCAACCACTACGTGGGTCCAGAATCACATTTAGGTTGATCAGGTAAGGGTGCCAAACTTTCTTCTCTGAAATATTTGAGTGAACCAAGTGGGTTTTTACAACAATCCAGTGGCTTCATGGCAACTGTTACTGAAACTCAATTACTGGAATTCAAATTCCCCAGCTGCCCTGGTGGGAGTTGAACTCCCGGGTCACCGGTCTAATATACTTAACCAGTAATCAGTAAAATGTTACCTGCTCATCAAAGCATGCTTATGGGAACTTGCTGTGCGTAAATTGATGGCCGCCGTTCCTCCTATACAACAGCAAATATACTTCAAGACTATTCATTGGCTGAAGAGCAGTTTGGCTGTTCTAAAAAGGATGCGAAGGGATCTATATAAATGTAAGCAACACACAAAAAGCTGGAGGAACTCAGCAGGTCAGGCTCCCAGCTCCCCATCATAAGATATAAGATATATAAGATATAAGATATTTATTAGTCACATGTACATCACACAGTGAAATACGTCTCCTTGCGTTACTGAGAATGTTCTGGGGGCAGCTCGCAAGTGTCACTACTCTTCCGGCGCCAACATAGCATGCCCACAGCTCCTAACCCGTACGTCTTTGGAGTGCGGGAGGAAACTGGAGCACACGGAGGGGAACCGAGCAGACACGGGGAGAATGTACAAACTCCTTACAGGCAGCAGCGGGAATTGAACTCGAGTCGCTGCGCTGTAATAGCGTTACGCTAACCGCTACACTACCGTGCCGTACCTGTCTCTTTCCCCACCTCCGCCCTCTCCATCTGCCCATCACCCACACACCCCTCCCACTGGTTTGCCTCCCCTCATCTGCCCTCCCCACCTCTCTCCCTTGACTCCACGCTCCACCTTCCTCTCCTATCAGATTCCATCTTCTCCAGCCCTTTGTCACGTCTACCCAGCTTCTGGTGCTATTCTCACTCTCTCCTCACCTGGATCCACCTATCGCCTGCCAGCTCTTGCTCCACCTCTTCCCTCCACCATTTTATACTGCCCACCTCCCCTGTGTTTTTCAGTCCAGATGAAGACTCTTGACCCGAACCATCGACCGTCGATTTCCCTCCACAGATGCTGCCTGACCTGCTGAGTTCCTCCAGCATCTTATGTGTTGTTCCAGATTCCAGCATCTGCAGTCTCTTGTGCCTCTATATAAATGCAAGTCTATATTTCCTTCAATTATTTGCCTAAGCTATTCCTGGATATTTAGTTAGTCTCTGTTTTAATAACCAACTCCTTGATAGTTCATTCCACACCTTCGGTGTAAACAGAATGCAACTTGTCCTCCAACATTTATTTCCCAAATGGCACTTCAGATCGTACCTGGAGTTAAATTTGGCCATCCACCGACATCTTCTACAAACCCACTGACGCCCACAGATACCTCGATTACAGCTCCTCCCACCCTGTCTCTTGCAAGGATGTTATCCCTTTTTCTCAATTTCTCTGCCTCTGCCGCATCTGCTCCCATGATGAGGCTTTCCACTCCAGGACATCCGAGATGTCTAACTTCTTAACTAACCGTGGCTTCCCCCCTACTGTGTTTGAGAGAGCTCGCACCCACATCTCTGCCACTTCCCGCACCTCTGCTCTCACCCCCACCCCTCCCAGGCCCAACAGGGATAGGGTCCCCCTTGTCCTCACATTTCATCCTACCAGCCTACATATCCAACACATCATTCTCAGCCACTTCCACCATCTCCAACGGGACCCCACCACCATGCACATCTTCCCCTCCCCAACCCTTTCTGCCTTTCACAGGGACCGCTCTCTCAGTGACTCCCTAGTTCACTCCTCCCCCCCCCCACCCATCCCCCTCCCAGCCTGGGAACTTTCCATTGCCCCCCGCCATAGATGCAACACCTGCCCCTACACCACCTCCATCACCTCCATTCAGGGACCCAAACAGTCCTTTCAGGTAAGGCACAGATTTACCTGCACCTCCCTTAATATCATCTACTGCATTCGGTGCTCCAAGTGTGGCCTCCTTTACATTGGCGAGACCAAACACAGACTAGGTGACTGTTTTGCAGAACATCTGCGTTCTGCCTGTAACCGCGATCTGCGTCTCCCCATTGCCAGTCACTTCAACTCCCCCTCCCACACTGTCACTGATATGTCAGTCCTCGGCCTCCTCCACTGCCAGGAGAATTCCAAGCGCAAACTGGAGGAACAGCACCTCATTTTCCGTCTTGGAACCTTGCAGCCTAACGGCATGAACATTGAATTCTCCCACTTTGAGTAATCCCCACACCCCCATCCATGCTTCTTCTTTTCTTCCCTTTCCTGGCCTCTCTCTCTTTTTTTAATCCCCTTTTTTCCTCCTTACCTTTGACCCACCCCCCGGTGGATCTGCTCTCCCCTCCTCCCCCGCACCTGCATCTACCTACCACCTCCCTGTGCCCACCCCGCCTCCCCTCTTTTGTCCACCTATCACTGCTCTGCTTTTCCCTCCTATATATTGGGCTTCCCCTTTTCCTATCTTCAGTCCTGAAGAAGGGTCCTGACCCAAAATATTGACCGCCTGCTTTTCTCCACGGATGCTGCCTGGCCTGCTGAGTTCCTCCAGCTTCATAGTGTCTTTCATCTAAATTTGGATTTTAAATTCAACCTTGAACTCATTCACATCCAGAAGTCAATACGAGTTTATTTCTTGTTTCCTCCTCAACCACACCAAACATTCTCTCAGTCAAAAGGCTGTTACCAAAGTGTCCCTGCGCTCTCTGCCTCCAGTAAGAAAAGGAGGTTGTTCTAGAACCAAGGCATATGTGACTCGTGTCCATGGATTAAAAGTGTGAACTAAAACTTAAAATTAAAAAAAAACGGCTTGCTTTTATGTAACACATTTCACAACATCAGGTTGTCCCAAAGCACTTTACAGCCAATTAAATATTTGTGTTGTCAGTAATGTAATGATTCATAGCAGAAATGGCATATATTGAATTAGAGCATAATTAAGCACAATGAATACATTAGCATTCTCCCCCATGTGTCTGTGAATCTAATTGTGTTGCACTCGTTGTGAAGAGGTACTCTGCCGTCAGAAGCAGGAATTTGTTCCTTTACTGCTAAAGACTTTGGAGATTTGAAAATAGGCCAGCTGCCAGTCGTTTTACTTCCAACTGGAAGCAGGTCAGGAGAGACCAAGCAATCAACTACCTCACAGTCAAAAAACATGATTTTATTCCTCTATACTTTCCTGCACTGTGTCGAACAGGCTACTTTCTGGCCAACACCCAGGTAACTTTTGTCAAGGTTAGGAATGTCTAAATGTCCAGGCAAAATGAGAATTAATGGGTTATCAAAATCTCCTACCAAATGGCCCACAGAACATTTCCAATTACTACATACCTATTTTCTTATTGAAATTCTGGCAGCTGAGCTTGTTTTAAGCACATCGCATTAAAAATGTATGCATTCCTTCATCGCATGTCTTAGCACATAAATCAATGTCCCCATCATTATTGCAAAAACATTTTTTTTTGTGAGCTGGGGAAAGGTTGCAGGGCACCCAAGCTGAATAAAATTGCTTTACCAATGCGTATGGTGTTACCTTTGGTGCATGCATTCTGTCCATGTGACCAATGCATCTTTTCTGGTCGGATTCCCTGGCCAGCGAAATTTCTTTCGGAAGAGGAAATCTGGAATTCTCTCTGCCAGAAAGCTGTTCAGGCCTGGCGTTGACTGGAGATGAACTTGGATTTTGTTGTGACCTTGCACCTTATTGCAGTGCACTTTCTATGTAGCTGTGACACTTTACTCTGTACTGTCATTGTTTTTACCTGTACTACATCGATGCACTCTGTACTACCTCAATGTAACTGCACTGTGTAATGAATTTACCTGGACGATCGGTTTGCAATAATAAACCAATACCAATACCAATATTTCTCAAGTCTATTGAGGATTGCAGACCATATGAGTGGATGAAGTGAGAATAAGACGAGCCAGGGAGTGGTCTTGAGTGGCTGAATATCCAACTTTCATTCCCATGTCCTGGTCCAGCCATGTAGATACTATGGCCAGGAAAGCTCACCAGTGCCTCTACTTAGAAGGCTATAAAAATCTGGCATGTCCCTGATGGACCCTCACCAATTTTTACAGATGCACCACAGAAAGCATCCTATCCGGATGCATCACAGCTTGGTATGGCAACTGCTCTGCCCAAGACAGCAAGGAACTGCAGAGAGTTGTGAACACAGACCAGTCCATCACACAAACCAGCCTCCCCTCCACTGAGACACAAAAGATTCTGCAGATGCTGGAATCTGGAACAATACACACAAAATGCTGGAGGAACTCAGCAGATCAGGCAACATTCACGGAGGGAAATAAACAGTCGACGTTTCGGGTCGAGACCCTGCATCAGGACTCTGTCTACACTTCCTGCTGCTTCAAGAAAGCAGCCAACAAATTTAAGGACCCCTCCCAACCCGGTCATTCTCTCTTCTTTCCCCTCCCATCGGGCAGAAGATATAAAAGTTTGAGAACGCGTACCACCAGACTCAAGGACAACTTCCATCCTACTGTTATAAGACTCTTGAAAGGACTTCTTGTACAATAAAGATGAACTCTCGATATCTCAATCTACCTCATCATAACCCTTACACTTTAATCTGTCGACTTGCACTGCACTTTCTCTGTAATGGTATCACTATATTCCGCATTGTTTTATTTTCCTTTGGTACTCCCTTGATGTACTGACGTATGTAACGATCTGTCTGGATGGAACGCAAACCAACCTTTTCATTGCATCTCGGAACATGTGACAGCAATAAACCAATTACAAATTACTAATGACCTGAATCAAATTAGTTGCTATAAATATTTTTTTTGTGTTGTAAATCATTAAATCATCTCTTTCTGTGTTTTATAAGAAGCTCACTGTTGTTTATAATTCATAATTGTTTCTACATTTCCAATGACGATGGTTAAATGAGGTCTGCATTCTCTACTTACATTATTTATTTTTACTTAAGCTGATGAAATAAAAGTGCTTCAATAACAATGGGAGACTTAAAATGACTCAAAGTCGAGTTATTATGACTTTACCTAGTGTCTCTCAGGAGGTAAAGAAATGTCCTTCAGTTTTTGCTTCTCCTCTTCACGAAAGTCATCAATCTGAACTCCAAGTGGAAAGCTGCTGAAGATGCTGGTGCCCCAGGGAGGTGACTCTATCTGCCTCCATGCCCAACATCATTCAGTGGTAACAGGCGAACACTCCACTTGTAACGGAACAACACAATACTTTTGGGAGTATATCTTGAACTGAATGACAGCCTTCCTTTCCATCTTGTAGATTAACCGACCACACACATCTCAGGAGGATTAGTCTGTATCTCATTCTTGTGCATCTAATGTTACGTAGGCAACCGTTTGCACAATCTGCTAACCCGTTAACAGGCTCCAGGCGTCAGACAGCCAGACGCATCCGTGACTGTTGAGGCTGATGATATCTCAATAACTCGCTCAGAAGTGGTGCAGAATCCAACAGCTCAGGAAGTACATCCCATTTATCTGCGTTGGTGATTTTTGTGTGGTTTTACTAATGTCACTGAGTCATAAAGCAATACAGCATGAATACAGGCCCCTTGGCCCAACGAGTCCATGCCGACCACAGTGCCCACCCAGCTAGTCCCAATTTCCTACGTTCAGCCCATAACGCTGTCAAATCACTTTTTATTTCAGCAGCTCCACTGAAGTCTCCAAGTCAGAAATCCACTGCAGGGATCTGAACATGTATTCTGGGCGACACCTCAGTTCAGTGTCTCTGTGGTGCTGTGGCGACCTCAGGTGAGATGGGGCCAGAATATCCGAGGGGTGGTCACTGCTGCCCCCCTGTACTTCCCTCCAGCTGAGGTGGGAAGGTGACAGGGGTCCCTGGCAGAACTCCTGGGCTCGCCCCAATGTTTCTTCCGAGGAGCACAGCTGAGGACAGATCGCCACAACCTGACTGCCCAACCAGCAGTGCCCCACACACAGGGAAGGACTGAGCGGGTCGTCTCCTCTGAACTCAGCACCGGATTAATACTGAGACCCAATAATATTGGGTTGGGGAATCAAGAACTGGAGGACATAGGTTTAAGATGAGAGGCGAGAGATTTAATAGGAACCTGAGGGGCAACTTTCCACCCAGAGGGTGGTGCGTATATGGAACGAGCTGCCAGAGGAAGTGGTTGAGGCAGGTACATTAACAACATTTAAAAGGTACTTGGACAGGTTTAGAGGGATAGGAAAGGTTTAGAGGAATATGGGCCAAATGCAAGCAAATGGGACTAGCTTAGGTGGGAATCTTGGTCAGCATGGACCAGTTGGGCCGAAGGGCCTGTTTCCGTGTTGTATGACTCTATGAGGTACAAAATCGGCAGTTTGTAGATTGCACTACAATCTTTGCATCATTCTGCTGTAGTGTGCTACTCATTGTATTTATTGTCGTCTTACCAGGTGTACTGTTCACTCTGGGAGCTTCATTGCACCCAGGTGTATATGACAATAAACCAACCTAATCTAATCCCTCAGCCCCAGTTGTATTACACAACACTTTCTCTGTAGCTGTACACTTTACTCTGTACTGTTATTGTTTTTACCTGTACTACCTCAATGCACTCTGTACTAACCCAATGTAACTGCACTGTGTAATGAATTGACCTGTGTGATCAGTATGGAAGACAAGTTTTTCACTGTACCTCAGTACAAGTGACAATAATAAACTAATACCAATACCCTCTAAGTTCCTCCAGCATGAGAAATACAAGATAGCAAAGGTATATAAGATGGCAAACTAGTGCTCAGTCCATTGTCACAGGCTGGAGAAAGAGTTGGAGCCCCAAGCTTTTACAGATAGCTGGTGCCCCTAACTTTTACATTGATTACTCACAGCCTATTTGTACAGTGCAGTGCGGGAGTGCTGTTGATTAATGCACTGAATCCTGACTCCCTCCTGTCGCAATCCTCATTATCTTCTAATGATTACTAAGGCAGTAAAGCACCACTGGATGTACCAGCTCCCAGCCTTCCCAGGCTTGGTCATTTGTACTTTGGGCATTTGTGCTGTTTCTTTAAATGCCAGCAGGGAAATGATCAGGTAATCTGCCGGCGAGTCTGTGCTCTTGTCTGTTCTCTGCACAGACAAGTGAGCAGAGGTGTGATTTTCCCCTGGGCAGTAAAACAAAAGAGCTGGTTGTTCCTCCTGTCTCCATGGTCAGCATGGACGAGCTGAGCTGAATAGCCTTGTTTCCATGCTGTATTACTCTATGACTTCCTACTCTGTTGTTAAAGAGACCAGCCTGCAACCTTTCCTGAGACTCAGTGCTGGAAGGGACAGTGGTAACACGGTCACTGTTGCAGAGACCAGCACACTACCATGCGGACATCTGGCAGCCTTAACAGGGTTCGTCACACACAGTGGCTGATCTGACAGAGGGTACAGTCCACATGATGGAGAGCTCAGTCCACTCAATAGCTGAGCACCCTGGAAAATCTAGTGAATACTTACAGAACATAGAACAGTACACCACAGGAACAGGCTGTACGGCTTACAATGTCTGTTCCAACCATGATTCCAAATGAATCTGATCCCACCTGCCTGCACATGGTCCATATCCCTTCATTTGCTTCACGTTCATATGTCTGTATAAATGCTTCCTAATCGCCACTATCGTAAATCCTTCCCCCACCATCACCCCTGGCAGAGTGTTCCAAACACCCACCACTTTCCGTGTAAGAAGCTTGCCACACACATCTCCTTAAAGTTTCTCCCTCTCACATTAAAGCTATGCCCTCTGGTACTTAACATTTCTACCCTGGGAAAGAGACTTTGACTCTCGACTCTATCTTTGCCTCTCATAATTTTGTAAACTTCTATCAGGTCTCCCCTCAGTCTCTGATGCTCCAGAGAAAACAACCCAATCCAAGCATTGTGTTCAACTCTGGTTGTGCCATTCTGGTTACTCCAGCTGTCATCTTTTTGCTCACTAACTACATCTTTCGATATCCCTTTCCAGACTCATTGTGTCCTCCTCATCACCTGTGTTCTCACCTACAGTAAACTTTATTACATTTAATCCCTTCATATAGGTTATTGCTATAAACTGTAAATACTGAGTCCTCAGCACTAATTGTGTTACAGCGATATAAATCTTTGGTTAGGCCGCACTTAGGGTAGAAGTGTAAGCTTGTACAGTTCTGGTCGCCCCTTTAGAGGAAGGATGTGGAGGCTTTGGAAAGGGTGTAGAAGAGCTTTAACAGGATCCTGCCTGGATTAGAGGTTATGAGCTATAAGGAGAGGTTTTACAGAGTTGGGTTGTTTTCTCTGGAGCATCAGAAGCTGAGTGCAGACCTGAAAAAGTTTATAAAATTATGAGAGGCATAGATTAGGGTAGGGAGTCAGAATCTTTTTCCCAGGGTAGAAATGTCAAATACTAGGGGACATGCATTTAAGGTGAGAGGGGGAAAGTTTAAAGGGGATGGATAGAGCAAGTTTTTTTTTGCACAGGGATAGGTGCCTGGAACAGGCTGCCAGGGGTGGTGGTGGAAGCAGATACGATAGTGGCATTTAAGAGGCTTTCAGATAGGCACAGGGAATATGCAGGGAATAGAGGGATATGGATCATGTACAGGCAGAAGAGATTTAGTGTAATTCGGCATTATGTTCGGCAGACATCGTGGGCTGAAGGGTCTGCTCCCGTCCTGTCTTGTTCTACGTTCTACGTGCATCTGTCCAACCTCTCCTTATAGCTAATACTCTCTCATCCAGGTAGCATCTTGGTGAATCTCTTCTGCACCATCTCCAAAGCCTCTCCATCCTTCATGTAAAGGGGCGACCAGAACTGAGCACCATACTCCAAATGCAGCCTGACCGAAGTTTTAGACATGTTTTGATCCATCAAACCTGAGACAAGGTGCATTGGCATCTCCTGATGCACACATAGTCACTCCTGGGGCAGGGACAGTATGTGGTTGGGCAAGGATGGACTACCAAAGCAGCCAATGCCCAGCCATGTCATTGCACCATCCCCAGAGCATGCAATAGACAGTCTCACCAACACCTGACTCACCACAGGCCACCTACAGCTGACCTCTTGAGAGGCTACGAGTGTGCTCATTTGATCTGTTACTGCTGCAGCTCCCTTTATTCAGAGCAACAGGCCGTACACACAAGGAAAGCACGCAGACAGGGCAATAAATGGCCGTGTCATCAGGTATTTGCTGTGGGCAATAATGCAACATGGGACCCTAAGTCTTAATTTTTGTCAGAGATGGCAATAAGTGCTTGGTGTATTATTACAGCACTGTAGGCATAGAGCCTGCAGATGCTGGAATCAGGAGGACAAAACAAACAGCTGGAGAATCTCTGTGGGTCGGGCAGCATCTGCGTGAGCAAAGGGATAGTCGCCATTTCGAGTTCAGACCTTCCATCGCTGCTGCAGCTTGTTTTCTCGTTCACATACCGTCAGCGCCAGTGACCCGGGTTCAATTCCCGCCGCTGTCTGTAGGGAGTTTATACGTTCTCCCCGTGTCTGCGTGGGTCTCCTCCGGGTGCTCCGGTTTCCTCCCACATTCCAAAGGCGTACGGGTTAGGAAGTTGTGGGCATGCCCTGTTGGCGCCGGAAGCGTGGCGACTCTTGGGGGCTGCCCCCAGAACACTCTACGCAAAAGATGCATTTCACTGTGTGTTTTGATGTACATGTGACTAATAAAGATATTTTATCTTATCTTATCAACATCCTTCCAAAACAGTTGGCAAAGGTAGTGACAAATGCCAGGTGGAAAGTTGGGGGGGGGGGGGGGGGAAACTACATTAAATGGAAAGAGCAGGGTCAACGTACAGGGGTCCCCAAGTACATAAGACCTGACTTACAAAAATCCAACTTTATGTAAATTCTCCCAGACTCTGCTCTTAGATGTAGTACAGATCCTCCCCAGCTTACGAACGCCCAACTTATGTACAGCCCATACATATGAGCGATGGTTTGGGAGACTGGCAGGATGGACCTACCGGCTGCAAGCATCTTCTGCCATGTGGGAACTCAGTTGACGATAACATCTGAATAACTTAACTACACATTGCCCTTGGTTGGCCTCTGTTTGTGCGGTTGCATTTACAAATTGTGAACTGTTCGGGTGAGAAACAGTTATCAGTAACGAAAGCTGGGAGGGACCTGTAATCGAATCTCTTCACCAAAAAACAATGCAGAGATCAACCACAGGAAGAGCCAATTCCTTCTCCAAACCCTCCTGCAGGTAAGATCAAACATTACGAACCCCAAGCCACCTCCTGTTAGCGCACATTCTCTTTTATTAAGCTGCCAATAGTTTTCTTGCTGATGAGTGGATCAGATCCCCCATCACTCCACCCTGACTGCATTCGGACAAACATTTGTCACAGGTCACTTCTGGTAACAACTTCTATCGCCCAGACTGACCTTCTCCAGTCTACTCTTTGCAAATCAGCCCCTAAGGTAATTGGTAACTGGTTTATTATTGGCATATGTACTGAGATACATGAAAAAACTGAACAGCGATAAGGCTGTTGAGGTTAAAAGATTTTGCACTATCATTTTGGGGGAAATTGTTAATTTCCCACTGACAGAAAATTCAGTCTACAGTCCTCAGGATTGGAACCCTTACATAACCCAGGGATTATGTAAGTACATTGCTGCTTTAAGTCCCGTGACTGGATCTGGGCTTTTAGCGCTCAAATGCCTTGGCTGCCAAATGTCCCTGCGCTGTGTGAGCCATTGCCACTGTTGAGTTCTCCGTTCTCCCTTGGGAAATTCTACCGTGAAGATCATCGAGGTTGACCCCCACATCAGGCAGAGTTTGCTTTTGCTGAGTCAAGGGCCAGATCTTCCTTGATCACAACATCGTGAAGCATGAACCGCAATGATGCAAGTCACCATCAAGGGTGCACGTTACGAATGCTCCAGTGACCCATCTGGATAATTGGACTTCAACACAACAGTCTGCCTCTCCAGAGCCAGTGGAAGCTAATCTTTGGAAGTGTCCATGCCGGAGGGCTGTTGAGACTCTGTTATTGAGTATATTCAAGACCAAAACTGATCGTTTTTAAGGGAATCGAAGGAGATTGGATTAGTGTGGGAAAGTGGTGGTGAGGTAAAAGATCAGCTATGAACTTACTGAATAGTGGAGTAGGCACAAGGGACCAAATTGCCTAATCCTATTGCTGATGTTCTGATGGACCAGAAGCCCAATGCTGCCTTTTGCCCATGTTGGCTTGGAACCACCCACAGAGAGGGGTGGGATTGCCCTACTCGATGTATTAGGAAGAGTCTCTGTCAGGAGACCCATGTGCCGTGATCGAACGCTCTGCTTCCCCCCCCCACTATTTATCACAATCCCTCCAATCCCAAACCGCTTTTCCACAGCTCCATGGCAACTAGATACTGTATTTGTCATGGAGAGAGCTCCCGTGAGTCAGCTGCCTGCTTAAAAGCAGGAAGGATTTCAATGCTTCTCAAAGGACGGAAACCACAATGACAATTTTTTTTAAAGCAAGGGTATCCCATTTTTGTGTATTTTTTTGATGACACCCAATATGGAAAATTGGGCAAAGCACAGTCCTCATTTAGCACACCAAAGAGGAGTAAATGTTCTACTTCATTAGGAGATTGAAGAGATTCGGTATGTCATCGAAGACTCTTAGAAATTTCTATAAGTGTACAGTGGAGAGCATTCTGACTGGTTGTATCACAGTCCTGTATGGAGGCTCCAATGCACAGGATCGCAAGAGGCAGCAGAATGTTGTAGACTCAGCCAGCCCCATCACGGGCACAACCCTCCCCACCATCGAGGACACCTTCAAGAGGCGTTGCCTCAAAAAGGCGGCATCCATCACTAAGGACTCTCACCACGCAGGAAACGCCCTCTTCATGTTACTACCATCGGAGAGGAGGTACAGGAGCCTGAAGACCCACACTCAACAATTCAGAAATAGCTTCTTCCCCTCCGCCGTCGGATTTCTGAATGGTCCATGAACTCAGGAACATTATCTTGTTATTCTTTTTTTTTGTGTTATTTATTTTTGTAATTTATGGTAATTTTATGTCTTTGCACTGTACTGCTGCCGCAGAACAACAAACTTCACGTAAGTCAACGATAATACATCTGATTCTGATTCTGTTAAAGTCCATGCAATATTATCTTCTAGTTCCAAAATCTGACTCCAGTCCCACTCACTCATTAGCTCATTTCTGCTGGTTCCATTACTTCTTTTCACCCACGTTGTTCAAACTAAGTAACTAAATAGTTAATAACTGTGAGAACAGAACATTTTCATATTAATTACAGTTGATTTCTGACCAAGGCCACAAGCCATGAAATACGCTGCCTAAGACAAACTTTTGTCTGAAAACAGAATAAGTCCTTTCGTGAATGGTTGTGGGAATGATACATCCAAATGTTACACAGCAATGCTAATGTAGCCTTTTGAAGTAACTAAAAGAGAGGGCTCAGTTCCTATGTGTGCACTCATGTTGGTCAGGTGGAGAAAGAAGGACCTTTTCAAAATTAAATGTTCATAAAAGTGTGGTTGATACTGTGGTTTAGACAATGCTGTTCTGTCAACCTAACAAAGGTTTCAATTTTTATTGCATTTTCACAAATAGCATTGGAAAATTCGACTTTGACTTTTCTGAGAGATTTTCATTTGCACTTTTTTTCAGGCATAAGGGTGACACAGTGGTACAGCAGTTAGTGCTGCCAACACACTGCTCCAGCAACTCGGATTCAATCCTGACCTCTCTGCTGCTGTCCGTGTGGAGTTTGCACGTTCTCCCTGCGAACAGGTGGGTTTGCACCAGGTCCTCCCACATCCCAATGATGTGCTAGTTGGTTGGTTAATAGGTTACTGTAAGTTACCCCTAGTGCAAGATGGTGACAGGAGAATCGGGGGGTGTTAATGAACATGTGGGAAAAAAAACAGCTGGATTGGTTGTCTTAACCTTCCCCTAGTTAGAGCTCAGGCTCTAAGGTTTAACTCTTGATAATCAATTCCATTAGTTTAAGTGCTCCTGACGTAAAATTACTTGATGCATCAGTTGCTGTGATTTCAATCTACTAAAAGCTCCCCAATCCTGTCGATCTTGAAATGGCCTTCTACACGTCACCCAAACATCAACCATTTTTAAGAAATTAATCCTCAAGGCATGAGCATTGTTGGTAAGACGAGCATTCACTGCCTACCCGTGGCTGCTCAGGCTGTGACCAGAGTCACCAACAGGGTGGATGCAATTGGGACAACAATTTCTCCAAACCTGGGTTCTTATCAATGATCCACGGCTTTTAATCAAGGTTTTCTTTTGAGATACTAAATTAAGTTCTCAAACTGGAATGCGAGGGTAAGAATTCACATTCTCTGGATTATTTGTTCAGAATTTTGGATTACTGGTTCAATAACTTAACTACACCATCATATCCTTTCACCAAAATCTCATTTACACCATTATTATAAATGCTCTACAGGGAAGGCACTTCAATTATGTCAGCAATGGAAGGTTACACTCTTATCTCCGAGCCAAAACACTGCGTCTTTCGATAAAGAGGCACTTGATCTAGGCTGACACCTCCACTGCTTTACTGAATAAGTCATTGCTATTTTTCAAACAAAGTGTTAAACTGAGGCTCCACCTTGCCTCTCGGATGCTCTAAATGATATACAGTAGTTGCACTGTTTTGAAGAACGGCAAGAATATTATCCCAGGTATCCTGGTCAATATTTGCCTCTGAATTAACATCACTAAACACATTACTTGGTCATGAATACTCAGTGTTAATGTGAATGTGCTGTGCTCAAATCAACTACCACATCTTCTTCTTTGTAACTACAGAGTGGGAAAACAATTCATTGTCTATAATGTGCTTTGAAATACCTCGACATCATGAAGGGCCCTCGATAAATGTAAGTTGCAGCGGTTGCTACCGCGGAATAAAACAAGACTCTACTCGGAGGATTGCCAAACAGAACTGGTTTATTTTCCCGCCTTGCGCGGGCCCTTGAAGGGAGAATGTTCCCGCCCAAAACAACCGGCAATGACGTAAATCCTACGTCATCAGGACTTTCCCGCGCGCGGGTTCTCCCCGTCGCTCGGAAAGACAAGGCCCACCGCCATCTTGGGCCTCGTCACTCCGACGCCGCGCAACCCGACTGCCGAGCCGGTTCGCCCGACTAGACAGTGAGTCGCCACACAACCCCCCCCCAGAACCGGCGATACAGTCCCCAAGGTCCATGGGCTGTGCCAACTGCCGCTTAGGGGGGCCGGCCTCTGCGTCGCGGCGTGGCAACCTCGACAGGCTGTTGCAGATCCAAATGGGCCGGTTTGAGGCGGTCCGCCGTGAAAACCTGTTCCCTGCCTCCAATGTCCAAAATAAAAGTGGATCCATTATTCAGTATGACTCGGAACGATCCCTCATATGGTCGTTGCAATGGCGCCCGAGGTGTGCCCCTGCGAACGAAAACAAACTTACAGTCCCGTAGTTCCTTGGGCTGGCAGGATGGGGCTTGACCGTGCCGTGAGGTGGGAATCGGGGCCAAGGCGCCAAGCTTCTCGCGCAGTCTTTGTAGGACTGCTGGGGGTTGTTCCCCTTGGTCCCGAAGGGCAGGTATGAAATCCCCGGGGACAACTAGTGGCGCCCCGCATACCAGCTCAGCTGACAAAGTACGGAGGTCTTCTTTGGGGGCAGTGCGTATGCCAAGAAGGACCCAAGGCAGCTCGTCAACCCAGTTAGGACCCTTCAGGCGGGCCATCAAGGCCGATTTCAGATGGCGGTGAAAATGTTCCACCAACCCGTTTGATTGAGGATGGTAGGCCGTGGTGGTGTGCAGCTGCGTCCCTAGCAGGTTCGCTAATGCAGCCCAGAGACTGGAAGTGAATTGGGTGCCTCTGTCTGAAGTGATGTGGGCCGGAACACCAAAACGTGAGACACAAGTTGTGAGCAGCGCCCGGGCGCAGGAATCAGTTGTGATGTCAGTCAGGGGGGTTGCCTCAGGCCACCTCGTGAACTGGTCCACGATGGTAAGGAGGTACCGGGCTCCTCTTGAAACCGGCAGAGGGCCCACGAGGTCGACGTGTATGTGGTCGAACCTCCTACGGGTAGGCTCGAACTGCTGTGGTGGGACCTTGGTGTGTCGCTGGATTTTTGACGTCTGGCAGTGCGGACAAGTCCTGGCCCACTCACTGACCTGTTTGCGCAGGCCATGCCAGACAAACTTGCTGGCGACCAGTCGGACAGTAGATCTGATGGACGGGTGCGCCAACCCATGTACCGAGTCAAAAACGCGTCTCCGCCAGGCTGCAGGGACTATAGGGCGGGGCTGACCAGTCGCAACGTTGCAAAGTAGGGTCCGCTGACCTGGACCAACCAAGAAATCTCGGAGCTGCAGACCCGAGACTGCGGTCCTGTAGCTGGGCAGTTCGTCGTCGGCTTGCTGTGCGTCAGCTAGGGCCGTGTAGTCGACACCCAAGGATAGGTTGTGGATGGTTGGTCTGGAAAGTGCATCAGCAACGACATTATCCTTTCCGGAGACATGTTGGATGTCAGTTGTGAACTCGGAAATGTAGGATAAATGTCTCTGCTGACGAGCTGACCAGGGATCGGAGACTTTGGAGAAGGCAAAGGACAGATGCTTATGATCGGTGAAAGCGGTGAAAGGCCTGCCTTCTAGAAAGTATCGGAAATGCTGGACCGCCAGATACAGTGCTAGAAGTTCCCGATCAAAAGCGCTGTACTTCAGTTCAGGCGGTCTAAGGTGCTTGCTGAAAAATGCCAAGGGTTGCCAGCGGCCTTCGAGTAGCTGTTCCAGTACACCACCCACCGCAGTGTTGGATGCGTCTACCGTGAGGGCAGTCGGGACGTCAGTCCTGGGGTGTACCAGCATCGTGGTGTCTGCCAGGGCGTCTTTGGCCTTAACGAAAGCAGCCGCAGCCTCGTCAGTCCAGGTGATGTCCTTGCCCTTACCAGCCAGCAGCGAGAACAGAGGGCGCATGATACGGGCTGCTGCAGGGATGAAACGATGGTAAAAGTTGACCATCCCAAGGAATTCCTGTAGGCCTTTGACTGTGTTGGGGCGGGCAAAATGGCGGATAGCATCCACCTTGGTGGGTAGGGGTGTTGCCCCGTCGCTGGTGATTTTGTGGCCGAGGAAATCGATAGAGTCAAGTCCGAATTGGCACTTGGACGGGTTGATCGTGAGGCCGAAATCGCGGAGGCGGGAATATAGCTGGCGGAGGTGGGAAAGGTGTTCCTGGCGGTTACGGCTGGCGATCAGTATGTCGTCCAAGTAAATGAACACGAAGTCCAGGTCTCGGCCTACCGCGTCCATCAGCCGCTGGAAGGTCTGCGCGGCGTTCTTAAGGCCGAACGGCATCCGAAGGAATTCGAACAGGCCGAATGGGATGATAATCGCAGTTTTGGGGACGTCATCCGGATGGACCGGGATTTGGTGGTATCCCCTAACGAGGTCCACTTTGGAAAAGATGCGGGCCCCGTGTAAGTTCGCTGCGAAGTCCTGGATGTGAGGGATGGGATAGCGGTCCGGGGTGGCTTTGGGGACCATGTGCAAGGGGGAGGCCCAGGGGCTATCTGACCTGCGAACAATCCCCCAGCTCTTCCATGTGACGGAACTCTTCCTTTGCCAGGCGGAGCTTGTCTGGAGGTAATCGTCGTGCTCGGGCATGAAGGGGTGGCCCTGTGGTAATGATGTGGTGTCGTACCCCGTGTGTGGGCCTAGAATTTGTAAACGAAGGTGCCAAAATTGATGGGAATTCGGCTAGGAGCTTGGCGAAATCGTCGCCAGAAAGGGAAATGGAGTCCAGGCGCGGGGCTGGTGGGCTGATTTCTCCGAGGGGATAGGTCCGGAGAGTGCTAGAGTGGACTAACCGCTTCCTTCGCAGGTCGACTAACAGGTTGTGGGCCCGAAGGAAATCGGCTCCTAGGAGTGGTCGGGCGACGGTGGCAAGGGTAAAGGTCCAGGTAAAACGGCTGCCGCCAAAGTGTAATTGAAGCGTATGGGTGCCGAAAGACCGTATCGTTGTACCGTTGGCGGCATTGAGTAGAGGACCTGGTGGCCTGTCACGAGTGTCGCGGCCTGTCGGGGGCAAAATACTGACCTCCGCTCCAGTATCAACGAGGAAACACCATCCAGATTTCTTGTCCTGAACGAATAGGAGGCTCTGTCGGCGGCCAGCCGCCGTAGCCATCAGCGGCGGCTGGCCCTGGCGTTTCCCTGAAACTTGCAGGGTGGGCGGCATCGACGGGCCTCCGCACCCCACCTCTGATGGTAGAAGCACAGCTGGTCACCCGTGTCGTCGTCTGCGTTCCTGGGGCGTGGCTGCTCAGTTGCTGGGGCCGGGCGAGGCGGGCGTTGGGCTCATGGCCTGGTGATTTGACTGACGGACGAACCGCTCTCGCGCTTGGCCCTCCACAGGACATCTGCCCGGGCGGCCACCTCACGGGGGTTGCTGAAGTCGGCGTCAGCTAACAACAAGTGGATGTCATCGGGGAGCTGTTCGAGGAAGGCCTGTTCGAACATCAGGCATGGCTTGTGTCCCTCGGCCAATGCCAGCATCTCATTCATTAGGGCGGATGGGGATCTGTCCCCCAGGCCATCCAGATGAAGCAGGCGAGCGGTGCGCTCACGACGGGAGAGGCCGAAGGTCCGAATCAAAAGGTCTTTGAAAGCCGGGTACTTATCTCCCTCCGGAGGCGACTGGATGAAGTCTCCAACCTGGGCGGCTGTCTCCTGGTCCAGAGAGCTAACCACATGGTAGTACTTCGTGGAGTCAGAGGTGATCTGCCGAAGGTGGAATTGCGCTTCGGCCTGTGTAAACCAGACGCTGGGCCGAAGTGTCCAAAAGGTGGGCAGCTTGAGGGCCACTGCGTTGGCTGCTGTGCTGTCGGCCATTGCGCGGGTCCAAAAGCCGTTTGGACCGTCGGGGTCACCAATGTAGCGGTTGCTACCGCAGAATAAAACAAGACTCTACTCGGAGGATTGCCAAACAGAACTGGTTTATTTTCCCGCCTTGCGCGGGCCCTTTAAGGGAGAATGTTCCCGCCCAAAACAACCGGCAATGACGTAAGTCCTACGTCATCAGGACTTTCCCGCGCGCGGGTTCTCCCCGTCGCTCGGAAAGACGAGGCCCGCCGCCATCTTGGGCCTCGTCGCTCCGACGCCGCGCGACCCGACTGCCGAGCCGGTTTGCCCGACTAGACGGTGAGTCGCCACAAAGTCTTACTTTTTATTTTCTTTTATGAACACAAAGTAGTCATTTAGCAGTTTAACCCCTTCATTTTCACCCTGTAATGTTTAAAGAGTTGTCAGCTCTGCATTGGTTGTTTTTTTTTTGCTTGCTTCATTTTGCAGCTATGGTAGTTCTACCCAGATAGCCTCTGGGTCCCAAGAGGCAGTGGGAACATTGCTGTCCGTATTGTGTGGAATTCCAAGATAATTATTGGGAACATAAGGATGTGGGAATCTACGAACAAGCAATGAGAGCCTGTTTCGCCATTCAGCAGGATGACCACCAATCTTCTTCCCCAGGTCCACTTGATCAATCCCAATAATGTCAAAGAGTCCTCCAATCTCAGCCTTGAATCTACTCAGTGACTGAGCATTCACAGCCTGGTGTGTGTGTGTGTGTGTGTGTGTGTGTGTGTGTGTGTGTGTGTGTGTGTGTGTGTGTGTGTGTGTGTGTGTGTGTGTGTGAGAGAGAGAGAGAGAGAGAGAGAGAGAGAGAGAAAGAGAGAGAGAGAGAGAGAGAGAGAGAGAGAGATATCCTCCAAGTAAAGAAACTTTGGCTCTTCCCAGCCCTCAGTAGCAAACCCCCTTTTCCTGAAACACAGAGCACATCTGGCCTTCTGTGTGTATGGTACTGGTCACCTTATTCAAGGAAGGATGTTAACCTGTTGGACGAAGTTCAGAGAGGTTTACTGGACGAATACCTCGATTGGGGTGTTTGACTTAAGAGGTAAGGTTGGACAGACTAGGCTTGTACCTGCTGGAGTTTGGAAGATTGGGAGGGGATGATTGAAATATACAAGGTCTTGAAGGGTCCTGACTGGTGGAAATGGAGAGGATGTTTCCTCTGTGGGAAAACCTAGTATGAAAGGTTTCTGTTTAAAAATAGTTGCCCCTTTAAGAAGATAAGATGATTTTTTTCCTCTCTCAGTAGTTTGAGCGCCTTTGCACAAAGAGCAGTGGAAGCACAGAGTCTTTGAATATGTTTAAGACAGAAGATAGATACTTGATAAGCAAGGAAGCAAAAGGTTACCTTGGAGTACAGGGTTGATCAGCCGTGATCTAATTGTGGCCTAGCAGGTTGAGGGACAGAGTGGTCGACCCCTGCTCTTCATTTGTATGTTTGTGTGAGGTTTTTCCCACCAGCTCTTAACTCTTTACCTGGGGAAATTACTCCTCCTCTCAATTTTAAGTGACTGACCCCCTTTCCTGAAACCATACTTCCAAGTCCTACACTCACAAAGACAGGGGAGTGGTCACACACCATTCACCCTGTCAATTCCTGTCACAATCTTCTGCTTGCTGAGTGACGCTGAAGCTCAATTTGTGCAGACCAGCAAGACAAGAATAAAGACTTAGTAACAGACAAGAATTCATCCTAAAGAGAAATAAGTACTGGGAAATAATATGCTGAGAGTTCCTTAATACATCCGGTATGTTTAAGTGTAAATTAAAAGAACTGTGGATGCTGTAAATCATAAATGAAAACATAAAATGCTGTAAATACTCAGCACATCAGGCAGCATCTGTGGAGAGAGAAACAGATGTTTAGTGTTTCCGGACAAAGGGTCATGGATCTGAAATATTAACTGTTCCTCTCTCCACAAATGCTGCCTGACCTGGTGAATGTTTCCAACATATTCTGTTTTTATTATGGCATGTTCTTTTAAGAAGGATGACATTTTGTAATATACTTCTGAATGCAGGAAAGAAAAGGCAAGTGTTCGGGTCACAAGAGTCCAAACTTAACATAACAATCATACTCATGGAGGTAAAAGATTTTGAGAAATACAAGAGCAATACTGGCATCATACGGAGCATAAAGACTAGCTCCATTCTCAATAATAAAATTAAAGCATTTTTTTTCAGATTGAACAAGATGAGAAATATTCAACAACATAACATACAGGAAGGTGGTAATCACTCAGTGAGAAATAACCTCAGTCCAAGATTCCAATTCACCTTCATGACGTAACTATAAGGGCATCAATGAATAAACATAGGGAACAATTTCAATCAATTGTTCCACAACACAACCACATAAGATGCGATCGAACCAAGCATAACCTCAGCAAATCAGTGTATATATATTACAGCAATGTTTTAATAAACTCATTTTCCAATGAACTCTGTAAACAACAAATGTATATGAACATCTACCACTTCTCATTACTATGTTCTAGCTAACCATTAAGAAATGAGCTCCCCGAGTTAACGGAAAACTAGATCTTTTTCTGTTACTTGATGCTGTTGAGGCACGCTGTTTGTATTAAAGGTGGCATTGCTATTTAGTGGGGAAAACCTCTTGCCCAGTCCTAAGCTGGTCACGATTCCCTTTCCTAGGACTAACTCAACATCAAGTCTACTTTTTGATTAAGAAACTGTTATTAAGGAAACCTGTATTACATAGTGGGGAGGAGGACTCACCATCATGATCACTACAATCATAGCTAAGAAAGCAATTTTAGCATCGCATATTTCAACAGTTGCACCCATCCATTACAAATGCAAGGCAGATAATTATCAAGGGATGGGTTGTCACACCACCATTTCTAAGTACACACCATCTATAAATTACACAAGGACACTGTTCAATCTCACTGGAACCATTGTATGGGATACTATACATTGTTGAGAGTTGCTGGGAGCATGGAACTGGTTGAGCTGGCATAGGCATAGCGGGTCAAATTACTCCTTCAGTGTTGTTCTACCCAATCAATACATGGTGTTTTCAAATCCACAGCAATTCTTGAATATATATTTAAAAAATATCACTATCAATTTAACAACTTTTGTCTGCATCACATAAACAATTAACCAGGGCAGAGCTTACTGTACAGGAAGCCATTAAACACTCTCATTGAACAGTGCAAGTATACTGTATGCCTGGACTGTATTCAGAAGCCCTCTCGTAGGATATGCAATCAGAAGTACTGCATATTCTATCCGTATGAGATAAAGTTTCATTGAAACAGAGGCAACTGCATCATTACAATGGGCAGCTCAGTTAATACTTTTTTTTATTTGTTTTTTTTTAGGATTTGGGGATCAATGCAAGGCCAGCATTCACTGCCCTCCTTTGGTTGTCATTGAAGAACTATCACTGAAGCAATATTTTATACCGAAATGGTTTACTCTTAGGCTAGAGTTACAAGTAGGCTAGACCAGTTAGAATGACAGATTTCCTCCACTGGAGAACAATAGTGAACCAAGAGGGTTTTAATGACAACCTGTTAGTTTCATGGTCAACAACATTGAGACTAGTTTTGTTAAATGTATAACTTCATTACAGACTATTTAACTATCTGAAATTAACTTCCATCACTGCCATGCTGGGATCTGAACTCATGTCTCTGGTTTGTTAGTATGAGCCTCTGCTGTGGACTAATTACCAAGAGTCATATTGAAGTGGAAATGATAAAAAGAACGTTTAAAAGGGAGAATTAGATGAAGAAAAATTGAAGGATCTGGGAAGAGCAGACAACTAGAATGGAGTAGCATAATCCTAACTAATGCCACTCCGGATTTAGTTGTGAGGAGGTGAAAATGTCTGTTGGAGAGCTGTACGAGCATGCCTTTCAAAACCTTGCATGCAGATAAAAATTGCAGATACATGTGTGGATCTACAAGGCCTGTAAGTGTTGGAACTAATTTGTGTTGAATCTGTAGATTATGAAAAATAATATTTAAGCTATAGCCCCAAACCCTGACACACTTCAGATGTTGCAGCTTTCATGATGCTCTTGAAGTGTTTCTCCTGTTGTGCAGGTTGAGGAAACTATAAAAAGTAAGAGTGAGCCAAGTGTTTCCTCTTGTGAGGGAATCGACAAAAGAGAGGTCACTGTCTAAAACTAAGGGGTCAACTATTTAAAAACAGAATTAGGCTTTTGTTCCCCCCTCACAGAAAGTCAAGTCTTTGGAACTTCCTTCTTCGAATGGCAAATGGGAGGAGGGTCTCTGAATATTTTTAAAGCAGTGACAGATAGATTCTTGGTAAGCAAGGGGGTGAAAGGATACCATGTGGAGATGAGAATGCAGCGTTGAGGTTACAGTTATATCTGACCATGATCTTATTGAATAGTAAAGCAAGCACAAGAGTCTGAGTGGCCTCCTCTTGTTTGTATTTGTATGTTCCTAAACCTAAGTAAATTGAAATTATACCAGATTTATTTTTATTATAGATTATGAATCTAATCATGGATGATAGAGGTTTATGAAACTATGAAAGGCAGAGATAGGGTAGACAGCAAGAGTCTGTTTCCAGTGACAGGGGTGTCTAAAACTGGAGGGCAGAGGTTTAAAGTGAAAGGGAGGAAGCTTAAAGGGGGATCTGAGGGGTAGATTTTTCACACACAGAGTAGCTGTTATCTGGAATGAGCTGCCAGAGGAGGTGGTGGAGGCAGGAATAGTAACAACATTTAAGAGGCATCTGTACAGATACTTGAATGAGTGGGACATAGAGGAATATAGAATTAATGCAGGCAAATGGGATTAATATAGATAGGTCTGAATGACGGCATATATGCCAAAGGGCCTCTTTCAATGCTGTACAACTCTACAACTCTAGTTTCACCACTTTGTAAAATTACAACTAGGTGTAACATCAGACATGACTTCACTGTTCTCACGTTTAGCCCTGCATTCTTCACATCTGCATTTAATGAACAGCAACTTCTATCAAAACTGTTAATAACCTCTATCAATGATTGTGGCCAGTAGTTGCAAAGAACAAAGAAGATGGCACTTTGGTAAGATCACAATACTGATGAAAAGTCAGTCCAGACCACATAGAACATAGAACAGTATAAGCACAGGAACTGAGGAAGTAAAGGGTTAAGGAACTGTGACTAACTGTAACTATACATATAACTGATGGAAAAATAGCTCGCAGGCAAGAGTACGCAAGCTGCTGACTCATGGATAAGTGATAATTACTGTGTCCGGAACCTTGGTTGCAGACCAGTTACGCTGGACAATAAGGATGCTGGGTGCAATAAACAACGAATGGGAAGCTTGTCCTAAACAGTGAGGGTGATACCTGTCTTTGAATCTCTTGATTATAACTCAATTATGTTGGACGATAGGTGCGATGTCTGTCTCTGGATCTCTGAGGCCTGACCGAAACTCGCGGCGCCGCATTCATTAACTGTGCGTGACAATATCTGTATAAATTTCTATCTGCTCCTTTGTACGGGGAGACCGCTGGAAGCGACTCTCAACAAGTGCTGAAGAGACCTCTCCTTAGCAGTATACAGCTAATAAATGTGTTTTATCGAATCAACCTGGTGGCACTGGTGGCAGCGGACAGAAGTGAGAACTTAAAATCGGGACGACAGAACAGGCCCTTCAGCCCACGATGTCTGTGCTGACCATGATGCCAAATTAAACTAAACCTATCTGCCTGTACACGATTCCTATCCCTCCATCCCCTGCATGTTCATGTGCCTGTCTAAAAGCCTCTTAAATGTCACGATCATGCCTGCTCCCACCACCACCTCTAGCAGCGCATAACCAAATAATAATGACCAGTTGAGTGTTATAAATTCCAAAAGCACATTAACAATCAATTAATCCTGTAATGGTTCTTATGTTAGAGTGCGTTCATAGAGTCATAGAGTTATACAGCATGGAAACAGGCCCTTCAGCCCAACTCATTCATGTCAACTGAGGTCCCTACTTAAGCTAGTCCCATTTGCCTGTGTTTGGCCCATATCCCTCTAAACTTTTCCTATCCATGAACCAGTCCAACTGTCTCTTAAACATTGTAATTGCACCTGCCTCTACCACTTCCTTTGGCAACTCATTCCACACACCCACCACCATCTATGTGAACAAGTTGCCCCTCAGGTCCTCTTTAAATCTTTCCCCTCTCACCTTTGCCCTCTGGTTTTAGACTTCCCTACCCTGGGAAAAAGACTGCAAACATAACCTTATCATGATTTTATAAATGTCTATAAGGTCATCCCTCAGCTTCCTTCATTCCAGGGAAAACAGTCCCAGCCTCTCCTCATAACTCAAGCTCTCCTGTTACGGCAGCATCCTTATGAACCTTTTCTGCACGATCTCCAGCTTAGTCACATTCTTCATATAGTATGGTGACCAGAACTGCAAACAATCTTCCAGGTGCGATCTCACCAACATCCTACTGGGATTAATGATTGAAACAGAAGCATTAAGCAGAGCTCCAGAACCCTCAGACTATATAACTTACTTCCAAAGTCGATGCTCAAGCCAAAGTTAGATGTCTTGAAGTGACGCCAATAATTGTCAGCAAGCTAAAGTTCCTTCTAAGCTGCTCTGCAAATGCTTTAGAATAAATTTCTAAGTAAGCATAAAATAATTGTTTAACCCTGAATCAAACTTCCCTTTGCTTCCTCATTTAATACCTGGAATTCATTTCTCAGGAACGTTTATACCTCTATGTAGCCCAGATAGTTCTGTCCAAAACTGACCGTCAGATAATACACCAGTCACACTTTGTTGGAAGAGCTGTGGGAAGGAACTGAAATTCTACCCCAATTAGCCCAACATCTATCAACGCACACAAAATGCTGGAGGAACTCAGCAGGTCAGGCAGCATCTATGGAGGAAAATAAACAGTCGACATTTCGGGTCAGGACTGAAGGGTCTCGACCCGAAACGTCGGCTGTTTATTTCCCTCCATAGATGCTGTCTGACCTGCTGAGTTCCTCCAGCATTTTGTGTGTGTTGCTCCAGATTCCAGCATCTGCAGAATTTCTTGCATCAACAGGGAAATGCTGAAATAAGGAACTAGTAGCAGGCCACCTCAAAATTCATAGTACAAACGAGCAGGGTCAATACAGCAACATGAAAGGGAAATCAGGTTTGACAACCAGCAGGGAGCATAAAGGCCAACCACTGGTTTTGGTGTATTCAGATGTTAAATGGCATTTGATAAGAAGCCACATGAAAAGTTACTCAACAACATAAGGACTCATGGTATTGAGGGTAATATATCAGTATGGAAAGAAGATTGTGATAGAAAGTAGTAGGGAAAAATGTATCCTTTTTCGTGAGGAAGCTGTAACTAGAATCATAAGGATGAGAACAGAGAACACAGAACAGTGCAGCACAGAAACAGGCCCTTCGGCCCATGATGTCTGTGCTGAACATGATGCCAAATTCAACTAAATCTCTTCTGCCTGCACATGATCCATATCCCTCCATTCTCTGCATATTCATGTACCTATCTAAAAGCCTCTTAAACAACACTATTGTATCCGCTTCCACCACTACACCTGGCAGTCCATTCCAAGCACCTATACTCTCTGTGTAAAAAACTTACCCAACACACCTCCTTTAAACTTTCCCTCTCTCACCTTAAAGCCATGTCCTCTAGTATTTGACATTTTTATCCTGGGAAAAAGATTCTGACTGTCTACCCTACCTATGCATCTCATAATTTTATAAACTTCTGTTAGGCATCCCCTCAGCCTCTGATGCTCCAGAGAAAACAACCCAAGTTTGTCCAACCTCTCCTTATAGCTCAAACCCTCTAATCCAGGCAGCATCCTGTTAAACCTCTTCTGCACCCTTTCCAAAGCCTCCACATCCTTCCTGTAAAGGGGCGACCAGAATTGTACACAATACTCTAAGTGCAGCCTAACCAAAGATTTATATCGCTGTAACACAATTAGTGCCGAGGACTCAGTATTTACAGTTTAAGCAGTAACCTATATGAAGGGATTAAATGTAATAAATTAAAGTTTACTGTAGGTGAGAAAGCAAGTGATGAGGAGGACAAAATGAGTCTGGAAAGGGATATCGAAAGATGAAGTGAGTGAGCAAAAAGATGACAGCTGGAGTAAAGTGTGAAGAGATGTGAGGTTGTCCACTTTGGTAGGAAGCACAGAAAGGCAGAATTCTGTTCAGATGGAGACAGACTACGAAATGCTGCCTCTACATGAAACAATGAAAATCAGTACGCAGGTACAGCACATAATTAGGAAGGCAAGTGATACATTGACCTTTATTGCAAGGGGGTTGGAGTCTAAAAGTGGGGAAGTCTTGCTATTAAGTGTATAGATCACACCTCAGTACTGTGTATTGTTTAAAGATGGTTATAATAGGCTTGGGTGTGTTGCAGACAAAGTCCATTGGATTAATGCATGGGAATGAAAGAGTCAATTAAGTAAATGGAGCTTATACTGTTGAAGTTGAGAAGAATGATAGGTCATCTTATTGAAATGTACAAGATTCTGAGGTGCTTAACAGGGTGGATGCTACGAGAACATTTGCCATGATGAAGGAAATCTAGAATGAGGTGGCATAGCCTGAGGATAATGGGGCATCCATTTCATATTGAACTAAGGAAGAATTTCTTTGATCAGAGGCTTTTGAATTTTTGGAATTCTCTACCCAGAGAGCTGCGCAAGGCCGAGATAGATATATTTTGGAACTAGAGAGGAAAAGAGTTATGGAAGTCAAGCAGGAAAGTGTTGAGGCCAATGAGCAAAAGAGCAATGACTTTATTCAATACCAGAGGAAGTCAGTATGACCTGACAGTGCTTCTATTGTTACAGTCTTATGGGTATGTTTGTGCACAATGGCTTGTTTGGATGGTTAGCGTCGTGCTGTGAGGCCTTTTAAATACAGTCTGCGTATGATACATATACAGTTAGTGTGAAGAGCCAGAAGCTTACATGCTGCCATCCCCGTTGTGATTATTTAAATTGTGTCCGACTGATTACACTGTGATGAATTAATGCCACTGCACTGGAGATCAAAGAGGACACATCGACCCCAGGCCACTGTGACAATCAAGAAATATCTGCTGTTCAAATGAGTGATGGTGGACAGCTTTAAATGAGGATGCACAGAGGCCTCACTGGAAATGGCTCTCAGAACTCACAGCATACAGCTAAATCCGAAAATTCAGAAATCCTGATGGTTCAGCATCTGACTCACCAGGAGATGTTTGCCGTACTCTTTTCCACTCAATGGGGCCTCAGTTCCCATGGTCCCTTTAAATTTATCTGGTTGACTGAACGATTAAACATAATACTGCATTACATCTAATAAAGGTCCATTAGAAGTCTATTGGGGATATTATAAATAACATCCAATAGTCTGGAAAATCTTATGGTTCGGCACCACCAAAGCCCTGATTGTGCCAGATTATCAGAGTTTTACTGAGATTGTTAGACCTGTACAAAATTATCTGAGGTGAGGGGAGCGGATGTGAGGGGAGGGAGGATCCTCGCCAAAATAATTTCAAATTATGATGTTGCTCATATTTCAAGTACAAAGCCTGGAGGGTTCCTCTCAGGGAAATCACAAACCATGAAAAAGTATGTTAGAATATTTCACAAATACTAAATTTTCTATCAGATAAAGTAACGTGCAAACCCACATTTGGTTGTGTTACTTTTGCCGAGGTGAAATTTTTGTTTTGCTTCATTCTGAACAAATTCCAGGAATCTTATTCTGCTATCTTGTCCTCTACGCACTGATAGCAAATTAGAAGACATTATCTTCCAAAATAATGCATTATTCACCATGCTCAAAGACTCATTTAATACCAGGTGCACCACCTACAATCCCTCATTAAGTTCGCTTTATGTCTCAACCTCTTTAATCTTTTTCAGACTATATGCAATATTTATTTTATTCTGGCAGTACTTCAATTTTTTTTATTTTGCAGATGCCACAGAATTCAGAGACCTTTTATGTCTTTGCAATGTACTGCTGCCGCAAAACAACAAATTTCACGTCACATAAGACAGTGATAATAAACCTCATTCTGATTCCCGACCAAACACCTTGTCATCTTTCTCATTTTAGTTGTTAGAACGGCAAACATCTCCTGGTGAGTCAGATGACGCAGTTGTCTTTTTTGTTTATTCGCTATCACCACCATTATTACAGTAACTCCTGTCCATTTTATGCAGCTCAAATATTCTTCTAAAGACCAACATACCTGACATTGGATACTCTATGGTAGGGATTTCAAAAACAAGAGGGCATGGGTTCAGGGTGAGGGGAAGGAGTAGCACAGGAAATCTGAAGGGAAAGATTTTTTTCGACATAGAGAGTGGTTGATATCTGGAACTCATTGCCAGAGGAAGTGGAGTCACATACAATAACTACATTTAAAATATATTTAGATGGACTCATAAATAGTGAGGTTTAGAACTCTACAGACCTGATGCAAGCAAATAGGATTAATGTACATGGGCAAAATGGTCAGCATGGATATGGTGGGCCGAAGGGCCTGTTTCTGTAGAGTACTACTCTATGACTCTATAACATGACACAGCATTTTATATTGACAAGTGCTGAATAATTCTAGTGAGTTATAAACGTTTCTTTAAGAGGCCACCTCTTGAAGGTTACATTTTGTTCAAACATCAGTGTGAGAAACAAGAATCATATCAGGCCAACCACACCATTATTCTAATACAAACGCACACTCTGGTGATACAAGTAACCTGCAAAGGGAGGTCTCGCTGACTCAGGCTTTACAAATGCACAGCTCCAGGTCTACAGGCTGGTTCGATGAGAGATGATCTTGCCGTTATGTCAAGAAGCAAAGGCCTTTGGAGCCTAAGAGGAGAACGTGGGGCCAGGGCTCAGGACGTGTTGGCTCCTACACGATCCTAGGGCAGAAGGGAGACTGGGGCCAAGTTAATCCTCGCCTCCACTCTCGGCTGCAGGCAGCCTTCAGTGGCTGCTCGCACTGACCACCCCCTCCCCCCACTGCAGACCCGGGACACTCTAGTAACCCACCCCCCAACCCCAAAGCAACTGAGAGCAGGTCAAAGCCGGGGCATTATTCCAAGGGAGGGAGGGTGGGGAAGGGGCAATGCGTTGACTGGGAGCCACAACCATGCGCAGTGCGGCGGTGCGGGTCCAAATCCCATTGTTAACTCCCACCCAAAATAAAACCATTGACAATTCAATCAACTGCTTTATTTTTGAGGATGGTTGCACCCTCCCCTTCTTCTAAACAGCTGTAGCAGGTTGCAAAGAGTAAAGAATGCACAATGCGTCAATCTTGCAAGCAGCCCGTTATAATGGAACCGGCGGGCGGATCCACGCATACACAGAGAGAGAGAGAAGCAAACCATCTCCTTACCTCGCCCTAGCAACAGGGTGACACCGGCGCACAGCAGGAGGACTGTAGGGGTGCTTGCCATGGTGGTGGTGGGGGACTGTCTCTGGTTCTCCCTGAGGGCGAAGGGTTTGGTGCAGGCTGGCAGGAGAGGCGGCGGGCCGCTGGGAGGAGAGGGCTGCAGAGGTCGGCTGTGGCTCAGTTAGAAGTGTCAGGTTACAGGAGCTGCGAGGCAGAGGCGGGCAGCTGCTCGCTCGCCGGCCCCTCTGACACCCGAGTGACGCTCGGCGTCTGCACGTTAGATCATCGGCAGGGAGGCTGGGTGCGGGGGAAGCAGGCAGGCAGAGAGAGAGGCAGCAGGCGGACAGAGACAGTGCCAGCAACCTGGCAGGCAGACAGGGTGCCAGACAGCCTAGAAGACAGTGCTAGATAAGTGGCAGACAGACTGATGGTGCCAGATGCCCTGACAGACAGGTAGAGACACTGGCAGGCAGATAAACAGAGAGATTGCAGACTAGGAAACTCCGGGACAGATAGAAGAGACATTGTCCCTAGAAGGTCACCTCACTATAGGAAGGATGTCGAGGCGTAAAAGATATTGGTCCCGGAATGCCACCTCACTATAGGAAGGATGTCGAGTCTTTAGAGAGGGTGCAGAGGAGGTTTACCAGGATGCTGCCAGGATTAGAGGGCATGTGCTATCAGGAGAGGCTAGACAAATTTGGGCTCTTTTCTCTGGAGCAGCGGAGGCTGAGGGGTGATCTGTTGGAAGTGTATAAAATTATGAGGGGCGTAGATAGGGTGGACAAGCAATATCTTTTTTCCCATTGTTGAGCGATCCAATACCAGAGGACATGCATTTAAGGTGAGAGGGGGTAGGTTCAGAACAGATGTGAGGGGTACATTTTTTACTGAGAGAATGGTGGATGCCTGGAATGCGTTCCCTGGTAGGGTGGTGGGGGCAAATTCATTGGGGGCTTTTAAGAGGGGCTTGGATGGGCACATGAATGAGAGGAAAATAGAGGGATATGGGCATTCTGTAGGTAGGAGGGATTAGCTATGTTGGCACAACATAGGACAGCTTCTATCCCACTGTGATAATACTATTGAACGGTTCCCTTATACAATGAGATGGACTCTGACCTCACAATCTACCTTGTTGTGACCTTGTACCTTATTGCACTGCACTTTCTCTGTAGCTGTGACACTTTACTCTGTACTGTTATTGTTTTTACCTGTACTACCTCAATGCACTCTGTACTAACTCAATGTAACTGCACTGTGTAATGAATTGACCTGTACGATCGGTATGCAAGACAAGTTTTTGACAATAATAAACCAATACCAATACCAACATTGTGGGCCGAAGGGCCTGTTCTGTGCTGTACCGTTGTATGTTCTATGTTCTTAAGGTGGGACAGGCAGTGTCTGGAAGACCATGTAAGCTGACAATATTGGACACATAGGCCAGACACTGCATGAGGGGGCACGGTCAGAAGGGCAAACAGTCTCTGGCAGAAGGTTATATTCTATTCACACTTCAGAAGATAATAGCCTGTGTATAGGATGAGCTGGAAAATGTTCAGGCAAGGCCAAGTAACAATCATGTCACACAAATGCCAGGCAATGACCATCTTCAACAAGAGAGTATTTAACCACCTCTACTGACATTCAACAGTATTACCATCACTGAGTCCCCCACCATCAACTGTAAAGGGATCATCACTAAATGCAAACGTGACTGCCACTGTCGCATGAGCAGGTCAGAGGCTAGGTCTTGTGGAGCAAGTTACTCCCCAGAGCCTTCTCGCCATCTTCAAGACTCGAGTAGGGCAATGGACTATTCTCCTCTTGCTTGGATGATTGCAGTCCGAGGAACACTCAACAAGCTCAACGCCATCCGTGATAGAGCAACATACATGATTAGCATCCCATCCACCAGCCCGAACATTCAGCCCCCTCATCCCACCCCCATCCCAGCCACAAAGTGGCTGCATTGTGTACCATGTGTAAAATGCACTGACATTCCTCAGCCATGCTACTCTGACAACACCTCCCAAACCAGGTAATGCCACCAACAGGAAGGACAAGGAGAGTAGATACATGGAAACCCCTTCTCTTCATACCCTCCTGACTTGGAAATATATCATGTGTTTTCCTCATTATCAATGGGTCGAAGTCCTGGAACTCCGTACCCAACATCACAGTAGGTGAGCCGTCACCACAAGGTCTGCACAAGTTCAAGGCAGCTCAGCGCCACTTCTCAAGGGCAATTAGGGATGGATGATAAATGCCAGCCTTGGCAGGAAGACCCACATAAGAACACAAGAAACAGGAGTAGAAATAAGCCAGTTGACCCAAGAAGCCCCTTTGTCATTCCGTAAGTCATGGCCTTCCCAGTCTTGGCTTCAATGCCACTTTCCTCCTTTCTTCCCATGCTTCCTTGTGGTTTAAATGTCAGGGATACTCCACCTTGGATATATTTAATGGGTCTGCCTCTGCAGCTCCATAGGATAGAGGATTCCAAAGATTCATGACTCTATGACAGAAGAAATCCATCCCTATGACGAAAAACACAATGATGCTGGAGGAACTCGGCAGGCCGGGCAGCATCAGTGGAGAAAAGCAGGCGGTCAACGTTTCGGGTCAGGACAGAAGATAGGAAAAGGGGAAGCCCAATACATAGGAGGGAAAAGCAGAGCTTACCTGCTATCTCTTACCTGCATCTACCCATCACCACCTTGTGCCCACCCCGCCTCCCTTCTTTTGTCCACCTATCACTGCTCTGCTTTTCCCTCCCATATATTGGGCTTCCCCTTTTCCTATCTTCTGTCCTGAAGAAGGGTCCTGACCCAAAACGTTGACCACCTGCTTTGCTCCACAGATCCTGCCTGGCCTGCTGAGTTCCTCCAGCATCATTGTGTTTTTCATCTGGATTCCAGCATCTGCAGTCCTTTGTTTCTCTGAAATCCATCCTTATCTCTGTCTGAAATGGATAACCCCTTATTTTGAAACTATGCCCCTAGTTCTGGCCATCACTACTTGGGGAAATATCCTCTCAGTGACCCACTCTGTCAATCCCACTCAGAATCAAAAAATTTAAGAAGATCACCTCGCATTCTTCTAAAATACAATGAGTATTGGCCCAATCTGCTCACCCTTCCTTCATATGTCAACCCTTTCATCCAGGAATCAACCTAATGATCTTTCTCTGCACTGCCTCCAATATAAATATATTCTTTCTTAAATATGCAGACCAAAACGGTACACAGTGGTCCAGGTAAATCTCAACCATGCACTGAAAAGTTGTATCAAAATTTCCCTACTTTTATTCTCCATACACCTTGCAATGAAGTCCAATATTACATTAGCCTCCCTAATTACATGCTGTACCTTTTGAATGTTAACTTCACCAACACCTCTACTTCCTCAGGAGGCTAAAGAAATTTGGCATGTCCCCTTTGACACTCACCAACTTTTATCGATGCACCGTAGAAAGTATCCTATCTGGATGCATCACGGCTTAGTATGCCAACTGCTCTGCCTAGGACCACAAGAAACTGCAGAGAGTTGTGGACACAGCTCAGAAGCCTGAAAGCACATACTGTACCACCAGGCTCAAGGACAGCTTCTATCCCACTGTTATAAGACAATTGAACAGTTCACTAGTACAATAAGATGGACTCTTAACTTCACAATCTACCTCATTATGACCTTGCACCTTATTGTCTATTTGCACTGCACTTTCCTCTGTAGCCACGACACTTTATTCTGTATTCTATAATGTTTTTACCTTGTACTACCTCAATGCACACTGTAATGACTTGATCTGTTGAATGGTATGCAAGACAAGTTTTTCACCATACCTCCATACAAGTGACAATAATAAACCAATACCAATTCCAATTCCAATTCCAATTACTTTTGTATTTGATCCACCAGGACACCCAACTCTCCTTGCAAAGCAACATTTTGTAGCTCACTCTAGTTAAATTTTTTTTATATCCTTCCTCCTACTGTGGATAACCTTACAAGTTCCCACGTTATACTCTATCTGCCAACTTCTTGCCCATTTGATTAGCCGATCAACATCCCTTTGAAGGCTGTGTGCTCCTCACAACTTGCTAACCCACCTATATTTGTATTATCATCAAATTTGAGCCCTTCATCCAAATCCTCAATCTGGATTATAAATAGTTGAGGACGTAGTTGATTCCTGTGGCAACCCACAAGTTGCTCATTGCTAATCTGAAAATGACAGTTTAAATTGATAAATTGGTTTATTCTTGTCACATGTTCTGAGACACAGTAAAAACCCTTGCTTTGCATGCCATCCACACAGATCATTTCATCACATCGGTACATTGAGGTAGTACAAGGAAAAAGCAATAACAGAATGCAGCATAGTGTTACCGTTGCAGAGAAAGTGCAGAGCAGACAGACAATAAGGTGCAAGGCCATGATGTGGAAGATTGTGAAGTCAAGAGTCCATCTCATCATAGAAGAGGTCTGTTCAATAGTCTTCTAACAGTGGGATAGAAGCTGAGCTTGGTGGTACATGCTTTCAGGCTCTTGTATCTTCTGCCTGATGGGAGGGGGAGAAGAGAGAATGTCTGGGGTGGGTGGGTTCTTTGATTGACCTCACAATCTACCTTGTTATGACCTTGCCCCTTATTGTCTACCTGCACTGCACTTTCTCTGTAGCTCTGACATTATATTCTGTTATTGTTTTACCCTCTACTACCTCAATGCACTGTGTAATGAATTGATCTGTACGAACAGGATGCAAGACAAGTTTTTCACTGTACCTCGGTACAAGTGACAATAATAAACCAATACTAATTATGTTGACAGCTTTACCGAGGCAACGAAAAGTGTAGACAGAATCCATGGAGGGACCCTGGTTTTCACGATGTGCTGAGCTGTGTCCACAATTCTCAGCAGTTTCTTGCGGTCTTGGGCAGTGCAATTGCCATACCAAATCATGATGCATGCAGATAGGATGGTTTTTGTGGTGCATCTATAAAAATTGGTGAGGGTTAATGAGGACATGCTGAATTTCTTTAGCCTTTTGAGGAAGTCGAGGCACTGATACACTTTCTTGGACGTGGCATCTACGTGGTTGGACCAGGTCAGGTGATTGGTGATGTTTACACCTTGGAACTGAAGCTCAAAGCCCTCTCGACCTCAGAGCCACTGATGTAAACAGGAGCATGTACACTGCCCCCCCCCCCCTTCCTGTTGTCAATGACCAGCTCTTTTGCTTTGCTGACATTGAGGGAAAGGTTGTTGTCATGACACCATGTCACAAGGCTCTCTATCTCCTTCCTGTACTCCAACTCGTCGTCATTTGAGATTCAGCCCACTACAGTGGTGTCATCTGCAAACGCTGTCCCTCTGTTTTCTGCTAGCTAGCCACTCTTCTATCCCTGCCAATATATTACCCCAACTCTGTGCATTCTTATCTTGTGCTTTTTATGTGACACCTATCAAATGGCTTCAGGAAATATAAATACAGCCTTTTAACATCCCTGTTTCCAGTCACACAACACTGCAACAGGCCCTTCGGCCCACTGAGTCCATGCTGACCATCCTCCACCCGTTTATACTAATCCTACATTAATCCTAGTGTTTATTCCCACCACATTCCTATCAACTCGCCCCAAATGCTGCCCCTCTCCTACAAATTAAAGGCAATTTACAGCAGCCACTTAACCTGCTGCCCCGCACAGGCCAATCCTTGGCATGGTTTCCGCACACAACGGACCAAGATGTCCAGAGCCGTTTACTCGCTCCTTTCCAAGTCCAAAGGACTGAAAAGAACGCTCGCTTCTGCTAAATGGGATTATCTCGTTCCATTTGGACTGTAATGTGATGTGGGAGGAAACCGGAACACCCAGGGGAACGGGGGAAACCCGCGGGGAAAGCGTGCAAACTCCACACAGACAACACCTGAGGCCGGGATCGAACCGGGTCCCTGGCGCTGCGAGGCAGCGACCCTACTGACTGCGCCACGTGTTGGTTCAGAGAACATCCCATAACAAGTAAGAGATGCTCTGAACCCTCCCACACTCTCCCCAAACAGCTCAACTCCTCCAGACAGCCATTCCCAGCAATTTACACAAACGAAAATGCTTGAAATACTCAGCAGGTCAGGCAGCGCCCGTGGAGAGAGAAACAAGACTCAACGTTTCAGGTTGACCTGTCAGTTCTGGTTCTCTCTCACTTGAAGGAGCTGTCTGACTCTTTCAATATTATCGGCACGTTTTTGTTTAGTTTTTAAAAAGATTCCGCTGATGAGTATTTCTGGCATTCCGCGCTTTATCCTGTCTCCAAGGAGCCCGGGGCGCCAGTCAGACCCTGTGCCAAACAGTGCAGTGAATCAGAGACATAGGTCGCTGGAATCTGGAGCAAACTAACAAAATGCTGGAGGAACTCAGCGGGTCAGGCAGCATCTGTGGAGGGAAATGGAAAGAGACGTTTCGGGTCAGGACACTGCATCAGTACAGTGAATTATTCTTCTACACTCAACGCTTTACCTCAAAAATAATGAACGCATCACCTTCCGACAAGCCAGCCAGGCAACGGATTGAACATTTCTAAATCTGTAAGGTGTAATAAATGGAGGCGAAGTCTGCGAGGTGACAGTTCCAAATTTTCAGGGCTCGAAGCTGTTATCAAAGCGGTGATCGAGACCCAGAAACAAAACAAAAACAGGCTGCTAGAGGAACTCAGCGGGTCAGGCAGCACCTGTGGGTGGGGGGAATGGGCAGTCGACGTTTCGGGCCGAGACCCTTCATCTGGATACCGCCTGACCCACTGAGTCCCTCCGGCAGTTTTTCACTGTGCACCAGATCCCGGCATCTGCAGTTTCTTGTGTCTCGCCTGGTAACCAAACTTCAGCCTGGAGTTTCTGTGGGCAGTGCCTCATGCCACTGACTGCGTTTCACACACCAGGCATGGAGAGGGGGGAGAGGATGGGCTGACGTGCGTGCAGGAAGCCCCTGTTGGATATTAGCGCTGTGAGAGCGGGTGCTAGCCGTAGAGTAACGCACCATGCACTGGCAGAGTCATTCCTTACCTCGACCAGGCAGACTTGTTTGCGGTCTCAGCGTCAATGAATCTCATTTGGCGAGATACTCCAGTATTTCAGTTACTTTTAAATCCCAAGTAAAAATAACCCGGTCATTTCCGAATCAATCCTCCCCGGAGGAAGGTAAGCGTTCAACAGAAAGCTCCCGGCTTCTCTCTCTCTCTCCCTCAAGTGCTTACATCACAGTTAACGCCACCGACACATTTATTTACGGTTATTTCTAACTATTGAAATAAAATGTACTGTCGCTTTCACTAAGGTGGATGGAGCAAGACTGCTGGTTAATATAGCCATTGGAGATTTTGTTTCTATTTTGCGTTCGGCTGAACTTCCGCGCCTTGCAATCCTTGGCGTGGTCTCCGTACACAACGGACCAAGCTGTCCAGAGCTGTTTACTCGTTCCTTTCCAAATCCAAAGGACTGCAAAGAACGCTCGCTTCTGCTAAATGGGATTATCTCGTTCCATTTGGACTGTAATTATATCAAGTCTTTCCGAAAGTATCGGCTGAATTTGCAAAACCCTCGGCTGAGTTGCTGTCAACACAGACCAAGCTGCAAGAAAGTCATAGACTAATGCAGAATGGAAACAGGTCCGATCAAGTTGTCTACCTGCGCTCGACCCATTTGCTGGCGTTTGGCCAATATCCCTCAAAGCCTTTCCTATCCATGTACCTGTCCAAATGTCTTTCAAACGTTGTAATTGTACCTGCCTTCTACCACTTTCTCTGGCAGCTCGTTCCACAGACGCACCACCTTCTGTGTGAAAAATTTACCCCTCAGGTCCCCTTCAAATCTATCCCCTCGCAACTTAAACCTATGTCCTCTAGTTTTGGACTCCATTGTCCTGGGAAAAAAAGACTCCTTGTGATTTTATATACCTTTTGTTTGCTTCCTGTTAATTGTGATAATTTGCAAAAGTCAAAAACAAGAATGAAAGCACATTTGGAAAGTTTAAGCTTCTATCCACTGGAGTTGAGGAAAATGCGAGGGGATTTAATTGAAACATTTAAGATCTGGAAGGGTTTTGACAGGGTGAATGTTTCCCTGTGGGAGAATCTAGAACAAATAGTGTCACCATGTAAAAATAACAGGTCATTTGAGATGAGATAATTGGATTTTTTTTCTTTCAGAGGTTTGTGAGTGTTTGGAAATCTCTTCCCCAAAGGGCAGTGGAAACTATTTGAATATTTTTGAGGCAGTGGGAGATAAGCAAGGGGGTGCAGGGGAGATTGGAGAGCAGAGTTCAGATTATAATCATATCAGACATGATCTTATTGAATGGCAGGAAAGGCTTGAGTTACCTACACTTACTCCCAATTCCTAGCAGCAGGGGGATGTTGAAGGAGGAGGACTGAGAGACTGCAGGTAGCCAAAATGAAGGGCAGGGAGCCAGGAAGCAAAGGAGAGGGACGCTGGAGGTCCCTGGGGTAGTCGAGAAGTACTTGGAGTACTGTGCTGAGTTCTGGTCGCCTCACTACGAGAAGGATGTAAAGCCATAGAAAGGGTGCAGAGGAGATTTACAAGGATGTTGCCTGGATTGGGGAGCATGCCTTATGAAAACAGGTTGAGTGAACTCAGCCTTTTCTCCTTGGAGTGATGGAGGATGAGAGGGGACCTGATAGAGGTGTATAAGATGATAAGAAGCATTGATCGTGTGGATAGTCAGAGGCTTTTTCCCAGAGCTGAAGTGGTTGCCACAAGAGGACACAAGTTTAAGGTGCTGGGGAGTAGGTACAGAGGAAACGTCAGGGTAAGTTTTTTTACTCAGAGAGTGGTGAGTGCATGGAATGGGCTGCCGGCAACGGTGGTGGAGGCGGATACGATAGGGTCTTTTAAGAGACTTTTGGGTAGGTACATGGAGCTTAGAAAAATAGAGGGCTATGGGTAAGCTTAGTAATTTCTAAGGTAGGGACATGTTCGGCACAACTTTGTGGGCCAAAGGGCCTGTATTGTGCTGTAGGTTTTCTATGTTTCTATGAGGAGGAATGTGGGCTATCATTGGTGGATTCCTGATGCTGAGGTTGCTACAGAATTGTAATTTCACAAGGATGTTACTGGGACTGGAGGACCTGAGCTGGAAGGAGGGACCGGACAGGCTGGGACATTTTTTCCTGGAGTGAAGGACGCTGCAGGGTGACTTTGTAGAAGTTTATAAAATCGTGAGGGGCAAAGATAAGGTGAATACACAAAGTCTTCTTCCCAGGGTAGGGGAGTCCAAAACTAGAGGGCATGGGTTTAAGGTGAAAGGGGAAAGATTTAAAGTGGACCAGAGGGGCAACTTTTTCACACAGAGGGTGGTGAGTATATGGAATGAGCTGCCAGAGGAAGTGGTAGAGGTGGGAGCAACATTTAAAAGATACTTAGATAGGGACATGGATTGGAAAGGTTTAGAGGGATATGGGCCAAATGTGGTGAAATGGGACTAGCTCAAGTAGACAACTTGGTCGGCATGGACAAATTTGGTGGAAGGGCCTGTTTCCCTGCTGTATAGCTCTTGACCCTAAGTCAGGTACTATACAAGGTGCAATTGGACACAGAGTGGACATGGGAGAGGATGTTTCCATTAGTAGGAGAGTATAAGATCCAAGGGCACAGCCTCAGAATAAAGGGACGTCCCTTTAAAACTCAGATGAGGAGGAATTTCTTGAGCCAGAGGGTGGTAAATCTGTGGAATTCGTTGCCACAGACGGCTGTGGAGGCCAAGTCCTTGAGTGTATTTAAGGCAGAGGTTGATAGGTTCATTATTGATTCGAGGATTAAGGGTTATGGGGAGAAGGCGGAAGAATGGGGTTGAAAAAAAATCAGCCATGATTGAATGGTGGAGCAGACTCAATGGGCTGAATGGCCTAATTCTGCTCCTAATTCTTATGCTCTTATGGTCTTCTTGGTAAATTAAATTCAACAGTGAATTTGGATTCTCACTTACTCTCATCTCCTTTTTATCTTGTTCCAATCACACCCTCTTCACTTTGGGTAAGATCTCCCATTCTTTCTCTCACCTTCCTGCACTGCTGGTCTCTGCCAGTCCCCTTACCCTCGATGACACTTGGGATCCTAATGCCAGTGGAGACAATACATTGGTTTAGGAGGAAATGGAAATTTCACAGTAACCATTTTTTAGCTCAATTTCAAAAAGCCTTTATGGGAGCAGCACCAACCAGATAGGTGGGTTCGTTACAAACCAGATAGGTAGGTTCATTACAAACCAGATAGGTAGGTTCATTACAAACCAGATAGGTGGGTGCGTTACAAACCAGATAGGTAGGTTAGGTAAAGCAGAGAGGAAAGTTGACAGAAAAAATGTTTCTGTGGAGCATAGGATATGTAAGAGGAATGTTGGACATTATGTTCTCAGTGTGGTTTCATGGAACCTGGAGAGAGTACTTGTGTAAGACAGAAGATCTTTGCTGTGTAGGGAAATGATTGGAACTGAGGGGATTACAAATGATCTCAGGACAGGTTGCTTGTCTGTCTGTTTCCCTGCAGAGAAGTATTAAAAAGTAATGTCTCACTAGGGTGTCATAACACGGAAGAGTATTTCACTTGTTGAAAGCATTTGAGAAAGAGGGGATGGGAAAAAAACTTCATAATCAAGTATGAAGGCTTGCAAAGCAAATCTGTGACTTCAAACCTAACCCATTTCCACTACCAGACAGGAAGAGGTCATGCTTTAACCCCAATGGGGAAGTACAGAGCACATCCACAAAGACCGCAGATTCTGTCCAACTGTGAATAGTGTTAACCACATGGCAGCATAGTGGTGCAGCGAGGACCACTGCTGTCTCACAGCTCTAGTAACCCCAATTCAATCCAGACTTACAGTGCTGTCTGTTTGGAGCTCGTACATTCTCCCTGTGTCTGCATGGGCTTCCTCAAGGTGCTCCGATTTCATCCCACAGCCCAAAGCTGCACTAGTTGGTAGGTTAATTGGTTACTGCAAATTGCCCCTAGTTTGCAGCTGAATGGTAGAACCTGGGGCTAGTTGGTGGGGATGTTGGGAAAATAAAACAGGATTAGTGTAGAATTAGTGTAACTTGTTGGCTGATGTCGGTGTACACTTAGTGGGCCAAAGGACCTTTCCTATGCTCCACAACTCTATGACATAATCTTAACTGTCTACCTGCACTGCACTTCCTCGGTAGCTGTGACACTTTACTCCGTACTGTTATTGTTTTTACCTGTACTACCTCAATGCACTCTGTACTAACTCAGTGTAACTGCACTGTGTAATGAATTGACCTGTACGATCAGTATGCAAGACAAGTTTTTCACTGTACCTCGGTACAAGTGACAATAATAAACCAATCCCAATACCAATAATTTGTGAAGATGTAGTAAAAGCCACCATAAGATGCACATGATCTTCATTTTTAAATAACACCAACAACAACTTGGAGAGGAGGAATGCACAAAAGGGGAGACACAAGAGACTGCAGATGCTGGAATCTGGAGCAACAAACAATCTGATTGACGAACTCAGTGGGTTGAGCAGCGTCTGTGGAGGGAAAGGAATTGTCGATTTCTCAGGTCGAGACCCTGATGCAGAGTCTTGACCTGAAATGTAGACAGTTCCATTCCCCCCACAGATGCTGCTTGACCCCTTGAGTTTATCCAGCAAATTGTTTAGTGAGCGAAAGGGGAGCTTTGTGGTTGGGTGAAAGCTGAGATAGATTAAGGGACAGATTGGATGATAGTGCAAAGTGAGAGGGTGTAAGGGGAAAAGTGAAAAACAAATATTGGTCTAGAGGTGGTGTAAATGGGAGAAGCAAGTCATTAACTGAAATCCAAGTGTAAAATAATGAGGATGCTTCAGTAAAAACAGAAAAAATTCTCATTTGCTGAAAACATTGAACTCAGTGTTGGCCGTTAAATGCCTAATTGGAACATGAGCTACTGTTCCTTGAGTTTATTGAGTTTCACTGGAAATGCTGGAAGCTGAGGAAAGAGAAGTCAGAGTGGCAGTGGGGCAAGGGCTTAAGGTAATATGTCACCAGATGCTTGCGGTCGCAACTGCAGAGTGTATAGAGGTACTTGAAAACCATTCCTCCAATTTATGTTTTACCTCCGCAGTGTAGAGGACATTGCATTATGTAAGACGACTAAATTGAAAGAAGTGTAAGTACATCTCTGTTGCACCTAGAAATGGTGTTTGGGGCCAGGTCAGTGGGAAGGAAGGATGTAAAAGTGTGTTGAGTCTCCTGCAGTTGCATGGGAAAGAGTGGGGATATTGGTGGAGATGGAAGAGAGAACCAGAGTGTTCCACAGAGAATGGTCCCTTTGGAATGCTGAAAGGGAAGGGGAAAGGTACATATGTCTGCTGGAGGCATCATGTTGAAATTAGAAAGGAGGGTGCATTGATTGTGGAGGCCTGAGGGTAGAGGAAGAGAAGCCTTTGCACCGATAATCCTGAGTTAGTTCCCGTCATCCCTCCCTTATCTGGTTCGACCTATCACGTACTGTCCCTTGCCTCAACACTCTCTCCTCCCCTTCCCTTACCTAGCCTCATCTATCCGTCGTTCACCCTCATCTAGTTCCACCTATCACCTACTAACCTCTATTTCACCCCTTCTTCTCATTTCTATGTACCAGCTGTCTTCCCTCTAGACCCTCAGTCCTTATTCAGGGTCTCAACCTGAAACATCAATCATCCCCTTGCCTCCACAGATGCTGCTCGACCTGCTGAGTTCTTTCAGCTGTTTGTTTTTAATTTGCTCCGGATTCCAGCATCCGAAGTCTCTTGGGTCTCCTAACTCGCAGTATCCCATTCACCACCCCAACTGTTGTGTTTGCTTTAAATTAGTTCCTGGTTAAAAAAAACTACACTTTTACATTTCTTACCTTTGCTTTCAAATTCCTCCATGGCTTTACCCCATGTTGTCTTTGTAATCTTCTCCAGCCCAACAACTCCCTGACAAACCTGAACTTCTCCAGCTGTGGCCTGATGTTCATCCCTGAAGTTAGCTGTGCCTTTACTAAAAGGCACTAGAATCTGAAATTCTTCCCCAAATCTCATAGCCAGTCAACCTTGCACTTCTACTGAAATGCTCCTTTAAACCTATCTTTGACCAAACTTATGGACACCAACATAATATCTACCAGATGGATCTGGCCCAAATTATGCTTGGTAATGCTCCACTGAAAGCCTTAAGATGTTTTACAGTATTAAGCACACTTAAAAAAAGCTGTGATTATTGTTCTGTTCCTTTCATAAAAGAACTTGCAATTTTAAAAATGAATGCAAACATCAAACTGGCTTGATGAAAGACATGTATCATAAGTTTAAATTAACTGTCATCTTCCCTTTATGACAAGTACCATTGGAATTTTTGCACACAGATAATCTTTCTAAGCATATTAGCATGTGGTCTCTAGTGACCAACAGCCTACTTGGCCTTTGACTCAGGGCCAGTTTTATGCTCCAATTTCACACATCTGTTCTTCCTCATAGACTGGAAAACCCATTGAGATTGAAGCAGAAAAATGTAATTTATGGATGTACCGAACATTTCATAAATCATTGCAATCACTTGAAAAGGAATGTGTGTGTGTGTGTGTGTGTGTGTGTGTGTGTGTGTGTGTGTTTGTGTGTGTGTGTGTGTGTGTGTGTGCGTTTGTGTATCTATGTGTGTATGTTGTTTCTGTGTGTGCGTGTATGTTCTTATGTCTGTGTATATTGATATGCAGTTTATATTACTAGCTGCAGAGTTATTGCTACTTTCACATGTTGTATAAATTCAATCTTATGAAGAAGAAACCCTGCCCTCGTTCCCCTGCTATTTTGCACAATGTTTCCAATGTGCTACGGAGAAGAAACAAAACAGCATTAATGCAGGACTCCGGGTGTAATCAACATCTATTTAGTATTTAGTTTTATATAACATGGCAGCACTTTGAAAACAATTACCAGTAACACTTAAATGCTCCTTGTCCCAAATAAAATTGTGTTTACTCCTGAGTGGTTGGGGAAAGGGTGGACTGGAGAAAGGAGCAAGAACCCTGAAAGTTAGGCTTCTGTCACGGCCACCTTTCCAAATTGTTTCAGTTACAGACTTACTAATCTTGTGTTATCATAGTCTCCCTTGTGTTCTAATGTAGCTGTTAACTAGAATCCCACATCAATAATATCCAAAAATAAAGCTTTGGGCACATTTGAGCAGGATTTACTTCTGACTTCACAGTGCACAGAAGTTATCCTTTGCCTTGCTTTGTGTTTTCATTTGATACCAAAACCAACCAAACATTTGTGTTTATCACATCACCAACTACCTCTCTTGGGCAAAGGGAAATTTGAATGACAGGACAGAGAAACAAGAATGAATACAGTCCCATGTACAGTATTCAGGTGAAAGGGCAGATTCCTACTGTGAGATGGCTAGAGCTGTTCAAGCAGATGGATACTGTTGGAAATTAGCAACTTGTTCTGCTACACTGAAGGCCTAAGAATGAGTTAGAATCCAGCTGCATCCTTGCAATGCATGGAAGGTGACATAATAACTTGGATATGTTTTGCAACTAAATATTTTATTATATTGGGTATGTTTTAAAATCAAAATTGTTTCTTTTTCAAAGGTGACTTTCCAAATGTATGAGGGATTTTTTATTCGAGGTGGATAGTTGGGTGATGTAGTTAATTGTAGAGTCACTCTATGCAAGTTGATCTAAGTAATTAACAGCACCAGATTCTGTGTGATTTGTCACAATCTGAGGAGGTCAGAGAATATATCAGTTCCCTTCCCTACCCCACCACCACCATCACCACTTGACACCCATTATTAGAACATAAAACATAGAACATTACAGCACAGTACAGGCCCTTCGGCCCATGATGTTGTGCCGACATTTTAGAAACATAGAAACATAGAAAACCTACAGCACAATACAGGCCCTTTGGCCCACAAAGCTGTGCCGAACATGTCCCTACTTTAGACATTACTAGGCTTACCCATAGCCCTCTTTTTTTCTCAGTTCCATGTACCTATCCAAAAGTCTCTTAAAAGACCCTATCGTATCCGCTTCCACCACCGTTGCCGGCAGCCCATTCCACGCACTCACCACTCTCTGAGTAAAAAACTTACGCCTGACATCTCCTCTATACCTACTCCCCAGCACCTTAAACCTATGTCCTCCTGTGGCCACCATTTCTGCCCTGGGGAAAAGCCTCTGACTATCCACACGATCAATGCTTCTTATCATCTTATACACCTCTATCAGATCACCCTTCATCCTCCATCTCTCCAAGGAGAAAAGGCCGAGTTCCCTCAACCTGCTTTCATAAGGCATGCTCTGCATTCCAGGCAACATCCTTGTAAGTCTCCTCTGCAACCTTTCTATGGCTTCCACATCCTTCCTGTAGTGAGGTGACCAGAACTGAGCACAGTACTCCAAGTGGGGTCTGACCAGGGACCTATATAGCTGCAACAATACCTCTCGGCTCCTAAATTCAATTCCACGACTGATGAAAGACAATACACCATATGCCTTCTTAACCACAGAGTCAACCTATGCAGCTGCTTTGAGCGTCCTATGGACTTGGACCCCAAGATCCCTCCGATCCTCCACACTCCCAAGAATCCTACCATTAATACTATATTCTGCCATCATATTTGACCTACCAAAATGAACCACTTCACACTTATTTGGGTTGAACTGCAACTGCCAATTCTAAGCCCAACTTTGCATCCTATCTATGTCCTGCTGTAACCTCTGACAGCCCTCCATACCATCCACAACACCTCCAACCTCTGTGTCATCCGCAAACTTACTAACCCATCCCTCTACTTCCTCATCCAGGTCGTTTATAAAAATCACAAAGAGTAAGAGTCCCACCCTAAAATCTATCTAACCCTTCCCTCCCACATAGCCCTCCATTTCTCTGTCATTTTCTCTATTATCCCAATTGCACTTCCAGATTTCCCAGTACCAAACTGAAGTGAAGTTAAGAGAACTAAAAAAATTAAGTGATACAACAATAATGGATTCATCAGGAAATTTGCAACTTCTGATGACTGTGAAACCTTGATCCAGCAAGGTCTTTTCTCAAAATTATACATTATAGGAACAGGCCAGCTTAGTTTTAGAATCAGAGGCATACAACACAGAAACAGTTCTTTGGCCCATCGTGTCTATTCTGAACATCAAGTGCCTATCTATACTAATCCCATTGAGTAGCACCTGGTCTGTAGTCTTGGTCTGCATGGCTTTTAGCATTTAAGGTCCATTCACTTCTCTTTATCCTTCTTTTCCTCTTGTCAACATATGCATAAGTAGCTTTCACCGGAATGAATCTTTTACTATCCGACTCAAGCTCTTCATGTGTTGCATGACATAACATCACAAAAAATGGAAGCAGGAATAGGCCCCTCATGTCTGATCTGTTATTCAACGAGACCATGGTTATGTTTTTATCTCCATGTTCCTTCCCTGCACTCACCTTCATATCATATCTGAAAATCCATTAATCTAGCTCTTGAATATATTCGTTCCCAGCAAAGCTTCCAAAGATTCACAAGCCTCTGGGTGAAGAGATTTCTTTTGATAAGATAAGATTTCTTTATTAGTCACATGTACATCAAAACACACAGTGAAATGCATCTTTTTTGCGTGGAATATTCTGGGGGCAGCCCACAAGTGTCGCCACACTTCCGGCACCAACATAGCATGCCCACAACTTCCTAACCCGTCCGTCTTTGGAATGTGGGAGGAAACCGGAGCACCTGGAGGAAACCCATGTTGACACAGGGGAGAACATACAAACTCCTTACAGACAGTGGCCTGAATTGAACCCGGGTCGCTGGTGCTGTAAAGTGTTACGCTAACTGCTACACTACCGATGTCTGTCCTGAATGGCTGACCCCTTATTTTGAGACTGTGCCCCTCGGTTCTAGACACAAGATTTGAGGGAAACATCTTCACTGCATCTCCCCCATAAGAATCTTAATCATATCAATGAGATGACCTCTCATTCTTCCTAACTCGAGGGGTACAGACCCAATCTGTCAAATCTCTTCTCGTACAACAAATCAACCATCCAGGGAATCAGCCTGGTGACCTTTTGCCTCATTCTCTCAACTGTGAGCATATTCCTCCTTAGGTAGGGAGATCAAACCTGTACACAATAATTCCAAATGTATTCTCACCAGGGACCTATATAATTGGAGCAATACATCTCCATTCTTGTGTTCAAATCCTCTTCTGACAAAGGCCAACATACCATATTCTGAGTTCTAGTTCTAACCACTGTAATCTTGTGGTCAATTTGTTTCCTCTGAACAGCCCAGCAATCGGAAAAAAAATGGCAAGAGAAATAAAAGTGAAATAAGAGCCAGTCTGAAAGATTCCTCCTCCCCACACCCCCACTCCCCCAAACATTCCTGTCTTCTGACGGTTTATTAAACTTATATCTGGAGGCAACCAGTGCAGCTAATGGCATTCAGATATAAGCAGCTGCAGGAGGACTGCCACCAATTTTACAGTGTACTTCAAAGCCATGTGCAAGGGAGAAAAATTATAACTTCAGTGTACAAAATGAAGCAGGCAACGTGTATGAAAAGGAAAAATATAATAACTACAAAAAAAACCAGGTGGAGTAAAACATTAACATCATATTTCACATATTTCCTATATTAACCATAGATTCCTTTAAATAAACCCTTCATTTATGTGATTGCTGTTCCAGGTTATTTTAACGCATTTTGGAAAATAGCTGTAAGAAAGTAGAGGGGTGATGTTTTATTAATTTCAGCTGCAATGGTAGCCACTTTCCCATTCATCCTTGTGGGCGTTTCTTCAAATATTGGCAGATGCCCTCTCGTGAAAACTGACAAACTCCAGGCAAGCCCTGCAAATACTGATGCATTCCCAAGAAGCCCATGTTCCCACTTCCCGAATTAGAGTCAGCCAGCCACAAAAGGGCATTTGTGATCTCACTGTAACGTCATCATTTTTTAAAACATAGAATTTATTTGTAACATCTGCAAAGGTACATTGTCAAAGCAATCAAAATGTCACAGTTCACAAAGTGCAATGCAGGTGAGTTTGGTTCAGTGGGGGACCTGACACACTTGGGGAAAAGCAGCCAGCATTATCAAAGACCCCTCCCACCCTGGACATTCTCTCTTCTCCCCCCCTTCCAATGGGCAGAAGATCCAAAAGATTGAAAACACGCACCACCAGGCTTAAGGACAGCTTCTATCCCACTGTTATAAGACTCTTGAATGGACCTCTTCTATGCTAAAGATGAACTCTTGCCCGCACAGTCTATCTCGTCATGGCCCTTGCACCTTATTGTATACCTGCACCGTACTTTCTCTGTAACTGTAACTGTAACACTATAGTTGTATGTTTGTACGTTCTCCCTGTGTCTGTGTGGGTTTCCTCCGGGTGCTCCAGTTTCCTCCCATATTCCAAAGACGCACGAGTTAGGAAGTTGCGGGCATGCTATGTTGGCGCCGGAAGCGTGGCGACACTTGCGGGCAGCCCCCAGAACACTCTCCGCAAAAGATGTATTTCACTGTGTTTTGATATTCATGTGACTAATAAAGATATCTTATCTTATCTTATATTCTGCATTCTGTAATTGCTTTTCTCTTGTACTACATCAAAGTACTTATGTTTTGAAATGACCTGTATAGAGGCTTGTGAAGCTTAGTTGTTTCACTGTATCTTGGTACTTGTGACAATAATAAACCAATACCAATACGAACCTCACGTCATATATAGGGCAGATGCAATTTACATCTACATTTTGCAGAGAATTCCCGCTACATGTAGCCAGAAGGTTTTACTTGTTTTCCAGGCCCTTGGTTTGCAATAGTGGGAGGTCCCTAAATTGTGAACTTCACCCACAGAATCTTAAATACAGCCGCACCAAGCTCAATGTCTCCTGGAATACACTGTAGACTATCCACAGCAAATGGTCACGGACTGTTCTTGCACCAGGAGTCCAGCAACTTTCAGGCAAAGGAGAGAATGTCTTTTACCAGTTTCATGGTCTTTCAGCTGCTTGTCTGTATGTGTGTCTCTGGTAAAACCCTACAGAATTGGTCAGGATGAACTTTGACAAAAACCATTGCATCTATTTTCAGACCTTCTTGGAGAAGACAGTCACTTCCCTGCCACTTCCCTGCCACAGCCACAATTATGGGGACGTGCAGTAGCACAGAGACTGTGGGTGTGCATGAAAGAGCTGATAGGGAGAGCTCTTCTCTCCATCAGCAAAGCTATGTTGGTGCTCAGGAGATGGAGCCTTCTACCAGAGGTCTTTGACAGTTTGTTCAAAGAAGAATTCAGTAAGATCAAATTTCCAATAGGCGGTGGATGTTGCATTGGCTGATCAACTTGTGGCAAAGATGTTTCTCTGCACAAGCATTTTTACAAGGAACAGATTGAGTGGCAAAGTCTAATTGAAGGGACATTCTGCGTCTTCACACCCAGACTCCTGTTTCCCAGCACCTGGCGTGGAGAGCTACTGGCAGCTAATAACAAGAGTAACCATCAGGTGAGGTTGAAGCTGCGTACATTTGGAATTGGAATTGATTTATTATTGTCACATGTAGCAAGATACAGTGAAAAACTTAGTTTTGATGCCATCCATGGAGATCATTTCAAAACATAAGTGCATTGAAGTGGTACCAGGCAAAAGCAATAAGAGAATGCAGATTACAGTGTTACAGTTACATAGAAGGTGCAGTACAGGGTGGATAATAAGGTGCAAGGGCCATGACGAGGTAGATTGTGAGATCAGGAGTTCATCTTTAACGTACAAGAGGTCTGTTCAATAGTCTTATAATAGCAGGATAGAAGCTGTCCTTGAGCCTGCTGGTACATGATTTCAGACTTTTGTATCTTCTGCCCAATGGAAGGGGGGAGAAAAGAGAATGTCCGGGGTGGGAGAGATTTTTGATTATGTTGGCTGCTTTTCCAAAGCAGTGAGAAGTGTAGACAGAGTCCATGAAGGGGAGGCTAATTTTCATGTTGTGCTGAGCTGTATCCACACCTCTCTGTAATTTCTTGCAGTCTTGGACAGAGCAGTTGCCACACCAAGCCATGATGCATCTGGATAGGAAGCTTTCTACGGTGCATCTATAAAAATTGGTGAGGGTCAATGGGGATATGCCAGATTTCCTTAGCCTTCTAAGGAAATAGAAGTACTGGTGAGCTTCCTTGGCCGTAGCATCTATGTGGTTGGACCAGGACAATCTGTTGGTGATGTTTACACCTAGGAACTTGAAGCTCTCAACCATCTTCACCTCAGCACCATGGATATGTACAGGGGCATGTGCTCCATCCTGCTTCCTGAAGTCAATGACCAGCTGCATGACTTCATTTCTTCTCCTTGTGGAGACTTAAATATTGCATCCATGCAGACACAATCCTTTTCTGATCTCCAGAAGAAGTGAAAAATACTTGGGAGCCTGTTGTGACACAGAAGTGGAGCATGGTTCGGAGATAACCCACATGTTAGTAAGTGGAAAAATACAGAAGTTTGACCATAGGACAGTGATAGTCTTATCTTGTGGATTCAGGGTCCAGATACTGCCTTTCGCAATAGAGTCATGTAGCATAGAGATGGCCCTTCAACCCACCATATCTGTGCTAACTTTTGACCATCTACACTAATCCCATTTGCCTCCATTAGGTCTGTATCTTTTTATGCCTTGCCTATTTAAGTGTCTGTGTAAACACATCTTAAACACAGTAATTGTATCTTATTTCATTATCCCCTCTGGCAGCACAGGCACACCTCAAGGATGCATGCTTAGCCCACTGCTCTACTCTCTGTACACTCATGACTGTGTGGCTAGGCACAGCTCAAATGCCACCTATAAATTCGCTGATGATGCCACTGTTGTTGGCAGAATCTCAGATGGCGATGAGGAGGTGTACAGGAGTGAGATAGATCGGCTGGTTGAGTGGTGTTGCAACAACAACCTCACACTCAACGTCAGCAAGACCAAGGAATTGATTGTGGACTTCAGGAAGGGGAAGTCGGGAGAACACACACCGGTCTTCATTGAGGGGTCAGCGGTGGAAAGGGTGAGCAGCTTCAAGTTCCTGGGCATCAACATCTCAGAGGATCTATCTTGGGCCCAACACATTGATGCAGTCATGAAGAAGGCATGCCAGCGGCTCTAATTCATTAGGGTTTTGAGGAGATTCAGTATGTCACCAAAGACTTCTGTAAATTTCCACAGATGTATGGTGGAGAGCATTCTGACTGGTTGCATCACTGCCTGGTATGGAGGCTCCAGTGCGCAGGATTGAGAATGGCTGCAGAGGGTTGTCGACACAGCCAGTTCCATCACGGGCACAACCTTCCCCAACACTGAGGAAATCTTCAAGAGGCAGTGCCTCAAGGAGACGGCATCCATCACTAAGAACCCTCACCATCCGGGACATGGCCTCTTCACGTTATTACCATCAGGGAGGAGGTACAGGAGCCTGAAGACCTACACTCAACGTTTCAGGAACAGCTTCTGAACTCTGAACAGTCCATGAACCCACGAACACTACCTTGTTATTCCTCTTTCGCACTATTTATTTTAGTAACATAGTAATTTTTATGTCTTGCACTTTACTGCTGCCGCAGAACAACAAATTTCACGACTTATGTCAGCGATAATAAACCTGATTCTGATTCTGACGTTCCACATTATCACCAACTCTGTGTAAAAAACTTAGCCCTCCGATCTGGAAGAAGATGAGGGCTGCGCAATACTCAGGAACTCACTCTGTAACGTCCGTAGAGATATTTTGACGCAAGTGGTGTTTATTGATGTTTTAATCTTTAAATGGAGTACCATGAAAATAATATAACCTTTCTCTGAAGTACTGGTACTTTGACTTTAGCTGTTTTCACAAGATCACAAGACAAGGGAGCAGAAGCAGGCCATTCGGCCCATCGAGTCTGCTCCAAGGAAAAGGGAAAAAGGGAAATGAGAAATGGGGAATGGGGGGAAAAGAAAACCTGTTCTAATCCCAATTTCCAGCCTTATCCCCATATCCCTTGATACCCCTACTACTTAGATATCTATCTATCTCTTCCTTGAACGCCCCCACTGATCTGGCCTCCAGTGCTGTACGTGGCAAGGAGTTCCACAAATTGACCACCCTCTGGCTAAAGAAATTTCTCCTCATCTCTGTTTTGAAATTGTACCCTCTAATTCTAAGATTGTGCCCTCTGGTCCTGGACTCACCCACCAAGGGAAACAGCCTAGCCACATTTACTCTGTCTTTTCCTATCAACATTTTAAATGTCGCTATAAGGTCCCCTCTCATTCTTCTGTACTCCAGTGAGTACAGTCCAAGAGCCGACAAACGGTCATCATACGTAAGCCCTTTCATTCCTGGAATCATCCTCGTAAATCTCCTCTGAACCCTCTCCAACATCAGCACATCCTTCCTAAGATGTGGGGCCCAAAACTGCGCACAGTATTCCAAATGAGGCCTCACTAGTGCCCCGTAGAGCCTCATCAACACTTCCTTACTTTTATACACTATACCTCTCGAAATGAATGCCAACATAGCATTCGCCTTCTTTACCACCGATCCGACCTGGTGGTTAACCTTTAAGGTATCCTGCACGAGTATCCCCAAGTCCCTTTGTACTTCTGTACTTTGAATTTTCTCTCCTTCTAGATAATAATCTGCCCGCTTATTTCTGTTTCCAAAGTATACAACTGCACATTTCTCAACATTGAAATCTCATCTGCCATTTCCTTGCCCATTCTCCTATACTGTCTAGGTCTCTCTGCAACCTTCCTATCTCCTCAATACTCCCTACTCCTCCACCTATCTTGGTATCATCCGCAAACTTAGCCACGAAACCATTTATTCCATCATCCAAATCGTCAATGTACAAGGTAAAAAGGAGTGGCCCCAACACCGACCCCTGCGGCACACCACTAGTAACCGGTAGCCAGCCAGAACAAGATCCTTTTATTTCCACTCTTTGCTTCCTGCCAACCAGCCAATGCTCCACCCATTCTGTTATCCTACCCGTAATTCCATGACCTCTCATCTTATTAATCAGTCTCTTATGAGGCACCTTATCGAAGGCCTTTTGAAAGTCTAAATACACAACATCTACCGCCTCTCCCTTATTCACCCTACCTGTGATTTCTTCAAAAAACTCTAATTGGTTGGTCAGGCAGGATCTTCCCTTCACAAAACCATATTGGCTAGGACCTATCTTGCCTTGCACCTCTAGGTATTCCGTAACCCCATCCTTGAGGATAGATTCCAATAACTTTCCCACCACTGACGTCAGACTAATAGGTCTGTAATTTCCTTTATGCTGCCTCCCTCCTTTCTTATACAGCCGAACCACATTTGGAACCCTCCAGTCCTCCGGAACCATGCCGGAATCTATCGCTTCCTGGAAAATTATCACCAATGCCTCCGCTATCTCTAAAGCCACCTCCTTCAGAACCCAGGGAAGCACCTCATCCGGTCCGGGAGACTTATCAGTCTTTAGCCCATTTAGTTTTCCTAGCACCTTCTCTCTAGTAATCTTAACTGAACTCAGTTCCATTTCATGAGACTCCCGACTAACGGGCACATTGCTGATGTCCTGCACAGTGAAGACCGATGCAAAATATTCATTCAGTTCCTCTGCCATCTCTCCATCATCTATTATAATATCTCCTGCACTGTTATCAATTGGTCCTATATCAACCCATGTCTCTCTTTTATATATTTAAAAAAACCCTTAGTATCCTTTCGAATGTTATCCGCCAACTTCCTTTCATAATTCATCTTTTCTTTCCTAATGACCTTCTTAGTTTCTCTCTGCAGGTTTTTAAAAGCTTCCCAGTCTTCTGTTTTCCCACTAATTTTTGCTTCTTTGTACGCCACCCCTTTTGCTTTTATTTTAGCCTTCACCTCTCTCGTTATCCACATTTGTGCACAACTGCATGAACGTTAAAAGCTAAAAAGAAAGCACTTAATTTTCTTTCTTGCTTGCCCAGGGCACACAAGACTAAAACTATATGAATCCACCAATGGAATCAGTAAGTACAAATGCGATAGATTTCTTCACTTTATTAGCCAGGTGCCACAGTCAGGGGTTAATATCCAGAGCATCAGCAACCCTCGATTATACGTGTGTTGTAAGACAAGGACAAAAGACTGGGGACTGCAATAGAGACAGATAATGCTTCAGGATTTTTGAGGAGAGGGAAACATTATATTCCCGACACTTACATGGAGGCAGGGAGCGTGCTGGGGACTGTATCACTGGGTAAAATACTGGGAAGTTGTATGTCCTGACATTGCTGAGAGACAGGGCTGAGCAGATGCTGCTCGACCCACTGAGTTCTTCCAGCATTCTGTTTCTTGTTCCAGATTCCAGCATCTGTAGTTTCTTTGGTCTTCAGGGGTGGGAAGGCTCTAATAGAAGTCTGGAGGTCACTGGAGGTGTTCCCCAGTGACTGAGATTGAGGCTCATTTGGGGGTCGGAGTGCAGCAGCTGGTGAGGGTCAGCACCGTGGAGGGAGAGGCCTTGGGAGAGAGGTGTGGGCATGAATCCCATTCAGGAATGGTGTTACTGGTAAAGCAGGAGGGTGATAATTCCAAGATGGGGCAAGAGAGAGAACTTCAGGAGGTTATTGTGGCGATGGGGGAGTGGGGGATGAAGAAACTAGCCCCCTCATTGATGATATTGTAAGAGAAGCAGTGAAGGCTGACTAGAGATAGTGCAGAGGAGATTCACGAGGACTTTGCTAGTGCTGCAGAACTAAAGTTTTGAGAGACTTTCCAAGCAGAGGTTATTCTTGTTAGAAAAAAAAGGAAACAAAAGTGTAATCAAGCTGTATAAAATTATGAGAAGCTTAGAAAGGGTGAAGACAAAGAATCTGTTTCCCTTAGCAGGGAGGTCAGGAATTGGGGAGTATGTTAATTGGTGAAAGGATTAGGGGAGAGTTGAGAAGAAAAGTATTTTACCCTACAAATCTTGGGGATCTGGAGCTCACAGCCTGAATGGGTGATGGAAGCAAAAACCACCACGTTTAAAGTGTACATCAAGAGCTGTTACCTACGGAGAACAGTCCAAGAGCGGGGACGTAGGATTAACATAAAGTCCATTCTGAGCCTGTACAGGTGCAATGGGTTGAGTGCAAATTTCTATGATTCTATAAGGAGAGGAGGGAGCTGGGAGAGACATGATGGCAGGAAGGGACATTATTTTGGAGAGACTTGAAGAGTGTTAGATCATGATTGGGGTGTGGTCAGTTGGGAGAAAGCACTCCTGTTCTTCTGGGCCCTTGACTCTGGCAGGAAAACTTACCGAAGGGAGCATCATCCATCTCCCTTGAGTTGCTGGATGTCCCTAACCTCGGAAAGCCCAGACTCAATATGTTAATTCCAAATTTCTGAAATAATAAAGGCGCAAAGCTTTGGTTAAATATTATTGGTTATTCCCCCCGCCACTCCTGGCGAAGCCAACCCTAAACACACCACAGCTAAACCGGTAGCTGAAATGACCAAGGAGAGTTAGAGTTGGATTTCATATTAACTATTTAATCACTATTACCCTGAAAACTTTCCATCTGTCCTTAAATGAGGAATAGAACTAAAATCCCCCCCCAATATTTGTTGACTTTTGATCAACAGATGCTGCTTGATCTGCTGATCATTTTCAATATTTGCTTCTTTTGTTCCACAGGAGAGTTTTTGTTTTGCCTAAATTGGCATAATTAATACTCCTAGTCTCATTCAGATAGCAAGGTCTCAATTGATGGTAATTATCTATTGTCCTTTTGAAAACTTAGACTTTTTGGAGTGAACACTGACCGTAATTAAATACCTAAGTTAGTAGCCTAAGGAGCAATTGTAATTACTGTATGCTCGCATATCCAAATGGTTTGCTGAAAGCTGATCATCTTTTTTAAGACATTCTTTTTACATTTTACAGCAGCCACAACAAGAGAGAGCAGAAAACTGTCACACACAGAAAGAGAACGAGAGAAAAATATGAAATCTAGGGGGCCTAGAAAATTACAGATCAGCTGCTATTAAATCTTCCTGCCTTTTTCTCGTCCAGCATATGAAGCACACAGAGAAAGCAGCAATACTGCTGAACAGAATCATTGTAAACATCTGAAATAAGATCTTGTAGTAAACTATAGGGGCTTGGGCTTTGTGTAAAAGAATAGTAAAATCGTCCACACAGAAGTTAAAACAATGCGTTAGCTATTTAATATTTCTAACAGATGCTTGTCTTGATGAAGTGATCAGATGGAAACCATATTCTCTAAGAATTAATCAACTTTCCACTTGTAAGTGAACAGGAATCTTTAGCACCATCTACTGATTAATCCGTTAGGTTAGATTTTGCATATTCAATTTAAAATGCTTTGTGACACATCTAATCTTAAACCCTAAACTCACAGAATTGCCCCAATACTTGCATTGTTATAATATTAATCCGCAAGCAGAAAGGTGGCTAATTTTTCCCTCCTTCTGCTTCATTTCTTGTGTTGAAAATGGAATTTGCAGCTTGTTTTGAAGGAAGAGTTGGTGACCTGAATTTTTTGGGTAAACATCAGAGTTTTACCTTCATCAACTTCAGGATTTCAGCAAAAAAGTCCTGAAGTTGGGGGTCAGCTGTTTATGGTTGCTTTCCTATCTGCACTCCGACCTTGGGCTCCCACGTCCAGTAAAGGAGCTTGGTGCTGGTCATTCCTTCTGGGTGGACACCTGATAAGGATAGGTTGGACAGTCTAGGCTTGTATCTGCTGCACTTTAGCAGAGTGAAAAGCCACTTGATTGAAGCATAGAAAATCCTAAGGGGACTTGACAAGGTGAGGTGAGGAATGTTTGTTCTTGGCAAGATGCATTCACATTGATGCAATCACAAAGAGGGCATGTTAATGGCTCTACTTCATTAGGAGTTTGAGGAGATTTGGTATGTCATCAAAGACTCTTGCACATTTCTGCAGATGTACGGTGGAGAGCATTCTGACTGGTTGCTTCACCACCTGGTATGGAGGCTCCAATGCGCAGGATTGAAAGAGGCTGCAGAGGGTTGTAGACTTAGCCAGCTCCACCACGGGCACAACACTCCCCGCCATCGAGCACATCTTCAACAAGTGCTGCCTCAAGAAGGCGGCATCAATCATTAAGGACCCTCACCATCCGGGACATGCCCTCTTCACGTTACTACCATTAGGGAGGAGGTACAGGAGCCTGAAGACCCACACTTAACGTTTCAGGAACAGCTTCTTCCCCTCCGCCATCAGATTTCTGAACCGTCCATGAACCCATGAACACGATCTTGTCATTCTTCTTTTGCACTATTTATTTATTTTAGTAACTTATAGTAATTTTTACATCTTGCACTGTACTGTTACTGCAAAACAACAGATTTCACGACATATGTCAGTATAATAAACCTGATTTTGATTCTGAAATAAATCTGATGTGGTGAAATTTTTTTCATTTGAAGGGTCTTGATCTTTTGGAACTCTTCCTCAGAGGTGGTGGAGAAGAGTCTTTTAATATTTTGAGGTAGAGATAGACTCTTAATAAGTAGGGGGCTGGAAAGTTAACAGGGTAAACAAGAACGTAGTGTTGAGGTTACAGTCAAACCAGTCATGATTGCATTAAATGGCAAAGCAGGCTCAAGGTGTTGATTAGCCACCTTCTGCTCTTAATTTATACATTTGTGTGTGCATTCATCTTTTTCCACCACTTAGAATGAGTTTGGATTGGGTGCACAAAGTACTTCTCCATTGATTTCAATGGAGGCAAGCAGCTGCAATGGATTAGTGTAGATAGGCATTATGGTCAGCATGGACGAGATGGGCTGAAAAGCCCCATTTCTGTGCTGTACAATTCTATGATTCCACAATTCTATGACAAAGGGAAATATGTTAACTTGAGAGTTTTTAAATTTGGTTCTGTGTTCATAATCTTTTAAAAATTAGCATGTTTTAATAGTTTTTGACTATTTCTGACTATTTTTCAATGTCAGAAGTATTCTGCTATTTGACAGCTTTGACAGTTGGCTAAGCTATGTTTGGCTTGTCATTGGGAGGGCTTTTCCCAAACCCCCATGTAATCCCATTACACAATCAAAGATCCCATTGTTTTGCCGCAAGGAATCAAATTGGTATGGTTGTAAATTTTCGAAGGGGAAGGGGCAGGGAATGGCAGAGTGGTGCAGCTAATCGAGCCACTGCCATATAGCATCAAAGACATGGATCCAGTCTTGACCTTGGGGGTTGTCTGTGTGGAATTTGCATGTTCTCCCTGTGACCACATATGTTTCCTCTGGGTGCCTTGCTTTTCTCCCACATTCCAAAACTGTGCAGGTTAGTTGGCTAATTGGCCACTGCAAAAAAAGTGTGTAGATGAGTGGTAGAATCTGGGGGGCGTAGATAAGAATGTGAGGGGAAGGGGAGAATAAAAAATGGGATTAACATAAGAGTAGTGTAAATGGATGGTTGATGACATGATCTCAGTGGGCCGAATGGTCTGTTTCCATGGTGTTTCTCCTACGACTCTATGATTCTAATCATAAGTCCAAATGTTATTCAGAGGTCAATGATAATCATGGGCCCTAGCCACAGACTACATATTCTGGGTTAATATCTTTCTCTATTGATCAGACGTAAGGTATTTTAAGCCTGGATTCGAGGCAAAATTCCCCAGGTTTTTGATATATTATGAATGAAAAAATGGCAATGTATCATGGATTGAGCCATCAGTACAACAGAACTCATTCATCTGTGAACTCCTGTGGGAAGTAATGATGATCCGTGATTCATAGGCTTGGCCAAGCATATCACCCTGGTGGCTTAGTTGTGTGTTGTCAGCTAAGAACTTCTCCTTTTATCAACATCAGTTCTCCAGTGTGGAATGTTATATTACCTAGTCATCATTGACCAAACTAAACCCACAGCAGATTCAAGCAGTGTGGGTGAAGGACTGAATAATTGCAGAGGCTGGTCCTAGGATCAGACCACGTAACACCAAATGTCAAGGTTGATGACCACGAATTGTAAGCAGTAGATAGATTTTGTTAATCAGGACTGAGAATGAGTGTGGAAATGGAGTAGGTGAATTCAATGTCAAATTGCTTTAGACAGAGAGGAAGACAGACAGAAGGAGGAAATTTAAGAAAGATTTCTTGCATTTTAAATCAACAACAATCATGAAAACCTAAAGGAATTTCTAGGCAGACCCACTGCCTAGAATTCCTGTTGCGTAATGCTATTTTATCAAGTGTTTACTTGATTGAAAATTTACTTTTCTCAGAATGAAATTTCATTAAGTTATCATTTTCAGGTTGATTAGAGTCATTCCAGAAACGTGACTGGGTACTAGTAAACATAATTCATTCTTGCACAGCAGGTGAGATTTTCATATCAATTGCAGATGAAATTAAGTTATTCCTCCTGTAAAACTGCTTTTGAAGCATTGTGGGGAAAATTAGTCCAAGTGGTCCCAATCACATCTGCTTTTATGCATGCCAAAAATAACTGGGTCTTCACAGCACTGTGGTAGTTTGGGAACCTTGTAAAGTCAATTTAGCATTTACAATGGGATTAATGTAGGATTAGTATAAGTGGGTGGTTGATGGATGGCACAGACTCAGTGGCTGAAGAACCTGTTTCCATGCTGTATTTGATTCCATGACTTTTAAAATATGTGGAACTACCATTCCTCCCTTGCATTTACATACCATAAGACCATAAGACCATAAGACAAAGGAGCAGAAGTCAGCCATTCGGCCCATCGAATCTGCTCCGCCATTCTACCATGAGATGATCCATTCTCCCATTTAGCCCCACTCCCCCATTTTCTCACCATAACCTTTGATGCCCTGGCTACTCAGATACCTATCAATCTCTGCCTTAAACACACCCAATGACTTTGCCTCCACAGCCACCCATGGCAACAAGTTCCACAGATTCACCACTCTCTGGCTAAAGAAATTTCTCCACATCTCTGTTCTGAATGGGCGTCCTTCAGTCCTGAAGTCGTGCCCTCTTGTACTAGATTCCCCTACCGTGGGAAACAACTTTGCCACGTCTATTCTGTCCAGGCCTTTTAACATTCAAAATGTTTCTATGAGGTCCCCTCTCATTCTACTGAACTCCAAGGAGTACAGCCCAAGAGCCGTCAATTGTTCCTCATGTGTTAACCCTCTCATTCCTGGAATCATTCTAGTGAATCTTCTCTGAACCCTCTCCAACGTCAGCACATCCATACAGCTGTTAGACTTTGGGATTGACTATATCTGGCTGAACCCTTGCTTTGGTGACCTAATGAAAACAGATTAGCAGTGAAATAAGATAATTGGACAGCAAATTCAAACAGTTTACTTCTTGAATTGTGGATTCCTCCATTGCATTTTATATTCTTTTAGTTCTATTTGGGCCTACCCTTGTTTTTGGGAAGTCTAGTAATCTTCATTAGTTCATCATGGGGACAGCTTCCTTGAAAAGCCAGATCCGAACCAGGAAATACTTGTACTTATCTACTTAGAATGGTAAATAAGGGCTTCACCCTTGGACACCTGGCACCATTCGTCCTCCATCTAACCAATCTTGAGAGTCAGTCATAGGTATATCCTAAACAAGTTCAACAACATTCCTCAGCACAAAGACTTTCTGAAACAAATGATCCTTCACACTTTCCCCTTCGTTGACAGTAAACAGAGATAGGTGAATAAAAGGATGTACTTTATTTACATAGTTTTATATAATTGGTAAATGAGCAGCTCGATAGCAGTTCGCTAACCATAAACTTTGGACCCCAAAACCTATTATCATAGAATCATAGAATTATAGAATCTTACATTAGAAAAGGAGGTCATCATGTTGGTCAAATAGTTGTCCAGATAAAGGGTCTCGACCTGAAACATCGACTGTCCACTTCCTTCCATAGTTGCTGCTTGACCCAAAGTTCCTCCAGCGCTTTGTGTGTTGCTCCAGATTTCAGCATCTGCAGTCTCTTATTTGTCCAGTAACATTTCAATTTTTTTCTTTTCAGTTCCCGTTCTATTACTTATCCCTTTCTCCTTTGAATGTTCTTATTGAATCTGATTCCATTGTCAGTGCACTCCAAATGACAACTCGTGCAAAATAAATTCTTTTCATTTCCCCTTGATTTGTTTGCCAATTAGCTTAAATCTTCTGATGATTGACACTTCTGCCAGTCCTCCTTTTCTACCTTATACAAACCCTCAATAATTTTGAACACCTTTATTAAATCTCTTAAGCTTCTCTCTGTTAAGGAGAACAATGCCACCTGTTCTAGTCTCTCCACATGACTGAAATCCCTCCTCCCTGGAATCATTTTAGTAACTCTCCATTTATATGGCCTTGGCACTCTAATGTGCGGTGGCCAGAACTGGAAGCAATAATCCTCTTGAGACCTAGGTGTTAAATAATTGCTCATCATCAACTCTGTCCGCAGTGGCTTTAGTTATAAAACCTTGAAGTGGGTTGCTTTTGTAATGGACTTAGTGTGCCACTGTCAGATTTGTGTGCATATATTTCCAGGTCTTCTTTTTCCTGCTTCCCTTTTAAAACGGTAACATTAACTTTATGTTGCTTCTTTTTTGCCAAGATGCATCATTTGGAATTGGATTTGGAATTGGTTTATTATTGTCACTTGTACTGAGGTAAAACAAAAAACTTGTCTTGCATACTGTTCCTGCAGATCAATTCATTGCACAGTGCATTGAGGGAGCACAAGGTAAAACAATACAGAATGCAGAGTAAAGTGTCACAGCTACAGAGAAAGTGCAGTGCAGGTAGACAATAAGGTACAAGGTCATAACAGGGTAGTTTATGAGGTCAAGAGTCCATCTTATCATACTATTTTACATTTCTCAACATTCAATTCACACACTGGGCCATTTCACCATTCTGTTTATACTATCGTGAAGTTTGCTGTCATCCCTTCAACTCTTTAGAACATTTAAAAGTTTTTTGTCATCTGAACCCTTTGTAATTATGGTCCCTATACCTAAGTTCAGGTCATTAATACAAATTACCAACAAAAGCAGAGTTCCCTGGGGAACACCACTGTCTATTTTCCACAGTCTCTCATCACTACACCAACACTCCTTGATCTCCACCAACCCAATCTGGAGAGGGACAAGGGATTCAGATTTTGAAGCCTAAATATCAGAAAAAGGACAATGTTGGGGTTAGTATATGAAATGGAAGTGCTTTTTTCCAGTGATTGGTCAATAAGAAAATGTCCGTTCATCTAGATAATCAGAAAATGCTTCTAATCTTCTGGGCTCCAGAGCAAGGGTGGTGCATTGCTTTAAAAGTAGAACTTGGTTGTTACTAGAATGAAGCATTTCTTGGTGGATAGTGGAAATCCATTACACTCTCCCCAAAAGCTAGAGGAATTGAATGAAAAGTTGATCTAACTGAATGGTGGTACAGGCTTGTGGGACCAGAGATTCTATTTTTGTCAGCACATTCTAATGTGCCAAGCAGTACAGTGGGGAGCATTTTATTGGATTCATAAGTACCCATTTTTCACTTGGAAAACCTAGTGCTGCCATTAGATTGCTTAGACCATTGCATCTGCTGTGTATGATCTTACTGCATAAACTTTCTGAATGAGGAGATCATTAGTCAGGGCCTTGTGTAACTCATCTTACCTATAGGCATAGAGTCAATAAATAATTCTTATTGATTTTTACAGAATGGTCTCTTTATTTCTGCTTGAAACTCAGTTTTATTTAATCAGGTTTTAAGAATTACTCACAAGTTCAGTTAAACTATTTGTTAACCTGCTTTTTGTGGATGACTCTGTTAATTTAATCACAAGAAAGCATTGACAAAATAATCTCACTTTACGGCAAATAACAACAGCATTGATACACTTAACTTTACCTGCAGAACTGTATAAACTGAATTTTCTCTCAAATGCCCACTGCCTTACACATGGCACAGCACTTGCAGAGAAGAAGTCTTTTATCTTAACGATAATAAAGTCACTTTCATGTATTACAATCAGCTCCTCTGGGACTACGGCAAATAAAGAAAGATTATGTGAGAATATATCTCAAGCTAATAGTAATACTTTAAAGGCTGCTGCATGGTAGCATCTATGCAACATTGTGCTTCCCCCCTCCCTACATGTTTTATTCCATTAGCATTTCACATAAACTGCAGAATGATACATCAATATTCATAGCACACAAAGCTGGATATGTTAGATCTTCATTATAGCACACTGGGGAGCTACAAGAATTGCAGCTTTATAAATAAGAGGGTTGTAAACTTTAAAAAAATGCTTTCTCCAGTTTTATTTTAAATGTTCACAATTTCTGCATGCCGGTGAGATGACGTTTAAAGGGAGCCTGTCCAACATTTTGTTCCCTCCGAGGTTAAAGGCAACTGCAAGGCTTGATTTCGTTAATTTTGAAGCTGCAAAGTTGCCAAATGAGAAGGGTTGTCTGGGCATCAGCAGAGAAGAGCTTTTGCCTAGGGAGTAAAATGGGAGGGGGAATGGGAGTGGGGGTGGTGATAGGGTGGGGACTTTGATATTTAGCTGTGAATCAGAATCAGATTCAGAATCAGATTTATTATCACTGACTTATAATGACATAAAATCTGTTGTTATGCAGCAGCAGTACAGTACAAAGACATAAAAATTACTATAAATTACAAAAATAAATAAACAGTGCAAAAAAAAGGAATAACGAGGTCATGTTCATGGGTTTATGGACCATTCAGAAATCTGATGACAGAGGGGAAGAAGCTGTTCCTAAATCATTGAGTGTGGGTCTTCAGGCTCTTGTACCTCCTTCCTGATGGTAATAATGTGAAGAGGGCATGTCCCAGATGGTGAAGGTCCTGAGTGATGAATGCCACCTTCTTGATGCACTGTCTCTTGAAGATGTCCTTGATGGTGGGGAGCGTTGTGCCTGTGATGGAGCTGGCTGAGTCTACAACACTCTGCAGCCTCTTGCGACGAAGGTTTGGCATCCCATTCTACAGAAAGATAAAAACTTGGATTTTTATAAAAGCTTTCACATCCTATTTGAAATGCCTCAAAGTGGTTTGCAATCACTGAAGCAGTTTTGAAGTCTAGTCACTGTTGTTATCATAGGATCACAGAAAATTAATAGCATAAAGGAAAGTTATTTGGCCCATTTTGTTAATGGTGTTTAAAAAAAGTTACCCAGCCTAATTCCACCTCCCGTCACCTGGTCTGGAACCCTGCAGGTCACAGCTCTCCAGGCATTTGTTACCCACAATAAACGTTTCTCCAACGCCCTTTTTAGGCAGTGAGTTGCAGATCCCTATCATTCTCTGTTTTTCTTCATCTTCCTTTAATCCTTCTACTATCCACATCAAATCTCGACCAGCACACCTTTGGGGTGTGGGAGGAAATCAGAACACCCAGATAAACCCATGTGATCACAGAGAGAATATGCCAACTCCATGTAGGTAGCACCCGAGGTAAGGTTCAAACTGAATTTGCTGGAGCAGTCAAATAGTTACACTACCTGCAGCACCACCACATTGTACACTGAGTGAATTTTGGACTCAATTTGTCACTCTCCCTCAAATCCCAAGGACTATTATCTGTTAGGTCAACCTGCCATGGGGGACCTTGTCAAAAGCCTTGATAAAATCCACGTATTTCACATCAAATGTTATCCTCATCGATGCTCCTTCGTACACCTTCAAAAAATTCAGTCAATTTCATCAGGCGCAACCTCCCCGTAACAAATCCATGCTGACTGTCCTTGATTAATCTATACATTTTTAAATTCAGTGAACATGGCAGTCAATTTGCCCACAGTAAGTTCCCCAAAAGCAAAATGACAATGACCAAATCATGATGCTGACTGATAGTTAAATAATGGCCAGATCACTGGATGTTTAGTGGATGATAATTCATCTGCAGAAGACAATAGATGTTGGAGCCTAAGACAGAGGTGGCTTGTGGTATCTCATGTGACTGAATAGTCCAGTCTGAAATTTGTGTGATCTATGGTGGTGCTTGCAAACGTACATGATTGGATAATGTGGCAGCTTAAGTTCTCTTTTCCCATAATGCTGTTGGAGCCATTTCATTCAGTCATTGATGATCTGCTGGAGACAATGACTGTACTTGTTCCAACTATCCATCAGTGACTTCCATCAGTCACAAGCAATTCCAAACATCTTCATGTCTCACTTGCATGTATGTTGAAGACTGGAGTATCTTGTTGTTTTTGTTTCCCTTTGATGGTTTCCCGTAAAGCACATCCTTGGGAATATGACCACCTTGCAATTTGTTCAGAATAGCACAGAGGAAAGGCATATAGCCCATTTTGTATATGGTCATCAAAGAGAGCTCAGCAGTGCAATTGTTTCCATTTGAATAGGGCTCTCACTTGACACTTGAGGAACGTCAGCTATGGTAGCTTTTATCGCGAGAGATGCAATGTTGTGCAGTTGTTACAGACCTTTGTTTTACAGATATTTGGGCTTCAGTGAATGAGTTGACAATGACTGATAATTTGAAATACACATATTCCAGACTATCAACACACGTCTCCCCAAACTTTCTATCCTCCCATCTTCTCACAGGTGAATACTGATGCAAAGTATTCATTCAGAACACCACACATATCCCTTGCTCCATGCAAAGTCTTCCCTTTTGGTCCCTGAAGGGCCTGACTCTTTCCTTAGCTACCCTCTTGCTTCTAATATATTTGTAAAAGGTTTTGGAATTCTCTTTAATTCTGTTGGTCAGGACCATTTCATGTCTACTTTTTGCCTTCCTAACTGCTTTCTTAAGATCTCTCCTATAACCTTCATAAACTTCAAAGGACTTACTTGATAATTTCCTATAGCTGACTTATGCTTCCTTCATTTTCTTGATCAAACCCTCAATTTCCTTTGTTATCCAAGGTTCCCTGATCCTACCATCTTTGCTTTTTACCTCCTTACGGGGTGACCCTGAACTTTTAATATTTCGCTTTTAGATGCCTCCCACATATTGGATGTTGTTTATCCCTCCAGCAGCTGCTCCCTATTTACTTTTGCCAGCTCCTGTCTTATACCATTGAAGTTAGCTCTCCCCCAGTTTAAGACCTTAACTCTAGGTCCAAACTTATGTTTTTCCATGACTACCTTGAAACTTCCCGAATAATGGTCACTCTTCCTCCATGGGCACTTCCTCAACTTGCCCATCCTCATTCCCTAAAGTAAGGTTGAGTACAGCTGCTTCCCTCATAGGACTTTCTACAGACTGCTTTAAAAACCCTTCCTGGATGCATTTAACAAGTTCCATCCCATCTATTCCCTTTAAACTAAGGCAATCCCAGTCAATATTGGGAAAATTAAAACCACCCACTACTACAACTGTATTGCCTTTACATCCCACTACTATTTGTCCACATATTTGTTCTTCCAATTTGCTGATTCTTTGGAGCCCTACAATATAATCCCATCAAAGTGATCACCCCTTTCTTATTCCAATGTTATACCCATATAGCTTCATTTGCCAATCCCTCCAGGATATCCTCCCTGTACTGCTGTAATGCTCTCCCTGACCAACAGTGTAACACCGCCTCCCCTTTTGGAACTCCCCCCCCCCCCCCCCCCCCAACCCAATCACTATATCCAGGAGCATTGAGCTGCCATTCCTGCCCTTGATATTTCCCCAATTATAGTAAATTGACATTCCTGCCCTTCCCTCAGCTACATTTCCACAACACCCACAATATCATAATTCCATGCATGGTTTTGTGAGACAGAAGATGTTTGGTAGAGGACATTTATTTTTGAAAATGTTCAGTGTAAGAACCATTCCCTCATATGCTTAACTAAGCATATCAACGATGACTTGGAGCTCGGTCCCTGAAAGTTGCACATATGTAAGAGTCACTTTAGGTGTGATTTCATGTCACTTTAGGACATCCTAAGATTGTGAAAACTGCAGTATAAATGCATGTACTTTCTTCCTCTCCAGGCACCAGATGTTTCTTCTCCTTAGGTCACAGATCTATTATTGTAATATGGTTCTTTGGCTGTCTGCAGTCTTCTAAAGTTAACTGTTCTTTCTTCATATATGAGTCTAGACAGTGAGCCTCAGTAGGTATTGACTCTTTTGATTGTATCTTGGTAGAGGGATAACACAACCCCTATCTGCCACTGTGTCTGAGCACCACACATGTAACTGAGTGAGACTATTTCAGTTGGGAAAAGTTTATATTCTGGGTCCGAGCTGCAATGACTAATTTGCAATTGCACCCACGGGCTCACGCCAGGCAGTAGACTGATGAGACAGGCATTCTACAACAGCATAGACTGCATTTGAATTAAAATACCAGAAATGACAGAGCAGCACCTCACCCGTTGTACCATTCCCGAAAAGAATTTACGGTGTTACTTCTCCTTAAAAGTCAATTAAATTTGGTTCCATTGCCAATAAACTGCAGTGGTTTTCTATTTCCTGTTTGGTTTTTATGTGTGAATCTTGCAGCAGCAAAGTTAGAAACCCACAACTAAACACCTCAGTTATCTAGATTGATTCACTCAGTTGCTTTTCAACAACCTTCAATGCTTGAACCATCTGTTAAAGAGGTTGCATTGGTAGACAAAACAGTTATCCCTGAGCAAACCGTCCTAGCAAGTGAGAATGCAACTGCTCAGGTGTGCCTTCCATTGTTTTTTTTCACCTACCAACTACAGCTGTCTTGTGTTTGGTGTTATTATCACCAGCTAAAGCATTGGTATGAAAGTAATTTCAAATTCAGTCTTTATTTTATTTTCATGGAGAGACAACTTTATTTCAACGGTTAACAGAGTACAGAAAACACAGCAGTAGAAATGTATCAGGTAATGGGAATTTCAGCTAATGTCACTTCTGAGACTCTTGTTTTGCTTTTGGTGGTCTTTATTTCTGAAGAGCAATTTACTTTTATTTAGATATCCAGGAGCTTTATGATTATATTGCAGAGTGGCTTCAGCTCTGGCTTCATTTTGAACTGTTAGATGAAGGAATGCATCAACATCAGGCATCCTTCCTCTTCCTTATAAAGTGACACCATGAAGAAATTCACTTCTCAGCTTTCCAATGACATAATTTGAAAATCTATCCTATGTTCAAATGTCATGTGACTGACATTAAAATACAAGGTTTCAGCTCAGCAAAAATCCAATCAGGTTCCGTAATATTTACTTAGATATCCATACAAATATCATGTCTCTATCTTAAGGCAAAATATCTTGAGAATCTAAATGCAGCACATAGGCTGCGGTGAAATGAGAACCATTGGCTGTTCCTGTGTTTTGGGCCATGGGGTGTGGAGATACAAGGAAGTAGAACCCAAGTACAGCATCTATTTTTTTGTCTCCCCCCCCCCCCCCACCAATTTCTCATTTCTTTTTCTTTTTTTCCCTTTTCTTTGGAGTGGACTCAATGGGCCAAATGGCCTACTTCTGCTCCCTTGTCTTGTCTTGTCTTGTCTCCAAATGTGTGGATTACATGGAGGAACTCAGTGAGTTAAGCAGCATCATTGGAGGCAAAGGGAAGGTTATATGGCAAATTGTGAGAAAGGCATACTGGTGAGGACAAGTTGGATGGTGAGGACAAGGAGGGGTTGGATGTGGTGGGCGTATGGCAATTATGCAAGTAATATCTTAGAGAGAGCATTAAACAAGAACAAGAAGTTTCAGTGCACTGGGTCCGAAAATCATCCCAGATGTATTTGTACATAATGCTTAAAAAGGGAAAACAGACCATTGGACAAACATTCAAGGTGTGTGAACCATTTAAGCAAGACTCTTTGTCAACTGTGTTCTTCAATATCGTGTCTTACTACAGCAACACTATTGACACAAGGTGATTATTAACCTCAACAGTGCACTTGTGAGCAATAGACATAAAACTTTTGTGGAGGAATTAGTGGAATGTGGCCATACAAAAAATAATGAACTTTCAGGATATATCAGTGCTTCTGAGAGTGAGGTACTAGTGTTGTTGCACTGTGGGAAATGCAGCACCCAGTTTGCATACAGCAAGATTCCACAAACAGCAACATGATAATGACGAGAGAACCTGTTCTTTATGTTGGACATCAGGGAGAACTTTCTTGTCTTTCTTTCTTTCCAGACTGTGCCATGATATGTTATGGCCAAACACCTGAGACCACAGACAGGGCCTCAGGTTAATGTCTCATCTAGGAGTCAGTATCCCAGTGATGCAGTCTTCCATACTATTGCACAGTGTCTGGAGAAGGACTTGAACTCATAACCTTCTCCCTCAAGCTGAAGAGCATTACCATCTGATCCATAGTCAGAAGTGATACATGGGTGAAATGAAAAAACAAATTATTGAGGCTTTCAAAGATAGAGCAACATTGAGGAATATGAAGCATTTCTAATAGCTGTGAGGATTTAAGGATGGTGGGGTCGTTATCACCTTTTTGAGTCATTGTTGTACCATGTTTGTAGCTTAAGCTGACCAACTCCCACAATAAACGGTTGTGTTTTACTCCTTATCTAAGTGAGTGAAATTAATATTTACCCCCACAGCAGTTCGGAAGAATCCACTATATACTACATCGGTGTCAAGGGTGGAATATATGAAAGTCCCAGCCTATAGAAAGCAACAACTGGTGAATTTTCCAATTTGCAATAGAGTGATGAAATAAAAGTTGTTCCTTGAATAGGAAGCTCAAGATGAGTTGGCAGAAATTTCACAAATAAGATGTATCCGAAAGCCCAAGGCACATGATAAAGTGCAAGAGGTGTTTAGTATTTACTCAGAGAACCTGGACTGGTTCCTCAAGGCTAATAATATTGTAGAGGCTACAGATGACAATGTTGAAGAAAAAAATGTGGTGAACTGTGAGAAGTAAAAAAAAAGGATTATTACTGGAGGTAGTACCAACACAAGTGGTACTAGCAAATTTGTTGGGAGCAGGAAGAGTAATAGATATCCTATTCGGGGTTGAAATTATTAGAAACTTCAGCCAAGCATCATCCAAAAGATTTCAGAGTCAGAAGTTTGGTACTAAAACCAAATGTCAGAGAAGGCAACAAGGGATTACATTGTCAGTTTGTAGAACTTGGCAAGACTAATTTCAGAACTTTCTTGGACAGAATAGATGGGCTAATTGAATGTGCAAGTACAAGCCAAACTCTTTAAGATGCAAGACTTTATTTTTGAGAATACAGTAGAAATTGTGGTTTTGATGGAAATGTCATTGAAAAGCATAAGGGTGAGTTGGTCAATTCAAGGCACAAATGTAAATTGGGCAAAGCTACAATGGCAATAATGGCAGTGTTCTCTGTGTATTTTCCATCATGACCTGGTCACGTGGCTATTCAGGGTGGTTTTGGCAGGAAACCAGCAAACCACAGGAACCTGAAAAGAAGACAAACTGCAGTTATTTCACTCAAAAGGTGGGAGGTCTTGTTACAGATGTTAGAGAAACTACGCAACTTCTGACTGCAAATTTAAATTGAACATCTGGCAGCAGTTTTCAGAAACAAACAGAGTGTGGTTGACATAGAAAATTGCAGTTCTCAGTTTGCTCAGAGGCAAGGAATTATATCTACCTTATACATTCAGAGAGCTGGTTGAATGTTGCAGTAGTTAATGATGATGAAGAGGAAAGCATGTTCAATGGTATTCACACCACAGATGGTGACATAACAAAACTGCAGTGAGTTCATAACTACCATTAAAATAAAAGTCAGGATGTTGTAATGAGCATTGGTACTGCAGACGGCCACACAATAATGGAACAAGCAACAATCAGGCATAACCTTGGACAAGTCCTGCTAATAAAAAATAACATTCTATTATGCACATAGTCCAGAGGAGTGTTGCAGACACTTGGGTGCACTGTGGCCCAAGGTAATAAGGAATTGTAGCTGCTGATAATTGTAGCTATTACACCGAAAGCCGAGAGTTCTAGGCAGGGGCTGGATTAGAGCTCTTGGATCTCGCATCTACTGTTTAAGTCCAATGCTCAGTGGAACAGGAAATGTTTAAGAACGGTTGGTCAGGTCCTTCCCTCCAGAATCACTTGCTTTGCCATTCAGGGAGGAAAGACACCAACACTCATGGAAGCCAATGGCACAATCAAGGCAGCAAATGCCAGGGCAGGTCAGAAACTAAGTTATGGATCAGTATCAGGACAGGATGTGGCTGCAGGGAAGTGCCCAACAGCACAGATGCTGTGTAAAGTCCTGTGGAAGCAGAGAGAGATAGATCAATAACAAGTGAACTGTTGAAGAATTTGCAAGGGGAAATGGTTCATGTTCAGGAAAGTTGATTGCATAGACTATGAAGAGCCAGTTGACAATAGTACACCAACTGAAGCAACAAGGTACCAAGGAAATGTAGAAGTAGGTAGTCGATGCTCTTCAATGCTTGTGAAGAACCTGGACGGGGAAAAAGTTCAAAGGTCTGAAATAAAAGCTCTTAGAGGTACCTTTGGGACATAGGACTGAAAATCCTAGGATCTCTCAGAAGTTGGATCATGTGTATTTCATGACTAAGGAGCAATAGAGAAATAAAAACACAAAATTCTGGAAGTTATCAATAGGTAAGATACTTTATGTGGAGAGAGAATAAGAGTTATGATTTAAGCTTGATGACCTTTCATCAAAACCGTTGAAAAGCCACTGGCCTGAAATATTAACACTATTTCTTTTTGTACAGATTCTGTCTGACCTGCTGAGTATTTCAAACATTTTCTGTTTTCATTTCAGATTTCCAGAAACTATTGTTCTTTTAGTTTTGTAAAATGGGAATAAATATCAGAATTTTCTTCTCATAGAGTTATAGAGTTATACAGCACAGAAACAGGCCCTTCAGCCCAACTGATCCATGCCGACCAAGCTAGTTCCATTTCCCATTTGGTCCATACCCTTCTGAACCTTTCCTATCCATGTACCTGTCCAAATGACTTTTAAAAGTTGTTATTGTACTTGCCTCAACCACATTCTCTGGCAGCTCGTTCCACATAGATACCACTCTTTCTGTAAAAAGAATTGCACCTCAAGTTCCCATTAAATCTCTTACCTTAAACCTATGCCCTCTAGTTCTTATTCCCCAACCCTATCTACACCTCTCATGATTTTAGGCACCCCATATGCACCTCTATAAGATCACCCCTCAGCCTCCTATGCTCCAAGGAATAAAGTCCTAGCTTGTCAAACCTCTCCCTATAACTCAGTCCCTCAAATCTCAAACCTCAGAGAGATCCCTCCCTCAGAATCAATCAAGTTTGGACAGATGAGAATGAAGGAGGTGAGCCATACAGAGCATGGTTAACGTGGCTAAGCTGTAATAAACATTACTGAAGCCTTATGGCTGTATGTGCAGCAAGATCAACAGGAAGTTTGACTGGGATCAAACACAAAGCTCAAAGTGAGAACTACAGCACATATCAATCTGAGTAAGGTATCTGCCCTGAACCATACAGAGACACTGTTGGAATATTTGTCCACAGCCATATTGTTGCCAATTATGGAGCCCCTGGTGGAGGTCAACCAAGTGCAGATGGAGGTAGATAAATTGAGAGAAGCATTCTTGTCATCATGCCAACAGCATCAGCATACAAGACAAGCAGTGAATCACTTCAATGAGATAATGGGTTGATTATTACTGACAGTCAACATGCCATTGCCCAAATATGGCAGAACTGGTTTCCAGGTGTTTTGGCAGAGGTAGAGGTTCCAGGAAATGTCTCTAGAAGGGAAGCAGCAATGAGATATGCAAGTCAGAACTTCAAAGAGAAAGCAGATAAGAGGATGAATAGGAAAGTTTGTGAATATGATTATGAAAATGCATCTGGGTACAGGCAAAATGCAATGAATGTAGTGGCCAAACAGGGTTCTCTAGAGCTTCCAAAGAGACAAAAGTGGCTGTGAAGTTGTCAATCAGGGACACAATCCACTGAAAGTTCTGGAGTAAAGTGGACATACAGGGCTAAAGGTTGTCAGGAGAAGGTCTTGAGAGAACAAGAGACTTGCAATGTATCTAACGGTCGCTATCATTCATGTATGTTTATAAGTTGTTGAATGTAACGCGATTCACAACTTTACATTTTGAATCCAACTGAACTTAAGTTATAATTGACCAGTGTAAATATAGTTTAACTGTTTATTCAGAATTGTTCACTTCTTCCTTTTTAAAGGGAGTAATTGTGTATGTCTGATAGTTGTGAGGATGACAGTTAATTTAACGATGGTGAGCACACTGTCAGCTTAAGAACTAGGTCATGTAGTTAATAATTGAACCATGCTTGTGGTTTCATTTGAAAACCAATTCCCACAACAAACAGCTGTGTTTTACTTGTTGCTCTAAGTCTAGATGAGTAAAAGTGATACTTAGGTCTAGACTTGTTCAGAAAAACCAACAATGAATTAAAAACAATAAAAGAAAGTAAGAAAGATAAAATAAAATTCTCAAGATTTGAATATTGCTGGCAAACCAACACATTTTGGCCCATGCCTAATTGCCCACAAGAAGATCAGTTGTCTTGTTGAACTGCTGCAGCACAGATATTCACACAGTGTCAATGGGTAGGGAGTTCCAGGATTTAGCAATGATGAAGCACCATCATTGTCTTGGAAGGGACATTCAAGATGCTGGTGTTCCTGTACATCTGCTCTAGAGGCCATGGGTTCATGAGGTGTGTGGAATAAGTCTTGGCAATTTGCTTGTGGTTTGATTTGAAAACCAATTTCCACAACAAAACACATTTTGTAGACGGTACACATTGCAGCATAGGATAAATGTACCACTTCAAAGTACTTCATAGCCAATTAATATCGTTTGAAATCTAGTGTCTGCAGTTATATAGGGAGAGAGTGTGGTGCAGTTAATAGAACTGCTGCTTCACACCTCAGGTGCTATCTTTGTGGAATTTGCTCATTCTCCCTGTGACTGCGTGATTTCCTCCATGTATTTAGGTTTCCTGAGGATGTACAGGTTGTTAGTTTAATTGGCTAGCATAAAATTACCACTGGTGTAGAATCTAGTGGGAGACGAGGGGAGTATGGGGAGAATAAAATGGGATTGGTGGTAGGATCAGTGTGAATGTTTTGATAGTCAATGTGGACTCGGTGGGTGGAGAGACCTATTTCTGTGCTAGTAGTCTCTCTCACTCTAAGGCTCTAAATGCATCTTTTAAAAGGGTGGCATAGTGATACAGCAAGTAGAGCTGCTATCTTACAGCTTCAGAGACCCAGGTTCAATCCTGACCTCCAGCGTTGCCCATATGGAGTTTCATGTTCTCTCCCTGTGACTGTGTGGGTTTCCTATGAGTGCTCCAGTTTCCTCCCACGTCTTAAAGGTATGGAGGTTGGTAGGTTAATTGGCCACTGTAAATTGCCCCTAGTGTGTAGGTGAGTGGTAGAATCTGGATGGAGCTGATAAGAATGTAATGTTACGTACCAGCAACAATAGAAACACAACGAGCCATGTATAAATGTTAGAATCTATTTATTAATAACTACTTGTAATAATAAGAGAAATAAAAATGTTAGATATTAAACATTGACCCCAAAAAATAATCTCAAAGTGTGTGTGGCAAATTCCCAAACCCCAAGTCTAGGAATAGTTCTTAAAGTTCAGTTCAGCAAGTCATAAGGTAGAACGATGAGCAAAGGCTTTTGCAAAACCACAGTAAATTGTAGAGGGAATGTAGAGAGAATGTAGAGAGAATTTACGAAATCCACATGTTCCATGATGGAACCCATACGACACCTCAGTCACCGATGATCTCCATTGCTTTGTTCCAAAGTACCTGCCACACCGAGGGCATTTGATACGTGGCCACCCACTGGTATATCTGCTTTCCAGTACAGGTTAACGACAAAGTGGACACTGCAGATTGCTCCAAAAATCCATTGGATTTTATAGGATTATATAGTGACAGTCACAGCTATTGTTCTTCATCCATAGATACAGAGACAGTCAGTCTCTCTCTCTCTCTCTCTCTCTCTTTCTCTGTGCAACAGCCAGTATGCTCCAGTTATAGTCTTGCAGTCCTCAGATAACGCCACACACACACACACACACACACACACACACACACACACACTCTACTACATGACTGTCCAGGTGCCTTAAAGGGATATTCACCAAGTAGAAACCTGGCTCGTAATAGTAAGAAGGATAGAATGAGATGATTTAGGATTAGTGTACATGGGTTTTGATGGTCAATGTGTGGACTTTGTGAATGCAGGGCCTTTTTCTGTACCATATCATTCTATGACTCTCTACAGAATGTTGAGCCCAGATGGTTGAAATTTGTGCCACTAATATTGCACTTGAAGAACAAAGGATAAGAAGGCAGTCTGAGATGGAAAACAACAAAAAAGATACAGCTGAGTCTTGAAAGTAACATAGAAGGAGCGGTAAGTGCATTGAGAAGAGGAGTTGAGAAGCTTGTGAAGAGCAAGGACAAGAGTGATGGAGGATTAGCATTTGGTTGTGCAAAAAATGGACTAGACATGCCTTCCTCATCAGTTGATTTCTGTTGATCAGTCAGAGACCACAATAAATATCATAGTAATAAGAAGCCAGAGCAGGTACTATCAGCATGCAAGAAAGATAGGAAGACCCAAGGAGAAACTTTAGATTTTCCTCAGCTATTCAGAGCGGCCTCAGGTTCAAAGCAGGGTCCCTTGTAGAGCAACATTATTTCCTATTCATCTTTAAGATTTATGTTGAAATGATGAAGCAATTTTAAAAACTTGTCTGCATCACCATACTAAGGTGGCAGCAAATTATCATAGTACATTAACAATCTTGCAAAATGAGTATATAAATGTAAGTGTTAGTTATTACATCTTGATTAGAAAAGTACAGAGGTCACAAGTTACTTGGAAAAATACCCTAAATCTGGTAATCACAGTTCTGGAATACAAATCAGTAAAGTTGCAAGGCAAGTTGCAATCTACTCAGTGAAAGAATTTAGACCATGTCTTAGAGGAACAGATTATATATTCCATTATATAACACCCTACCATTATAAGGCATTTTTTTTTGACTGGCTGTAAGAATACTTCAGGTGACCTGATAATTATGCTTAAAAGGTCTTGGGTGTAGTACTTGTCCATTATGTTTCACAAGTCCCATACCTCAAAAATATGTTAAAACACAACACCAAATACCACTTCTGAGCCTGAGAACCTGGAGATCAATATCTGGGGATTTACAAGCAACTGCTGATCTACAGAAGCTTCCTTTGGGATGTGTTTAATTAAATAATTTTCCCCTAGGGGATACCTGAGCCTTAAAGTAAGGTTAGGTTAAAAACAGCAGCTTCTTTAGCAGCTAAACAGTAATATTGTGATTCTGAAAAGGAAAAAATCTTGGAATTGCTCAGTAGGTTAGGTAGCATCTGTGGAGAGAGAAAGAAAGTTAATGTTTCAGGTCAGTGACCTTGTGACCTTTCATCAGAAATGTGATCCTGTGCTTCAGATCAGCAGACACTGGGATTTCTACATTCATCAGCACTCACTATTTTTGATTTCTCATATAGATTTCCAGTCATTCAATACAGATAATTTGATGGATTTTAATTTTTTCATTGTGATCTTGCACATTTATTTTGGAAATTGAATTCTTTCACCATCATAGGGTTCCCTTACAGTTCCAGTGTTTGATCCTGACCTCGGATGCTGTCTGCATGAAGTTTCCATGTCCTCTCCTCTGAGTGCTCCAGTTTCCTCCCACATGCCAAAGACATGCTGGTAGGTTAATTGGCTGCCATAAATTATCCCTTAGTGTACGTTAATGGGGAAAACTATCAAAGGAGAGTTGATGGATGTGCGTGAGAGTGAATAAGTTGCAGGGATCCAGGGAAATAAGGAGGGGAAATGACACTTAATGGGATAGCTTCCCTGTGAGCTGGAATGGACACAATGGGCTGAATAGCCTCCTCTTCTCATTATAAGATGTCAACGAAACTCCTGTTCCACATAAAAATTGGGAACATTTTTTAAATTGTGTTAAATAATAGTCCCCTCCATGCATAATTATTTGAAAATCTTCATCTATGCATATCAAACATTTTTCTTGACACATTTCAAACTAATTCTATCAACTAAACCGAGATCTTAAACAATGCAAACTATTGCATGGCACATAGATTTTTATGTATCTGAGTGTAGTGATTAATTTTAAAGAATATATTTAGGAACAAGAATAGTGTTAGATTTAAAACACAAGAAGAAATTAGAACAGAACATGTTTGAAATAGATTTAAACTTATTCAAATAAAATCTTCAGATTATAGCAATAAATACAAAACTCCTCATCATAAGCAGGGTCTAGAATAGTCTCAAAGGATTTTAATAAAAAGCAAATCATGTATTCAGGATATGTGATTTTGAGCATCAGGTTAAAACTAGATTTAAGCCTCTTTAAAAACTAGCAATAGATTTCAAAATTAAATGTTCAGTGCTGTAGAAAGGATTTTAAACTTAAATATCAAATGTCTAGAGTGTAAATAGTTTCAACGGATTTAAAGAAATTAGATTTCAAAATTAGCAATAGATTTCAAAATCTAATGTTTAGGGCTGTGGAAAGAATGTTAAAATAAAATATTAAATGCCTAGAGTGTAAATAGTTTGAATGGATTTAAAGCAACTAGATGTAAAGCTGTTTAAAAATTAGCAAGATTTCAGAATCAAACGTTCGGGGTTGTGGAAAGGATTTTAAACTTAAATATCAAATGTCTAGGGTGTAAATAGTGTGAATGGATTTAAAGAAACTAGATTTAAAAGTGTTTAAAAATTAGCAATAGATTTCAAAATTAAATGTTCAGGGTTGTGGAAGGGATTTTAAACTTAAATATCAAATGTCTAGGGTGTAAATAGTGTGAATGGATTTAAAGAAACTAGATTTAAAAGTGTTTAAAAATTAGCAACAGATTTCAAAATTAAATGTTCAGGGTTGTGGAAGGGATTTTAAACTTAAATATCAAATGTCTAGGGTGTAAATAGTGTGAATGGATTTAAAGAAACTAGATTTAAAAGTGTTTAAAAATTAGCAATAGATTTCAAAATCTAATGTTTAGGGCTGTGGAAAGAATGTTAAAATAAAATATTAAATGCCTAGAGTGTAAATAGTTTGAATGGATTTAAAGCAACTAGATGTAAAGCTGTTTAAAAATTAGCAAGATTTCAGAATCAAACGTTCGGGGTTGTGGAAAGGATTTTAAACTTAAATATCAAATGTCTAGGGTGTAAATAGTGTGAATGGATTTAAAGAAACTAGATTTAAAAGTGTTTAAAAATTAGCAATAGATTTCAAAATCTAATGTTTAGGGCTGTGGAAAGAATGTTAAAATAAAATATTAAATGCCTAGAGTGTAAATAGTTTGAATGGATTTAAAGCAACTAGATGTAAAGCTGTTTAAAAATTAGCAAGATTTCAGAATCAAACGTTCAGGGTTGTGGAAAGGATTTTAAACTTAAATATCAAATGTCTAGGGTGTAAATAGTGTGAATGGATTTAAAGAAACTAGATTTAAACCTGTTTAAAAAATTAGCAACAGATTTCAAAATTAAATGTTCAGGGTTGTGGAAGGGATTTTAAACTTGAGTATCAAATGTCTCGGGTGTAAATAGTGTGAATGGATTTAAAGCGGGCACAAAGGAAACCCTCTGCGCTCCATCTGTTGCTGCTCCCGAGCGAGGAAAAGGCGGGCCTTTTTTGAATCTGCCGGCGTGCGGGGCGGGCAGCCAATGAGAGGCGGCCGGAGGGCGGGTGGGCGGCAGCGCCGGGCAGCGGCGCCGGCCAATGGGCGGGCGCGGCGGGCGTGGGGCGTCGAGCCAATGGGCGCGTGAGGCGAGGCGAGGCTTTGGTGCAAAAGGAGGCTCGAGAGCGAGCGTCCGCCATCCGACCGAGCGTCCGCCGGTAGGTACCCGGGGCCTCGTCCTCCCCCCTCCCTCTCCCCTTCCGTTACCCCTCCCTCTCCGCTCTCCCCACCCTCCCGTCCCTCGGCCCGGCCGCTGCCGTGAGGGGAAAGCCGTCTCCCGCTCCTTTCTTTCCCGCTTCTTCCACCACCACCTCCCCCCCTCAGCCCCCCCCCCCTCCCTCCTCGCTGCGCAGAGTGAACATGGCAGCTCTGATGGCGGAGGGTGTGAGGAGAAAGCCGGCGGCGACTGAACCCCTTCCCCTTTCACTCCCACCCCCACCCCCCCTTTGCTCCCCGCCCGCCTGCACCACCCCCCCCCCCCGGGGCCAAGGCCCCAGGCCGCCGCCTGCGCCCGTATAACACCCACCGACCCCCCCCCCCTTCTCCCCCCGAGCGGAACCGCTATGCGTCAAAGTGTGTGAAGTTTGAGGGAGGGGAAGGCTTTAATATGGGGGGTGGGGAGAGGAGAGGAGGGGGGGGGGGTGTTCGCCGGGGGTAACGGAGGGGAGGGGGGTGCAGCCATTTTATCCCGAGGTGTGTGTGTGTGGCGCCTTCCCTCCCTCTCTCGGCCCTCTCTCCCTCTATTATTCCTCTCTCTGCCTGTGTGTGTGTGTATATATATTATGTGTGTGTGTGTCTATAATATGCTTCCAAAAAGAAGAGCCCAATCCCCCGACCCCCGCCGCCCCTCGCCGGCAGAAAGCAGCCGCACGCCGACGGCCGCCACATTTCACCCGGACTTTCTTTCATCAACAAACATTTCACAAAATGGATGAAGAATTATTGGGAATGTTGACCAGCTTTTTTTTCCCTCTCTCTCCCTCTCTCCCTCCTTGCTCCCCTGATCCCTCGCCATCATTGCACTTGCACACTGCCAGCCCCACTCGCGGTGCAGCCCAGCCCCTTAAATAATAAAATAAATAACCTCGGAAATAGCACCGTCCTTTCTCTCCCCCCCCCCTCCTTTTTTTTATTTTATTTCCCTCCCCCCTTGCAGATTTTTTAAATGCACACATCGGATTTTTTTTGTTGTTGTCCTTGAGCATAAAATGGAGATGGGAAAACATGGCGGGAAAGAAATAGATAAATAGCAGAGGAGGGAGAGACTTTGATGGCATTAAGCCCCGGGCTCTGCAATAGTCCGGTGCAAAAGGCTCAGTCGGTGCATTTGCACCGAGGCTTTCGTTTTTCTGCCTGGAATTTGCCTTTGTCGCCCGGCCTCACCGAAATAAAATCTCTTTTTGTAACAATGGAAAAGGAGGACTTGTGTGCCGCGTAGGGTTTTTAAAAGAGCTTTTTCAGATCGGCACTTTTTAATTCAGGCAAGGACTTTAATCTTGTTTTAACTTGTTGGGGGGCAATTTTTAATGATTTAAGCAGTTGTTCTGAGTTTTTGGAGTTTCTATTCTTGCATAATTTTATATGCGCAATTTAATATTTTAAACGTAAACTTTTTTTTTAAAGTCCGAAGGATTTTTTTCCCACCCCAAAGTTGACATTAGGTAACTAGTCTAGGAATTTGGGAGACTGATGCAAACGTTTACAAATTGATTGCATGCAGATTTTCTACGTGGGATTTTGTTTTTAGAAACTAGATCTGAATTTTAAAAATGAGATGCAAATTGTTTTTATGTAGAAAAACAGCAAGATGGCAAAACGTGACCCTAAGAAGCCAAGAGGCAAGATGTCCTCCTATGCCTATTTTGTGCAGACTTGCCGTGAAGAACACAAGAAGAAGAGTCCTGATATTCCAGTCAATTTCTCAGAATTTTCTAAAAGATGCTCTGAAAGATGGAAGGTAACTTATTTTCCTTGAAAATAGGTACGTAAACACTTGATAAAATGTAAATTTTTAGTTGATAATATGAAACATGTACTTTTCACCAGACCATGTCCAGCAAAGAGAAGGCCAAATTTGAAGAATTGGCTAAAGTAGATAAGGCACGTTATGATCGAGAAATGAAAAATTATGTGCCGACCAAAGGTAGTAAGAAGAAGAAAGATCCCAATGCACCAAAAAGGCCTCCGTAAGTATATTTTCCAAAATGCAGCTAATAGTGTATCCAGAAGAACAGCGAGTAAATTTTAAATTTTTTCTATTTAAAAACTTGAAAGGAGGCATAAGCTAAACACTTTTGGTATATTCTTAAAATTATTTCTGGTTCCTTTTCTCAATTGTACATCTCTCCTTTTCTCAACTTGTGATCCAAGGTGGAATCTGCCTTTTCTAAATTAATGATATTGTGTATTATTTGTGATTTCAACACAAGATCAGCTTCTTATTCAAACTTAATTTAAGACTTAAATTCCTCCATCAAAAAGGATAAAAGCAAGTAACTTTTTTCAAAAAGAAAGCTCCCACTAATACTTACAGTTATATTGTCAGATGCACTTGTATACCTTTTTTGCAGATCTGGATTCTTTTTGTTTTGCTCGGAACATCGACCAAAAATCAAGGCTGTGAGTCCTGGCTTGTCTATTGGTGATGTAGCAAAGAAGCTTGGTGAACTGTGGAATGCATGCAGCGAGGAGGAGAAGAAGCCATTCAATAGCAAGGCTTATAAGCTGAAAGAGAAATATGATAAGGCAAGTCCCATTGCAATAAGTACTTCCACGTCTTGCTTCCTGAGGCTGTCTGAGTAACTTGCGTCAGAATATGTACAAGCTACTTGATAATTGCATGATGTGTTTTAATGTACCAAGTCCCCTACTGCATTAAGACACAATTGAAATAGCACCTGAATTTTCTAAACAATGTATTGATAATTACCAGGAGCTCTTGGAAGTTTGTCTTTTTGTGAATTGGTGGTCTTGCTGATCTTCCAATTGGCAAGCAGTTAAATATTTCTCTTTTAAAAAAAGGACGTTGCTGATTATCGTGCCAAAGGCAAAGTGGATGGTGCAAAGAAACCCCCTGCCAAGAAGGAGGCATATTGTGATGATGATGAAGATGATGATGATGAGGAGGAAGAGGAGGAGGAGGAGGATGAAGAAGATGATGATTAAAATGTATATTTGCCTCTGCATAATTACTTGCTATGTAACTGAAAGCATTTAAACCCTGTTACAAGTGTTGCAACCTTTTAATTTTGTAAGTTGGTGTGTATATGGTCTAAGGCAAAAAGTAGCTTGAGTTTTAAACTGTACAGGCCTTTTTGTAATATTCACACTACAGCGGTGAACATTGAGTTGTTAACTCTTCTTTCTGTAAACTGGCAATTTCTTGTACAGAAGGGGGATTTAACTAGATTAAAATGTATTTATGTGGTGTTTTGTGTTTAAGTGCAGTATAGTTTAAAGTGCCGTTGTAGCCAATTCAATTTGAGATTGCTGTAAGTATGAGGAGAAATGAAGCAATCAAAGTTTAAAAAGAAATCAGAGTTGTCAGTAGGTATTTGAAGCCTGCCATGCTTGTAGACAACATCGCACTGTATCTAATGTACTAGAATGATCATACAATGTGCTTCTGACTTCATTCAGGACTAAGGTATGTTTATAGAAGCAAAGTAGCAAGATGGCAGCCACACTCTGGTAGTGACTACAATTAATCAAGACCTGTTGGATAGAAAAAGGAGGTAACCATTTAACGTTGACCTCCTGTGCCTACATGTATATCATCACTGCTGCACTTCCAAGGGGTTTTTATATATATTAGTAAGCAAAAGCCAAATCCAAAGGGCTGTGAAATGGCAAATGAATATTCCCATTTCTCTGAACTGATGTTCTCTTATTGTATTGAGAATAGAATTGCACCATTAAAATCAAAAGCTTTGTTTTGGAACTAATGGACCCATGGTGTCTGTTTTCTAGGTAATATAGTCATCCTTTAAAGTGATTGCAACTTTACAATTGGTGCAATTTGGGAACATTGAGCATGATGCTTTAAAACTTTCCCTTTTTATATTTAAAAAAAATAACATTTAATGTTGCTTGTGGTGCTACATGGCCCTGCCTAATTACTTCACAGGCTTTGTGGTGACTCCCAGTGTGGCTTCATTGAAATCTTAGTGACAGCCCTGAGCATTCTGTACTTCAAATGATCTTGTAACTAAGGTATATTTTCTTTTTTGTATGTTTAGTATGCTAAAATGTGTTTTGAAGTAATTAAAACAGGATTAAATTTGTAAAGTCTTGCTTGTCTAAAGTTTGTTTAGCTATTCCATGTAAGAAGAGATTATCCTACACATTCAGCTGAGTTTAACATTAGGATCATTTAATTGATAAACTTTTTAATTGTAACTTTTTCCCTTGCTCCTTGTGCCCTAAATACTGTAGGGACAGATGCTTTGCATCTTAGGAATTGTTTTTGTTATCTCATCTTAATAGTTGTAATATTTTAACTGGATTAATTACCAACCTTTTCAAGTTTAGAGTGCTAAAACACGTTTTTTTTGGTATACAGCTTAAGAGCTGTAAGTGAATCATTGCTAGATTGAGTAGGATAATTTACCAATAATTCTACTATGAGTTGCCCATCACTACCTATAAAATATTGATGATCTTGAATGCTCCTTTGTTTGATCTCAAGCCAGAAAGGTGAAACATTTGTAAATTGGCTTTAAATGTCTTCTGGGTTATTGTGTGTATAGTATCATGCAAATCAGTTCCCTTTAGCATGTATTGAAGAATGATCACACCAAAGTTGTATATGAATTTGGGTTCTATTATCAAACTTTCGATGCTTACCTGCATTAGAGTCTAACTCTTCTGTATTTCCTGGATGAGGAAGTAAGTGGCCTTGTGATACTTGTTTCTGCTAGGGTATCCATCCAAGGGATAGGACTGCAGGGGTATTAGTGTGGAGCAGGTTACTAAGTGAACTGATGATTTAAAATGCACAAAGTCCACGAAATGGTCTATCCATGTATGCACCAGAATAGGGTGACAACTAGTTCTACTGTAAATACTGTGTACAAGTTTCTCAACTACAGTTGAGATAACTGGAATTGCTGGACCTTTACAAAATTCATTTTGATTAAATGAAAAATGTAGAACTTGATATGGAGAATTTTTTTGTGACTAGATCTAGCATTCCAGTACTTCGATGTACAAAGGAGAAAGGAGTGTGAAGACGCTAGAATCTGGAGCAAAAAAAAGACTGCTGGAAGAACTCTGCAGGACTGGCAGCATCTGAAGAGGCAAAGAGATGGTTAATGTCTTGGGTTGATTCCCTGCATCAGGATTTTTAAGTACCTCAATATTGAAGTTTTGTACCACGGTGTCCTGATCATGCAGTGCTCAATATTAGCCAAAAAATGAGGAATCGGTGCTTTTTCTTTTGGACAGGTATTGGTAAAGCACATTTTGTACCTTGATCTGTACCATAAAGATCAAACATCATTATTTTTAAGAATTCAACATTTATTTCAGGTTATTAACTGTTAATGCAAGAGGTTTTGAAATGCACTAATATTGCAGTAGTTATGTCTTGTGCTATGTAAAGTTGTTGTAATATTTAGAAGATATGACTGCTTTAAATTCTATGAATGAAATTTGACTTTTAAAATGCATCTTCCAAGTGTACTTCTGAAGAAAATATCAAAGTGAAATATTGATCACAAAATGGTAAATGAAATCTTCCTATTTGAAACAGTTCTGCATTCCACAGGTGAATGAGGCCTTTAAGGCTTCTGTTGCCTCCTTTCTCACCCTCTTATTAAACAGTATTAAGATTTGTGTAGTTGAGTGGTAGTAAACGCTTCAATATTTTTACCTTGGATGGTTGTTGTAACTGTTGGATATTGTGCTCCCGATATGATGGAGCTTTAGTTTAAAGACTTGTTGTGTAGCATTATCTCAAACTTTAGGAATGGGATTGGGCAATTTTTTTTCCACAATGCTCTGTAGTTAATTTCTTGAAATACATCAAGGCAAATACATAGGGTGAATGAAGTGCTACAAGTGTTATGGATCAACAATCAAACTATTAATCAACCAGCTTCCTTGTATAAGGGCCAACTAGTCTGGCCACTTTATTTGGGCATCTGGATTACTGATGTAGATGTCTGGACTAAAATGCATAACCAGCAGAGGATTTCCAGCATTACCAGTTGTTGCAGGAAAAATTGCTTTTGGTTTTAAGAAAAAATGAAGTGGAAATGACAATTCCAGTTGCTTCATTATCCCTTTTATGGAAGAAACTTGCTGTCCTTAACCAACTCTGCTTGGGTGGGCAAAAAAGTCAGTTTAACAGCCTATTGAATTAGACAACCAAGCCACTTAAGTTGTCTTCCATGGTCTCTAGAATAACTAAGATGCTGAACACTGGGTTTTCCATATTCTGCAATTTTGACAAGTGACAGGCCAAGAATAGATGATGGAATCTTGCCTTCTGTTTTGATTGCTTTACATCTAATAAGACATCAAAATTGAAACCTCAAACTATCAATGTTATTGTCTGGGAGGTGGTGGGAAAGGAGGTTGCCTTTTTGTTGCCTAGGTTTTTCTGATGCCCCTTGAGGTGGATTGTTAACAAATAGGGCAGTGAAGTGGTTGATATAATTATAAACTGAAGCTATAGCTTGCCTACCTAGTTTTTTTTCCTTGTTTGCAAGTAGTAATTGTCATGTTTTGTGTGTATTTAATCACATTGCAATGGAGACAGTGCTCACTGAAAATAAGTACGAGGTGGAGACCAGCACCACCTTGAGGAAATGCCAGTAGGTGTCATGAGCAGATACTGTGTAGTAAACTAATCAAAATCTTTCTGAAAAATTCCTGGATGCAGAGTCTGTAGATGTTAGAATTGTCTACTGGAAGCTGAAAAAAGATGGAAACTTCTACATTTCCTAGCTTAAAAGATGAAAAATTGTTTAGATCAATCTTATGAAGTACAAAACTTTGTGTACAAGTGCTGCTTGGGCAGCAGAGTTATCTTAGGGCAATTTCCATAAAAGTTCAGTATTGCATTATTTGAGCTCATCTAGGCTGCCATTTCTATGGAGTGCTTCAGTAACTAAGCACTTCAAGATGTCTTTTGATTATATGAAGTTCCAGTTAAATACCTCTAGGATAAAGTTCACATTTGGAAGCCAGAGTATCCATTAAAGCTGGATCCTCCAGCCCTTGAATTAAATGTTGGTTCATGGAATCCAATTTTTCTTTTTAGATACTGCTCCATTATGTTTGTATTTCATGGACTTGGGGTTGTCTGATGCACACTTCCTAAATGACAATATTGGAATCTCTATTGTTTGAGAGATTTGTCCTCTGAATGTGACTTTCGGACTCTTGACTTGCAGCAGAGTGCTCTACGGATACTGAGACTGAACATTTGTGCACTAGCTGAAGTTTAATGAAGCTACTCTTAACTTTTTAATCTGAAATGGGCAAACGAGAAAGGAACTCGAGGCAAAATATTTCAAGTGATATCTGAAGTTAGCAGTCTGGGTATTCAGTTTACATTCATTGAAATGTCAAATTTTAAAGCTGCTTGTGCTGTGTATGTGCTTTTTTTCTATGAGAGTGAAATGGTGGTCACAATGCTTAGTAATATCTCCTACTTTGGCCTCTATTGTATAACTTTTAAATTGTTTTATTTTTAAACCATGTTGACCTGAGAATTTTTTCCACCTAGCTTTAGGATATCTTGGTTATCTGACTTCCATCAAAATGAATCAAGTATTAGACTAAAGCCACCAATTCCATTCCTCTCCCTGGAAATTGTGTAACTGAACCAGTCACTGCAATATTGGTGTTTGATTTAACTCAAAGGTGAAATTCAGGCCACATGTTCATGCCATCACTAAGCTGGCCTGTTTCAACCTCCATAGTGTTACCTGACTGTTCCTGACAGTTCAGCTGCTGCTGAAATTTCAATCTATATCTTTGCCTTCAGAACCAACTTCCCAGTTGATTTACTGCACTGTGGCCTGTTGCAGGTATGAGAGTGCTCCAGGAGTAGAGGACAGGTGAGTGTGGGTGGCTTAATGGTTATCAGCTGATACTCCAACTCCCCTGCTACTTTTTTCTTCCCATTTCTTTCTATCTTCCCTCCTTCCTCTTCTCTTCACCCCCCCCCCCCCCCTCAATTTTGTTACTCTGGTCATAATGTTATGGGAGCTATTGGATAGCAGAAGAGTGGGCTCAGGCAAGACTTGTAAAATGGGTGCGACTTATCCATAATGACCATGTTCAATCATGGCATAGGCTAAACTACATGATTTCTTTTAGCAAAAGTCCAGCATTGGAAGATTGATCTGGAAAGTAAAACCCATGTGGTCTAGTTGGAGTAAAAATTGACTCGTCCAACAAGTGCTGTGGTCAGCTGAAGGAGTGTGAGTAGTGGAGTTCTGCAGGCCTCTGTCTAGGGGCCCATCAGGACTGCTGGCCTTGCCATTCTACCTCCTATGAAACAGGTGAAGAAACTGGGACTTTTCCTCTGACATGTTTAAACTTATTTGGGCCAAATATAGGAGTAATGTTTTTTTAGAAATGGTTGAAGCTTGTAGACTTCAAGGAGATCAATGGTATAGTTAAGTGGGCACAAAAATGGCAAATATAAATCAATCCAGAGAAGTGTGAGGAAATACATTTGCCAATGCAAATGAGGCAAGAAAATATGCAATAAATGCATTCTAGGAAGTAGGGGAAAAATAATATTTGGAATGCATGCTCACAGATCCCTGAATGTACCTAGACTGGAAGATAAGATAACCAAGGTGGTAATGGATACTTTATTGGCTGAGATATAAACTGAGTAGAAGTGCAGAACTGAGAGTAGTGTGCACAGTTTGGGTCACCACACACTACAGGAAGGTTGTGGTAGTGGTGTCTACACAGGAAATTTACAAGGATGTTTCCAGGACTGGAAAATTTTAGCTATGAGACTGACTAGGCTGAGGTGATTTTTTTTGTTTTTGGAACCAGGGGACTGAGAAGAGATTAAGGTGTATAAAATGATGCAAGCTCTAGATAGAATAACTGGGAAGAACTTATTTCTCTTAACTCCCTAATTAGCATAGATTTGAGCTAACTAGTAAAAGAATTAAGCAAAAAAAATCATCTACAAAGTAGTTGGTCTAGGAATTACAACCTGAAAGGGTGATTTTTGTGGTGGCAGAAACCTGCATCTCATTTAAAGTCCCAGGAAGAGGAGTTGACAAGACATAATTACCAAGCCTCTAGGCTGATCTGGGAAGTGGGTTTAACTGAAACGACTTTTAAAACCTTCACGGACAGAAAGACTTGCTTTCTGTATAGTATATTTTGAGCTTATAAATTGATCAATGGATGCAGTATATATTCACAGCCAGTTTGATAACCTGATAATCTGCTCTGTGGTTTGTGAATTCCCAAACATGGTAATTCACAAACCTAACTCCTAAAAGGAGTCAGACCATCTCTGGAAAATAAGTACATCATGCATTAAATATGTTAAACATTGCTGTGAAATTCTCCCATTAATTGATTATAGTAGAGTAGTTAAAACATTTAAAGATAGTTGGATTGCCTTCTGTACTAATACATGAAAATCACATGCAGTGCATTAATACACATTGACAAAAGAAATCTTGTGAAACTTAAGAGCTGCACATTCAATTAGACAATGAGGTGTACTTTTTAATTTGATTAAATATTGTTCTCAATGGGTCCAGTTAGTCTGCACAATTTAAAGTTTTTTTTTCCACTCAATTTTAGTTTGTATTTGCTGACCATCACAAGTAGATCATATTTTTCACTCCAGATTTTCAATTTGGAAGATGTAGCCTACTGGAAGGTATTGATAAAGTTACAGATATAGTTGGCTGAAATTCAGGAATTTCAGCTTGATCTGAATTAATAGAAAAGTCATGGGAGGGTTCAGTGACTGGGGCAATGAGTCTGAAAGCTCAAAGTATCCTCTGTCTACATTTCTGTGTAAGATTATTCTAACTTGATTTGTAGAAAATAGATTAAAGGTTAAAATGCTTCAAGGATGTCCTTGTTTCCCCATGAACTTTCTCTGACAGCCATTGTTAGTCCTGATGCAGGGTCTTGATGCAAAATGTGGACCATCTCTCTGCCTCAGATGCTGCTTGTCCTGCGGAGTTCTTCCAGCAGTTTTTTGCTCCAGATTCTAGCATATGTAGACTTCTGTCTCCTTTGTTATATCCAAGTGCCGAAATGCTAGATCTAAACACACAGCTTTTATTCATGTTACTGTCCATTTGTCTCTGTCTTAACAGCTTTTTTAAAAAAAAACACCTTTACTGGTTGTGAAGATTTCTGGCAAGTGTCATTTATGTGCTGTCCCAAATCCCCATTAAGCAGGTGGTGACACAAGACTGCAGATGCTGATGGTGGTTGAATTTTGATGGAGGTACTTCTCTTGGGTAGTCTTCCAAGATTTTGATTGGAAATGTATGATACCTTCAAGCTTCAGGATGTGCTGTTTGAGGATGGTCATCCCTGGAGAGCAGAGATCATGTATTTGCAGGGTGTTGTGATCTTGCACTGCAGTTATCTTACACTTCACAATTTGAAGGAACCGCACTGAAGATCAGTTTAATGATCCTGACTCTAATGTCTATTGCATTTTCAAGAGGATGCACACAGTTTGGTCTGAATGTTCATGTTCACATGGCCCACTAATTTCTAATTGTTACAATTCAGTTGCGGATGCTTGATGCAGTAGCCTTTTTTGTATTTTGTTGGTTCATGTTTATCTGAGAGAACAAGCTTCTGTCAGAAGTTTTATGACACTTAAAATTATTGAACAAGAGTATCCAAAGAGAATACGGAAATATCTTGACACTATACTAGTCATAGTGGTGACTGAATTTCATAAAGCAATTAAGTCATGAAAGATATTTTATGGTAATTGTTCTAGGCTTATTTTCCTGGCTCCCCTGGGCTGTGACTGAGTTTCTTGTGCAGCCATTTGCTGAGTCTAGCAATGGTCATTCACTTCTGACTATTGCTCACTATTTGATAAACACTTTGGGACAGTTTGAGTTTAAATTAGTATTAAAGACTGAATTGCACATAAACCATTCATGCAAGTTGTGTTACCACAATATTGCAGCTGACTGCTGCAGGTGATTTGATTGGGTGCATTGTGATGCACAAGTCAAAATAGTGCTGAATAGGGGAAAACCCTTCACTTGAATGTTATGTTTCATTTGAGAGCTGTTGCTAAGTTCTGGGTATAAGATGAGCTCAGTTGGCAGGACTCGCTTTGAGAAAAGGGATGATCACAGAACTGCTTCATTGTCTCTTTAATTGTCCACCACTAGTCACAAGATGTGGTAGGACCGGTTGTAAGGTTGCTTAGCTCTGGCTATTGTTTGGTGTTTTTGCTTTTCAGCATATGTGCAACTCCCAAACTACATACCCACCTTCCCTACCAATGATGTAATAGGGCCTGTGGATCCCACATTGGGCTCATCAGTCAACTCAAGAATGCAGAGAATGATAGAGGCCAGTCTTGTTCCCAGGTGCTTCATGGGTGTAACTGTGAATAGAATAATGTGAACATAGAACAGTACAGCATGGAACAAGCCCTTTGGCCCACAATGTTGTGCCAATCTAATTAAATTAGTAATAAAATGCCCAACTAAACTATCCCTTCTGCCTAAATATAATTTCCCATACATTCATGTGTCTAAGAGCCTCCTGAATGTCCCTATTGTATTTGCCTCCACCACCACCCCAGGCAGTGCATTCCTTTTGAACTTACCCCATCTCACCTTAAATGCATGTTCTTTGGTATTAGACATTTCAACCCTGGGGAAAAGATACTGGGTGTTTACTCTATCTGTGCCTCTTGTAATCTTAAACCTCTCAGATCTCCCCCTCAGCCTCCACTGCTCCAGAGAACATGCCCTTTAATCCAGGCAGCATCCTGGTAAACCTCTTCTGTACCCTGTCCAAAGCCTCCATCCTTCCTATAGTGGGGCAACCAGAACAGAATGCAATACTCCAGATGTGGCCTAACCAGAGTTTTATAGAGCTGCAGCATAACTTCCTGACTCTTGAACTCAATGCCTTGACTAATAAAGGCAAGCATGCCATATGCCACCTTTACCACTATATCAACCTGTGTAGCCACCTTCAGAGAGCTATGAACTTGGACACCAAGATCCCTCTGCTCATCAACACCATTAAGGGTCTTGCCATTAACAGTGTACTGTCTCTTTACATTTGATCTCCCACTTCATATTTGGCCAGGTAAAACTCCATCTGCCATTTCTCTACCCATATCTGTAACTGATCTATATCCTGCTGTATCTTTTGCCAGTCTTCTAGGCTATCCACAACACCACCAATCATCATATCATCTGCAAACTTACTAACCCATCCAGGTCATTTATATGCATCACAAACAGCAGAGGTCCCAGTATGGATCCCTGAGGAACACCAGTAGTCACAGACCTCCAGCTAGAATAAGTCCCCTCGACTGCTACACTCTATGGGCAAGGCAATTCTGAATCCAAATGGCCAACTCACCATGGATCCCATGCATCTTAATCTTCTGGGTGAGTCTCCCATGAGGGACCTTGTCAAACACCTTATTAAAATCCATGTAGAGAACATTGACAGCTCTACCTTCATCAATCACCCTTGTCACCTCAAAAAAAAACTCAGTCTAGTTAGTAAGGCATGACTTGCCCTGCACAAAGCCATGCTGATTGTCCCTAATTAGGTCATGGTTTTCCAATGCTCATAAATCTTATCCAGTAACTTCCCTAATACTGATGTGAGACTCTCTGGTTGAATACCCAGGATTATCCCTTTTCCCTTCTTGAATAATGGAACAACATTAGCTACTCACCAGTCCTCTGGGACCTTGTCTGTAGCTAGAGAGGATATGAAGATTTTGGTCAAGGCCCCAGCAATCTCATCTCTTGCCTCTCTCAATAACCTGGTTACATATTCCATCAGGCTCCAGGGACATCCACCTTGATGCTCTTTAGGAGACCCAACACTACCTTCTTTCTCAAAATGCCCTAGCGTATTAGCGTGCTCTGCGCTGATCTCCCTATCCTCTATGTTCTTCTCCTTGGTAACTACTGACACAAAGTACTCATTTAGGACCTCGCCCACATCCTCTGCTTCCAAGCACATGTTCCCTCCTTCATCCTTGAGTGGTCCTACCCTCTCCCTAGTTTTTCTCTTGATGAATTAGAATGCCTTGGGATTCTCTCTAATCCTACCTGCCAAGGACTTTTCAGGCCCCTCCTGGCTTTCCTAATTCCCTTCTCAAGTTCTTTTCTGGTTCCTTTATAATCCTGAAGGGCTCAGTTTGATCCTAGCTTCCTCAGCTTTACACACTTTTTTCCTTCACTAAATTTACCACCTTCTAGGCAGCCAAGGTTCTCTTACCCTGCCATCCTTGTCCTTCTTACTGGAACATATCTGTCCTGTACTCTGTGCAGTTGGTCTATAGGCACCCTCTACATGTCAGATGTGGACTTGCCTGAAAACAGCTGTTCCCAATTAACTCCCTAGTTCCTGCCTCCTGCTCTTGTAATTTGCCCTGCTCCAATCTAATACTCTCCTGCAAGGTCCATATTTATCCTTATCTATAGCTATCTTAAAACTTCAGAAGTTGTGATCGCTGTTTGCTAACTGTTCTCCCATGAAAGGTCAGTCACCTAACCAGGCTCATTACATGACACTAGGTCCAGTACTGTCCCTTCCCTTGTTGGACTATCTACATATTGATTTAAGAAAACCTCCTGGATACAGCTAACAAATTCTGCCCCATTTAAACCTCTTGCGCTAAGGAGGTCCCAGTATATATTAGGAAGTTGAAGTTCCCTATGACAACAACCCTACTGATTTTACACCTTTCCCTAATCTGCCTGCATATCTGTTGCTCAATGTCCCAGTGGCTACTGGGTGGTACAATCCAATCCAATCAGAGTGATTGCACCTTTCTTATTTTTTTCTTATTTAGTGTATGATGACATCAGGCTAGTAAGTAGCAATGAGAAGACTAGGAAAATATATATTCCCTCTGGTTTCCCCTCATTCCAAAAGACGTACGGGTTAGGAAGTTGTGGGCATGCTATGTTGGTGCTGGAAGAGTGGCGACACTTGCGGGCTGCCCCCAGAACACTACGCAAAAGATGTGCATTTGAAACACAGTGAAATACATGTGACTAATAAATAAATCTTATTTGAAGCACAAATGGAAGTGGAACTATTAGCCCCAAAACTGGAGAAGTAGAGTGGAGATCCTCTATGAAAAATAGAGGAATTGAGGTCAGAGTAAGAAGAATGCCTTAAAAAAAACAATGTGAGAAAACAATGACCAGTCAGGCATTGGTAAATGTTTAGGGAATTGTGGCAATTAGAGTTGAAGGGTGATTTATAATCTTAGAAACATCACTACTGTATGGTGATGTAGGGCTTCTCTGGTAATAGTTCTGACAGGGCAACAAAGCTTTCAACTTTCTGCTATAGGCAGTCCTCTTGTGTGCTAATGTGTTGATAGAATTACTTGTGTACAAATGGTTTTTTTAAATATAAAAGAAACAACTTCCAGCTCCTGCTACCTCAATTCCTATACTTCCAGCTCTCTGAGAGTCACCATTTATAAGTTTTACCAAGTGACAAAGTTTTATTTGTTGATTTGGATCTCTTGCTCCCTACCGAATAATCTCCTCCTCCTCCACCCCCTCGTCCCTCAGGTCTGATTTTCAGCCTCTGACACTCTTAGCATGCAACTTGTTACACTGTGCATCATCAGATTTGATTTCATTATCAGAGAGTAACTGTGTTTGAGATATTGAAAATTGAATTCTCCCATTAAGTAATTCCCACATTTTCTCTCTTTCCCCCCCCCCCACCCCCTAACTATGCCTCCTTTTCTTCCCTATCTCTCTTTTTCTAATCCCTTTGTTTTCTCCTTGCCTTTGACCCAGTCCCTGGTGGATCTGCTCACTCCTCCTCCCCCACACCTGTTCTTCACTATCTCTTACTTGCATCTACCTATCACCACCTTATGCCCAACCCACCTCCCCTTTCGTCCAACTATCACTGCTCTGCTTTTCTCTCCTACCCTTCCCCTTTTCCTATCTTCAGTCCTGAAGAAGGGTCCTGACCGGAAACATTGACCGCCTGCTTTTCTCCACAGATGCTGCCTGGCCTGCTGAGTTCCTCCAGCATCAGTGTTTTTCATTTAGATTCCAGCATCTGCAGTCCTTTGTATCTCTGCTCTCTGATACTTGTCAGGTGTCCATTTACTTGCCTACATGCTGATCTGTGCCAGATCTGCAGGTCTATGGTCAGGCTCCATACATTTGCTCTTCAAATTCACCTTTGTATCTCTGATATTCCCTTATTGCAATTGTTGCTGTACTGACTGGTCATGGGCCTGAATCTCCTCCCAGATAAACTGACAAATCCATCCTGTTTTGCTTTAGTCCTTGGACTTTAGATTCTCTGCCCACCACCCCACTGTGCCCAAACTAAGCAAGATAACTGCTTTCCATGCATCCCTATTTCTGAGATGAGGTTTACATCAGATATCCAGTCCATTACTAAAACCACTCGAAGCATCATCTGCTTCTATATGAGTGCTGCACCAATATAGTGGCAGGCACGGTAGTGTCACGATTAGTGTAACGCTATTACAGCACCAGCGACCCAGGTTCAATTCCGGCTGCTGTCTGTAAGGAGTTTGTACGTTCTCCCCGTGTCTGCGTGGGTTTCATCCGGGTGCTCTGGTTTCCTCCCACTTTCCAAAGATGTACGGGTTAGGAAGTTGTGGGCATGCTATGTTGGCACCAGAAGTGTGGTGACACTTGCAGGCCAGAATACTATGATGTATATGTGACTGATAAAGGTCTTATCTAGTGGTGTTCCATAGGGATCTGTTCTGGGACCCCTGCTCTTTGTGATTTTTATAAATGACTTGGATGAGGAAGTGGAGGGGTGGGTTAGTAAGTTTGCAGATGACACGAAGGTTGGAGGTGTTGTGGATAGTGTAGAGGGTTGTCATAGGTTACAGCAGGATATAGCCAGGATGCAGAGTTGGGCAGAGAAATGGCAGATGGAGTTCAATCCAGACCAGTGTGAAGTGATATACTTTGGAAGATTGAACTTGAAGGTGGAGTACAGGGTTAATGGCAGGATTCTTAGCAGCATGGAGGAACAGAGGGATCTTGGGGTCCAAGTTCATAGATTCCTCAAAGCTTCTGCGCAGGCAGTTACTAAGGCGTATGGTGTGTTAGCCTTCATTGGTCAGGGGATTGAGTTCAAGAGCCGCGAGGTAATGTTGCAGCTCTATAAAACTCTGGTTAGACCACACTTAAGAGTATTGTGTTCAGTTCTGGTCGCCTCATATAGGAAGGATGTGGAAGCTTTAGAGAGGGTGCACAGGCGATTTACCAGGATGCTGCCTGGATTAGAGAACATCTTATGAGGAAAGGTTGAGCAAGCTTGGGCTATTCTCTTTGGAGCAATGCAGAATGAGAGGTGACGACTGAGGGGCACAGACAGCACTTTTTCCCCTAGTGGCAATGGCCAGCAGCAGAGGACACCAGTTTAAGGTCAGAGGAGGAAAGTTTAGGGGAGGTTTCAGAAGTAGGTTTTTTTTACACAGAATGGTGGGTGCCTGGAATGCACTGCCAGAGGTGGTAGTCAAGGCTGATAGAACAGGGATATTTAAAAGACTCTTAGATGCACATGGATGTAAGAAAAATGAAGGGTTATGGGCTGCATAGGAGGGAAGGGTTAGATTGATCGTGGGGTAGATTTATATAAGTCGGCACAACATCGTGGGCCAAAGGGCCCGTACTGTTCTGTACTGTTCTATGATCTACAAGCAAATCCCAGTGCCTAAGATTGAAATCAGTTATTTCACTGAGTATGAGCCTGGGTATCCTCTAAAGCTGTGGGGAGCAGCAAACTGAGAAATCTGTTGGAGATCAGCAGTGATCACCTACAGTAATCCAGGTACCAGGAGGTTGAGAGGTTACCATGACCTTGACTTCCAGAGGGAGCAGTCCAAGCATAAGAGCATAGTCCTTAGTCATTCTGCAGAATGTTAAATTTCTGTTATTACAGCCTTAGAAGACCTGACACTGCTCATCCAGATATGATCTAGTCCCCATGTGCATAGGGATTTTGCAGATGGACAGTGGTGTGCCAAACCTCCCCGAGTCACCTGTGATGCTTATCTTGAGGAGTGTGAGCAGTCTGCAGTCTATTTTGGAACTGCCTTGTACAGTGTTCAGATGTCAATAGATCATCAGTCCCCTTTAACTGCAAGTAAAGCAAGAGCAAAGCACACTTCCCAATGATTATTCCATGCAATTTTTGAGATTTGAGCTCCAGTTTGCATTGGAAGGAATTGAACTGTGAGTTGTCTGATGGCCAACATCAACTGGTGCACATCTAGAATCAGGAAACGGCCAGCCATGCTAACATGGATTGTTGGTGGAAATGTTCAGTCTGATTTCACATTCAACACTATTTTACCCAGATGTGATTGCTAATGGAATTTACTGAGTCCAGCTGAATTTGGATTTAGAAAAATGGTGCTATGCAATCCAATTTCTAGGCACTTGTGTCTTAAGTAGCAGAGAAATTGACTTCTGCTCAATACAGGGCAATGAGGGCAGGGGTGACTAGAGAAATAATGATATTCATCTGACTGAAGAACCTCTAATATCAGAATTTACACTTACCTATTCCTTACTGGGGAATATGTGATTAAACAGGTTTGCTCACATTTAATTTGTGACATGGCTGATTTGGTGATCATGGAAATGTTTGCTAAGTGATGCCCTGACCAGTTGCACAAGACTGGGGATGCCTGTGTTACCATTTAGATGTCTCTTCCAGGAAGCTGCATGTAATCATAGATGTAGAACTGACAGCTCTAGATAGTGGCTGCTACAGATGGATGGTTGTAATAGACACACTTTAACCAAACAATAATGAAGCAATCTTTTCCACTGGAACTGAGTTGCTATAATTGGCTGATTTCACAGGGGCAGATGTAACAGCCATAACAGTTCATTTAAGAAACCTATTTTTTTTAATACAGTATAAAATAAACTGTCAGTACAAACTTTTCTTCGTTTACTTCAGCAGGGATCAGGTACTGCCCAGAGGAATATTTCAAAAGGTCATGGTTGGTATCTTTGCTTTCTAATTCCCTGCACTGATTAATGAGTCATTTTAGGAGGTAAAAATAAAAATGACACCCAGCATTACATACATAAAACAAAAAAATGGACAAAGGTTTTACGGGCAAGTGTTCTGCAAACCTGACAATAAATGGAGTAAGGTGCTTTAAAGAAGATAGTTTCTTTGTAGCTTGATATTATTTGCTATTAATATAGTTTGGAAGAAAGGTTTTTGTTAGATGATTGTCAGTGGTTTTGAAAAGGCAATTATATTGCCTCTTTCAGATAAAGGTAGGGTGCTTTGGATTGAGTGTTAACACAGAGTTGAAATCTAATTCAAAATTGTTGAATGAGCAACACAGAGCTGAGGGAAATCAGCTGGTCAGGCAGCATCTCTCGAGGGAAATGGACAGATGATGTTTTGGGTTGAGACCCTTTGTCAGGACTGGAGAGAGAGAGGAGGTAGCTGGTGTAAAAAGGTGAGGGCAAAGTGGTGGAGTGAGAGCTGGCGAGTGCCAAGTGGATCCAGGTGAGGGGGGGGGGGGGGGGTGATAGGCAGGTGTGGGAGGGGGGAGAGTGGGAATGATTTAAGTAGGTGGAAGTGACAAAGGGCTGCAGAAGGTGGAGTCTGATAGGAGAGGACAGTGAGCCATGGAATAAAGGGAAGGAGATAGGGAGGGGAACCATTGGGAGGAATGTGTGGGTGATGCGTAGGTGGAGATGGTGGGTGAGGAGAAAGCGAGAGGGTGATGGGGGCTGGTGGGATCAGGAAAAGAAATGAGGGAAGGGACAGAGGGGAGTGGTTACCGGAAGCCATAGAAATCGACGTCCATGCCATCAGGTTGGAGATTACCAAGGCTGAATATGAGGTGCTGCTCCTCTAATCTGCATCTGGCCTCAACTCGGCACAGGAGGAGGCCGTGGACAGACATGTTGGTGTGGGAATGGAAAGTGGAATTAAAATGGCTGGCCACCGGGAGATCCCAGCTGGTATGGCAGACAGAATGAAGGTGCTCGATGTTGGATGAGCATGAGGCTGCCTCCTGGAAGGTGTAAATATTAAAACATAAATCATTTGACAAAATATATAATTTCTTTAGTTTAATTGATCTTTATTTCCCCTTACCCCTGCCACTCCCACCTCCACAAATCCTGTTGCTTTTATCTTGAACTTGAATGTAAAATAAAGGACCAAGGATGAGCTATAATCATGCTGCACAATTCAGTAAGATATGACTGGTCTGATCTTTGTTCATAACTACATTTGCTTACCAATCCCCATAACCCTTGATTCCCATCAGAGGGAAGACCAGGTCAGCCATATGATGCATGTTACATAGGATCTAGCAGTAGAATGTGGTTCAGTGATATGAAGGCTGGGATATTTAAACACAGAACATGGAACAGTACAGCACAGGAACAGGCCCTTCAGCCCACAATGTCTGCGCTGAACACTTTGTCAAATTAAAGTAATTCTATTCTGCCTGAACATGATCCACATCCCTCCATTCCTGCATATTCATGTGTCTATCTAACAGCCTCTTCAATGCCTCTATTGTATCTGCTTCCACCACTCCCCCCAGCAGCCTGTTCCAGGTGCCCACCACTCTCTGTGTGTAAAAAAAAGAACTTGTCCCTTAAACTTTGCCCCCTTACCTTAAGTGCATGTCCTCTAGTATTTGACATTTCTACCCTGGGAAAAAGATTTTGACTGTCTACCCTATCAGAGCCTCTCATAATTGTACAAACTTCTATCAGGTCTCCCCTCAGCCTCTGACACTCCAGAGAAAACAGCCCAACCTCTCCTTGTAGCTCATGCCCTCTCATCCAGGCAGCATCCTAGTAAACCTCTTCTGTACCCTTTCTAAAGCCTCCACATCCCTCCTGTAATGGGGCAACCAGAACTGCACACAATAAATAATTAACAATAGACGGTTGAGGGAGACTGTTGGTGAGCAGATGGAGATTGGTGGCTGTGTATCTTGCCTTTGTTTATTGGGCTACTTGGGGATGGGATGTTGGGGTGATTAGTGACATAGCTTGAAACTGCCAGGTATTAAAACAAGCTTGGTTGGAGCATTAGACATCTGTACACACATCCTATAATTTTTTGACTTTGGGGAGTTTTGAGGTCATGGAAGTTTCATTTTTTCTAACCCATGAGAACTGAAGGAGTTTATTATTGTCACTTGTACCGAGGTACAGTGAAAAGGTTGTCTTACAAACCGATCGTACAGGTCAATTCATTACACAGTGCAGTTACATTGAGTTAGTACAGAGTGCATTGAGGTAGTACAGGTAAAAACAATAACAGTACAGAGTAAAGTGTCACAGCTACAGAGAAAGTGCAGTGCAATAAGGTGCAAGGTCACAACAAGGTAGATCGTGAAGTCATCGTCCATCTCATTGTATAAGGGAACCGTTCAATAGTTTTATCACAGTGGGGTAGAAGCTGTCCTTAAGTCTGGTGATACGTGCCCTCAAAGGCTCCTACCTGATGGAAGAGGAGAGAAGAGAGAATGTCCCGGGTGGGTGGGGTCTTCGATTATGCTGGCTGCTTCACCAAGACAACGAGAGGTAAAGGCAGAGTCCAAGGAGGGGAGGCTGGTGTCTGGGATGCGCTGGGCTGTGTCCACAACTCTCTGCAGTTTCTTGCGGTCCTGGGCAGAGCAGTTGCCATACCAAGCCGTGATACATCCAGATAGGATGCTTTCTATGGTGCATTGGTAAAAGTTGGTGAGAGTCAAAGGGGACAAACCAAATTTCTTTAGCCTCCTGAGGAAGTAGAGGCGCTGGTGAGCTTTCTTGGCTGTGGCATCTACGTAATTTGACCAGGACAGGCTATTGGTGATGTTCACTCCCAGGAACTTGAAGCTCTCAACCCTCTCGACCTCAGCACCATTGATGTAGACAGGTGCATGTACACCACCCCCTTTCCTGAAGTCAATGACCAGCTCTTTTGTTTTGTTGACATTGAGGGAAAGGTTGTTGTCATGACACCATTCCACTAAGCTCTCTATCTCCTTCCTCTACTCTCACTCATCGCTGTTTGAGATATGGCCTACAACGGTGGTATCATCTGCAAACTTGTAGATGGAGTTAGAGCAGAATCTGGCCACACAGTCATGAGTGTCTCAGGAGTAGAGGGCTGAGGACGCCACCTTGTGGGGCACCAGTGTTGAGGATAATCGTGCTGCAGGTATTGCTGCCTATTCTCACTGATTGCGCTCTGTTTGTTAGAAAGTCAAGGATCCCGTTACAGAGGGAGGTGTTGAGTCCTAGGTCTTGGAGTCTGGTGACAAGCTTGCTTGGAATTATTGTATTGAAGGCAGAGCTGTAGTCAATAAACAATAGTCTAACATATGTGTCTTTACTGTCCAGATGCTCCAGAGCTGAGTGTAGGGCCAAGGAGATGGCAACCGCTGTAGACCTGTTTCACCAATAGGAGAATTGCAGTGGGTCCATGTTGTCTGGGAGGCTGGAGTTGATGTGTGCCATGACCAACCTCTCAAATAACTTCATGATGGTGGATGTCAGAGCCACTGGCGTGGTCTCAGCATGAGAGTGATCTCAGCATGAATTCTGCAGTATATACTAGCAGACAGCCAAATCCATATATCTAAGATTCTAAACAAAAATACATCTCTAATATTTTTAAGATGTTTTCACATTGTTAGCAGCCCATTAACTTTGCTACACCCACTGCAATCAAATAACTTTCCTATATTTCATTTGATAACACAGGGATGTGACTGCAGCAAAGCAGATGTACATATGCATTCCTATCTTACATTATAGTTGCCTGCATATGAATTTCTTTTCACAATATGAACTGTGGTCCAAGGTGCAGAATATTTGCAGGCATTGTCATCTAATGTACCAATCTTTCATATTATTTTAAAGCTGGAAACTCTTTGCAGCTTTACATTATTTTTTCCAGATAAATTTCAGAGGGTAACTTTCTGCAATGAACTTGCTGGATAGCTGAATAAACGCTGAAACACAAAATCTTTGCATTCAAAGCAGAAACACAGTAAAGTCTAGTAAAGTCAGCACAGTCCATGCAACACTGCAGAAACGAAAGTAGCTTAATGAACAAAACATAGGTTATTCCCAAATTGTGAGATTGTACATGGAGGAAAACTTAATTATTTAACATTGTTTTTATCTTGTGCCTCTTGCTTTAGTAATTAATATTTACAATTTAGTTACTGGTTAAGTACATCACATTCACAATATTTAGACAAGATATCACAGATTAAACAATTTATCATTGGCGCTGGGTACTACCTCAATATTTATTAAAATTGTCTCAGTATAGAATCACAGTACCAGTCCCTCCCCAACTCTTCATTTACATCTGTTTTACAATTGAAATCTCAGGCATGTTATAATGGCCTTTGTCTTGTAAAGGCAATGAAGTTGATTTATCTTCTGACTTTTATCCTCTCTTTCTGCTCTCTACACATTCCCTGGATGCAAGAGAAGTTGTTAATGCAGTCCTGAAACCAGCCTCATTGGTGGACTGCCTAAGAAACGATGGCGTCAATCTCATTGCATTTGCCAATTACTGCACCATTTAGTAAAGCTGCAATCCTCCATCTAACTGATTTTGTCACAAATAATTTGCATACGTTTAGAGCTTCTGTATTTTTGAAACATTTATTTCACTAAATCTACAAGTAGCTTATAACTATGTTATTGGGGACCACTGGTCTCTCAGACATACTGGTTATTGAGTTTAATTGCTGTAAGCATTGGAGAAACTCTGTTCTGCTTGTATAGTGTGACATTGGGAAGTTAGCCTGACTTATTAGCTTTGCATCTAGTTGGATGGAGAAACAGAGGTCTGGAGTATTGAGAATATCTGGAAGAGTGCAGATGGGGAGAGAGGACGGCTGGGGATATAGGTAGGGTGAGGATATAGGTAGGGTGGTTACTGACACCGTTCCATCCATACCTCCACCTCAGTGGGGATCGTGATAACAGGCTTGGAATGGCTCGGTGGACTGAACACTCCTGCTTCTCTTGACCCACAGCTGCTACTTGCCTAGATTAACCTGACAGCACCTCTTAAATCTGTGACCTCTGCTACCAAGGACAATGACCTTAGGTACATGGGAGCATCACTACCTGCAGGTTCCCCTCCAGGTAACACACCATCCTGACTTGGAAATATATCACCATTCTCTCATTCTCGCTCGGTCTAAATCTTGGAACTCCCTACAATAGATTGGGATTGGCTGATTTTGTGAGTTCCCCTGTAAGAGACTGGGTGAATGATCCATACTCAATGGAATTTAGAGAGTGTGAAGTGGTATCTTTGAGAAGTACAAGACTCTGAAGGGGATTACTAGATTGGATGTTGAGAGACTGTTTCTTCCAGTTGCAGCACATGGAATTAAGGGAACATAGAAGCTGGTGTCAGAATAATAGAATAACTATTTAGAACTGGGGTGAGGAAAGACTTCAAGTTTATTGTCAAATGCACAAGTACAGTAAGATACAGTACAATGAAAAACTTGCTTACAGCAGCATCACAAGCACGTAGGTTCAGACAACACACAGAACATAAATCATACATAACTTATACCAGACAGTGAAGAAAACAAAAGACTGTGCTAAACAAGACATTAGTGCAAAAGAAATCAGAGACATTTTCATGGTAGTGCAAGAGGTGGTGCGTAGTGTTCCATTGCTGAGGTACGGTGAGGGTTGTGCAGGTCAGTTCAAGAACCTGATGGTTGTAAGAAAGTAGCTGTTCCTGAACCTGGTAGTGTGGGACTTCAGGCTTCTGTACCTCCTGCCTGACAGTACCAGTGAGAGGAGGCCATGACCCGGATGGTGGGGATCCTTGATGATAGATGCCGCCTTCTTGAGGCTGCACCTCCTGTTGATGTTTTCAGTGGTGGGGATGTCTGTGCCCATGATGGACTGGGCTGTGTCCACTACTCTCTGCACCCTCTTGCATTCATGTGCTTTGGAATTGTCGTTTAAGCAGAGGGTGCTAAATCTTTGCAATTCTACACTCAGGAGGATGTGAATGCTGAGTTGTTAAGTATATTCAAGGCTACTAATAGACTATTGGACTAAGGGGATTGGAGGTTATGTTCATCAGACTCAAAATGGATGAGGCACTGGTTTAGCCCTAGTTTATTGAATGGCAGACTAGGCTTGAGGGATGTGTGACACCCTCCTGCCTTTTTTTTCTTTTAGTCAACTCCAAGTCATGCACCATTCTGACTTGGAGATATAATACTGATCTTTCATTGCCACTGGGGCAAATCTATAAACTATCTCTCTGATAGCATTGGGAGAACACCCTCACATCACACCAGTGCAGAAAACAGTTTATAACCAACTTTCCTGGGGATAAAGGGTTAGGCATTGATGCTGGCCTTGAGTGAAGCACCTTCTACCACTCAATGGGAGAAGACATAAATGGATCTTTGATAAAGTGTTTCAGTACCAAAACTGGAAAAAAGTGATCGGTGAAAGTAGATCTGATATACGTAGTAGTAAATATTTAATTATAATATGCATGACAAATTAGTCACATTTTATGGAAAACTATAATGTATTTATGAATTCCTACAACATTCTAACCGTAATTCTATTAAAATATTTCGGAGAAATCATTTTGCAGGTTAGGATTTTGTTAAACAGAATGCACAGGAGAATACTTCTCCAACAAGAATTGACAAATAATGAAGCTACTTATGATGTAGCAGGCTTTTGCTTGAATATTCAAATATACAATATACACAGACTAAACCTCATGGCCTCCAAGTAATGAAAAGTGTCTACAGGGTTATGATAGTTTCATTATCATGGACTTCTTATAGCGGGCACCTCAAAGCATTGGAGAGGTACCATCAACTCTTCTCTGCAAAATCCTCCAGATCCACTGGCAGTATAAGTGAAGCGATATAAATGTTCTTTTGCTGGCCATCATTCCCAGGATGGAGTTTCCAGTTACACATAGTTGGCTCTGAAGGGCCAATACCAAATTCTAGAAAGCTCTGTCACAGCAGGAGATTACCAGGTGGACAGTGGAAAAGATTCAGTAATGTTCTCAATGCCTCACTGACCCATGACTGCTCGAAATGGAGAAGGAGCATTAAGGATGGCATTCAGGACCTCAAGGGTATGAGCTGGTCATTGACTTCAGGAAGTGGGGTGGAATACATGCCACTGTTTGTATCAATTGTGCTGAGGTGGAGATGGTTGAGAATTTCAAGTTTCTGGGTGTAAATATTACCAATAACTTGTCCTGGTCCAACCACATAGATGCTATGGCCAAGTAAACACACCAATGCCTTTACTTTCTCAGAAGGCTAAGGAAGTTTGGCATGTCCCTAATGACCCTCACCAATTTTTACAGATGTGCCATGGAAAGCATTCTACCCAGATGCATCACAGCTTGGTATGGCAACTGCTCAACCCAAGACCGCAAGAAATCGCAGAGATGTGAACACAGCCCAGTCTATGGCACAAATCAACCTCCCCTCCATTGACGCTGTTAAAGCAGCCACCATAATCAAAGGCCCCTCCCACCCCAGTTATTCTCTCTCCTTCCCCCTGCCATTGGGCAGAAGATACAAAAGCTTGAAAACACGTACCACCAGGCTCAAGGACAGCTTCTATCCCACTGTTATAAGACTCTTGAATGGATCTCTTGTAAAGATAAAGATGAACTCTTGATCTCTCTGTCTATCTTGTCATGGTTCTTGGACCTTATTTTTTTACCTGCGCTTTCTCTGTAACATTATGTCCTGCATTGTTATTGCTTTTCCCTTGTACTACCTTGATGTGCTTATGTTTGGAATGATCTGTCTGGATGGCATGCAAAACAAAGTTTTTCACTGTATTTTGGTACATGTGACAATAGTAAACCAATTCAATTCATTGGGAGTGCACATTCAGGTGGCATAGTGGTGTTGCTGGTAGAGTTACTGCCTCACAGCTTTGACAGAGCTAAAGTCAGTGCTAAATTCTGGTGCTGGCTGTGTGGAGTTTCCATGTGGCACTCTGGTTTCCTTCCATATCCTGAAAGCTTGCAAGTTAAGATAATAAGATAAGATTTCTTTATTAGTCACATGTACATCGAAACACACAGTGAAATGCATCTTTTGCGTAGAGTGTTCTGGGGGAAGCCCACAAGTGTCACCACACTTCCGGCGCCAACGTAGCACGCCCACAACTTCCTAACCCGTACGCCTTTGGAATGTGGGAGGAAACCGGAGCACCCGGAGGAAACCCACGCAGACACAGGGAGAACATACAAGCTCCTTACAGACAGTGGCTGGAATTGAACCCAGGCTGCTGTAATAATGTTATGCTAACCGCTACACTACCGTGAATCTGGAGGAGTTTAGGGAATGTGGGGAGAGTAAAATGGGATTAAAGTAGGATTGGTGTGAATGGGTGCTTTCTGGTTGGTGTGGACTCGTTGCGTCATGTAAATGGTGGAAGGAGTAGATCACATTCCAAGCGGCCTACATTCCACCCATCAAACATCTCCTGACCCACCTGTAGTAGAGTTTTCAGGTCTCACTTTGGTCCCATCAGCTACCTCAAGACCCACAGAACTGAGGTAGGCTCTGAGCTGGTTGATGAATCCAAGGGATTGGCTAAACAGAGGAGAAAAGTAGATGAATGAGAGCATTGTGGTTAAATTACTGGATTATCCGAAGGCCTAGTCTATTGATTTGGATACTTGTTTGAAACACACTATGATAGTTTGGGAAATTAAACTGAAGTAATTAAATTAAAGGAAAAACGGGAATAAAATGCCAGGATCAGTAATAATGAGGATGAAACTTCTTCACTGATATGCTTCCTTGCCTGACCTGTGCATGACTCCAGATTTAGTGTAGCTGTCCTCTGAAATGGTATTGAGGGCAAGACGTGCTGGTGAACCAGTAAAGCCCGCACTGAAAAAATAAACAAAATCTGACAGGGATCTCTGTCATTCACTACACGCCACAAGTTAGATTTCTGTACTGATAGATTTTAAGGCAAGTTTAAAGCAGTCCAATAAAAGGTCCCTTTTCCCATGCTCCATTTAAACTTACTGGTTCATTGGAAAATGTTATAATCCTGTTAACATCAAAAAAAAAGGTGGATTAAAAGTATGTTGGGGTATCAATAGAAATAACATCCAATAGTCCAGAAAGTCAGCCAGTCCAGCATTGCCAAAGTCCAAAGCTGTCAGATTGTTAGAATTTTATTCTATGTGACTGAGGGACATAGACAGAGTGAATGCGCACATTCTTTTTCCCAGGGTTGGGGAATCAAGAACTAGAGGGCATAGGTTTAGGTCAGGACGGGAGAGATTTAATGGGATCCTGAGTGGCAACTTCTTCAAACAGAGGGTGGTTAGTCTATGGAACGAGCTGCCAGAGGAAGTGGTTGAGGCAGTTACATAGAACATAGAACATAGAACATAGAACAATTACAGCACAATTCAGGCTCTTCGGCCCACAAAGCTGTGCCAAACATGTCCCTACCCTAGAAATTACTAGGTTTAGCCATAGCCCTCTATTTTACTCAGCTCCATATACCGATCTAACAGTCTTTTGAAAGACCCTATCGTATCAGCCTCCACCACCATTTCCAGCAGCCCATTCCATGAACTCACCACTCTCTTAGTAAAAAACTTACCCCTGACATCTCCTCTATATCTACTCCCCAACACCTTAAACCTATGTCCTCTTGTGGCCACCAATTCAGCCCTGGGGAAAAGCCTCCGACTATCTACCCTATTAATACCTCTCATCATCTTATACACCTCTATCAGGTCCCCCCTCATCCTCCGTCTCTCCAAGGAGAAAAGGCCGAGTTCCCTCAACCTGCTTTCATAAGGCATGCTTTAGTACAGCATTTAAAAGGTACTTGGACAGGTACATGGATAGGAAAGGTTTGGAGGCATATGGGTCAAATGCAGGCAAATGGGACTAACTTAAATGGGAATCTTGGTCAGCATGGACCAGTTGGGCCAAAGAGCCTGTTTCCATGCACTCTATGACTGGTCCAGTTGAGTTCTGGTCAATGGTGACTCCTAGGTTATTGATGGTGGGGAAATTGGTAATGTCATTAAATATCAAACGAAGGTGGTTAGCTTCTCTCTTGTTGGAGATGATCTTCTCCTAAAATTAATTAACGTAGAGGATCTGGAATGACATCATCTCTTAGATATGCCTTCACTTATTGTGGCATGAGTAACAGAATCCTAGATCTCTTGATGTGGTACACCAGAAAACATTTGTTGAAAGTACTTTAAGGTACAGCAGGAGACAAACATTTCATTTTGAAGAGAAATTGTAATGATAACCTGTACCCCAATAAGTCACTACAAAGCATGGGCAGTGACCTTTTTGAGGTGTCATTAGTCCCAATACCTTTCTATGTCATAGCAAATAATGACTAAACCTTCCAAAGTAACCTGAGGTATCCTCTAATATGTTCCATGGTAGTTAAAGTACTTTCTCGGGGCAGGACAGTGGTGCGACTAGTAGAGGCACTGCTTCACAGCACCAGAAACCCAGGTTTCATCCTGACTTCGGGTGCCGTCTGTGTGAAATGTGCGCGTTCTCCCTGTGACTGCAGGGCTTTCCTCCATGTGCTCCAGTTTCCTCCGTCATGCTAAAGACACGTGGTTTGGTAGGTTAATTGGCCACTGTAAATTTACACAAGCTTGCAAGTGAGTGGTGGAATTTGGGGGTGTTGAGAAGGACAAAAAAAGTGGGATTAATGTTGGATTAGCGTAAATGTGTGGTTGATGGTTGATGGTCAGTGTGTGGACTCGATGTGCCGAAGTGTCAGTATCTCTCTGTGACTCTAAGCAATCAAGGAGATGGGAAATATGAGGGCAGAAGCTTTGTTAGATCTGGTTATAGAGGTTGAACAGATAGTTGACTCTGATGTGGATGAGTGCCCCAGAATGTTGCTAAGATGTGATAAGGTTTAACTAGAATGGAAAATAACAACTAGAGGAACAGTAACTAGAAAGCAAACAAAAACTGCAGATGCTGAAAACCTGATCACGAAACAGAAGATGGTGTAAACAATCTGCAGGTCAGGCAGCATTAATGGAGAGAGAAAGAGAGTTAACGTTTCAGTCTGTTGACCTCTCATCAATGTCTGACTTGCTGAGCGTCCCTAGCATTTTCTGTTTTTGTAACTGGAGCAAGGGAAAGGATTTAAGGAAGGTTCTAGAAGGTGTGTGAGCTAGCAGAGTGATGGTGAAGGAAGGAATTCCCATGCACAAATATTGACCAAGATTAGGAATACAAAGACTCCAAAGCTTCAGAATCAACATATTCCATTGAGGAAAACTAATAGAATGTAGTGGATAAATAAATGTTTGGGAAACACATTAAAGTTAGGATATGATCCTATGGCATACGGATTTCTAGAATTAGCATTTTTTAAAATTTTCCAGCACAGAATATTCCTGATCTGTGCCTTGTAGATGGCAGCAAGGCCTTGGGATGTCAGGAGATCTGTCACTTTCTGCAGGATAACCAGCTTCTGCCCTACTCTTGTAGCCACGTTATATACCAGATAATCTGTTGCCCGAATATTCAGAAATACTGAGGCTCACCAGGTGATGTTTGCAACAGTCCCTTTCCACTGAGGAGGCCCCCAGTTCTTCCGCTCCCTTTAAACTCATCGGGGCCCTGTTTCCTGCACTCCCTTTAAACTTATTGGTTCATTGGAAAATATGTTATAATCCTGTGTAATATCTAAATAAAGTGGATTAACAGTATGTTAGGGTATTAATATAAATAACATGCAATAATCCAGAAAGTCAGCTATCCCAGCAATACCAAAGTCCAGAGCTACAGGATTGTCAGTTTTACTCTACGTGGCTGGTCCAGTTGAGTTCTGGTCAATGACAACTCCTAGGTTGAAGGTGGGGGACCTGCGGATATCACTGAATATCAAGTGTAGGTGGTTAGATTCTCTCCTGTTGGAGATGATCTTCTCTCAAATGAGATGTTAAACAAGCCCCTTCTGCTCTTTCAGATGGTTGTAAAAAATGTGCTGTGGAGTTATCCTTGTATCTTGGCCATTACTCATCCCTTAATCGACATCATTAAAGTTGAAATAAACTGATCAATTCTGACAAAAAGTCACCAATGTGTAACATAGACTCTATTTTACCACCTCCATGGATGCTTCCTGACCAACTGAGTATTTCTGGTATTTCGTTTTATTTCAGATTTCCGTCAACTGCAACGTTTTGTATATCACAGTTCCAGTATTCATTTTTTGTTCTCTCTCCTATGTTCTCACATCTCCTTCTATCTGCATCTCCTCCAGACACATTAGCTGTGATTAACACGCCTTCACCACTCTGTCTCACTCAGTTGGCACTTCCTTGGTAATCAATGTAACCTAGTTCCATATGAAGCTGTCAACCTTCAACAATGGTTCTGGGGTCCTTGGGAATTAAAGATTGATCCTCTGGATACTGATTTTATCATTAGAAAAAGTTGTGCGTTTTTTCATTTGTTTGTGTACTTCTGTTATTGCAAAAGTTATCACAGGTCTGAGATGGAATGATAGCCTTTTGATGGACTGGTAATGATTGTCTGATCACGCATTGGAGAGTGTTAGCTGTACAGCTGGTTGCAGGAGGGATTATGCCACAGGAATGATATGTCAGAATATCAATAGTACAAGCTTCGGAATAGCAGTTACAACCAGGATTGGGAGCCCAACATTTTTTTCCTAGTCATTCCCTCAGGGCTGAGGATGATTTACTTCTATGGGTTCTGAGGTGGCTAATGAACCTTCTGTGGTATCTGCAGACTCTGCTCGATGTGGGCCAAGTGCATGCATTGTACTGTCCTTCCACCATTTGTACTTGGCCTCCATGTGCTCCTGGAGGTTCTTGGTGCCTTCCCAGATGTCTGTCCATCCGTCAGTTTGAGCATTCTTGGACCAGGGATGCTCATAAGGTGTATTTTCGTATTTCTTTACGACATAGAAAGGGAACCATTCAGCTCACCAAATCAGTGCTCGAGTCTCAGAGCAATCCCATCAATGCTTTTCACCCATGGGTCGGTGAGGATGTTACATCTATCCACAAAATTTTGAGAACGTCCTTGAAGCTTTTGCTCTGTCCTGTTGGAAAGCTCACTCGGGAATCTGGAGTTGGGCAGAAGATATGACCCACCCACAGGAGCTGGTTGAGTATTGGGGATGTTGGCCTGGGATGAACAATTGTTTTCCTCTCCTGACAGTGGATTTGGAAGATTTAGCTGAGGCAGTGTTGGAATTGGTGGAATTGGTTTATTATTGTCTCATGTACCGAGATACAGTGAAAAGCTTTCGTTTGCGTGCCATCCAGACAGATTATTCCATACATAAGTATGTCAAAATAATAAAAAGGGAAACAGAATGTAACCTCATTCTTGACTCTCCATTCTCCCTGTTATCTTAACATTATTAAAATATCTCAGTTACATTTTGTACCTCTCTGCATTCTTCTCTCTTTCATTTTGTGCTTATACTTTGTCCACTTCTATATTCCAGTAATTAAAGTGGAATTTGTTAAGAAGGATTTTGATAATCCCAGTCCTGTAATCTTTGATTCTGCTGTTTCCTGATTATAAGGATTTCAAAAATTGCTTGATCATTTTCCTGTAATATCAAGAGTAATTTACTGCTTGAAGAAAATTTAGCTCTTAAAATGTAATTTTTAAATAAAAGATACTTATACAGGTGTAAAAATCCTCCTGTAAACACCAACACATGTCTGGTCTGCAGCTTTAAGCTTTAATATCCTTCACCATTTTCCCTGCAGCACAGTAACGATGAGGATCAGATTTTTCTGCTCTCCTCTTCTGTGGATCCGTGTTTGAAAAGCCACCACCTCCATGGTGATATTATTTCCCAATATGATTCCCCAACCCCAGGTTAGTTATAACATTCCACAGGTGGAAAGTTTATGCTGCTGAAATGGAAAAGGGAAGGGAATTTAGTTTCGAAGGGAGTTTAGAGTCTGTAAAGTGAATGGATTCACTGGGATTTTTTCCTTATTGGGGGAGCAGAGATCAGGGAGGAGGGTAGTAATTTAGCAGTATGGAAAGTGGGATGTATCAAAGCAGCAAAATAACGAGGGGCACAGCGAGACACGCAAAGCTTATTTACTGCAATTGGATGTTTATTGCATCAAACTAATTATCACTCCAAAGTACAATCAGTCCTCCAACTCTGGCCCCTTGCTCATGCCCCACTTTCTTTGTCCTACCATGGTGGGCCTGCATTCCGCTATCTGTAGACTCTGAACTTCCTTTCCATTTTCAATCTCCTTTAGCTAGCATAATCAAAGACGCCACCCACCCGGGACATTCTCTCTTCTCTCCTCTCCCATTGGGCAGAAGATACAGGAGCCTGAGGGCACATACCACCAGGCTTAAGGACAGCTTCTACTCCACTGTGGTAAGACTATTGAACGGTTCCCTTATACAATGAGATGGACTATGACCTCACAAACTACCTTGCTGTGATCTTTCACCTTATTGCACTGCACTTTCTCTGTAGCTGTGACACTTTACTCTGTACTGTTACTGTTTTTACCTGTACTATGTCAATGCACTCTGTACTAACTCAATGTAACAGCACTGTGTAAAGGATTGACCTGTACAATCGGTTTGTAAGACAAGCTTTTCACTGTACCTCGGTACAAGTGACAATAATAAACCAATACCAATACCAATACCACTCCTCAGACATTAGAACTCACTACCTGGCGAGCTGGGGGAAACTAACTCATTCAGTGCCTTACGAAGGGAATTGGACAGGCACTTGAGAGAGGATGATGCACAAACCTGTGGGAAAGAGCTGGGGGGTAGGATTGATGAGAATGCTCCACAAGGTATTGACTTAATGGGTTGAATGGTCTCCCTCTCTACTGTAAGAATTCTACAGCTCTCCGCACTTCAATAATAACTAAATTATAAAATCACGTTACTGAACCTTGATGAATTGCTGAAATAACAGTATGACAACATAGGAGCTTATTCCACCTACCATGCTTGTTCTAACTCTTTGAAAGAGATTTACAACTAGTTCAGTGCTTCAATCCTTTCCCCACACCCTGTAATTTCTTTCCCTGTGTCCAGTATTTATCCACTCCCCTATTTAGAATTACTAATGAATCTGCTTTCACTAACCTTGTAGACAATGTGTTCAAGATTGCAAAGATTGGCTGTATAGATTTCACTACCCTGTCCTACCTCAATGCACTGCCTAATGAATTGATCAGTATGAACAGTATGCAAGACAAGTTTTTCACTGTACCTTGGTAGAAGTGACAATAATAAACCAATACCAATACCTTTGTCAGTTGTTGTAAATCTTCATCCTTTGGTTATCTACTGTCCTGTCATTGGAAACAGTGCTTTGAAGAAATAAGTCTATTACACAAGAAGAATCTACCAAAATAAGATAAAATATTTTGCTGACCATAATTATTAAAAAAATGGGATGTCCATCCTTCAGGTGGATCCAAAGAACAGAATCCTCTTTTTTGTTGGGTAGGTATCCCCAGAGAAATACTCCTGCATTGCAATTGTCATAATTGAAGAATACACATTCTTGGATAAAATGCAAAGCCAGCAGAATTTTATTTTCCTAATTATTAGCAGAATTAATGCAGGCACTAATTGCAGTCCAGTGCTTAGCAATGCAAAAAGAATATTATGTTAGGATTTGCAGTGTAACTGAAAATGTTCCCTGTCTGAATGCAAATTGCAATTTGCTTTCTCCTGTCTGGCAATGCCAAGAAACAATGGCTAAGTAATCCAGGCTTGTTCACTCTGATTTGTTCTAAAGCTTTAACAAGATTAAAATAAAATGGCAGAGATTTTTCCCCCCCTCATCTCCTCTCTTTTCCACAGCAGGCACTGAGATCTAGTGTCTACTCAATGCAACCATCAAAGGAACCTTATCACAAGCCAGTTACCACTCTCCCAGCAGTGACAACACAATAAAATCTGGCATTGCTGTTAAAGGGAAAGATAGAATTGGCCTTTTACTGTGACGCTAATAACTTACACGGTGTAAGATTTCTTTAACTTTCCTTCTGAAAGGATTGAAATTTATTTTGTACTTAAACTTGAGTTGTGCAGTCTCTATTTACAACAGATTACAGAAACAAATTATTTTAGGTAGATCTTACAATGTCAGGCCAAGTGTTATAGCTTACTGATTTCTAAGGTGGGACCTCTGGGTGGTGCGAGTGTTTGGGGGGAGGGGGGGTTCAGGTTATAAATGGATTATTCTCAATGGCGTTTTCTGGTTACAAAAGTGAAAGATTTCAGCCCCCAGGAGAACAGAACTCTTCAGTCTGCATCTCAGTTCTCAGGCACCAGGTACTCAGGTGGAGAAGGATATTCTTGTCGCTTGCCTCAGTAAATATGTCTTAAGTATAATCACACAACAGCACTCCCTCTGCAGCAGTGTGATTTGCCTTTCTGCACCAGACATGCTTATGGTCCTCTTCGTAAAATTGGCAATTTCGTGCCAATTTGAGCTGAATTATGAGCAGTTCTGCACTGTGAGCCTCTGTTCATTAGGAGGTGGGTTGTTAATATTCAAACATTTCATGCAGGAATCTTACAGAAAGCAGAGGGGTCTACCACCCCACCAGTCTGGACTTCATTTCAAACCAGGTCCAAATACTTCCAATCCGGTCTAACCACATAGATGCCATGGCCAAGAAAGTGCACTGGCACCTCTACTTCCTCAGGAGGCTAAAGAAATTTGGCGTGTTCCTTTTGACCCTCACTAATTTTTATTGATGCACTATAGAAGAGCAGTGAGGTCATGGACCATATCGGGATTATGAAAGAGGAGGTGCTGGCTGTCTTGAGGTGAATTATGGTGGGTAAATCCCCAGGGCCCAACAAAATGTCCCTTCAGACCTTGTGGGAGGCTAGTGCAGAAATTGCAGGGGCGCTGGCAGAGATATTTAAAATGCCCTTAGCCACGGGTGAGGTGCCGGAGGACTGGAGGAAAGCTAATGTTATTCCGTTGTTCAAGAAAGGCTTTAAGAATAAGACGGGAAATTATAGGCCAGTGAGCTTGATGTCAGTCATGGGTAAACTATTGGAAGGTATTCTAAAGGACAGGATATATAGGTATTTGGATAGACAGAGTTTGATTAGGGAAAGTCAACATGGCTTTGTGCATGGAAGGTCATGTCTAACCAATCTTATAGTTTTTCGAGGAGGTTACCAACAAGGTTGATGAAGGAAAGGAGCTGAATGTTGTCTACATGGACAGTAACAAGGCCTTTGACAAAGCCCCGCATGGGAGGCTGGGCCAGAAGGTTAAATAGCTTGGCATTCAGAATGAAGTAGACAATTGGATTCAACATTGGCTTGGCGGGAGAAACCAGAGAGTGGTAGTAGATGGTTGTCTCCCTGACTGGAGGTCTGTGACTAGTGGTGTGCCACAGGGATTAGTGTTGGGTCTGTTGTTGTTTATCATCTATATTAATAACTTGGATGATAATTTGGTAGACTGGATCAGCAAATTTGCGGATGACACCCAGATTGGGGGCATAATGGACAGCGAGGAAGGCTATCAAAGCTTGCAGCATGATCTTGACCAGCTAAGGAAAATGGGCTGAGAAACGGCAGATGGAATTTAATGCAGATAAGTGTGAGGTGATGCACTTTGGGAGGACAAACCAGGGTAAGACTTACACAGTGAATGGTAGGGCTCTGAGGTCTGCGGTAGACCAAAGGGACCTGGGAATACAGATACATAATTCCGTGAAAGTGGCGTCACAGGCAGATAGGGTCATAAATCAGGACATTGAATACAGGAGTTGGGATGTTATGCTGAAGTTGTACAAGACGTTAGTGAGGCTGAATTTAGAGTATTGTGCATAGTTCTGGTCACCTACCTACAGGAAAGATATCAATAAGCTTGAAAGAGTGCAGAGAAAATTTACAAGGATGTTGCCGGGACTTGAAGACCTGAGTTATAGGGAAAGGTTGAATAGGTTATGACTTTATTCCCTGGAGCGCAGGAGAATGAGGGGAGATATATAGAGGTATAAAAAATTGTGAGGGGTTTAGATAGGGTGAATGCATGCAGACTTTTTCCCTTCAGATTGGGTGAGACTAGGACTAGAGGTCATAGGTTCAGGGTGAAAGGTGAAATATTTAAGAGGAATCTGAGGGGAAATTTCTTCACTCAGAGGGCGGTGCAAGTGTAGAACGAGCTGCCAGTGGAAGTGGTCGATGCAGGTTCAATTAGATATTATATATTTATTAGTCACATGCACATTGAAACACACAGTTAAATGTGTCTTTTTGCATTACTGAGAATGCGCTGGGGGCAGCCCGCAAGTGTCACCACTCTTCCAGCACCAACATTGCATGCCCACAGTTCCTAACCTGTATGTCTGGAATGTGGGAGGAAACCGGAGCACCCGGAGGAAACCCACGCAGACATGGGTAAAACTCCTTACAGACAGTGGTCGGAATTGAACCCGGGATGCTGGTGCTGTAATAGCGTTACGCTAACCACTACACTACCGTGCCATCCATTTAAGAGAAGTTTGGGTAGGTACATGGATGGGAGGGGTTTGGAGGGATAAGGTCTGGGTGCAGGTAGATGGGTCTAGGCAGAAGATCAGGTCGGCATGGACTAGATGGACCGAGGGGCCTGTTTCTGTGCTGTAGTGCTCTATGACTCTATGGAAAGCATCCTATTCAGATGCATCATGGCTTGGTATGGCAACTGCTCTGTCCAAGACCTCAAGAAGCTGCAGAGCATTGTGGAAATGGCTCGCACATCACAGAAACCAACCTCCCCTCCATTGACTCTGTCTACATTTCTTGCTGCCTCAGTAAAGCAGCCAACATAATTAAAGACCCCACCCATCCCAGACATTCTCTCTTCTCCCCCCAGCCCATTGGGCAGAAGATACAAAAGCCTAAAAGCACGTACCACCAGGCTCAAGGACAGCTTCTATCCTACTGTTATAATGTTAACCCGATTTTGAAGTCCCACTTTCATCTGCTGTAAATCACACAGTGCCACAGGTTAATTCAAACGCGTTTATTTAGCAATATATCGCTAGGGAGAAATCTCCTTACTCTTAGGTAGAGTCCGCAGCAGAGTTCTCCGAGGTACAGAGGGGGCAGACAGTAATTTATACAAACATTGTCACGCACACTTTAATGAGCCAGGTGCCACGGTTCTGGGTTGAGCAGCAAAGAAGCAAAGGACAGCATCGCACCCAAGGTTAAGTTAATTGGTTTGCGATCAAGAGACACAAAGACAGGTATCACACCCATTGTCTGGGACAGCCTTCCCACTTCCCGTTAAGTGCAACCATCACCAATTAACTCCCGGACACAGCAATTATCACTCAGCACCCAGCCCAGAAAAAGTGGCTTTGCTGCTCTGGCCTGCTAACCACTTTTTTAATCAATATTTCGTGGAGCCACAGTTCTCATCAGTTATAAGATATGAATACAGTTATAGGTTATTAATCCTTTACTTCCTCAATAAGACTATTTGAATGGTCCCCTAGTACGATAAGATGGACTCCTGATCTCATAATCTACCTTGTTATGGCCTTGCACCTTATTGTCTGCCTGCACTACACTTTCTCTGTAACTGTTTCTGCATTCTGTTATTGTTTTCCCTTGTACTACCTCAATGCACTAATGTGATGAAATGATCTGTATGGATGGCGTGCAAAACAAAGTTTTTCACTGTACCTCAGCACATGTGACAATAACATACCAATTTACCAATTTAAAACCAGGTCTCTTAAATTGACTGATAGGACAGTGTGCCAACCCATAGCATTCTCCAGCTTCATTATGTAATCTCTCCAGGTCTTTCACAATATCAGAAAAAAAGTTTTCTCACAACTGGCTTTAGTTTGCTTTAAGTACGCTTGGTTTGTAGCTTTGAAACCATGAGGCACTTTAGGAATTTCAGCAGGCCTCAGATATGCAGTCTTGTTGGAATTGTAGGCAAAAGCTTAACTTAAGAAAGCTTGGATTTCTACAGTATTTTTCACTTTCTCAGAACATGCCAATGTCCAATGACCAATGATGTTCCTTCAGGCTTGTAGTCTCTGTTGTAGCTTAGCATTTACTGGAAGCCAACAATTGTTCAGCAGGATCCCACAATGTGGTAATAACCTGGTAATCTGATGCTGGGTGAGGGGGAAAATACTGTTCAGAATGGCTGTGATAATGTTCCTGGTCTCCAAAAATAGTCCATTGGACCTACATCCATTTGAGGGGTCAGATGCCGCATTGGTTAGTTTATCCTTCTGAAAGGATTCAGCCATGAACATGTGGATAAATATGAAGATGAAAATATTGGTAATTTTAATAAAGCCAGCTGTAGAGTTTATGGTACATGATTAACCTTGGCACTGAATACTCGGGACAAAATGTCTGCCATGTGGACAGCACAGAGGAGGCAGGAAATCTGTGGCCATGATCTGGAGCAGAGCAACATTTAACATTCTGCCTGAGTTTTAACAAAATGGAGATTGTCCAAAATGAAATGGTGGTCTCTCCTCTATTAATTACATTTAGCTTTGTAGGCAAATTTGGCGAGGGACTTCCCTGAAACATTTGGTATTCCTTGCGTCATCCATCTCTTACAGCCTTTGTTTATTTTCCTTTGCATCATTCCAAATACCTTCAGAAACTAAGCCTGCAGTCCTGTTAAGCTTTCATTCTGGCAAAGTGAAATGTGAGATGAGAGGTTGTAAATACTCAGACGTTTGTGCTAGTAATCCGTCTACAAAATTTAAATACAAGGAAATAGCCAATTTGAACTACAGTGGGTCTGCAGTATTTCACCAAGTGAACATTTGTATTCTGCAGCTTTATTGCTTGTGCAATAATTATTACTTGCATTAATGCACTAAAATATCCCAAAGTGCATTACAGGAGCATTATCAAACAAAATTCAAGAGTTTTGAAGTAGATATCAAAAAGGCTGGTCAAATTGGAATGTCTTAAGGAGAGCTTGAGAGGATAAAGGACATAGAGAGGCAGAAAGGTTTAAGGGGGGATGGTCATGGAAGGTGTTAACACCTCTACTGGAGCAATTAAAATCAGGGATGTACAAGACCCAGAACAGAAGGTGTGCAGAGCTCTTTGAGGGCAGTGGTGGAGGGGTACGAAGAGATAGGAGGGATTTAACATCCAGAATGAGAATATTAAAATAAGACTTTGTTGAATTTCACCCCTCACTTGTTTGTAAACAGCTCACAAGACATTGCAAAATGTTGCTAATTGTTCATCCAGATAGAAGCAATGTGCTGTAAAATGACTATTGCAACATACATGAGGCAGCAATATAGGGAGAGTAATGTCAAAGAGGTTAATTGTTAAATAATGCACTTGGTTTGAGCATCTACTGGGGGATTTAAACTGAAGCCTGAAGTACTTAAGGCAGTGGAATAGGATTAGGGATTTTACGCCATTTCAAAATGCAGCGAGGAAACGTCTACAATTAGTGACTTATTGGGAGCATTTGCAATGGTTATAATACAAGGATGTGCTGAGAATGCAAAGAGCTCTTCACCTTGATCTTGTAGCAGAGAGCATGGTGCAGTGCGAGTTTTTCCAGATATGCAAATATGAAATAACACAGCATCTGACTCTGAATTATTAACACTCTTTCTCGCAGAAGTGTGAGTAGGCCACGAAAGCTTTGAAGCCTGTTCCACCATTCAATAAAACCATAGCTGATTTGAATTATCAACTCCATATATCCACCTTAGTTCTCTGCCTCTTCACCCTTCTGCCAAACAGAAATGCATCAATTTCAGCTTTTAAATTGAGTTTTTAAGGGGAGAGAGTTTATAACTTTGACCTCCTTTTGTGTGGTACATCAAGTTATTAAAAATAAAGAGGGAAACTTGCATATTTTTGAGAGCTTATCAAGCTTGTCAGGATATCCTAAGCATCTAAGATCAACAAATTACTTCTGCAGTGCAGTTCCGGCTACATAAGCACATCAGTCATTTTGTGAAATGTGAAGTCCCACAGACATCCATAATGTTAAAAAAATTGTTAATCTATTTTGATTGGGCAATGTAGTGCCAAGATCCCACTTTCCACCTAGCTCATTTTCAGAATCAAATACATTGAGTATCATTGACACAAGCCAGTGAATGACCAGGCAGTAATCCAACCAGGGATGTCTACACTAGGCTGAGCAACGAGCTGTTAACTCTGAAAACAAAGGGCACTTTACACCCTTCAAATTTCAAAATCAAAATCGTTTTTCTGCTTTGTATAAAAACTGGCCTGTTTTGCTGTAAGGTTATCGCTATGTAATATTAACTCCTTTTTCTCTCTCTACAGATACTGCCTGATCTGCTGGGCACTTCTATCAAGGGTGACACCGTAGTGTAGCTGTTAGTGTGATGCTATTACAGCACCAGCGATCGGGGTTCAATTCCCGCCACTGTCTGTAAGGAGTTTGTACGTTCTCCCCGTGTGTCTGCGTGGGTTTCCTCTGGGTGCTCCGGTTTCCTACCACATTCCAAAGTTGTAAAGGTAGGTTAACATGGGTTTAAATGGGAGGTGTAGACTCAGTGGGCTTGAAGGGCCTGTTACCGTGCTGTAGAAATAAAGTTTTTAAATTTTTGTCCCCTTGGCTTCAGGTTCAGCAACATCTCTGACCGGCATTTCACAGCTTTAATATGCCTTTTATTTGGTTTTCTCTCTCCTTCTTTCCCTCTCTCCCTCTCTCCCTCTCTCCCTCTCTCCCTCTTTCTCCCTCTCCCCCTCTCTCTAATTGCCCTCAGTAATCTTTTGAACAGACAGCTCTGTAAACATTAGAATCACCTTGGCAACCTTGGCCTCATGTTACTAGAGATATCCCCTTTTTCCTATCCATTCCTCTTTCATCTGATCTAACTCTTTTCCTAATATTACAGTTCTGATGAAGGACCTTCACTCTGAAATGTTAACGTTGATTCTCTTTCAACAGATGCTGCCTGACCTGCTGAGTGTTTCCAGCATTTTCTATTTTTAATTTCAGATTTCCAATATCTACAGTTTTTTAAATATTTTCTATCTCTGGAAATAAATTTGTCTGGATTGTGTACTCAGTACCACACTTTACACTGTTGAAGTTGGGTCATAGTCTCCAAACCAGGAAGAAGATTTCACCTTTGATGTCTCAGAAAACTCAACGGATTTACATGCGACCAATAAATCAACAATAACAGGATCCCTGAGAGACCTGTTCTCAAGACCATGCAGGTACATAGGGTGCCTGGTGGCTGGGAGATGTGAAGCAGGTGTCCCAAGGTCATGACGATGTGAGAGACTGCAGATGCTGGAATCTGGAGGAACAACCAAGATGCTGGAGGAACTCAGTGGCTCAGGCAGCATCTGTCAGATGAAGAGTCTCAACCCAAAACATTGACTGTCCATTTCCCTCCACGGATGCTGCTTGATCCGCTGAGTTCCTCCAGCATCTTGTTTGTTGTCCCTAGATCAGATGTGATCATTTCTGCCGTGTGGTTAATTTGGCAACAACCCGTGATACAGACGGAGATAAACTGGGACTAAACCGGCACTGGCATTTGAAGCACACCAGCCCGAGCTGAAGTCATTGACACATTTACAAATACAGCTCGTACAAATTTCCACAGACGTACGCTGTAGCAGGTGCAGTAGTGTAGCGGTTAGCGTAACGCTATTACAGCGCCAGCGATCTGGGTTCAATTCCGGCTGCTGTCCGTAAGGAGTTTGTACGTTCTCCCCGTGTCTGTGTGGGTTTCCTTTGGATGTTCCGGTTTCCTCCCACATTCCAAAGACGTACTGGTTAGGAAGTTGTGGGCATGCTATGTTGGCACCGGAAGTGTGGCAACACTTGCGGGCTGCCCCCAGAACACCCTACGCAAAAGATGCATTTCACTGTGTGTTTTGATGTACATGTGACTAATAAAGAAATCTTATCTTTTCTTATCTCTTATCTTATTCTGACTGGTTGAATCACAACCTGGTATGGAGGCTCCAATGCATAGGATTGCAAGAGGCTGCAGACGATTGTAGACTCAGCCAGCTCCATCATGGGCACAACCCTCCCTGCCGTCGAGGACATCTTCAAGGGGCGTGCCTCAAGAAGGCAGCATCCATCACAAAGGACCCTCACTGCCTGGAACATGCCCTCTTCTCGTTACTATCATCAGGGAGGAGATACAGGAGCCCGAAGACCCTCACACAATGATTTAGGAACAGCTTCTTCCCCTCCTCCACCAGATTTCTGAACGGTCCATGAACCCATGAACACTACCTCATTATACCTTTTATTTGCACTATTTATTTATTTTGTAATTTATAATAATTTTATGTCTTTGCACTGTACTGCTGCTGCAAAACAACATATTTCATTTCATATAAGTCAGTGATAATAAATTTGATTCTGATTTTGATTCTGAACAAGGCTATATATGATTTAGCAACACAGCATAAATAATGCATACAAATCAGAGTGACTGAAAATAAATGACGCTAAGGACTGGAGTGTTTGTTATTTTGAAATCGATTTGCTGTATAATTTAATTTATTCATAAAGACCAGCCAGCTGACCCTTAAGTACACGTGTCCCTCTGCCACTGAGGACCTGGACACGGAGGTAGGTTAAAACTCTGATGAAGAAGCAAGCTCAGGCAAGGTCTGAGGAAGTTCCGCACAAGGACTCACAAGTGGGCGAACCCAGCTCACAAGCGCTCAGTTGGAGAAGCAGTGGCCAAGCTGGTACATTCGCTGTGGAGGGCCAGCAGGCAGCTCAGGCTGAGGCTCACAGATGAGCCAGAAAGCATGGAGCACTGCAGTCTTCCTTGGGCAAATGGACTTCAGTCTCTATGGGGATGTTTGCCCTTCATGCATTGGGCTCTTCTATCTGACATCAAGCACCACTGACTGACTTGATCTTCTTCCATCTCTCAAAAAACATTGGACAGTTTTTTAAGTCCAAGTAAGGATGCTTCAAGCTCAGGTTCACAGGAATATCTCAGACTCATTCATAAGTGTTTGAGACAACTCCAGAATTGCACTGGAATCTCCTGAGGTTGAAGATTGTTCTCTTTTACGTTACTACAAGCAACCTAGAGGAATATCATAATGGCAATACCAAAACTGTTTTTCCATGTTGTTTGGATACATTTTTTACAGAAATACTGAAAATGGAAAAGAAAACATTGTTTGAATGGGTGACAACTTTGAAAGTGGGAACAACCCACAAAGGAGCTGGAGGAACTCAGCGGGTCAGGCAGCATCTATGGAGGGAATGGACAGTCGACGTTTCGGGTCGAGACCCTTCATCAGGACTTGGAAAGAAGATGGGAGATAGCCGGTAATAAAAAGGGGGGGGGTGGGGGTGAAGCAAGAGCTGGCAGGTGATAGGTGGATCCAGGTGAAGGGGCGGGTGATAGGCAGGTAGGGGAGGGGGAGAGTGGGAATGATGGAAGGCGCTGGAAGGTGATAGGCAGTAATGACAAAGGGCTGAAGAAGATGGGATCTGATAGGAGAGGACAGTGGACCATGGAATAAAGGTGAGGAGGTGGGGAAGGGAACCTATGGGAGGAACGTGTGGGTGATGGGCAGATGGAGAGGGCACAGGGGGAGGAGAGAGAACGGTTAATGGGGCCAGTGGGATAAGGATAAAAAAACGAGGACAGAGGGGAGTGGTTACCGGAAGTTGGAGAAATCGATGTTCACGCCGCCAAGTTGGAGACTACCAAGACGGAATGTGAGGTTCTGTCCCTCTAATCTGTGTGTAGTGTCAGCTTGACAGCAGAGGAGGCCCAGGACGGACATGTTGGTGCGGAGATGGGAAGTGGAAATGGCTGGCCACCGAGAGATCCCGGCTGGTGTGGCAGACGGAGTGAAGCTGCTCGCCTTGTGGCGAACTATTGTCAAACAGAAGTTGACAACACTCTAGTTGATTCTCTATGGTGTTACTCACTGAGGAGAATAAAAAGAGAACAATAAGGTAAGATAAGATAAGACATCTTTTTTAGTCACATGTACATCGAAATACACAGTGAAATGCATCTTTTTGCGTGGAGTGTTCTGGGGGCAGTCCACGAGTGTCGCCACGCTTCCAATGCCAACATAGCATGCTCACAACTTCCTAACCTGTACGTCTTTGGAATGTGGGAGGAAACCGGAGAACCAGGAGGAAGCCCACGCAGACATAGGGAAAATGTACAAACTCCTTAAAGACAGCGGCGGGAATTGAACCCGGGTCACTGGCGCTGTAATAGCGTCGCGCTAACCACTACAGTACCGCACCTGCCCTACAATCCTTCCATTCATGCGTTCGTGCCTTTATTCATAGTCTTACGCTAAAGTTGAATTCTTGATCTACCAGACTACCTTGCGGTGGCCCTTGCCCTTTATTGTTTACCTGTACTGCTCTTTCTTTGTAGCTGTAACATGATATTCTGTTTTCTTTTCACTACCGCAATGTACTTAAGTACAGCATGATCTGTCTGGATGACACGCAAAACAAAAGCTTTTCCCTGTATCTTGGTACACGTGACAATAATAAACCAATGCCAATACCAAATACCAATTTTCCCATTCCCCACTTTATGGGGTGCTCATATACTGAACTCACTGTGGTCTGGATTTTGCCTCCTGTTGGGAAAATTCTCTGAGGAGGAGGGGAATCTAACTGAGCCCCTTTCCCTTCTCTCCTCTCACCATCCCCATTCCCAGTGAAGAAGGTGGGAGTTCAATGAAGCAGCAGATTTATCCTCTGGCTTCTGGTCAACTTCCCCCAAAGGCAATTTCAAGTTGTGGATGTCTATGATTGCCGTCGAAGTGAATGTGCAACCATATTCCTGATGATCTCATTGGGACCCAACAGCGATATTAATCCCTTCTCAGTCGGGGAGGCCTTGCCGATTTAAACCTACTCCTGGATGGACCAGCAACTCACAAGGTGGCACGGTGGTGCAGCTGGTAGTGCTGCTGCCTTAACGCTCCAGCGATCCAGGTTCAATACTGACCTATGGTGTTGGCATCTTTTCCCTGTGACTTTGCTGGGTTCTCTCAGGTACTCTGGTTTGCTTCCACATTCTGAAGATGGGCTAGTAAGCCAATTAGCCACTCTAAATTGCCCCTAGCATGTAAGTGAGTGGTAGAATCCAGGGGGCAATGATTGGATTGTGTGGAGAATAAGCTACAGAATGGGATTGTTCTGTGTGATTCAATGGGCTGAAATGGTTGCCATCTCTGTCAGTGTGGAATATGGAAGACTGCTCACCTACCTTGGGGTTAAAAACAAACCTTTTTCTCTTAGACACAGGAGACTGCAGATGCTGGAACCTGGAGCAAGAAACAATCTGCTGGAGGAACTCACCGGCTTGAGCAGCATCTGTGGGGGGGAAGGAATTATTGACATTTCAGGTCAAAATTCTCTAATGGAATTGTTGAAATTTTGGGTGGAAACCCAGTCGTGATGCAGGGCTTTTGACCTGAAACATTGACAATTCCTTTCCCTTCGCAGATGCTGCTCGACCAGTTGAGTCCCTCCAGCAGATTGTTTGCTGCTGCCTTCTCTCTCACCTGCTTTGTGTTTCTCCTTTGCGGCGTCTCTTCCCTCTTCTGCTGTCTCTGCTGACAAATGATCAATTACTAATGTACTCACATTCCTTTTTTTATAGAATAGACAAAAGCTTCATGAATAGTCCCTTGAGAAACCAGTATAACCTGTGATATAATGCTGGTACAAAGATTAAATCACCAGACTAAGGACCTGGGCTAATGGTCTCAGAAGTGTGAATTCAAATCCCACCGTAGTAATTTTGGAATTTAAACAGTTAATTCGATAAACTGCACTTTTTTAAGAAACCAGGAAAATAATGACCTTCACAAAACTATTTTCTTGTAGAAATCTGAAATTAATACAGAAAATGCTGGAAGCACTTAGCAGATCTGGCAACATCTGTGAAAATAGAAACACAGTTAATGTTTCAGACTGAAGACCCTTTCTCAGAGAAAACAAGTTAGTATAAAGTTGCAAAGAAATGGGGGAGGGATAGAGAGGACAAAAAGGATACCTCTGATAGGGTGAGATCAGGGTTGCCACGTGGATAAGTGTGGATTGCCATGGAAATAAGCAGTAGACGAGGTCATCCAGTTGCTAGGTTAATGGGAGCAGTCGGAAAGAGAACCTGAAACTAACTACCTCAAGACCGTAAGAAACTGCAGAGAGTTGTGGATACAGCTCAGCACATCACGGAAACCAGCCTCCCCTCCATGGACTCTGTTTATACTTCTAGCTGCCTCGGGAAAGCAGCCAGCATAATCAAAGACCCACCTACCCCGGACATTCTCCCCTCTCTCCTCTCCCCTCTCCCATCAGGAAGAAGATACAAAAGCCTGAAAGCACATACCACCAGGCTCAAGGACAGCTTCTATCCTGCTGTTATAAGACTATTGAACGGTCCCTAGTATGATAAGATGGGATTCTTGACCTCACAATCTACCTTGTTATGACCTTGCACCTTATTGTCTATCTGCACTGCACTTTCTCTGTAGCTGTGACATTTGACTCTGCATTCTGTGTTGTTTTACCTTGTGCTACTTCAATGCACTGTGTAATGAATTGATCTGTATGAACGGTATGCAAGACCAGTTTTTCACTGTACCTCGGTACAAATGACAATAATAAACCAATTCCAACAATCATTGAGTGGATTATCTCAATCACAATATCTAATATGGAGATAAAATATGTATAATTGGACTCAACAGTGATGACAAATCAGAAAGGGATAGGCCTCTGTTCTAGATGTGAGGAGCTCCTGGATTAACATGGCCATAGCAGGACAGGTATAATCCAGTGGACTCTTGCAGTCTAGGAACTAATACACTCCATGTAGCTCTGGATATTGTACAATACTGACCTCTGTTCAATGCAATTCTGTATGGTGTGAGCACCCATTCAATCTATGTTATTCAAGGGGACTCACCAGGACCATGGTTACTGCAATGGGACAAGCACTAGACAATTGATCCAGAGGTATAGATAAATAATCCAGAGGTATATCCCACCAGGTCAATGATGGAGTTTAAATATACTTGATTAAATTACCAGGATTTAAAAAAAATATGGATGTGTGGGCCAAAAAGCCCCCTTCTGTGCTGAAAGTTTCTCTGATTGTATTAATTCCTGGAGGTTTCAGTTTGATTCTTTCTTGAAGGACACATTTATGCACTTAATACCAAGAAGGAGTTTTCAGCATAAGGATTTCTGCCTCATTTTAATCATTGTACAAGGCAGTCCAGTCATACAAGACATTGGTGAAGCTGCATTTGGAATATTGTGCTCAGTTCTGGTCACCCTGCTGTAGGAAAGATGCCATTAAACTGGAAAGAATACAGAAGAGATTTATGAGGATGTTGCTGGGATGTTACAAGGGCCTGAGTTATGGAGAGAGGTTCAGCAAGTTGGGACTTTTGTCACTGGACCGTAGGAGAATGAGGTGTATAACATTACGAGGGACCTATATAAGGTCAATATAAACAGTCTTTTTCCCAGGTTTGGGGAATCAAGAACTAGAGGACACAGGTTTAAGGTGAGAGGGGAGAGATTTAACAGGAACCTGAGAGGAAACTTTTTCACCCAGAGGGTGGTCAGTCTATGGAATGAACTGCCAGAGGAAGTGGTTGAGGCAGGTACATTAACAACATTTAAAAGGTACTTGGACAGCTACATGGATAGGAAAGGTTTCAAGGGATATGGGCCAAATGCAGGCAAATTGGAACACACGGGAATGCAGATGCTGGATATCTGGAGCAACACACAAAGTGCTGGAGAAACTCAGGGAGACATTGACTGTCCATTTCTCTCCATAGATGCTGCCTGACCCGCTGAGTTCCTGCAGCGCTTTGTGTATTGTGTGCAAATGGGACTAACTTAGATGGGAATCTTGGTCAGCATGGACCAGTTGGGCTGAAGGGCCTGTTTCTGTGCTGTATGACTTTATGACTCTATGACTCTATTGGAAAGCATTTTTCATGATGGATGGAAGCATCGGTCTATCTTACTGGGAGCTGGTTTGTTATTGAGTAGGCATAAGGGTTGTACATGAATATTCACAGCATATGGTTAGCACCAAAATAGAAACAGCGATAGTAATATTTGCTAAACCCATCACAAACATCCAAACTGTTCCCATGACGCACTCAAACTCATCATGGCACACAGATCACATCCCCTGGCTGTTCTTGCCACAATATCAAATAAACACAGGCAATCTGAGCACCTTAGATCTCTGTTTATCTTCGGATTTAATATATAAAATCATTTCTTCATGTCCTCTTCGCCTCCAGCTGTCTCTGCCACAATGGTAATGCCCATTTAATGAAAGTGCATCAATTTGCGTTCATCTGCTTGATGGAGTGGGAGCCAGCAGGCGGGGAAGTTCGTCACTTCATTCACCTGAAGGAAATTTGTTTGCAAACTCCGTTAAATGCAAGATCATGAGTGGCTCAGGTCAGAAGAATGGATGGAAGCTGCCCCATTAGTGGATAGTTCAAGGAGACAGATTGGAAGCATTGGGAACAGTTGCAGGAGCTATCTGATGAAAAACTGTTTTGCACAGAAAATAATTGTGATCTTGAACTCACTTCCTTGCTTTGTCAATATTTTTATTAATTTCAAATAAGAAGTACAAAATGCATGAAACAAAGGAAAAAAAATGTTACAAAATAGGTTATATTGAGTCACACAAGAAATCACAATACTTCATATTGATAAACAAAAAAAAATCAATTGATATTGATAAGTTGGAATTATTTTATTGTTAAAAAAAATCTAACCCCACTACCAAAACCAAAGCTGTTTAGTAACATCCTAAAGACATAGTAGTATTGGCCAATATCTGTACATTTAGCACCAAATCAGTGGTTTTGAAAGTAGTTCAAAAAAGGTCCCCATAATATTTGTAAGTTCAGAATAGATCCAGCAATAGAACAACAGATCTTCTCTAAATTTAGATATGACATAACATCCCGTAACCATTGAGCATGAGTAGGGGGAATAGTTTCCTTCCATTTAAGCAATACAGCCTTCCTGGCTATAAGAGAAATGAAGGCCAATCTGTGTCAGTCGGAAGTCTCCAGAATTATATCTTTTTCTCCAACAATCCCGAATAATGCAGTTAAAGGATTTGACTTAAAATTTATTTTGAAAAGTACAGAAAAAGTTTGAAATACCTCTACCCAAAATCTTTCCAAACTTGGACATGACCAAAACATATGGATTAAGGAAGACTCTCCATTATTGCATTTGTCACAATAAGGAGATATATCTGAACAGAAACCCGATGACTTGTCTTTGGACAGGTGGACTCTATGGACCACTTTAAAATGAAGGACGGAGTGACATGCACATAATGATGAAGTATTAACCAGTTTAAAAATTTGATTCCAAGTTTCCTCAGAAATTGAAATCTGCAGATCACGTTCCCAAGTGTTTTTAATTTTGTTTAAAGGGACCTTATTCATTCCTGATAATCTACCATAAATCTTAGATATTGATATTGTATTTATTTCAGGCTTTACCCATTTTTAAAAAATTTTTTTTTTAATTTGATCTCACTTCCAGTAGGGATGGTGGAAGCAAAGTCTTGGAATAGAAGGGTGGTAAAGAAGGTGTATGACATGCTTGCCTTTATTAGTTGAGGCAATGAGTTCAAGAGTCGGGAAGTTATGTTGCAGCTTTATAAAACTCTGGTTAGGCCTCATCTGGAGTATTGCATTCACTTCTGGTTGCCCCATTACAAGGAAGGGTGTTGAGGCTCTGGAGAGGGTGCATATGAGGTTCATCAGGATGCTGCCTGGATTAGAGGCCATTTGCTATAAGGACAGGTTGGACAAACTAGGGTTGTTTTTTCTGGAGCAGCAGAGGCTGAGGGGAGATCTGTTAGAAGTTTAGGTAGGCATGGGAGTGGGCAGGTATGGTAGTGTGGGCAGCATGGTAGTGTAGTGGTTAGCATAATGCTATAACAGTGCCAGCGACCCGGGTTCAATTCCAGCCACTGTCTGTAAGGAGTTTGTACGTTCTCCCCCTGTCTGCGTGGGTTTCCTCCGGGTGCTCCGGTTTCCTCCTACATTCCAAAGACGTACGGGTTAGGAAGTTGTGGACATACTATGTTGGCACCTGAAGCATGGTGACACTTGCAGGCTGCCCCCAGAACACTGTACACAAAAGATGCATTTCACTGTTTGTTTCGCTGTACATGTGACTAATAAAGGTATCTAAAAAAAAGATATCTATCTAAAATCATGAGAGACATAGATAGACAACCACCTTTATTCCAGGGTCGAAACATCCAATACTAGAGGGAATGCATTCAAGGCGAAAGAGGGAAAGTTAAAAGGAAATGTGCGAGGCAATTTTTTTTTACACATAGAGTGGTGGGTGCCTGAAATGCACCACAAGAGGTGGTGGTGGGAGCAGGTACAGTAGAGGCATTTAAGAGGTTCTTAGATTGGCACATGGTTATGCAGAGAATGGAGGGATGTGGACCATGTGCAGGCAGACAGAATTAGGTATCATTAGTTTAATTAGTTTGGCACAACATCGTGGGCCAAAGGGCCTGTTCCTGTACTGTACTGTTCTATGTTCTCTGTTCTAAGGGCTATGTGGATTGAGGTCACGGGACAATGGTGTTGCTTGCTAGAACCCAGTGTAGACTTAATGGGCAATGGGTTTCAGTTGTGCTGTAAGGGTTCAATGATTCTAAGCATCACAAAGCAAATTGGGTCTTCCAAAAGTGAGAGAGTGATCCACTGTTAGGGGGTGCTGTTATTCAGATTAATTTGGAAGCCCTGCCTACTCTTTCAGATGTATGTAAAAGGTTCCATGGTGCCATTTTTAATTATCTTGAATGTCATGGCCTATACTTCAGAATCAGAATCAGAATCAGGTTTATCATCACTGACATATGTTGTGAAATTTGTTGTTTTGCGACAGCAGTACAGTGCAAGACATAAAAATTACAGTAAGTTACAAAAATAAATAAATATTGCAAAAGAGGAATAACGAGGTAGTGTTCATGGGTTCATGGACCGTTCAGAAATCTGATGGCAGAGGGGAAGAAGCTGTTCCTGAAACAATGAGTGTGGGTCTTCAGGCTCCTGTACCTCCTCCCCGATGATAGTAATGTGAAGAGGGCATGTCCCAGGTGGTGACGGTCCTTGGTGATGGATGCCACCTTCTTGCAGTACCACCTCTTGATGTCCTCGATGGTGGGGAGTGTTGTGCCCATGATGGAGCTGGCTGTGTCTACAATCCTCTGCAGCCTCCAAAAGCTGCACATTGGAGCCTCTATGCCAAGCGGTGATGCAATCAGTCAGAATGCTCTCCACCGTACATCTGTAGAAATTTGCAAGAGTCTTTGGGAACATAGCAAATCTCCTCAAACTCCTAATGAAGTAGAGCAACTGGAGTGCCTTCTTTATGATTGCATCAATGTGTTGGGCCCAAGGTAGATCCTCTGAGATGTTGACGCCCAGTAACTTGAAGCTGCTCACCCTTTCCACTGTTGCCTCAGTCGACATTATTGAGAACAGCTTATTTGGTTATCTTGTTGTTGGTGATGTGTGTGTGAGTTTGTTGTACAAAATTTGTCTGCCATCTTTCTACATTGGGACCATAACTCGAAAGTGCTTCAAATGTTCTACCAAGGTAGGAATGGCACTACATAAATGCAAGCTTTTCTTTCAAATTGCCATGGGTGAGATTGGCTGATCTATCTAGAACTAACAGCTCAATGGTCAACTGGTCAACACTACATTGTCACAGCCAATGTCAGAAGGTTGAATCTGATCTTAGACTTCCTCTGCGATGGGTTAACATTGCTGAATGCCATACGTGGATAATGGAATTGGACAGGATTAGACATGAGTACGATGCTTTCTGTAAGGGAATGACAATGGAGAATCTTTCACAATGAATAGCTTCTTAAACCATTCAGGAAAGTACAACGCGATGATCTAGCATGAATCATTACTACCAAAGGTTGAGTGGAAGCTACCTTTTCTAGACATTCCAGTCTCTATAACTTTGTTTCAGACCAAAATCTCACTGCTTTGACTGATGCAACAGCAGTATTGTTAGGGAAAAAAAAGAAAGTAATTTGATGCAAGATGACTCCATTGTTCCAGGTATATAGCTTCTCAGAGTCTAACTCTAACCCTACCAATCTAACCCTAACCCTAACCCTAACCACAATATTGAGAACTACAGGTGGTGCAGAGAGTTAGAGCTGCAAATGTGGAATTGTATCCCATCAGATCAAATGTAATTGTACAACATCAGCACAAGTTATTCTGGACAGTTAGTCAGGAAATCTGCTGGACACTTTGCAATGCTGTTTTAGTAAATCAACTGCACTTGTTGACAGGAATAAAGATATCAGATATCATACTTTGAAATGCTATTTAATGGTGCCTTCCTGACACATGGCAAATCTATTTTTCAGGCTTCAGAATGTGAAATAATAGAGACCTTCTCATTAAACAACAAGAATGTTTTGCAAGCTTATTTAAAACTGAGGTGTGTAGAACTTTCTTCTCTCAGATGATGGTGAATCTCTGGAACTCTCTGCCACCGAGGGTGATGGAGCCAGATCATTAGAAATATTTAAACTGGAGGTAGATAAATATTTGGAAGTTTGAGGAATTGAGGCTTATGAGAACTGGAACAGAAGAGGAGTTGAGGACTGTATGGATCAGTCATTGAACTGTGGGCAATCTTGAGGGAGTCAGGTGGACTACTCCTTCTCCTATTTTCTTGTGGTCTTACATCTCATTTTTTGCCACATTGTTATTTACTAATCAAAAAGGTAGGTGCTGGAAATATGGGCGTGAGCTTGATGCAAAACAGTTTGCTTCCATTTTTTAACATTTTGCTGATCTCCTTTACGTATGCAACATTTTCACTGATTGCCATGATAGAATCTAAGAGCCTGGAATGTCTAGAACTGGAGGAGATGGTCTTGGAATAAGAAAGGAGTCAGTCACTTGGGACTGAGATGAGGAGAATTTTTTTTATGGAATGTTGGGAATCTTTAGTATTCTCAAATTCAGAGGGCTGTGGGATTTATCGTCATATGCACAAGTCCAACGGAAAACCAATGCAGCAGCATCACAGACTCAGTTATTGAAGTTTTTCAAGGCTTATGTTGATTGGTTTTGGGATATAGAGATGGAAAGGGAAAATTGGTATTGCTTTTGGTTTATTATTGTCACTTGTACCGAGGTAGAGTGAAAAAATTGTCTTGCGTACCATTTCTACAGATCAATTCATTACACAGTGCGTTGAGGTAGTACACAGTGCATTGAGGTAGTACAGGGTAAAAACAATAACAGAATACAGAGTAAAGTGTCACAGCTACAGGGAGGTGCATTGCAGGTAGACAATAAGGTGCAAGGTCAAACAAAGTAGATTGTGAGGTCAAGAGTCCATCTCATTGTATAAGGGAACCATTCAATAGTCTTATCACAGTGGGATAGAAGCTGTCCTTGAGCCTGGTGGTATGTGCCCTCAGGCTCCTATATCTTGTGCCTGATGGGAGAGGAGAGAAGAGAGATTGAACAGGGTGGGTGGGGTCTTTGATTATGCTGGCTGCTTCACCAAGGCAGCGAGAGGTATAGACTGGGCCGTGATCCGCTGGGCTCTGTCCACAACTCTCTGCTGTCTCTTGTGGTCCTGGGCAGAGCAGTTGCCATACCAAGCCGTGATGCATCCAGATAGGATGCTTTCTATAGCGCATCGATAAAAATTGGTGAGGATCAAAGGGGACATGCAAAATTTTTTTAGCCTCCTGAGGAAGTAGAGGCACTGGTAAACTTTGTGGATGTTGTAGAGAGAGATGGATCAGTCAGGCCACATGGTCTGATCCTGTTACTATGTATTACATGCTAATCATTTGTTTCCCTCTTCTATTAATTATTTCCAATTCTAAGGAAACTTTGTCTGTCCTATCTTTATCCGATAGCAATCCTGATGAAACGTCTCAACCCGAAACGTTGACTGTTTAGTTCCTTCCATAGATGCTGCCTGACCTGCTGAGTTCCTCCAGCATTTTGTGTGTGTTGCTCCAGATTCCAGCATCTGCAGAATCTCTTGTGTCTCCAAATTTTTTCTCTTTTTCTTCTTTCTCTTGAGTACATTTCTGTTGAGAATTATACAGAAATCAACCCCTCTCTCACTTTTCAATAAAGAAAACCACAGCCAGGTAAATGTGCCAGCAGTTTAGCACAGACTATGTTTGTTGGGTATTTGTAGATAAAAGTTGAAGACCGATTTCAGGTGAGGGGTAAGAGATTTAAGCGGGGATCTCAGGAGAACCTTTTTCACCCAGGGATGGGTGAGTACCTGGAATGCACTGCCTGAAAGAGTGGTGGAAGCAGAATTACTGACAGCATTTGACAGGCACTTGAATCACCTGGACATAGAAAGCTACAAGGTAGGTGCTGGAAGATGGGATTAATATGAATGGATGCCCATTGGTTAGCACTAACGTGGTGGGCTGAGTGGCCTATTTCCATGTTGTATGACTCTATCTCCAGCTTTTATTTCAGATTTCCAGTATCTGCAGTATTTTGCCATTGCTGGAATATGACCTCAGATTATTTGGTCTTTATTACTTTGCTGTTGTGGGGGCTTGCTGTGCACAAAGGCCAGAGATGCAGAAGCAATTTGTAGCGATTCCCACACGGTAGTGTAGCGGACAGCGTAATGTTATTACAGCGCCAGCGGCCCGGATTCAACTCCCGCTACTGTCTGTAAGGAGTTTGTACGTTCTCCCCATGTCTGCGTGGGTTTCCTCCGGGTGCTCCGGTTTCCTCCCACATTCCAAAGACATACAGGTTAGGAACTGTGGGCATGCTATGTTGTCGCCGGAAGCGTGGCGACACTTGCGGGCTGCCCCCAGCACATTCTCAGTAATGCAAAAAGATGCATTTCACTGTGTGTTTCGAGATACATATGACTAATAAATAAATATCTAAATATGTCATCTACTCAGCACAGATATGAGAAAATGAGAGTAACTGACTTGTTAAAAGAAAACTTGCTAATTTCCCTTCTTAGAGGATACTGAAGCATGAGGCAGCCCTGAGGCAGTATGAACTGTGTGCAGTTCTGTTTGCCCCATTGCAGGAGGGATTTGGTTGGGGTACAGGCTTTAGAAAGGATACAGAAGAGGTTTACCAGGATGCTGCCTGGATTAGAGGATGTGAGCTACAAGGAGAGGTTTTACAGAGTTGGGTTGTTTTCTCTGGAGCAGCGGAGGCTGAGGGGAGACCTGATGGAAGTTTATAAAATTATGAAAGGCACAGACAGGGTAGACAGTCAGAATCTTTTTCCAAGGGTAGAAATGTCAAATACTAGAGTACATGCATTTAAGGTGAGGGGGGAAAGTTTAAAGGTGACGTGCAGGGTAAGTTTTGTTTTACACAGAGTGTGGTGGGTGCCTGGAACTGGCTGCTAGGGGTGGTGTTGTCTTTTGATTTGGTACAAAGATATTAATACGAATTTCTGTACCATTTCTTCATTTCACACCAGCAATTCTGAGCTTCCTGCAGGATTATACCCTGTATATTTATTATGTTAAATCTTCACGGTATGTATTGATCTGGGAATAGAGGGCAGTGGTGGTGAAAATCAGGGCAAATACAATGGCTGGAGTAGCTATATAGACAATTAATTTTTGCTCAAGAAATTAATAAACCCCTTGCGTTGGATCTGATTGCAGAAGATGCAGAGATTCTGAGGCTGGAGAAAACGAGTTATGATTTGTGTTATCGTCCAGGATGACCCCGAAGTTGTTGGGAGAATTGGTAGTGAAGAAAGAAATACAAGACCACTTGTTGTGTTTTAGACATGGATAGGAAAGGTTCAGAGGGATATTGGCCAAATGCAGGCCAATGTGACAAGCTTAGTTGCGCATCTTGGTTGGCATGGACCAGTTGGACTGAAGGGCCTGTTTCCACGCTGTATGACTCTATGACTCTATGAGATTGGTTGGGTACTAAATGTGCTTAAGTTTGCTAAGTCCAAGACTTTACTCTTCAAAGCTGGGAGGTGCAAAGATAAGGAGTACTTTCTTGGGCTAAGGATATCTGTATTAGGTCAAAGCCGTTGGAAGGATTAGAACCCATGACAAGTGAGTTCATTAATGTTGCTAAGAATACACTTGGTTTACTGGTGAAGTAAATTTTACTCTAAACACAGAACAAACAAAACTTCTGAGCAAACAGTAAAAAAAATGATTGTGTTTGTAAGGCAAAACATGAGCCTTCTCTTCTATTCATGCAGAGACATTGTACTGCTGCTTTGATTATATGTTGTTCTTTGAGCTGATCACTCACCATAAAGAATTCAGGCAGTGAACTGTTCAGCAGGGGCATCACTCTTATTGTGAAGCAGTTTGCTTGATGGGCAACTTGTAAGCATGGCATCTTCTTGACAAATCTCTGAAAGTCTTGTTTGCTGCTGTGCCAAGACTCCCGATGAGTTTTTTTGATGTGGTGTAAGTTTATCCAGAGGCAGCAGTTTGCTTCCTTTATCATACCGTAGATCTCGTTCAAAGGCAGTGCATTTCATTTCTCTCAGACTATTGTGAGCTCTGCTGAACCATTCTTTGTTCTATAAAGCCACATATTCTTAAGGACTAAATAATGGGGTGGGGTCAACAACAGCTCTGCCTCTCTCCTTCTCCCCTCCCCAAATAATTTGCAAATATTACATGCGGAACATTACATCCGTGTCATACGTTGAAAATTGCAACACGTTAATTTGTACAGGTAAAAGACGGCCCAGTAGTGCATCTAATGGAACGGCTGCCTTTACATTTAAAAGGTACTTTGACAGGTACATGGATAAGAAATATTTTGAGGGATATGGGCCAAACGTGGGCAAGTGGGACTAGCTTAGGAGGGAATCTTGGTCGGCATGGACCCGTTGGAATGAAGGGCTGTTTCCGTGCTGTATGACTCTATAACTCTGTGACCCAGGTTCAATCTTGACCTCCGGTGCTGTCTGTGTGGAGTTTGCATGTTCTTCCTGTGATTGCGTGGGTTTCTCCCAGGTGCTCTGGTTTCCTCCCACATCCCAGGATGTGCTTATTGGTAGGTTGGCTGCTGTAAATTACTCCTACTGTGTAGGTGAGTGGTGGAATTGTTGGGAATGTGGGAAAATACAGGGAAAAGTAGTGGGGGGGTGAATGGGATTGCACTGTGAGTTGGTATTGATTTAATGGGCTGAATGTCCTACTATGTCATAAGGAAATATGCAAAGGATGACTGGAAGAACAGGTCCCTGCATGTCGGCTCACTGTTAATTCCTCCTTATCCTTTATCTCTACAAAGCTGATCAGGCAGAGACTGTGAATCATGTGCTTGGCCCTCCATGTTACGAGATTTTGGTGGATCACTTTAGTTTTGATTCTCAGTTAATCAAAAATAAAGTGATCAACCAACATCCTTTCCTTTCGTGCACTTCTGTTGAGCATTGCCAAAAAATGGAAGACGAGTAGAGGGCACTAAACTGAGTTCAAATCATGTTGATGAAGAGCAATGAAGGTAAGAAACAGACTGGATTGTGAAAGAGAGAAAAAAAGACAGAAAAAGTTAATACACAAGAGAGACTGGAAAATACAGCACATACAGGCTGCAGATAAGATAAGATATCTTTATTAGTCACATGTATATAGAAACGCACAGTGAAATACATCTTCTGTGTAGAGTGTTCTGGGGGGCAGCCCGCAAGTGTCGCCACTCTTCTGGTGCCAACATAGCATGACCACAACTTCCTAACCCGTACGTCTTTGGAATGTGGGAGGAAACCGGAGCACCCGGAGGAAACCCACACAGACACACGGGGAGAACTCCTTACAGACGGTGACCGGATTGAACCCAGGTCGCTGGCGCTGTAAGCGTTATGCTATCCGCAACACCTCTGTGCCTGCAATACAGAAAGAGTTAAAATCTCTAAGGCAACCTTATTATATGCAAAATGAGAAACTGTTTAAATTGTTCCTTTTATGGGAGATTGATTGGTACTATATTATCACATTATTATAGTATAAAGTTCAAACCTTCATTTTAATCTTACCCCAACCAAATGTTAATGTTTTGGCTGTCAGTTGAGTATTCTGATCATTATTCTTTGGCTTTGAGGAGTGGGCTCTCTGAAAGGCTTTATCATAAGTAAGTTCTCTTCAGTGGCTGAGATAATGTCACTTTTCAGCAAACTCAGGGTCTTTACATGTTAGTGTCATTTGAGATATGAGAGTGATTAAAATACAAAATTGGGAGTTTCTAGATATAAGCTCAAAGTGGAATGCTTTTCAGCAAAGCAAACGGTGGAGGAACATATCTCAAGTGGGATGCTCTTTTCTCTTTGGCGAGCAGGAGGATGAGAGGTGACTTGATAGAGGTGTACAAGATGATAAGAGGCATAGATCGAGTGGACAGTCAGAGACTTTTTCCCAGGGCAAAAATGGCTAACACGAGGGGGCATAATTTTAAGGTGATTGGAGGAAGGTATAAGGGGGATGTCAGAGGTAAATTTTTTACACAGAGAGTGGTGGGTGCGTGGAACGCACTGCCTGCAGAGGTTGTGGGGGCAGATGCATTAGGGACATATAAGAGACTCTTAGATAGCCACATGAATGATAGAAAAATGGAGGGGTATATGGGAGGGAAGGGTTAGATAGATAATAGAACAGGATAAAATGTCAGCACAACATTGTGGGCCGAAGTGCTACTGTGCTGTAATGTTCTATGTTCTGTGTTCTGTGTTCAACCAGCAGCATCTTGAAGGTTTGAAAATGATGGTGTATCTCTTAATCCCCTGAATTTTCTAACCAGTTTCATTTTTATAATGGAATACATCATTATCACAAAAGTTATCAGGCTGAATCATGCTGGCTGTGGCTAGTTCCACTCACAGGTACTGTTGGCCATTGGTAATTGGTTTATTATTGTCACATGTACCAAGATACAGTGAAAAGCTTTTGTTTGCATGCCATCCAGACATCTTTCCGTACATAAGTACAGCAAGGTAGTACAAAAGAAAAATAAACAGAATGCAGAATATAGTGTTGCAGTTACAGAGAAAGTGCAGTGCAGGTACACAAATAAAGTGCAAGGGCCATGAAGAAGTAGACTAAGAAATCAAGAGTTCATCTTTATCGTATAAGACCCGATGCAAAACCAGGTAACAGTGGTCCATTTTCCCAAACTCTATTTTTAGAAATTAGTAGAGAGTTGTTATTTTTGTTTCATACTTCATTGAAGAATCCAAGAGCAGAGCCTCTGTAAAGAGCAATACTGACTCTTCCCTTTATCTTGGATTGAATGAAAATTAAAATAAAAACTACAGTAAATCTGAAATTGAAATGGAAAATGCTGGAAACACTCAACCTGAAGCAATAACTGTTCCCCTTTCCCCAGATGCAGCCTGACCTGCTGAGCGTATCCAGGATTTTCTGTTTTTATTTCTATTCCTTGTGTCTGCTGACCCTGGGACAAATCCGCCAGGTATGGGACTAGTATCCATCATAGGAGCATCTTCTTCTCTGACAAACTCAGGTTATGTTCAAGCATTTACTGTAGGTATCCCATTATCTTGCAACCACTATTGCATCAAAATACGAAAGTTCTTCACTTTACAGATTAACCACAAGATATTTTGATTTCCTTGCACTGTTTCCCACTATAAAGACATTGACCAGATTACTAGAACATTTTAAAAGAAGAAAATGCATTCTTCTCTCATTATGACCTCATTATGTGTGAGGGAAGGGTTAAGTAAATCTTAGAGCAGGATAAAATGTCGGCGCAACATTGTGGGCTGAAGGGCCTGTACTGTGCTGTAGTGTTCTATGTTCTATGACCTGATTACCAACAGACAGACTTAACAAGTTATCTAACTACATCTAAAAAATTATGGGATATGCTACAAACAATCCCAAATAATGCAAATTAAGAAAAATCAAGAGGTCCTAAAAGAGGTCCATTCAAGAGTCTTATAACAGCGGGATAGAAGCTGTCTTTAAGCCTGGTGGTACATGTTGTATCTTCTGCTCAGTGGAAGGGGGAGAAGAGTGAATGACTGGGGGAGGGGTCCTTGATTATGTTGGTTGTAATACTGGGGAATCCCAAAAAAACAAGGGAATTAGGTGTGGATCGTTGTGGAATGGAAACAAGATGCCTGCCGACTCTCAGTCATGCACCAAACTGGCACCTTGATGGGTTCTCACTAATCAATAACCATGTTTGATTTATGTAGCAGCATTTGGTTTAGTTAGCTTCACTTGAAATGATTTGATGAACTGATGTGAAGTGTGCCAAGGCTTCAGTATTTGAAGCACTCCGCTGCCAAATAATTAAACACCATAAAGAGGTTACTCAGAAAACCATTTCACTGTGGAAAAGTGCCAGCTGATGGCATTTGTCCACAGATTGATTCTGGGTGTGATGTAAGAGGAAGTTCTCTGGACAAGCAAGTCAACCACAAATCCTTCACCCTCCCTGATTTGCTGGGAGACCACAGTGGGAGAACTTCATCTTAAAGCTCACAGCAAATGCTCAGACCAATGATATTCACTTTCTTTCCTTGCTTAATGAGCCTTACAGTTGCTGAAGGATGTGAACCAGCATGTCACCTCCCACTACCCACTACCCAACTTGATTGAGACAGTGAAGTCAATGTTATTTATTAAATATTTATTCATCAGCCTTTTCATGATCAAACATCAACCGTGTATCTTGGAGACTGGCCCATTTTTATTAGGGCCATACTGTGCTTATATCAATTGGAACAGATTTTCTAGTGGACATGAAGAGTTTGTGCAGAAGGATCACAGGTTACCACAGAATTGGTAAACTTTCAGAATACTGATTGTGTAGATTTTCTGCATAAAATCTATTCTTCAGAATTTAATGTTCTCCTGTGTAGATTCAATTGATAACAAAATGTACCTTGTGATAAAAACACAAATAGACTTAAGTGTTGAGTAGTTCATTTATTATAGATCTGGACTACCAATCGATTATCTATAGCAAGTTTGTTACCAAACTCCGAGACCTAGGACTCAACACCTCCCTCTGTAACTGGATCCTTGACTTTCTAACAAACAGACCGCAATCAGTGAGGATAGGCAGCAATACCTCTGGCACGATTATTCTCAACACTGGTGCCCCACAAGGCTGTGTCCTCAGCCCTCTACTCTACTCCTGAGACACTCATGACTGTGTGGCCAGATTCTGCTCTAACTCCATCTACAAGTTTGCAGAAATGGCCGTTGTAGGCCGTATCTCAAACAGCGATGAGTCGGCGTACAGGAAGGAGATAGAAAGCTCAGTGGAATGGTGTCATGACAACAACCTTTCCCTCAATGTCAACAAAACAAAAGAGCTGGTCATTGACTTCAGGAAAGGGGGCAGTGTACATGCACCTGTCTACATCAATGGTGCTAAGGTCAAGAGGGTTGAGAGCTTCAAATTCCTGGGTGTGAACATCACCAACAGCCTGTCCTGGTCAAATCATGTTGATGCCACAGCCAAGAAAGCTCACCAGCGCCTCTACTTCCTCAGGAGTCTAAAGACTCCTGTCTAAGGTCTAAAGTGGGCGGCACGGTAGCATAGCGGTTAGCGCAACGCTATTACAGCACCATCGATCGGGGTTCGATTCCCGTTGCTGTCTGTAAAGAGTTTGTACGTTCTCCTGTGTCTGTGTGGGTTTCCTCCGGGTGCTCCGGTTTCCTCCCACATTCCAAAGATGTACAGGTAGGTTAATTTGGGTTTAAAGAAAAATGGGCGACGCGGACTCGTTGGGCCGGGAGGGTCTGTTACCACGCTGTAAATAAAAAATCAGAAAATCAAAATTAAAGATTTGGTTTGTCCCCTTTGACTCTCACCAACTTTTACTGATGCACCATTGAAAGCATCCTATCTGGATGTACCACGGCTTGGTACGGCAACTGCTCTGCCCAGGACCACAAGAAGCTGCAGAGAGTTGTGGATGTAGCCCAGCGCATCACAGACACCAGCCTCCCCTCCTTGGTCTTTACCTCTTGTTGTCTTGGTGAAGCAGCCAGCATAATCAAAGACCCCACCCACCCGGAACATTCTCTCTTCTCTCCTCTTCCATCGGGTAGAAGATACAGGAGCCTGAGGGCACGTACCACCAGACTTAAGGACAGCTTCTACCCAATTGTGATAAGACCATTGAACGGTTCCCTTATACAGTGAGATGGACTATGACCTCACAATCTACCTTGTTGTGACCTTGCACCTTATTGCACTGCACTTTCTCCGTAGCTGTGATACTTTACTCTGTACTGTTACCGTTTTTACCTGTACTACATCAATGCACTCTGTACTAACTCAATGTAACTGCACTGTGTAATGAATTGATCTGTACGATCAGTATGCAAGACAGGTTTTTCACTGTACCTCGGCACAAGTGACAATAATAAACCAATACCAATACCAATGCCAATATGGTGGATTTTATTCATGTTTATGCTGGACTGATAGCTCTACACAGTGTGAGCTATTCAATAGCAGTGGATGTTCAATCCAATGCCATTGGAGATTATGGAAAGTTATAAATTTGGGGCACATATCAGAGGTTAGGCACGACCATTAGAGATTATCCAGTTGCTCCAGAAGATCTATAATGACATCACAAGATAAGATAAGATATCTTTATTAGTCACATGTACATCGAAACATACAGTGAAATACATCTTTTGCATTTAGTGTTCTGGGGGCAGCCCGCAACTTCCTAACCTGTACGTCTTTGGAAGGTGGGAGGAAACCGGAGCACCCAGAGGAAACCCACACAGACACAGGGAGAACGTACAAACTCCTTACAGACAGTGGCCGGAATTGAACCCGGGTCACTGGCACTGTAATAGCATTATGCTAACCGCTACATTAGAAGGTGAGGTAGGTTTATGTATCCTGCATCTCACAGGTTTGGTGTAAGACCATAAGACCATAAGATATAGGAGCAGAATTAGGCCATTCTGCCCATCACGACTGCTCTGCCATTCAATCATGGCTGATTTATTTTTCCCTCTCACCCCCATTCTCCTGCCTTCTCCCTGTAACCTTCGACACCCTTACTAATCTGGAACCTATCAACCTCTGTTTTAAATATACCCAATGACTAGGCCTCCACAGCCGTCTGTGGCAATGAATTCCACAGATTCCCCACCCTCTGGCTAAAGAAATTCCTCCTCATCTCTGTTCTCAAAGGGTGTCCTTCTATCCTGAGGCTGTACCCTCTGGTCCTAGACTCTCCTATGAATGGAAACATCCTCTCCATGTCCACTCTATCCAGGCCTTTCAATATTTGGCAGGTGACCTGGAATATGTTTCTTTGTGATGTGTTGACCCTGTGTTGACCTCTACATAGATCTCTGAGAGTGAGAAGCCAGAAGATTTCTTCAGAACTCCCTCAACCAATGGATGGAGTTGTCATCTCAGCATTTCCAGTCCAAATTACTAACCACAAAGATTGAACACTTGAATGGGCTCTGTAAGTTAGTTACATCTATGGAGTTGGCCTTTCAAAAGGCAAGAGATTGAATTGAAATGATTTTGCAAATTTTTCCATTAATGTTTAACTGGGACATCCTTCAAGTAATTTGTCAATTCTGCACATACATCTGTTCCTATTTCTACAAACGGAATTGCTTTCTTGAATTCCCACGTGGCCTCATTCGAAGCATTTTCACCCACACTTTTTACTTTAATGATGTTATTCACCCTAAGATACTTTCCACTCCATTCAATGTACAAATGAAGGGTTTTCACATGTAATCACAGTTACCGACATGTCCAATATGAATACTCTGGGATTGGACTGCCATTTTGTAAGATCATCCACTTCAACAATCACGGGCGGCACGGTAGGGTAGCGGTTAGCGTGACGCTATTACAGCGCCAGTGATCAGGGTTCGATTCCCGTCGCTGTCTGTAAGGAGTTTGTACGTTCTCCTGTGTCTGCGTGGGTTTCCTCCGGGTGCTCCGGTTTCCTCCCACATTCCAAAGACGTATGGGTAGGTTAATATGGGTTTAAAATGAGCAGTGTGGATTCGTTGGGTTGGAAGGGCCTGTTACCACGCTGTAGTTAAAATAAAAAAAAAGAATTTCAAGAAGCACAGTTATAGGAAGGATGTGTAAGCTTTAGAGAGGGTGCAGAGGAGATTTACCAGGATGCTGCCTGGATTGGAGAGCATGTCTTATGAGGATAGGTTGAGTGAGCTAGGGCTTTTCTCTTTGGAGAGAAGGAGGATGAGAGGTGACTTGATAGAGGTGCACAAGATGATAAGAGGCATAGATCGAGTGGACAGTCAGAGACTTTTTCCCAGGGCGACAATGGCTAACACGAGGGGACATAATTTTAAGGTGATTGGAGAAAGGTATAAGGGGGATGTCAGGGGTAAGTTTTTTACACAGAGAGTGGTGGGTGTGTGGAACGCACTGCCGGCAGAGGTTGTGGGGGCAGATACATTAGGGACATTTAAGAGACACTTCGATAGCCACATGAACGATAGAAAAATAGGGGGCTATGTGGGAAGGAAAGGTTAGGTAGATCTTAGAGCAGGAAAAAATGTCAGCACAACATTGTGGGCCGAAGGGCCTGTACTGTGCTGTTGTGTTCTATTAGTGTTAATGTGTTATACAGACTAAAGGCAGGACACAGTAGTTGGGGAGCTAACACTGGGTCCAGGACATGTGGATGTAAATAGTGTGAAGGACAAGTCTGGTGGAAAAGATTTCTTCTGCAGCAATGGGAATCATTCTGTGTCAGTTCAGAGCAGCCAAATGCTTCAATTGCAGCAATCAAGAGCTTGTGGACACAGTAAGCAGGGTGACAGAATGCTCGCTCTGCACTTTCTCAATGGAAGAGAAATGATTGCAGCAGAAAGCTACAGAAGGGAGGCTCACTAAACGCTGAAACAGACAAGCAGTGAGGGGACTGCGTTTAAACAGCCACCACGTGACAGAGGCAGGAGTAAAAAATGCAGCAATTTCAAAATTAAAGGTTAATAACCAAGACACCAGCATGAATATTGATTTTGCCGCTGAGTGCCCTGTCATAGACAGGGATACACATCACCAGAACTCAATTAGACGTCATTAACATGAAACGCATTCATGTTGCTTCTTGTGTCGGAGATTCCTCTGAAAAGCCAATGTTTACTTGGTTGGCTTGTACAGTTAACCTGCCTTTGCAAATACAGTCCGTCTTAATCCTTTCAGCTTCCACTTTGTTCTTTTTGTGTACCTGCTTTGTTGCTTTCTTAGTTTGTCTTTCCATTGTGCGATACCTCACTCCCATCTGCACTTTGCTGGCTGGGAGTTTGCGCTGGTAATGTAGGTGAAACTATTGGCATTTACTGTTGTTGCTTCTTGAAACTGGCAGCAACTCTGTTGTATCCTTTTCGATAGTCGACATCCTGAAGTTGGCATCAATGATCCAACACTAAATGAATGATTACATGTGAACTACATGAACATCAATGATTAAACACTATATTCTGCATTCTGTTATTGCTTTTCCCTTGTACTACCTCAAAGTACTCAGGTCAAGAAAAACTTAGTTTTGCAAGCCATCCATGCAGATCATTTCAAAACATAAGTTTTTCACTGTACGTGTGACAATAATAAACCAATACCAATGACAGTCAGAGACTTTTTCCCAGGGCGACAATGGCTAACATGAGGGGACAGAATTTTAAGGTGATTGGAGGAAGGTATAAGGGGGATGCCAGGGGTAAGTTTTTTACACGGAGAGTGGTGGGTGCATGGAACGTACTGCCTGCAGAGGTTGTGGAGGCAGATACATTAGGGACATTTAAGAGACTCTTAGATAGACACATGAATGATAGAAAAATAGTGGGCTATGTGGGAGGGAAGGGTTAGATAGATCTTAGAGCAGGATGAAATGTCGGCACAACATTGTGGGCCGAAGGGCCGGTACTGTGCTGTAGTGTTCAATGTTCTATGTTCTATGATCCAGTGCACATCACATCAAGTTTGCAGCCTTCTTGAATGGAAACAAGGGAAATCCTGGAGCTGATGTTTCAGCCATGTCCTAGGTAGTCTTGAGAGAAAATACCCTGAATATGTTGCTTTTCAGAATAGGAGGTGTGAGGGAGTTTAAATGGTGCACTCAGCCCGACCTATTGCTTAGCAAACTCTGGCAGTATAAAAACTATTTTTATATGTGCGTATTGTAATTGTTTTACATGAATATATCAAAATATAAGGGATTAAAGGAGTTTTTGAAGAAATTTTATGATACTGTAGCTTTTGATTAGCTATATTTATGTGTTTCAATTTTTACTTAGCTCTTTGTATAATGTTTGAAAATTGCTTCCTGGTTTGCTGTGTGTAATAATTAATGTGATTAGCTGATCAATAGCTGGTGACATCATGGCTGCTGGGCACTAGGGATACTCCTTGGATACATTGGCAAAAGGGAATTTGTCAAGAGCAGCAATTGCTGGATCTTTGAAATAAGCAGCAAACATCAATGCTTCATTACTGACTGGAAGTTCTAGGCCAGGATCCCAATGACATCAGCTCTAATGTAAAACGATAATCGTTAAAGCAATTCTGCTTTATCTTGTACTGTTCAATATTAATAAAAAAAACTCATGAAATTCCAACATATGCTACTTTAATAAAGGCATTTATTTTAAATGAGCTCATATCAAAGTCCCAATAGTGGATGGAGTTTTTGTTCAAATTTATAACTAATATCACATAGAGATAACAGCATTTAATGTTCTGAGCTCTCCAAATCTCCATCCCTGTTCACCTACACACTCCTCTGTCTTTTTAATGAATGTGCCTTGTTCCACTGGTCTTCCATGCTTGACTCCTGCCCGGGTGATTCTCTCTTCTCTCCTCTGCCATCAGGTAGAAGATACAGGAGCCCGAGGGCATGTACCACCAGGCTTAAGGACAGCTTCTACCCCACTGTGATAAGACTTGATCAGTTCCCTTATACGATGAGATGGACTCTGACCTCATGATCTACCTTGTTGTGACCTTGCACCTTATTGCACTGCACTTTCTCTGTAGCTGTGACACTTTACTCTGTACTGTTATTGTTTTTACCTGTACTACCTCAATGCACTCTGTACTAACTCAATGTAACTGCACTGTGTAATGAATTGACCTGTACGATCAGTATGCAAGACAAGTTTTTCACTGTACCTCGGTACAAGTGACAATAATAAACCAATACCAATACCTCAATTTTCTCAGTGTTTTTAATTTATTCCTTCACAATCTGAGGGCAGTGGAAGCTGGACCAACAGGTATGATCCTTCCCTTACTCTCCTGAATTGAAAAGTTTGTGAGGCCATTTCAGACAGAAGTTAATAGCCAACCACTTTGATGTCACATACAGACCAGAACAAACAAACCTCTTTCGCCATGGGATGTTTGTGAATGTGAGTGCACTTATGACAATAGCCGTTACTGATGCAAGTTTTTGTTTTATTCCAGCCCTATTTAATGACATGAATTTAAATATCCCCAGCTCTTGTGGGAAGATTTCCACTCAGACTTTGTGGTTCTTTAACTTATGCAGGATTGTGGGGAGCTTGGTCTCTCTAGCTCCTCTTCCTGAACTCAAAGAATGAAAATGTCCTTTTGGTAATGATGTGAGTGACTGTTTCCTTGAACACCCCAAATAAAAACAGAAAATGACTCTGAAATGTTGGAAATATTCATGAAGTCAGGCAGCATCTGTGGAAAGAGAAACAGAGTTAATGTTTCAGGCTAAAGACCAACATTTTCTCTACTTCTCCTTCCACAGATGCTACCTGACCTGTTGAGTATTCCCAGCATTTTCTGTTTTTATTTCAGATTGCCAAGATCTGTAGTTTTTTGATTTTCTCCTTGGACGCCCAATGTTATTGAAATGATCTGAAACTTCTACATAGCATATTCATTTTCAAGGTTGAATAAGCAATTCACTTAAAGAGACGGCAATTCCATTAGCATATACTGAACTAAAAATAATTCAGACACCAGCTCTGGAAGACTTCCATTTAAACATCAGTTTTGATCAATGCCTGGAAGGTGTCAGTTCAGGACATGGACTTCAGCCTCTGTTCTGGTTTGAATTACTGAGAGAGTGCTGCAGGTTTGGACCTGCTGTTTTTCAGTAGTAGAACGGATCAAGGAACGGATGCCTTTGATTGAGGCCTGGATAGCTGTAAGCCTACACGACTGAGTCCCTGTAAAAGACAAGACTCCATGGAGGTTATAAATGGCATCGTGGAATTAATGGAGTATTGGCAGCTCAGTGTTAGCCTACTGAGAGGGAAGAATGAACAGCAGTGAGCTTGTGCAGAACACGAAGCAACAAACAAGAAGCTGGAGGAACTCAGCGGGTCAGGCAGCATCTATGGAGGGAAATGGACAGTCGATGGTTTGGGTCAAGTCCCTTCATCCGGACTCAACAGTCCAGATGAGGATCTCAACCCAAGACATCGACGGTCCATTTCCCTCCACAGGTGCTGCCTGACCCACTGAGTTCCTCCAGCTTCTCGTGTGTTGCTCCAGATTCCAGGATCTGCAGTCTCTGGTGTCTCCATTGTGCAGAACACAGCTCCTTTATGTCAAGCTTCTGCCAATGCATTTCCAATGTGCTGCAGGAAATGCATTTGTCCACCTGGCTTCCTCCCCAATGCATGCTTATTCCCCCCCTTTCTAAAACCCATCTGTGCTCTTGGAATCTCGAACATTTATTTCTCTACCTCAGCTGCAGAGAACTTGACTAGAGTTTTTCTGAAGATCTATTTCAAATGAACTTGGTGCTGATGGAAGTGGATGTCCTAACAGCCCATCTCACATGGGTGATGAACCCTGGTGAGATCCCCTCTCAGCTTTCTTTACTTCAGACCATTTAATGTGAGTTTGCATTTCTCTAGCATTATTGGAGCCAAAGGGAATTCAAAGCACTTTGGTTTGTTCATCTATAAATTGGAAGAATATCAAGAAAGTATAGTCAAGGGTAACCCTACAGCAGCTGATCCTCAGTGTAAGTGGTCATGGTGACATTTAAGTTTTAGGCCAGAAAGTTGGTGGAGAATTTGTCTTGTAGAACCAGGCCTCACGGTGCACAGGTAATCCATTTTGATCCCAGGTTGATCCAATATTCCCAAGGCATCCAGTGTCCTGGCACTCCCAGATGATCCAATACATTCAATACTCAGCTGATGCGTAAATCCCAAAATACACAAAGATTTAATAAGCATAGGTGATCTATTCATATATGATCCAATAATCTTATGTGATCAAGTACTCAATGCTCCATGAACATTTAATCCAAGCATCTACTTCAATACTCCCAGGTCATAAAGTCATAGAGTAATACAGCACGGAACAGGCCTTTCGGTCAAACTCATCCATGCCGACTAAGGTACCAACCAAGCTTGTCCCATTTACCCGTGTTTTGGCTCATATCTCTCTGAAACATTCCTATCCATGTCAACAAACAATCTGCTGGAGAAACTCTGTGGGAGGAAAGGATTTGTTGACGTTTTGGGATGGACCTGACACAGGATTTCGACCTGCAACGTCAACGGTTCTTTTCCCCTCACAGATGCTGCTCAAGCTGTTAAGTTCCTCCAGCAGATTGTTTGTTGCTCCAGATTCCAGCACCTGCGGTCTGTTGTGTCTGTAAGGAGTTTGTACGTTCTCCCCGTGTCTGTGTGGGTTTCCTCCGGGTGCTCCGGTTTCCTCCCACATTCCAAAGACGTACGAGTTAGGAAGTTGTGGGCATGCTATGTTGGCGCTGGAAGCGTGGCGACACTTGTGGGCTGCCCCCAGAACAGTCTACGCAAAAAGATGCATTTCACTGTGTATTTCGATGTACTATGTGACTAATAAATAAATATTTTATCTTACCTCATTCCTATCCATGTACCTGTCCAAATGTCTTTTAAATGTTGTTATTATACCCGCCTCCACCATTTTCTCTGGCATCTTGTTTCACATACACACCATGAAGAAGTTGTCCTTCAGGTCCCTTTTAAATCTTTCCCCTCTCTCCTTAACCCCTATGCCCTCTAGTTTTTGATTCCCAATATTCCAATACTCACTGTTGATCCAATACATACAAGTGATCCACTGCAGGCAGGTGATCTACTCACACAAATGGTCTGATACTCATAGGTTACTCAGTATTCCAGATGATCCAATACTTCCACCGTCTCCATGGAATTTTCTTCAGCCATCTGCTTGTAATGGAAATAAATGGAAATACTGTCTCCAATGATGCTGCACAATGGTGCCAGGAGCCCTCGAAGTGATTATTCCATCACTTACTTTCTGTGTTAAGTGTACAGAAATTTTGAATTTCTAATTAGCTTAACCTTAATTCCAGAATTCAGCTTTCTTAGATTAATCAGAAGATTGAATCAAATTAGAAGGCTGAACTATCTTGTACTTATCACACTATACAAATGATTGTTGCTTTCAGTTTGCAGACTAAAAACAATTAAGTGTTTCGTGACTACAGATGTAATTTCCTTCCCAGAATCATTGCAAATAAGACACTGCATGATAAATATCATCCACTCATAGCTAATTGGAGTTCTGTGTGGGCTTTGACTACAGTGCTTGATGAACAAGAGTTCTGAATGCCTAGCTCAGAAGCATCACACAGAGCAAATCTATTTGGCCCATTTTATCTGCTCTCATTCTAACTTTACTCTGTGTTCTTTGATATTCTTCCTTTGAGGACATGCATTTAAGGTGAGAGGGGATATGTTTAAGGGACGACGTGTGGGGCAATTTTTGTTCACACAGACAGTGGTGGGTGCCTGGAACGGGCTGCCAGGGGTTGGGGTGGAGGCAGGTACGATAGTGGTGTTTAAGAGGCTGGGAATATGCAGGGAACGGAGGGATATGGAGCATATGCAGGCAGAAGGGATTTAGTTTAATTTGGCATTGTGCTCGGCGCAGACACTGTGGGCCGGTGGGCCTATTTCTAAGTAAATAATAAACAGTTCTCTTGCTAAGCAGCATCATAACCTCTGCCTTAATGAGCACTCAGGCATAGAAGGGGTATAGGTCAAGTGCAGGGAGATGGGATTAGTATGGATGGATGCCCAATGTTTAGTGAGGATGTGGTGGGTCAAACGGCCTGTTTCCATGTTGTACATCTCTACGAAGCTATTAATTGCCATTGATCTGATTGGCTACATTTGTATAGAAGGTGAATAATTTGTATATGATATGTAAATTGAAAGGGTTAAGGCTGGATGGGGAACAAGGTGAGACGGATTGGCAGCAAGTACTGAATCAGGCTTATTATCACTGACACATGTCGTGAAATTTGTTGTTTTGCGGCATAAAGATAAAAATTACTATAAGTTATAAAAATAAATAAATGGTGCAAAGGGGGAATAATGAGGTAGTGTTCATGGGTTCAAGGACCGTTCAGAATGGCGAAGGGGAAGAAACTGTTCCTGACATGCTATGTGTGGGTCTTCAGGCTCCTGTACCTCCTCCCCGACGGTAGTAACGAGAAGAGGGCATGTCCTGGGTGGTGAGGGTTTTTAATGATGGATGCCGCCTTCTTGAGGCACCGCGACTTGAGAATGTCCTCGATGGCGGGGAGGGTTGTACTGCAACTCCCTGCAGCCTCTTTGGATCTTGCACACTGGAGCCTCCACACCAGGCGGTGATGCAACCAGTCAGAATGCTCTCCACCGTACATCCGTAGAAATTTGCAAGAGTCTTTGGTGACAAATCTCCTCAAACTCCCAAAGAAGTAGAGCTGCTGGCGTGCCTTCTTCATGATTGCGTCAATGTGTTGGGCCCAGGATAGATCCTCTGAGATGTTGACGCCCAGGACTGTAAACACTTTGTACCAATGCTGCTCACTTCATGATGAATAAAGGGTTGGATATTTGGAACTGAGAAGAGGAGAGATTTCTTCACTCAGATGGTGGTGGACATTTGGAATTCTCTGCTTCAGAGAACTCTGGAGGCTCAGTCACTGAGTTAATTTAATACAGAGATCGATAGGTTTCTATATATTAAGAGAATCAAGGTTTATGGGGATAGGGTTGTAAAATGGGACTGAGGCAGTCATGACCTTGTTGAATGACAGAGCAGTCTCAAGTGCCAAATGGCCAACTCCTGCTCTTCTTCCAATGTTCAACAGACTACACAGAGCTAGTTAGATCCCAGGATGACAGTAGTGTTTTAATTAGCTAACCGATTTCTAATCCATGATGGATGGAGGATGTTCTTAGAAGACAGCCACAGAATTCCTTGCTCCTTTCTCAGGTGATGCCGTGGGGACTACTCTGAAGAGCAGCAGGGGTTCTTTTCTATTCATCTCTCATTCAAGATCAAGAAAGCATAATATCTGCCCATTATCAGCTTGCTTTTTCATGATAGTTTGCTGTACACAAATCAGCTTATGGCTATTGTACATTGCAGGCAACTGTAGTCAGAATCAAAATCAGAATCAGAATTATTATCGCTGACTTATATGACATGAAATTAATCGTTTTGCGGCAGTGCAGTGCGAAGACATAAGACTACTATAAATGACACAAATAAATAAATAATGCAACAAAAAGGAAAAACGAGGTAGTGTTCATGGGTTCATGGACCATTCAGAAATCTGATGGTGCAGGGGAAGGGCTGTTCCTGAATCATTGAGTGTGGGTCTTCAGGCTCCTGTACCTCCTCCCCGATGGTAGTAACATGAAGAGGGCAGGTCCAGGATGGTGAGGGTCCTAGTGATGGATGCCACCTTCTTGAGGCACTGCATCTTGAAGACGTCCTCAATGGTGGGGATGGTTCCTCACCAGCAGTAAAATGCTTTGGCTTTCCTGTTGGGATAGACACTATATAAATAAAAATAGAAACAGAAAATGCTAGAAATACTCAGCAGGTCAGGCAACACCCGTGGAAAGAAAAGTGATGTTGGTGCTTCTAGTCGAAGACTCTTCAACAGAACTAAAAAAATTAAGTGTCTTTATAATCCCTGGGCAAATAGTACTTAATAAGAACATTGGAATTTGCTTGTGTTTCAATGCATTTTTAACTTTGAGAAGAATATCATGTGAATTTGACATTGGATGGAAAAAGGTCCTTGTTTTCTCATCCATGACTTTATTAGCTCTGTCCTTCACTACTTTGATGAACTCCCTTTGCCTAAAGTCCATAAGTAGGAGATAAGATTGACCAAGACTCTGCTGCCTACTTTTAACTGGCTCCAAGCCCCATTCACCCATTATCTTCCTGCTTGGTTTGTCACTATTCACCCTCCGTCCAACAATGTCCTTATTTTATAATTGTCCCATTGTTTTCAATTTCTCCCTGGACTCAGCCCTCCATGTGGTGAAGTCAAAGTCAAAGTCAAGTTTATTGTCACATGCACAAGTACATGTATGCGCAGATGCAATGACAAACTCACTGGCAGCAGCATCACAGGCACATAACATTAGATGCACAACATTCACAAGAAAGACATAAATTAAACATAAATTATACAAGAAAGAACACAATTAGAACAACAAAAAAGTCCACTGTAGGGCAAAGTGATTAGGGTTGTGCAGGTTGTTTCAAGAACCAAATGGTTGAAGGGAAGTAGCTGTTCTTGAACCTGGTGGTGTGGGACTTCAGGCTTCTGTACCTCCTGCCTGAAGGTAGCTGCGAGAAGATGGCATGGCCTGGATGGTGGGGATCTTTGATGATGGATGTTGCCTTCTTGAGGCAGCACCTCATATAGATACTACCGATGGTGGGCCGGGATATGCCCGTGATGTACTAGGTTGAGTCCACTACTCTCTGCAGCTTCTTGCATTGTGTATAATACGTAGATAAATTGATTTAGGATATAATGACTTCATTCTGTATATATTTCATAAGCACCAGGAGTTGGTCTTCCTTCCTTTTGGCCCAGATTGAGGTTCTCATCTTTGTTTTGAAGTTGCTGGACAGCTGTAGATGTCGTGGTTAGAGTGTGCAACCACTTCCACATGGTCCCGACTCAAGATATCCCAACACAAGAGGATCTGCAGATGCTGGAATCTGGAGCAAAAAACAACCTGCTGGAGGAACTCAGCAGGTCAGGCAGCATCTGTGGATGCAAAGGGATGGTTGATGTTTTGGGTTGAGACCCTTCGTCTGGACTGAGAGAGTCCTGATGCAGGGTCTTGACCCAAAATGTTGACTATCCCTTTGCCTCTATAGATAAGGTGTGTAGTCACATGTACATTGAAACACACAGTGAAATACATCTTTTTGCATAGTGTTCTGTGGGCAGCCCGCAAGTGTCGCCACGCTTCCGGCGCCGATATAGCATGCCCACAACTTCCTAACACGTACGTCTTTGGAATGTGGGAGGAAACTGGAGCACCCGGAGGAAACCCCCACAGACACGGGGAGAATGTACAAATGCCCTACAGACAGCAGCCGGAATTGAACCCGGGTCGCTGGCATTGTAATAGTGTTACACTAACCGCTGCACTACTGTGCCTGCCAGTAGATGCTGCCTAACCCGTTGAGTTCATCCAGCAGTTTGTTTTTTGTTCAAGATATCCCAAAATACAGTACACTGTCTATCTCAGGTGCGTCCTTCAATGCTTCAAGATAACCATGTTGCTCTAATTCTGAATTCTTGTTCATCTTAAATTCAACTCTTCCACCACTGGCAGTCCTGCCTTCTGCTATCAAGACCCAAAGCTCCCTCCCTCAGCACTCCACTTCTCGGACCCTGTTTTTTTACCTTTAAGATGATTTTTAACACCTGTCTGTTCAACCAAACTTTTCAGCATGTGTGCTAGAAACACCTTGTATGTCTGCGCATCAGTTTTTCCCTGGTAATGCTCCTGTTTGTTATTATAGCAGGACATTCGGAAAACGGTGGCAGGATCAAAGTTAGCATGGATTTGTGAGGGAGGAAATTATTGGGACTTTTTGAGGATGTAACCAGTCGAGTGGATAAGGGAAATGTGGTATATTTGGATTTCAGAAGGTTTATGATAAAAATAAGGGATTAGTGTGCAATAGTAAAGCACATAGGATGCGGGTAATGTATTGACATGGAGAGAGAGCTGGTTGGTGGGCAAGAGATAGAGCCAGGGTAAAATGGGCCCTTCTCTTGAGTGGCAGGCAGTGACTAGTGGTGTAGCTCAGGGTTCAGTAGTTGGACCCCAGCTATTCACCATACATTGATGATTTAGATAAGGGCATTAAATAAAGTATCTCCAAGTCTGTGGATGCCATATAGCCAGATGGGAGTGTGACCTGTGAAGATCACACAGAGCGGCTCCTGCGTGATTTGGACAGATTGATTGAGTGGGTAAATGCATGGCAGATGCAGCATAATGTTGATAGATGTAAAGTTGTCCACTTTGGTGGCCAATCAACAAGAAGGCAGATTATTACCTAAACAGTGACTGATTCGGCAGAGGAGACGTGCAGTAGGAGAGGTGCAACAAAACCTGGGAGTCCTTGTGCACCAGTCGATGGAAGTTACATGGAGTTACGGCAGGTCGTTAAGAAGGCAAATAGTACGTTAGCATTCACAGCAGGAGGAATCAAATACAGGAGCAGGATGTCTTCCTACAATTGGACAGCATCTTGGTGAGACTGTGCCTTGAGTATTGTGTTTGGTATTGGTGTTGGTTTATTATTGTCACTTGTACTGAGGTACAGTGAAAAACTTGCCTTGCATACCGATCGTACAGATCAATTCATTATGCAGTGCAGATACATTGAGTTAGTACAGAGTGCATTGATGTAGTACAGGTAAAAACAATAACATTACAAAGTAAAGTGTCACAGCTACAGAGAAAGTGCAGTGCAATAAGGTGCAAGGTCACAACAAGGTAAATCGTGAGGTCAGAGTCCATCTCATTGTCTAAGGGAACCGTTCAATAGTCTTATTACAGTGGGGTAGAAGCTGTCTTTATGTCTGGTGGTACATGCCCTCAGGCTCCTGTATCTCTTTATGTGAGGAAGGATGTTCTTATTATGGAGGGAGTGTACAAAGGTTCACCAGATTCCTGGCGTGATGGGCAATTGGAACGATTGGGTTTATATTCACCAGACTTTCGAAGAAATTGAAGGGACCTCACTGAAACTTTATAAAATCCTGATGGGACTGGAGAGGCCTGGTGCAGGAAGGGTGTTCCCGATGGTGGGGAAGTCCAGAATCAGAGGTCACAGCCAAATGATACAGGGCAGGGCATTTAGGACTGAAAGGAGGAGAAATTTTTTCACACAAAGGCTGATAAACTTGTGGAATTCTCTACCACAGAAGGCAGTTGAGGCCAAATCAAATTTTCAAGAGGGATTTGGGTGTAGTTCTCATGGCTGAAGAGATCAAAGGATATGAGGAGAAAGTAGGAATGTGTTACTGAATCTGGATGATCATATTGAAGGGTAGAACAAACTTGAAGGGCTGAATGGCCTCCTCCTGCTTCGAATTTCTGTGTTTCTGTGTCGAACTTTGAGGCGCTTGGCTACTTTACATGTTTTTCTATTGGTAGAAAAAGTTGTCCAGTGCTAGACAATGCTGCCACCAACAGGTCTTCATTAGTTATCACACCTCATTATTTCAAGAGATGCCATTCCTGCCTATTGTGCTAATTTTCACAGTGCTGTTCCGTGTATTTGCATGCATTGCCTACCACAATTAATGAAATAACTAAATAGATTTTAAAAATGATGTATTATGCTTGAAAACCTTTTTTTTAAAAAATAGCAAAAACTATAACTGTATTGCCATCTGCTGTTGAATTGTGGCACTGAATATCCTTTAATTTGTTGAGATGGCTTTGATTGACTGCAGAGCTGGAAATCTGGAACAACACACAAAAGATGCTGGAGGACCTCAGCAGGTCAGGCAGCATCTATGGAGGGAAATGAGTCGTGAATGTTTCAGGCCGGACCTGATGAAGGGTCTTGGCCTAAAATGTCGACTGTTCATTTCCCTCCATAGATCTGCTGAGTTCCTCCAGCATCTTTAGTGTGTTGATTATACCCATGTCATTATTGTGATGTTGATTGGTATAATAATTTTCCAGTCATGTTTTATTATGTAATGAACCTAAATATGTAAATTTCTGGATTCAATTATATACAATTTATATAATTGATTTGGGGATGAAGGCACTGAAGGTTTGGTTGCTAAGTTGGGAGTACGTGGAGTATTGTGTGCATTTCTGGTTGCCCCATTAAAGGGAGCACATGAGTGCGGAAAAGGTGCAGAAGAGGTTTACCAGGATGCTGCCTGGATTAGAGGGTATGACCTATAAGATAAGATAAGATATCTTTATTAGTCACATGTACACTGAAACATACAGTGAAATGCATCTTTTGCGTAGAATGTTCTGGGGGCAGCCCGCAAGTGTCGCCACGCTTCTGGCACCAACATAGCAAACCCACAACTTCTTAACCCGTACGTCTTTGGAATGTGGGAGGAAACCGGAGCACCCAGAGGAAACCCAAGCAGACACAGGGAGAATGTACAAACTCCTTACAGGCAGTGGCCAGAATTGAACCCAAGTCGCTGGTGCTGTAAAGCGTTACGCTAACTGCTACACTACCATGCCTGCTATAAGGACAGGTTGGACAAACTTGGGTTGTTCTCCCTAGAGTGTCAGAGGCTGAGGGCGGACTTGATAAGAGGTTTTTAAAATTATGGGAGCCATAGATAGGGTAAACAGTCAGAATCTTTTCCCCAGGGTAGAAATGTCAAATACAGAGAACATGCATTTAAGGTGAGAGGGGGAAGTTTAAAGGTGATGTGAGGGGCAAGTTTTTTATACAGAGAGTAGTAGTTGCCTGGAGTGGATTACCAGGGGTAGTAGTGGAAGCAGGCAGTTTGGTGGAATTTAAGAGGCTTTTAGATAGACACATGAATATGAAGGGAATGGGGGGATATGGATGATACAAAGGAGGAGGGCATTTAGTATACCGGGCAGGCACGGTAGTGTAGCGGTTAGCGCAATGCTATTACAGCGCCAGTGACCCGGGTTCAATTCCCGCCGCTGTCTATAAGGAGTTTGTACTTTCTCCCTGTGTCTGCATGGGTTTCCTCCGAGTGCTCCGGTTTCCTCCCACATTCCAAAGACATACGGGTTAGGAGGTTGTGGGCATGCTATGTTGGCGATGGAAGCGTGGCGACACTTGCGGGCTGCCCCCAGCGCATTTTACGCAAAAGATGCATTTCACTGTGTGTTTCGATGTACATGTGACTAATAAAGAAGTCTTATCTTATCTTATAAATTGGCATCAAGGTCAGCACAACATTGTGGGCTGATTGGCCTGTCCAGTGTTGCAATTTTCCATGTTCTATGTAAGTTTGTTGATGATACAAACATATGTGGGAAAGTTAGTTGTGAAGCAAACAGAAAGGGGCTACAATGGGATGTGGTTCAGTTAAATAAGTGGGCAAAGATCTATAAAGTGGACTATAATGTGGATAAATGTGAGACTGTCCTTTTTGACCGACAAGAGCACATTATATAAATGGTCAGAGATTGCAGTCCCCTTAGAGGCAAAGGAATCTGGATGTTCTGATGTTTAATTTATGATAGGCTATTATCCTATTACAGCAAGAAATTAGTAAGGATAACAGGGTGTTATTGGCTCCCTGTCAACCACTGTCATCCCATTTGTGACAGAGTCTGTGGGCTACACATTGCAGAGTGGAAGCAAGTCATCCCGGATCCCAAAGGACTGCCTAAAGAAAAAAAGAGATCTGTTATTGCTATGGGAAATGAATGCAACAATGGGGAAATTATGCTTCAGTTAAATAGGGCACTGGTGGGACCACATCTGGTGCACTGCATGCAGTATTGAGCTACTTATTTAAAGAAGGACAGAAATGTGTTGGAGGCTTTATAGTTTACTGTATGTCTCAGTCACTGAAGGAAGTAGGAGCAGATGTAAGTCCTTCAAGCCTGTCCCACCATTCAATATGATCCTGGCCGATCTCTGCCGGCTTCAGCCCCTCTTCTGTGCTAGTTCCCTATCACCCACCAGCTCCTGATGTTTCAAAAATGTATCTGCTGCCACCTTAAATACTTCTAATGATCCAGCCATTGAACCTTCAGGGGGAGAGAATTTTAGAGATTCACCATTCTATGAAAATAACCTGTCATGGTCCAACCACGTAGATGCCACGGTCAAGAAAGCTCACCAGCACCTCCACTTCCTCAGGAGGCTAAAGAAATTCAGTATGTCCCCTTTGACACTCACCAATTTTTATCGATGCACCATAGAAAGCATCCTATCTGGATGCATCACGGCTTGGTATGGCAACTGCTCTGCCTGTGACCGCAAGAAACTGCAGAGAGTTGTGGACACAGCCCAGCACATCACGGAAACCAGCCTCCCTTCCATGGACTCTGTCTATACCTCTCTCTGCCTTGGTGAAGCAGCCAGCATAATCAAAGACCCCAGCTACCCAGGTCATTCTCTCTTCTCTCCTCTCCCGTCAGAAGATACAGGAGCCTGAGGGCACATACCACCAAGCTCAAGGACAGCTTCTATCCCACTGTGATAAGACTATTGAATGGTTCCCTTATACAATGAGGTGGACTCTAGACCTCATAATCTACCTTGTTTGACCTTGCACCTTATTCTCTACCTGCAACGCACTTCTCTGTAGCTGTGACATTTAACTCTGTATTGTTATTGTTTATACCCTGTACTACCTCAATGCACTGTGTAATGAATTGACCTGTACGATTGGTATGCAAGACAGGTTTTTCACTGTACCTCGGCACAAGTGACAATAATAAACCAATACCAATACCAAGGTACCTATTGGACATGAATTAAAGGGCTGAACCTGGGTCAATGGGCTGAATGGTCTCTCCCTATTCCCAGCCTCAAGGGAAATTCAACTCCATTTTAATTTTCTTATAAATTTTGGACTAAGTTCTGCCCCAGCCCTGCTTCATCACTCTGTTTCACAATTCACCTCCATATCAATTCCGGCCACTGTCTGTAAGGAGTTTGTACGTTCTCCCCGTGTCTGCGTGGGTTTCCTCCGGGTGCTCCAGTTTCCTCCCACATTCCAAAGACGTACAGGTTAGGAAGTTGTGGGCATGCTATGCTGGCGCCGGAAGCGTGGCGACACTTGTGTGCTGCCCCCAGTACACTCTACACAAAAGGTGCATTTCACTGTATGTTTCAATACACATGTGACTAATAACGATCTGATCTGATCTGAAATTCCACATTAACAGTGTTCTCATTAGTAATTGTGCATTGTGAAGTTCAGGATTTTCACTCCTTCCTCCCTCTACAAACCTCATTTACTTTAGTTCCTGTGTGCATTTTCCACCCTCTAACTTTGGCCTTTTTCACTCTCTCTTGATCCTCACGCCATCCCTCGCTGCCCTGCCCTCCCCCCAACCCCCCAACAACTGCCCCTTCCCAAACCTTTCTTCCAATTTTGCGTGGAAAACCTTCCATTAGGGAGACACCAGAGACTGCAGATGCTGGAATCTGGAACGACAAACAAGATGCTGGAGGATCTGTGGAGGGTAATGGACAGTCAATGTTTCATGTCGAGACCCTTCATCTGGACTCCCCTCTTAGAGAGCCAGTATAATGAGGTGAGGAGGAAAGGATGGAGCAAGAGCTGGCAGGCGATAGGTGAATCCAGGTGAGGAGGGGTGATAGGCAGATGAAGGAGGGTAGAGTGGACACAGTGACAGAGGCTGAGAGGTGAGAGGTGGAGGCAACAAAGGACTGCAGATGATGGACTCTGATTGGAAAGGGAGGTGGAACATGGAACCAGATAAGATAAGATCATTATTAGTCACATGTATATTGAAACACACAGTGAAATGTAGCTTTTGCGTCGAGTGTTCTGGGGGCAGCCCGCAAGTGTCGCCACGCTTCCGGCGCCAACATAGCACGCCCACAACTTCCTAACCTGTACGTCTTTGGAATATGGGAGGAAACTGGAGGAAACCAGAGGAAACCCACGCAGACACAGGCAGAACGTACAAACTCCTTACAGACAGCGGCGGGAATTGAACCCGGGTCGCTGGCGCTGCAAAGCGTTACGTAAGCCGCTACACTATCTGGGAGGGGACATGGTGGGAGGAGTGTGTGGGTGATGGGCAGATGCAGTGGTTGGGGGAGGGGAAAGAAACACGGACCCCCATACAATGGAACATATCAGTTCCCTCCTCTTTCCCCCACTACAAGTGCTTCCTCAGAACCCATCCTTCAATCTTGCTCTTTGTCACCTTCCATAACTCCTTCCCCCATTCCTCCTCCAATGCTCAGTTTTCACTCCTGGGAAGAGTCTTGAGGCATTTTGGTGCTTTAGCTTGGTGAGTGATGTTTTTGCCTCTTGTGTCCAATGACCATAAGTTCACTCCTGGGATTGAACATAAAAGTCCAGGCAAGTGCAGTGTTCGATGAGTGTTGCACATTTTGTTGCTATGTTAGATCAAAGCCTTGCTTGCTCTTTTAGGTGGATACAAAAGATTCTGTGCCATTAGTGTGAAGAAGAACTGCAAAGTTCTCCCCTACAAATGTCATTAGGACAAGTCTATAAATTCATTCCAAGTTTGAGGAGATTTGGTACGTCACCAAAGCCTCTTGCAAATTTCTGCAGATGTACGGTGGAGAGCATTCAGATTGGTTGCGTCATCACCTGGTGTGGAGGCTCCAATGCACAGGATCGCAAGAGGCTGCAGAGGGTTGTAGGCTCAGCCAGCTCCATCACGGGCACAACCCTCCCCACCATCGAGGACATCTTCAAGAGGGGGTGCCTCACGAAGGCGGCATCCATCATTAAGGACCCTCACCACCCGGGACGTGCCCTCTTCACATTACTACCATCGGGGAGGAGGTACAGGAGCCTGAAGACCCACACTCAACATTTCAGGAACAGCTTCTTCCCCTCCGCCATTAGATTTCTGAACGGTCCATGAACCCATGAACACTACCTCATTATTCCTCTTTTGCACTATTTATTTATTTTTATAACTTATGGTAATTTTTATGTCTTGCACTGTACTCCTGCCGCAAAACAACAAATTTCACGACAGATGTCAGTGATAATAAACCTGATCCTGATTCTGAAATGTTGATACACTATTCTCAAATACTATCAGTAAAAGCCAATTATCTGTTCATTCTTTCTCAGCTGTTTGTGGGGAGATTGACAGCTGTGCTTCCTATATCAATACAGTAGCTATACTTCAAGCATGTGATTAATTGGAATGTCCTGAGGCTGGGAAAGATGCTCAATAACTGCAAGTTCTTTCTTCTGTCTAGTTCAGCTCACACTAAGCTGCAAAGTTACGTGTCAGACTGCCTCATCTCTAGCTGTCTATCTGCCCGGCTCCGAACAGGAAGCTCCAATCCTGATGAAGGGTCTTTGATTTGAAAGGTTAATGCCCTGCAAATGAAACAATTCAGAGAAGGATGAAGCATTTTATTATCACAAGAAGAACGAAGAGGGGGAACACAAGCTAAAGGTACAATTTTAAATGGGGTGAATGAACAGAGTGACTTGCAGGTCAGGCAGCATCTGTGGAGAGAGAAACAGAGTCAACATTTGACCTTTCATCCAGCTTTTCCTGTTTTGTGGCAAAATATAAACTGCTGGAGGGAGTCAGTGGGTCAAGCAGCATCTGTGGAGGCAAAGGAATAGTCAATGTTTCAGGTTGAGACCCTGCTCGGAACTGGAGGTGCTACCTGACCCACTGAGCTCCTCCAGCTGTTTGTCTTTGCTCCATATTCCAACATCTGCAGTCTCTTTGTGTCTCTGTTTTCCTGTTTTGTAGTTCATACTTCCAGCATCACGGTATTTTGCCTTTGTGGAGTGACCCAGGGGTGTGGTGAATCCTCAGCACCACAGAACAAGTTAACAAGGTTGTTAAAAAAGGATTTGGGATACTGCTTTTATTTATAGAGCTGAAAGTACGAAAAACATGGACATTACTCTTAAGATAAGATTTATATTAGTCACATGTACATCAAAACATGCAGTGAAATGCATCTTTGCAAAGAGTGTTTTGGGGGAAGCCCGTAAATGTCGCCACACTTCCGGCGCCAACATAGCATGCCCACAACTTCCTAACCTGTACGTCTTTGGAATGTGGGAGGAAACCGGAGCACCCAGAGGAAACCCACGCAGAAATGGGGAGAACGTACAAACTCCTTGCAGACAGCATCAGGAATTGAACCCGGGTCGCTAGCGCTGTAAAAGCATTACGCTAACCATTACCCTACCGTGCCTGCCCTCGTTGATGGTCAAGGTGGACCAGAGAGCCTGCTTATGTGCTGCATGACTCCAAATGAGACGATACTGGTGTTTTACAAGAAAACACCAGTGATGCATCGTTTGAAGTCTTACATTCAATTATGGGCTCCAAACTTTAGAGCATAGAACATAGAACAGTACAGCACAGTACAGGCCCTTGAGTCCACAATGTTGTGCCGACCTATATAAGCTTATCCCGCAATTAATCTAACCCTTCCCTCCTACACAGCCCAAAACCCTCCATTTTTCTTATATCCATGTGTCTATCCAAGAGTCTTTTACATGTCCCTATTGTATCAGTCTCGACCACCACCCCCGGCAGTGCGTTCCAGGCACCCAGCACTCTCTGTGTAAAAAACCTACCCCTGACGTCTCCCCTAAACTTTCCTCCTCTGACCTTAAATTGATGTCCTTTGGTATTGGCCATTGCTGCCCTGGGGAAAAGGTGCTGGCTGTCCACTCTATCTATCTATCTCTCTCATAATCTTATAGAAGATTATGTTCTTATATTAAGATTCTTATACAAGATTATGCAAGACTCTCATAACATTATACAGCAGCTATCTTCAGGAAAGTTGTCAAGGGCTAGGAGAGGGTATAGAAGGATTTTATTTGGATGACATCAGGGATTAGGGACACATTTATTTATTCATTCCTTTACCGTAAGTGGACATTGCTGGCAATGCTGGCATTATTGTTCACCCATAATTGTTCTTGAGCTAAGGACAAAATTAGGAGTCAATGACATTGATGGGTCTGAAGTCACATATGGGCCTGATCGGTTGACACATATCTTGCCCTGAAGTATTGTAGTGAATAGACTAAATGCAGACCAGGTGACCATTTCACAGAATGGGACCTTTGAAAAGAGGTGAGTCTCTGTGCCTGAGCTTGTGAGTTTCATCTTGCAAGGGTCTAAATGAGGCACATTTGCAAATTGTTACCTGCTGATTGGCAGCAAACAGCAGCAAATAAAGGTAAGGCAAGGATCAGCAGAGCAGCCATTTTGGGAGTGGACTGTGTGTGAGTGGCTGGTGTTGGAGTGGGGATTGCTGTCTCTGGGGAGAAGAGGTGAAGGTAAGTCTCCAGTAAGTTTCTTTCTTTCTTTGATTTGGTGTTCTCTTTAGTGCAGAGTAGTGAGAATGGATCCAGGGTCAGTGGTGTGTTCAGCTTGTGAGCTGTGGGAGTTCTGAGAGACATCCAGTCTCCCTGATAACTACATCTGCACGAGGTGCATCCAGCTGCAGCTCCTTACAGACTGTGTTAGGGAACTGGAGCTGCAGCTGGATGACCTTTGGCTCTGATGGGATACTGAGGAGCACCTAGACAAGAGTTACAGGGAGGCAGTTACTCTTTAGGCTGCAGGAGGCAGGTAGCTAGGTGACTGTCAGGAGAAGGATGGAGAATAGGCAGGTAGTGCAGAGTACCCCTGTGGCATTTCTGCTCAATAACAGGTATACTGCTTTGGATACTGTTGGGGGGTGGGAAAAATTTCCTACTGGGGAAAGCTGCATTGACCAGGTCTCTGGCACTGAGCCTGGTTGTGTGGTGCAGAAGGGAAGGGGGGAGAAGAGGAGAGTGGTAGTGATAGGGAATTCCATAGTAATGGGGGCAGACAGGAGACTCTGTGGATGTGAAAGAGACTCCTGGATGGTATGTTGCCTCCCCAGGTTCAGGGATGTCTTGGATCAGGCCCACAGCATGCTGAAGAGGGAGGGTGAACAGCCAGATGTTGTGGTACATATTGATGCCAATGACATAGGTAGAAAAAGAGATGAGGTCCTGAAGAGTGAATATAGGGAGTTAAGTAGGAAGCTGAAAAGCAAGACCTCAAGGGGAGTAATCTCTGGATTGCTGCCTGTGCCATGTGGCAGTTGGGGTAAGAACAGGATGATCTGGCAGATGAATGTATGGCTGAGAAATTGGTGCAGGGGTCAGGGTTTTAGATTTGTTGATCATTGGGATCTCTTCTGGGGAAAGTACAACTTGTACAAAAGGGATGGGTTACACCTGAACTGGAGGGGGACCAATATTCTAGTGGGAAGGTTTGCCTGAACTGTTGGGGAGGCTTTAAACTAGTTTGGCACGGGGATGGGAACCAGAGTGATAGGTCAGAGGGTGGTTCATTTAGTGTACAAGTAGATGCAGAGTGTAGAAAGACTGAGGAAGGACAGGCAGTTGAAAAGGCAAAACTGCAGTCAGTTGGATGGGCTGAAGTGTCTACTTTAATGCAAGAAGTATCAGGAAAAAGGCTGATGAACTTAGAGCGTAGGTAAGTGCATGGAATTATGTCATGGCCATTAGGGAGATTTGGCTGTTGCAAGGGCAGGAATGGCAGCTGGATATTCTGGGGTTTAGATCCTTCAAAAGGGACAAAGGTGGGGGAGTGGCTTTGCTGATCAGGGACAGTGTCATAGCTGTAGAAAGGGAGGATGTCTTGCAGGAATCGTCCACTGAGTCAGTGTGGGTGGAAGTCAGAAACAGAAAAGAGCAATCACTCTATTGGGAGTATTCTACAGACCCTCCAATAGCAGTAGAGATGCTGAGGAGCAGATCGGGAGGCAGATTTTGGAGAGGTGCAAAAGTAATGGTGGTTGTCATGGGTGATTTCAACTTCCCTAATATTGATTGGCACCTCCTTAGTGTAAAGGGGATAGCTGGGACAGAGTTTGTTCAGTGTGTCCAGGAAGGATTCCTGACACAGTATGTGGACAGGTTGACTAGAGGAGAGGCCATACTGGACCTGGTACTAGGCAATGAGCCTCATCAGGTTTCAGATCCCTTGGTGGGAGAGTACTTTAGAGATAATGACCATAACTCCTTGACCTTTAGCCTTGGAGAAGGATAGGAGCAGAAAATATGAGGAAGGATTTAACTGAGGTAGGGGGAATTATGATGCTATAGAGCAGGAACTTGGGAGTGCAAATTGGGAACAGATATTTTTGGGGAAGTGCACAGCAGAAATGTAGCGATTGTTTAAGGAATACTTTCATGGGGCTCTGGATAGGTTTGTCCCATTGAGGCAGGGTAAGGATGGTAGTATGAAGGAACTGTGTTTGACGTGAGATGTAGAATATCTCCAAGAAGAAAGAAGCTTACCTGAGGTTTAGAAAGTATGGATCAGACAAGGCTCTGGAGAGTTACAAGGTAGCCAGAAGGGACCTGAAGAATGGACTTAGGAGAGCTAGAAGGGGGCATGAGAGGTCCTTGGCAAGTAGGATCAAGGAAACCCCAAGGCGTTCTACACATATGAAGAATGAGGATGACTAGATTGGGGCTGGGACTGATCAGGGATAAGAGGAAACATGTGCCTGGAGTTGGAAGAGATAGGGGAGGTCCTTAATGAATACTTTGCTTCAGTATTCACCAGAGAGAAATACCTTGACATTTGAGGATGATGTATGACAGACTGATATGCTAGGGCATATCAACATGAGAGAGGATGTGCTGGAACTATTGAGAAACATTAGGATAGATAAGTCACCAGGGCTGGACAGGATATATCCAAGGTTATTGAGGGAAGAGATTGCTGCGTTTTTGGCGATGTTTGTGTCCTCATTAGCCACAGGACTAGTGCCAGATGATTGGAGGATGGCAAATGTTGTTCCTTTGTTTGAGAGGGAGTAGGGATAACCCTTGGAATTACAGACCAGTGAGTCTTGCTTCAGTGGTGGGCAAATTACTGTAGAAGATTCTTAGACAGGATTTATGGACATTTGGAGAAGCATAGGTTGATTAGAGACAGTCAGCAGGGCTTTGAGAGGCAGGTCATGCCTCACGAGCCTGACTGAATTCTTTGAGGATGTGCAGTGGATGTGGTGTAGGTGGATTTTAATTAGGTGTTTGATAAGGTTCCTCATGGAAGGCTTATTCAGAAAGTCAGGAGGCATAGGATCCAGGGTAAGTTGGCTGTGTGGATTTGGAATTGGCTTGCCCATAGAAGACAGAGGGTGGTGGTAGATGGAGTGTATTCTGCCTGGAGGTTGGTGACCAGTGGTGTTCTGCAGGGATCTGTTCCGGGACCCCTGCTCTTTGATTTTCTTTTTATAAATGACTTGGATGAGGATGTGGAAGGGTGGGTTAGTAAGTTTGCTGATGATAAAGGTTGGTGGTGTTGTGGATAGTGTAGAAGGTTGTTGCAGATTACGACAGGATATTGACAGAATGCAGACCTGGGCTGAGAAGTGGCAGATGGAGTTCAACCAAGATATGAAGTGATACACTTTGGGAGATCTACTTTGAAGGCAGAATACAAGGTTAATGGCAGGACTCTTAGCAGTGTGGAGGATCAGGGATCTTGGAGTCCATGTCCATAGATCCCTCAAGGTTTCCATGTGGGTCAATAGGGTTGTTAAGAAGATGTATAGAGTGTTGGCCGTCATTAGTCAGGGTATTGAGTTCAAGAGCCGCAAGGTGATTTTGCAGCTCTAGAACTCTGGCCAGACCACACATGGAATATTGTGTTCAGTTCTGGTTGCCTCATGAAGGATGTGGAAGCTTTAGTGAGGGTGCAGAGGAGATTCACCAGGATGCTGCCTGGATTGGAGAGCATGTCTTATGAGCATAGGTTGAGTGAGCTAGGGCTTTTCTCTTTGGAGAGGAGGAGGATGAGCGGTGACTTGATAGAGATGTACAAGATGATAAGAGGCATAGATAGTGGACAGTCAGACTTTTTCCCAGGGTGACAATGGCTAACATGAGCGGACATAATTTTAAGATGATTGGAGGGAGGTATGTTTTTAACAGTGATGGGTGTGTGGAATGCACTGCCTGCAGAGGTGGGGGCAGATACATTAGGGACATTTAAGAGACTCTTAGATAGCCACATGAATGATAGAAAAATAGGGGGCTATATGGGAGGGAAGGGTTAGATCTTAGAACAGGATAAAATGTCAGCACAACATTGTGGGCTGAAAGGCCTGTACAGTGCTGCAGTGTTCTATGTAATACCTGTGCTCTGTCCATAACCATGATCTGCATCTCCCTGTTACCAGCGACTTCAACTTCCCCTCCCACACTGTCACTGATGTCAGTCCTCAGCCCCCTCCACTACCAGGAGAATTCCAAGCACAAACTGGAGGAATAGCACATCATTTTCCATCTTGGAACTTTGCAGCCTAAGGGCATGAACATTGAATTCTCCCACTTTAGGTAATCCCCACCTCTCTTCCCTACAACCCCCACCATGCTTCTTTCCTAGCCTCTTTTTATCTACCCTTTCTTCCCCTATCTTTCTTACCTTTCACCCATCCCCTGGTGGATCTGCTCTTCCCTCCACCTGCCTATCACTATCTCTTACCTGCATCTACCTATCACCACTTTGTGCCCACCCTGCCTCCCCTCTTTTGTCCACCTATCACTGCTCTGCTTCCCCCCCCCCCCCCCCCCCCATATATTGGGCTTCCCTTTTTCCTGTCTTCAGTCCTGAAGAAAGGTCCTGACCCAAAACATTGACCGCCTGCTTTTCTCCACAGATGCTGCCTGGCCTGCTGAGTTCCTCCAGCATTGTGTTTGTCATCTAGACTCCAGCATCTGCAGTCCTTTACTTCTTTTGTAGTGAACTTGATTTTTTTTACACTAATCCAATAGTTTCTCAGATCATTATTGATTATTCCAGATCATTACTCGTTATTTCAGATTTATTTATTTATTTCATTAGTTGATTTTTTAAAAATTCCCAGCTATTGTGGTGGTGTTCAAACTCATTGTCTCAGAAATTCGAGAGCAGAGATTTAAGAGGCGATTTGAGAGAGGTGTCATAATCTAGGAGCTGTGACAAATTAGTCAACAAGAAACTATATCCAGGGTTATTAATCAGGACATAAACCTCAAAGGCAGAAGAACCATCCACTTACATACTGAGCTCTAATGAGTGGGAATGCACTGAACAAAGATAAACCAAGCACAGGCAAATGGGACTAACTCAAGTAGGCAGCATGATTGGCATGGATGAGTTTCTGTGCTGTATAACTTTGACAGATTGCTGTGCATCTACCAGATTTTTGGTAGAGGCCATGGTTTGTCTCACACCACTTCTTCCCCACAGACCTGTCACTTTTCTCCCCCTTCAACTATTTACCAGTGCTCTTCTGAATATTACTAGTGAGCCTGCTTCTACCTCCCTTAGAATCGAGCCTGTGGAACCACATTGCAAACAGCCACCCATTCCTTGGGATCCCATGGATTGTCTTACATGGGACCTTGTTAAAAGCCACACACTGCCCCCTAGCCCCAAATCTCTGCAGAACATTCTTTCCAGATACAACACACAATTGGAAGTCCTTGCACATGCATTAGTTCCAGAGGTGTGAACACATGTGCTCTGCATGAAATCAACCTGCTGGTGCTGTCTGTTATCACTGAAGCTCAGCTTGGCACCCACACAACTTGTCAGTCAGCAGAAGCTTAAACCTCTGCAATAGATTAGATTAGTTCATTGCTATGTACACCAGGGTGCAATGAAATTCCTTGCTGGCATAAAGCTCAGTGAACAGTGTACATTGGCAATAATACATAATAGAAACACAACAAGTGCAAAGCAGCAGAATAGTGCAAAGATTGTAGTGCAATCTGAAGCAGTGCAAAGAAAATACTGAAGTGACAACAGCAGAATAACTGAGGCTGAGTTGAGTCCAAGAATGTAGCAGCACTGCTGGGAAGGTGGTGTGAAAGAGGTGATTGGTTCAGGAGTCTGATAGATTCAGGGAAGAAATTGTTCTTAAGTCTGGATCTCCAGGTTTTCAAGCTCCTGTATCTGCAGGAAGCCTCTGATCTGAAACGTGCATCTCATTGCAGATGTCCTCTGATCTCTATAATTTAAGCATCTTGTTTTTTTTGCTTCCCAATATATGCAGGCTTATTTTCTTTTTATTTACTGTTAGGTGCTGATGGCCCTGTCCATACATACTGTTCATAAAACAGAATGTACTTGGCTTCGTGCAATAAAACTGTTAAATGTGATTCAAAGTCATTATCATATGCACAAATACATGTGTGCACAGGTGCAGTGAAAAACTTACTTGCAGCAGCATCACAGGCACATAGCATCAGATAAGCAGCATTCACAAGTAAACAAGTTAAACATTAATTATACACTTTTTACAGAAGAGCACAATTAGAACAAAATAGTCTATTTTAGTACAAAGTGGTCAGTGTTGCTAAATTGGAGTGACTAGGGTTTTGCTGGTTGGTTCAAGAAGTGAATTTCATATCAATACTGAGATAGGAGACACAGTAATTATACACAATATAATGCAGAATAGTTTTAAACCCATAGCTTGACAAAACCTATTAAACATATGTCTGAATTTTAATACATGATTCAGGATGTTAGTTAACAGTGCAGTCAGCAAAGGCTATGCATTATAACTGTTACTGCATGATCACAGCAGCTTAGACACTGAATTTGTTTTCTGGATTATCAATTTAACCCTTTTGAGGTGTGTGTTTGGAGACTACTGCCTTCTACTTAATGTCTCTGGAGACTTATTGATCCATTCAGCCTGTTTGATTATAAAGCCTTGCAGCTCACAGTGCAGAGTCTCAGCTCACCCAAGTCTGTAACCTTTTGGAAGAGAAAACATGGCAACATTCCAGGCTAATTAAGGAAAACCACAACCAAGGAAATTCCCTGTTGCTTTCCAATCCCTTGCTCAAAGAAATCTAATCCAAAATGCTGTTCTGTCACTGATTAGTACTGTGCACAAGCAATTCACTTGTCGAAGGTTGCCTCTCCTCTTTTCTCTTAGCTGGTGAGTCTAGCAGTGGAGGGGAAGTCCCAGGACACGGAATCAGACATTTAGGACTGAGGTTGGGGGAGGCTCGTGACTCAGGTTGTGTGTCCATCCCAGAGGCTTGAGTCCTTGGGCCTGGAACTGGTAAACTGTTGGGATCCAGGGAAGGGGAGAAGATGAAGGTATGGACAAAGGTCAGTGCTGTACGGTTGAACAGAGAAACCAGTTCCAGGAACTGTGCACCCTGCAACTGTTCCATTGCTAATGTTCTTAAGTTCTGTCCAGATGCAGGGTCTCGACCTGAAACATCGACTGCCTGTTTCCCCTCCATGGATGCTGCCTGACCTGCTGAGTTCCTCCAGCACTTTGTTACTCAAGTTCTCACAGATGTCCCACTCAGAACTTGCAGCCAGCCACCCCATGAGTCAGCAGCTTGTTCTGGGGGTCTGTACTCCCAAGAAAAGGAACCAACTCCTGATAGCTAACCTGGTTCTGCCTTTCTATCTTGTGATCTCATAGTCATGGAGTTATACAGCCCAGAAACAGGGCCTTTGGCCCAACTCGTCCATGCTGACCAAGATATCTATCTGAGCTCGACCCCATTTACCTGTGTTTGGTCCATGTCCCTCAAAACCTCTTCTATCCATGTAACTGCCCAAATGCCTTAGAGTACCCACCTCTAAAGCTTCCTCTGGCAGTTCATTCCATATACCCACCATTCTCTGTATGGAAAATGTTTCCCCTTGGGTCCCTTTTAACTCTTTCCCCTTTCACCTTAAACCTGTGTCCTCTAGTTTTAGACTCCCCTACCCTGGGGAAAAAACTGACCATTCACCTCATCTACACCCCCCCCCCATGATTTTATAAACCTCTATAAGGTCATCCCTCAGCTGCCTTCGCCCCAGGAACAAAGTCCCACTCCTTATAACATAAGCCTTCCAATCCCAGTAAGATCCTTGTGCATCTTTTCTTCACCCTTTCCATCTTAAGGGCATCCTTCCTTATAGCTGGGTGACAGAAACTGTGCATAATACTCCAAGCATGGTCTCATAGAACACTACAGCACAGTACAGGCCCTTTGGCCCACAATGTTCTGACATTTTATCCTGCTCTAAGATCTATTTAATCCTTCCCTCCCACATAGCCCTCCATTTCTCTATCATTCATGTGCCTAAGAGTCTCTAAATATCCCTAATGCATCTGGCCCAGGCAGGCAGTGTGTTCCATGCATCTATCACTTACCTCTGACATCCCCCTTATATTCCTCCAATCACAAAATTGTCTCCTTGTGTTAGCCATTGTCACCCTGGGAAAGTCTTTGACTGTCCACTTGATCTATGCCTCATCTTGTACACATATATCAAGTCTCCTCTCATCTTCCTCCTCTCCAAAGAGAAAAGCCCTAGCTCACTCAACCTTTCCTCATCAGACATGTTCTCTAATCCAGGCAGCATCCTGGTAAATCTCCTCTGCACCCTCTCTAAAGCTTTCACATCCTTCCTGTAATGAGGTGACCAGAACGGAACACAATACTCCAAGTGTGGTCTAACCAGAGTTCCATAGAGCTGCGACATTACCTTGCGGCTCTTGAACTCAATACCCCGACTAATGAAGGCCAACACACCATACTCCGCCTTAACCCTATCAATCTGCGTGGCAACCTTGAGAGATCGAGGGACATACCCCCAAGATCCCTCTGTTCCTCCACACTGTTAAGAGTCCTGCCATTAACCTTGTATTCTGCCTTCAAATTCAATCTCCTGCACACTTATCTGGGTTAAACTCCATCTGCCACTTCTCAGCCCAGCTCTGCATTCTGTCAATGTCCTGTTGTAATCTACAGCAACCTTCTACACTATCCACAACACCACCAACATTTATCATCAGCAAACTTACTAACCCACGCTTCCACATCCTCATCCAAGTCATTTATAAAGATCACAAAGAGCAAGGTTCCCTGCAGAACACCACTGGTCACTGACCTCCAGGCAGAATATGCTCCATCTACCGCCACCTTTTATCTCGCCCATCTCCACACACCAACCCACTTTGATAAAACACTAAATGAAAAATAATATAGAAGCACAGATGCTGGAAATCTGAAGCAGCAAATTCTGGGAACACTGAACAAGTTGGGCAGCACTTGTGGGAAGAGGCAAAGTTAATGTTTCAGCTGGAAGACCTTGCATCCCATACAAGCAATCTGAAACTTTCTTAAAGAGGTGGTTGGTGCTTAAAACACAGTTCCCACAGAATTTTGAATGGACCTCTCATTTGCTTAAAATAGGAACTCTTGATATCCCCATCTACCTCATCGTGGCCCTTGCACCTTATTTGTCTACCTGCTCTGCACTTTCTCTGTAACTGCAACACTAGATTCTGAATTCTGTTTTCATTTTTTACTACCTTGATGTGTCACCTTCTGTCTGGATGGCACGCAGTCAAAAGCTTTTCACTGTATCTCTATATGTGACAATAAATCAATATTCTAATATTATGTGACTTAGGTTTGTAGAGTTTGCAATATTTTGTAGACGCACCAGACCTCAGCTACTGGAATCTGGAGCAACAATCGATCTGCTGGAGGAAATCGGCGGGTCCAGCAGCATCTGTAGGACGAACGAAAGGAAAGTCCTGATGCAGGGTTTGCACCCGAAACGTCGACAGTTCCTTTCCCGCCACAGATACTGCCCGACCACCGAGTTTCTCCAGCAGATTGTTTGTTGCAATGATTTGTAGTTTAGGGACGTATCATCCTCCCATTGACAGTCAGTTTGGGGTGCAGACGGGGAGAAACGTTTACCCTCGCTGCGGGATACTCTGGATTTGGGCAGAGGGAGAGGAGAAGCGGATCGGGGCTGGTCTGGGAGTCAGACCGGTTGCAGGGCGACGGGTTTGTGTTTGAATTCTCACTGGATGGCGCTGTCTCCACGCGATTTTCACTCCAACCACAGTTCGAGGAGACAGAGAATGGTCCGGAAACAGAGGGAGAAGGGGTGGCATCGTTACAACAGGTCACCAAAACTAGTGATGCAGTCTTCTTCGAGCAACTCTCCCGATAAAAGTGCAGGAGGCTGTCCACATTGGAGAAGGTGGCGTGAGCGGACGGGAGCCAGATCTTCGGATGGTCCACCCAGCACATGACAGAGGACATCTATGTAGATGGTGCACAGGGTGACAAGAACTAGCGCAAACGCAAGGCAGCACATAAAATAAGTCTGCAGCGAGGACTTTGGCACAACGCGATGATGCTCGAAGCGGGTGAACTTTGATGGACCGAGCGAGCGCGATGGGGTGATCTGGGGGAGACTGTCAGGCAGCTTGACCCAAGGCGCGCCCAAGGGGCCGGCTTTGTCCACTGAAGGTCGGAGGTCGAATGCAAAGCAGCGGAGATGTCGGAAGATGGGAACTGCTCGGAGTCAGTCTCCTGGGCGTCCGAGCGGACTCCAACGGCCGAGGTTGGAGTCACCACGGCGCTGGCCGCGGTCCTGATCTTCACCATCGTGGTGGACATCCTGGGGAATGTGCTGGTCATCATCTCGGTCTTCAGGAACAGGAAACTGAGGAACCCTGGTAAGGCAGAGCCTTGCTTGTGAAAGTTGGGAGGTCTTATCAAACATTGGGCGCCAGGTGATCGCTGGCGATGTGAATGCCTTCACATGAGTGCGGGACTCGCGGACGGTGAAGTAAGGCGTGGAGTTTGGAAATACTTGGGTGACAGTCGAATTGGCACAAAAGGGGTTGAGTGTCAGGTGAAATCGGTTACAAGAAATGGGCATTAAAAAAAACAATCCTTTTGTTTCTCTAATCCTTACAAACTCCTTAAGTAAATAAGGAAAGTCGTGGCGTGTGTATTTGGCAAAACCCAGTGAAGGGTTTAAGTGCGGATCAGTTATGTTGTAGTTCGATGTTGTGTTGTAGTTTACAGCCAGAAGGATATCGACACGTTGATGAGAGAGAGCGATTATTTTGTTGTTTGACGATTCATTTAGAGAGAACAATCCCGTAAGCGAAGAAAAAACACTTTCCGCGGTGTTGTGAATTATCTACAGGAAGCGCAAAATAATTTAGTAAAAGTAAATTAGGAATTTAGAAATGCAATCGACTTTACCACAGATCAACTGAAAAGACAGAATGCAAACAGCGGAGCATAACAGATTGCGTTATTCCCGATTAGTTTGTATAATCTTATAACAAATTACAACGCACATTTTCACTAATACTCCAGGCCAGATTGTTTTGTCCAATAAATACAAACTCAGGGTTTATCATAAACCAATAGTGTATATTCATATATCTGTATCGTAATAAACTAACAGTTGACACTAACGTAAAATAACAAGAAACAATCTTAAAGTACAATGAAAGGAAAAGTGACCGGCTTGTTGGAAATAGTTTCCAAAAAGTGTTAGATGCCAAAGTGGTTGAAATAATTTCCTTTTGTTCGAGCTGCCATACCTTTTTTTTGGTAATTATCTGACAGTGAATTATTTTTAAAGTAACAATATATTGTGCAGACGTCTTTGGATTTTTAATCAGATTCAAACATCAAAAATGTGAAGGATTAACATTTAAATCTCTAAAGCAAGGCTTTAGTGAACAACAAAATAAGGAATGCAATTGTATAATCCATCTGTTAAGAAAAGGTATTTGACTTGTGTACAGTTGATAGGAACAGCAGGTATCTGGTTTGATACAGTTACTTATGTATCTGTTAAAGATGGCGCAGGACTGAACAATAAAACTTTACAAGATTTACACTTAATGGTAGACTAAGCTCCAAAAATAAGTTTGAGGGTATTGTTGAGCTGCCAATGTAAAGTACTTTCAATGGTATAGTGTTACAAATGTGGCAGTTCAATTTCGGAGTTAAAACCTGATGTGACTGTCTGCCACATGGCAGACAATGTGTGTAACCCTCAAGAGAAGGCAAATCTCACCAGCCACAGGATAACTCCAGCCTGTGAGAAGCCCCAGAAGGTCCCAGAGGAAATCTAATAATGTTGAATGGAATCTTTCCTTATAGTGAGCAGCTATGTGACACCTGGTGCGAGTGTATCTGTGCAGAGCTATGTGACTGGCAGTATAAAGAAGTCAGCAGCAACATTCCTGCAATACTTTGCATGCTGTACATTCTGGGCTGTGACCACTAGTAGTTGTTGCCGGTAGGCTTTACAGTATGATGTGGCAATATTTCCTGGAATGGCAAAATTAGCTTCTGACACTTCACCCACAGTATCCCTGATCTTTGAGTTTTGAATTGGTGTCAATATTTCCTGCACAATCGATTTGTTGACATTGCAAGGGCACAGCAGCAGGTCAGAACCAACCCAGAATTTCTTGGAGTAGGGCGTCTCGTGGGTCAGGACGTGATTTGGAATTCATACATAGCCTTCAGCTCTAGTTAGTTTTGCGGAAGAGATTGGTAGTAATTCAGCATGGGCACTGGGGCAGCTGGCAACCTAAGTGAATGGCGGGAAAAGTAATCCATACCCTGTAACTCAGAGTCTGTGCTTCAGCATCACAAGTAGGAAGGGATTGCCAAGAAATTAACCGCACTTCAACTTTGTAAACTGGGAAGATAAGGTGACTGACTTAATGCTTTGTCTTTGTAATTGACTTCAATAGACTGCTGTTTACTCTCTGTTTAGCTAACCAAATATAGTGGCAGAGTAATGTACAGTTACATGGCTTCAGCTCTGCAACAGCAGTAGGTAAAACAACCTGGACGAGTGTTTATGGGTGATTCTTGTGTTAAATGCGCGGGCATCATATCCAATGTGCACAGTTGGTAGGAAGTTGTCATCCTGAGACAGGATCACTGCCAGATTTGGGGATGGGGAGATTTCAGGAGTTGGTTTTCATACCAAGCAAAAGATTACTGATATCCAAGTGTAAATTGGCTATGGGCGTAACACAATTAAGTTTGAAATTCTGCGACCTTTAGCATTATTTTATTCAATTTTGCACATATTACGTTAATGCCTGGATAAGAACAGTACGGATTCTTCAGCTCAATGTTTATATTCCTTGTTTTGATAATGAAATGATTCAGCATGAAGGAGAGTCTTCTAACTTTTCTAAACAACAGCAGAAAGTTCCTGACCGTCCCAGTACTAATCGCAGGTTTCTAAATAAACAAGTACAATTCCTTGGTCTGCAATAGAAAAAAAATGTTCCAATTTGTTTGCATACTACCCTCCTTCAGCATTTTAGTCCCAGGGAATTTTACTTCGTGGAGCTTCATACAAACTGTGTCAAAACTTCGATTATCAAGAGCATTTTGTATTTCCAAAATAGTTGACAGGGCTCTAGTTCTGATATTACAGTTTAAAAAAAATAATTGAGTACATTTAAAGTTTATTAAAGCTACTGACAATCTCTGAACATCTGTAAGAGTCTGTAATTAGGATGTCATATAAAGCATTGTCAAGTGTATGGGTTGAATGTCCAAGTTGTATTAAATATATAAATCTATAGATCCCAGGGTTATTATTCCCACACTGTCATTTGATCTATGAAAATCTTAATTTACATGAAAGTTTAATAAATATGAATATCAAATCACTACCATTCAGAGGATTATCTGAACATACCTTGCTAACAAACACTTGTTATTTTATCAGAAGTTTATGATTTGACTTACAAGATTCCAGTTTGTCGTTTCAAATGGGGAAAAAAAGGAATAATATTTTAGACGTACACACGAAGTTTCCTGATGTACATATGAACTGCAGTTTCAATGGATTAATGAAACAAAAACACTATACTGCATGATTATAAAATTTTTTTCCAAAGTGATATGTTTTTTTCCTGTATTGATGTCTCTTCCAACCAGTGTTTCTGTAATATCCATAAAGAAATCTTAAATGCTGATTTTTACCTGGACAGCATGTTCATTTCACTCATCAGAACTGTGGGTGATTTTGAAGAATGCAAAAAAAACAATTAGTATTTTCTTATTGCTTGAAATATTGGTGAAGAACAAGTGGAACAGACAGATGTATAATCTTGGTTTCCCAGTATAGGACTGAACTTTCTGAAACTATTCCAGAATAAACGTGAAACACACAAGGGATTGAGATTTCCTTTTTTAAAGTTAAGAAGAAACTTCATGGTGTCAAGCCCAAAATTAGTAGATTTACCCCAAATAATGTATTTTATGCCTCTGCAATCTACAGCCCATGATTGATTTGATTGTAACGGAAAGGAGGAGACTTGATGTTTTCTGTAAGGCAGAAGGAGCAAGGGTTTGTATTTTGAGAAAGTGCTTTGTCGTACTTGAAACCTATTTCACACAGAACAAGAGAAATATTTTCTTCTGCATAGTGTTAAGTAATTGACTCTTACCTACCCTCTGAACTGGCCTTACAAGGCATTCAATTGTATCTTTGCCCTCCGCAGACTGATGAATTGGTTCCCCTCCACGTCGAACGACACTTGGATAAAGTGTTAAAAGTAGCAATGGCATTGAACGTATTCTGGGTGAGGGAACTTAAATGTCTATCACCATGAATGGCCCACCAGTGATGAAGTGGCTCAGTCCTGAAGCACATTGCTGCCAGATTGGGCCTCTGAAACCATAAGATACAGGAGCAGAATTAGGCCATTTGGCCCATTGAGTCTGCTCTGCCATTCAATCATGGCTGATTTTGTTATTTCAACCTAATTCTCCTGCCTTCTCCCCATAACCCCCTTAACAATCACAAACCTATCACCCAATGACTTGGCCTCCACCACCCTCTGCGGCAACAAATTTCACAGATTCACCACCCTCTGGTAGATAGTGAGCGAACCATCACAAAGATTGTGCTATAAATAGATGTCTCTACCTGTTGCAGAATCGTCTACTTATGACAGCTCTGGTAGAACTGATCAACTCATAGTCCCGACACATAGTGCCCTGGTCAAACTGGTCAATTGGTATCAAGGGGAAATTGAAAGGAAAATGTTCCAATGGCTAGAGTCATACATTACACAAAGGAAGTTGATTAAGGTTAATAAAGGTCATCCCATCCCTAAGACATTGTTCCTTTAGACAGTACAAGGCAATGGCCATCTCTAACAAGAGATGGTCTAACCACCTCCCCTTGATGCTCAATAGCATTAACATCACCTGGTCTCAAACCATCAATATCCCGGAGAATACTATTGACCAGAAACTCAACTGGACTACAAGAGCAGCTCAGAGACCATGCATCCCGCAGCGAGTGGCTCCCTTCCTGACACCCCAAGGGCTTTCCATCACCCGCAAGTCAGGAATGTGATGGAATACTATCTGCATGCTTGGATGAATGCAGCTCCAATAACATTCAAGAAGCTTGACACAATCCAGGACAAAGTGACCCACTTGATTGGAATCCCTAAACATTCAGTCGCTCCACCACTGGTAAACTGTGGTTGCAGTGTGTACCATCTGTAAGGTGTACTGCTGTAACTAACAAAACTACTCTGACAGATCCTCCCAATGCTATGGCCTCTACCAATGAGACAGAACAGGACAATAGGCCCAAAGGAACACCGCCAGCTGCATGTTCCCCTCCAAGCCTCGCATCACACTGACTGTATCTTCTTTGTTAAGGGGGATAAATGCTGGACCACGGAGGAACTCATGGGAGGAAGCTGCACTGGTGGCATGTCCAAATTGTGTGAAGCCCTCCAAACCCATGAGAAGCTGTAAGCTGATAGTTTACTAAATGCCCATCTCCTAATTACAGTGATTAAAAGGATTATTAATTATATTTAATAACTTTTATATGCACAGCATCTGAGATTGGACGGTAAACTCTGATGTTGGGAAGATGAGAAAAGAATGTGTGCTGTGATTAAAGTGAACTATAAACACAGTTATAGGTTATATCTTTGGTCATCCTGAGAGGCATAATCAGGATTTACTGTTTTAATATTTAATACAATGTGATTAATGTAGATTTGACTCACATTCCCAACTCCGTGGAACTTTGTGTTGCAAGACAATAGCCTCTTATATAATGTACATTGTAAACTTGTTTTTAAAAGTAAAATACAAGCAATCTCTTTTAAGCTTGTATTATGGAGAAGTACAGATTGTTGCATGAGTCTTCAACACCTGTTGGTGCGAGGGAATAAATACATCGGTGGAATAAATTGGAGATATGAAATATATTAAATTCAGGGTCTTATTCCAGCTTAAAGCTAAGTAATTGAAGTGTTTGGATAAAAAAACTATCTGAGGATGAAGTTGTGTTGATTTAGAACCACTCTTTATGGCTCCATCTGAAATTATGAGCTTGCAATTAATCCAAGGTATTTGAATCTTTTCAGGAGGGAAGGTCCCCTGTAAGATTTTAGCCTGATAGTGCATTCAGGGGGATGTACAGGCATAAACAATTTCTACTGGGTAGTCACTTCAAGAGTAAGGGGACAATTTGAAAATGAGAGCTGTGAAATTTGGAAGACATGTAAATGTAACCGAGATACAGACAAGTCTTAGTCTAATTAAATGAAGGAAAATATTTTTGGTATTGGTTTATTATTGTCACTTGTACTGAGGTACAGTGAAAAACTTGCATACTGTTTGTACATATTAATTCATTACACAGTACATTGAGGTAGTACAGAGTGCATTGAGGTGGTACAGGGTAAAAACAATAACAGAATACAGAGTCAAGTGTCACAGCTACAGGGAAGTGCAGTGCAGGTGGACAATAAGGTGCAAGGTCAAACAAGGTAGATTGTGAGGTCAAGGGTCCATCTCATCGTATAAGGGAACCGTTCAATAGTCTTATCATGGTGGGATAGAAGCTGTCCTTGAGCCTGTTGGTATGCGCCCTGGGGCTCCTGTATCTTCTGCCTGATGGGAGAGGAGAGAGAATGACCTGGGTGGGTGGGGTCTTTGATTATGCTGGCTGCTTCACCAAGGCAGCGAGAGGTATAGACAGAGTACATGGAGGGGAGGCTGGTTTCCATGACGCGCTGGGCTGTGTCCACAACTCTCTGTAGTTTCTTGCGGTCCTAGGCAGAGGAGTTGCCATACCAAGCTGTGATGCATTCAGTTGCATTTAAGGTTTGACTGGGCTAATCTTGCTTTTGTGATTTGACTTCAATAGAAAAGGCCCCGACATCTAATCAAAGCAGAAGTGAGGAGTTTTTAAGCTTGTAAAGTGGGGTTAGTCATGTCAATAGTTTGTAAACGTGCACTTTGATTTAAACGCAGAAAATCCTCAGCAGGCCAGGCAGCATCTGTGGTGAGAGAAAGAGAGTTAATTCTTCAGGTCAAGGATATTTCATGAGAACTTTCCACATCTTCTTCCTCTCTGTTCAACATTCTTTCTGCTTAATCTCCCAGTCATGCTGCTTATTGACATCTGTAGAACTGGATGTACAGCAGTGAATACTTCCAGTTGAGACTCAGTCTTGTGCTGCTGGCAATGAACAGGTTGTTTCTTCCTCAGTCTAGTTCAGTTTAAAACAATGGGCACAAACTTGTATGTAATGGTATTAGCAACTTCCTGACTTGTCCTCTTTCGCTCCTTTGAATTTGTTGTGCCCTGCGCTAGGAGCTTGACCTGGTTTCCCTGTTAAAACTGAAGTATGCTGGAAGGGATGTTGAGCTGTCTGTAGTCTCTTGGTCAGGAAACATTACAGGGAGTTTTTGAGATCGATTGAACAGATGTAAGAACCAAAGTCAAAAGTCTAGTCATGTGGAATGGCATCCTAACTAACTTCATTATCCAGGCAACAATATATTCATTCAAATTTCACAGATGTGTGAGGTGAAACGTTCATGTCTACAGGGCCTGAATTGCTCTGTGTTAGGAATGCTTACTGCGAGATCTCATACTGGTCTCTGTTACATGTCATGTTCAGCAATAGTTGATAAACTGAGAGTTAAAAACTGTGATTAAAGGTTATTGGCAGAAGTGGGACCTGAACTTCATGAAGTCACCACCACTGCGACCATGCTTAGTTTGTCCCAGTACTTGCCAACCACACCTGATATTGTGAAGTCATTAGAAGGACATCATGTTGCAGGGGTTCAACAGGAGCAAGTCGTATTCTGGCACTTTCATCTCTGGCATCCAATTTCCCCTGGTATCTGGCCCTTTTGGTGCTCACTTGCCTGTCCTGGTGAGTTGTCCAAGCCTCCAATAACTGAATCAATTAGGCCACGATCACTCCAGGTATCCCTTTGCGTCTGGAGCTCCAAGCTCCTTGCCCGCCCAGAATCACACATTGCGCGGAAACACAGGATTAACATGGAGGTGTTGTCAAGGCTCCTGTCCCTCCACGTAAACCCAGCCATCATTTGCCTTGTAGGGTGGAGTCACAGGCTCCACTTACTTGGGTTATGTCCTGACAGAATCATTTGTGGGACCATCATATATTTGAGGCTGCAGGCAATGAACCTTCAGATGGTTATGGAAAAAATATTAATATTTCTATTCTCCCAGAAGTTAGCTCTCTGCCAATCAAGGAAACAGTCTCCTGAACTTCAGAGGTTTAATTTTGAAATGGAACCATTCACTCCTTCCAATACTGGCACACAGTGATTGCAATATATTCCATCCATAAATGCACTGCACCAACTCAGCAAGGTTAAATGAGCAGTATCTTCTACACCCTCAATCTTCTGGAAGGTCTAGAGCCAGCAGAGCATGGGAATACAACCAGTCAGGAACTCCCTCCAAGTTGCACACCATCCTGACTTGAACACATTCCTATTTATTCATCTTCACTGGATCAGGTTTATTATCTATTATATAACGTGAAATTTGTTGTTTTGCAGCAGCAGTACAGTGCAAGACATAAAATTACTATAAATTACAAAATAATTAGTGCAAGAAAAAAAGCAGTTATGAGGTAAGATTCGTAGACCATTCAGAAATCTGATGGTGGAGAGGAAGAAGCTGTTCCTGAATTGTTGAATGTGAGTCTTCAGGCTCCTCTACCTCCTCCCCCATGGTAGTTATGAGAAGAGGGCATGTCACAGATGGTGAGGGTCCCTAATGATGGATGCCGCCTTCTTCAGGCCCTGCCTCTTAAGGATGTTCTCAATGGTGGGGAAGGTTGTGCCCGTGATGGAGCTGGCTGAGTCTACAACTCTCTGCAGCCTCTTGCGATTCTGTGTATTGGAGTCTCCATACCAGGCGGTGATGCAACCAGTCAGAATGCTCTCCCCCGTACATTTGTAGAAATGTGCAAGTCTTTGGTGATACACCAAATCTCCTCAAACTCCTAATGAAGGAGAGCTGCTGGTGTGCAGTCTTCATGATTGTACTGGAGCAATTCTATTGGAGTACCTTCCTCACAGTACTCCAAGGTGGCTTGCCACTGCTATCCTCAAGGGTAGCTAGGACTGGTTAATAAATGCTGGAGTCACAGATTGGTGCAGCTAGTGGAGCTTTATCTCACAGCTCCAGTTATCCGGGTTCAATCCTGACCTCTGGTGCTGTCTGTGTGGATTTTGCTCATTCTTCCTTGACTGTGTGGGTTTCCTCCAGGTGCTCTAGTAAGTTAATTGGTGTAAGTGGACACTTGATGGTTGATGGGCTAAAGGTGTTATATCTCTGTGTGATTCACCATCAATGATTATATCTCACAAATGAAAAGGCACAGAATTTGAAACTGACCAATGAATATAGCTGGTTTGCAAAAGCTTTGGGAAATTCCTTGAAATAAATATGCATATGTTAACTCTTCTGCTAGGGTGAGGTCAAAGTTAATTGTATGTGATAATTTCACCAAGTATTTAAGAAATTAGCATTTTATCTTCTCCCAAGCAGTTGTAATTTTCAGTCTTCATGCAGTGATCATATACCTCTTCCATAACCACTGCTTGATACCTGATATTTTGCATTTGCGTTTCTACCTTAAGTTCACCCCTTTTTAAAAAAAATTAAGAGCATTTAATCCAATGAGTAGAAAACATGGGACCTTAATACAATTGAAGTACCTTATTGTGTTGAGTGATTTTGTTCAGGCATCCTGATGGCAGTCTTAAGGAGGTGATACAAGAGACTGCAGATACTGGAATTGGGAGCAAAACACAAGATGCTGGAGGAATGGGCAACACAGTAGTGTAGCGGTTAGTGTGACGCTATTGCAGTGCCAGCGATCGGGGTTCAATTCCCATTGCTGTCTGTGAGTGTACATCTTCCCACGTCTGTGTGGGTTTCCTCCGGGTGCTCCGGTTTCCTCCCACATTCCAAAGATGTACAGATAGGTTAACATGGGTTTAAAATGGGTGGCGTGGACTTTTTGGGCTGGAAGGGCCTGTTACCCTGCTGTAAATGAAGTTTACAATAAAAAACTCAGTGGGTCAGGCAGCATCTGTGGAGGGAAATGGACAGTCAAAGTTTCGGATTGAGACCCTTCAGTCCAGATGAAGGGCCTTGACCCAAAACATCCACCATTTCCCTCCACAGATGCTGCCTGACTCGCTGTGTTCCTCCAGCATCTTGTGTTGCTTAATGAGATTATAGGTCATTTTCATATTGTAAATCAGGGGCACTCATCCCTGGGCTTCTTTTAGTTTTATAAGCCAACAAAAGGTTTGCATTCTCTCTCTCCCCGAGCTGTATTGCGTCTGTGAGGGCCACAGCCGGCACAGGATTGGCAGAAAGCACCACCCCCCCCCCCCCCACTCACCTCACTCCCACCCACTCATCTTTCCTCCTCAGACCACTTGCCTGAAGGCCACTGCTAGAGGACTGGGAGCTTACCTTCTGTTAATGAAATGAAATCCAAGTATCCAGTTTCTGTGGAGCCTCAGACCTCATCATTCAGACTTGCTTTCTATGCTCATGTTCGGCTGTCTAATGGACACAATGAATTTCTACCTCAGGGGATTGCATTCAGATCTCATGTCAGGAGAGACACTGACTCATATAGGATATAATTAACCATGGAACTCAACATTTGAACATATCTGTAAAGTAAGCTTAAAGGGTTATGTTATAGCATTGCAGTGACACGCCACTCACATGAGTCTGGCTGAAATTAAAATATGTTTTTGTGATGCCTTGTATTCTGCCCCATGTGCAGGATAAGTACCAAAAATGTTGACATTATCACTGCTAAAATCTATTAATTCTATTCAGGATGGTAGGAAAGAGTTAAGCTAATTCCCTTTTGCACTCTGTTCTGACTGCAGTCAGTTTGATTCACATGCTTTACCTAGTTGGTACTACAACTTGCATTTATATAGCACCTTTAACATGGTTAAAAAAATCCCAGGGTGTTTCAGGGAAGTGTCAGCATAGAAAATTGGAAAATAAATGAATGATTATTAAAGCTTTTTGCCCCATGAAAGGTGCTGTCTGAAATCAAATTTTTTCTTCAACTTAAAATTTGATGGCAGAATAAGAGAAGAAAGGCACTGTATTGGCGAGGGCCATCTTTGAGTGAAAGTTACAAGCTGTGCTCTCCCTATAAAGCATTAGTTGCACGGAGGACAGTAATCATTGAAAGAAGAACCCAGATGTTCATTGTTCGGAGACTCTCGTCTAACTCTCCAGGATGAAAGATGCCAAGCTGTCAGAGCTGAGCTGAGACAGTTGCTCCAGAGAATCCAGAAAGATAGCAATGGTGAGGGCTATTTTCTGATACCCTACTTCCTCACACTGTTGCAGGCTCAGCCCCAGTAATACAATCTCCGCCACTTCCACTGCCTTGCTCTGATAGCAACATGCCCATCAAAAAGTACTGCTTGCAACATCTTTTTAGCAGCGTTTAACAGTTGTCATCTTTTCTTTATCTAATATGATGTTTACTGATGTCAATATTCTAAAACCAGGAAATTTTAAATGTAAAAAAAATTCTATGTTCATTTACCTTTGTCTCGAGTTATTGTAAAATTTTATTTTACATGTCACTTTACATTACAACTTATGCATCTCCGGTTAATATGAATGCCTTTTTCCTTTTCCAACTAAGTCACTGAGCATCTTTTCTTCATCCTACTGGGTTAAAACTAAGGTCAATTATACCATCTATTGTTATTCATTCCCTTAAAACTTCAAACCTTTAGGCTCTACTAACCCTTTACCTGAATATTATTGTCTAATTTACTTAACTTCCTTACATTTAGTCTTGAAGTTTCTCTGCACCAAAAATAAAAGGCCCTTCAATTAAGTTTCTTACTTAACAAAAATGTCCTCATCAACATATAATACTCAACAAAAAAATCTTAACATATCAATACAATAATTAAAATAGTGTGAGAGAGTGATCACTGGATTGTAGGATTCTCTGAAGTGAAAATCAAAAAAGCTTCAAATGCTGGAAATCTGAAATAAAAACATAAAATGCTGGAAATATTCAGCAGGTCAGGTGGTGTCTGTGGAAAGAGAAATTGTGTTAATGTTTTAGCTCAAAGACGCTCCATTAGAACTGGGAAAAGAGCCGAACAGTTAACTTATAACAAACTTATTTCATTAACTTGTTTTCTCACTTTCCCAGTTTTCTGATGAAGGGTTTTTGACCTGAAACGTTGACTCTGTTTCTCTCTCCACAGATGCTGCCTGACCCGCTGAGTGTTTCCAGCATTTTCTGAATCCAAAATGTTGGGTTTGGGTCTGCTCTTGGCAGCTCCTGCAACAACCTGGAGTGAAGGATCAAATTATAGACATTTTCTGCTCCATTACTTGCCTCTTATGGGGGCAAGTATCCCCTCCTCCCAGTTGTAGGGCAGTGCAGGAGCTCTTTAGTCTGGGCTTTGGCTCATGTGGGATAAGGTACTCTGAAGGTGAGTACCATGAGGAAGTCAAATGGAAACCACTCCAGTTAAATTTTACCAATATTGGGCTCAATAGTCTCATTTTTGCTACTATATAGCTCTTCCAACTGAGATAAGTTTCTTAGAAATCCAATTAGTTCCATTCTGATCCCCATGCTTCATGGCCCACCAGAGTATAATGATAGGCTATAAACTACAGGAATATTGCTTTGGAGGGATTTGAGGAAATTCACTCAAGCCGGAAAACATATACAATTCTTCATTGGAAAATATATGCTCAAAAGTGAGATGCAAGAGACTGCAGATGCTGCAATCTGAAGCAACAAACAATCTGCTGAAGGAACTCAGTGGGTTGAGCAGCATCTGTGGGAGGAAAGGAATAGTCTCAATGCAGGGTTTTGACCCGAAATGTCGACAATTCCTTCCTCCCCCCACAGATGCTGATCGACCTGTTGAGTTCCTCCAGCAGATGGTTGCCCAAGAGTGAGGTTCATTCTGATTGAAGATTCAGGCTATGTGGAACTGAAAGCCTGTGGCTATTGGAGCATTTGATCTCCACAGGATCACATTGATCTGACTGGGGGTGTCCTAGGAGATGACATCAATAAGTATTATTCCTTACCCTACCTCTGCCTAGAAACTCATTTGCTTTTTCTCACTGTATGCTATTGAAAATGAATCATTTTTTTTGGAGTGAAATCTAATAATGGTCATTCTGGGTGGTTACATCTCACACACACGAAAAATTTGAACGTTAACTGTTCCTGACGTGATTTTCATGGTAGGGATGTAAAGGATGTTTTCTGTGCAATACCCCAACTAGAACCACAGCAGGGGAGCATTTATATGGTTGACTTTGGTGGGGCAAGCTAGCAATGTGAAAGGCTGTGTGCAGCACACCTCATTCCCCACCCCATTCCCTCACTCGTGCCCCTCTCTGATTGTGCAGACAATCCCGGGATGAAATTCCAGCCATTGTAACTTTGGTGGAGGAGCTGAGGAAATGTTGGAAAATCAGCTCTTCCCGTATAATGGCAAATAAGTAGGAAGATTCCTGTGGTGTAGGGAGAGGCAAAAGTATGGCAAGTTATGAAGTGTCATTACAATAGAGTAACAGAATTAAAGTAAGGAAAGAAGGCAGAGGGAGAGAAAGGCTTGCATTTACATAGCGCCTGCTGGGCATCTTTGGGAACTGACATCCAACAGCAACTGACATCAGAAAAGAGTGAGTTCTTGCCACAGAGAGAAGTTATGTTGCAAGTTTTTTGAGGGTAGCAGCAAACTCTCTCAGTTCATCGCTGACGGCAACTTCTGGACCAGTGGGACAATTGCCAGGATGGTGATTTCCCACTTGTCTGGTGGTCACTATAGTAGGAGCAAATGGATTTTCAATAAGAGTGGGCATTTCTCTGCAAATAGGGCGGCACAGTAGTGTAGCGGTTAGCGTAATGCTATTACAGCACCAGCGACCCAGGTTCAATTCCCACCACTCTCTGTAAGGAGTTTGTACGTTCTCCCCATGTCTGTGTGGGTTTCCTCTGGGTGCTCCGGTTTCCTCCCACATTCCAAAGACGTACAGGTTAGGAAGTTGTGGGCATGCTATGTTGGCGCCGGAAGAGTGGCGACACTTGCGGGCTGCCCCCAGCACATTCTCAGTAATGCAAAAAGACGCATTTCACTGTGTGTTTCAATCTACATGTGACTAACAAATAAGTATATTAAATATCTTAAAAATGAAGAGGCAACTGATGATCTGCCTTGTTTTGAGTGCAAGTGGCTGCCTGGTGTATAATCTGACAAACCAGACAAACAATCAATTATTTTTTCTTGGTAATTTAAAATTCTACTCCAACTAAGCTGTGCACATAAAACACCACACCAGTATACCCTTTCTTACATATTTGTTTCAATTTCTCCAGGACCAGGTTTTGCCATATTTACCTGGTAAGACATGCTTTAATGGCCAACTCCTTTTCTTACATTCCTGTTTTATGCTGCAACAGATCTTTTTTTAGTTCATTCAGAGGATGTGGGACTTGTAAGTCGAGACAGTATTGTAATGTAAATTGGTAAATTGGTTTATTATTGTCACATGTACCGAAGTACTGTGAAAAACGTTTTTTGCATGCCATCCATACAGATCATTTCATTACAGCAGTGTGTTAAGGTAGTACAAGGAAAAACAATAACAGAATGCAGAATAAAGTGTTAAAGCTACAGAAAAAGTACAGTGTGGGCAGACAATAGGTGCAAGGCCATAACAAGGCAGATTGTGAGGTCAAGAGTCCATCTTTTCATACTAGGGGACCGTACAATAGTTTTACAATGACGAGATAGAAGCTATCCTTGAGCCTGGTGGTAGATGCTTTTGGGCTTTTGTATCTTCTGCCTGATGGGAGGGGTGAGGACAGAGAATGTCCAGGCTGGGTGGGGTCTTTGATTATGTTGGCTGCTTTACCAAGGCAGCAATAAGTGTAGACAGAGTCCATGGAGGGGAGGCTGGTTTCCATGATGTGCCGACCTGTGTCCACAACTCTCTGCACTTTTTTGCGGTCTCAGGCAGAGCAGTTGCCATACCAAGCCCTGGTGCATCTGGATAGGATGCTTTCTCTGGTGCATCGATAAAAATTGGTGAGGGTCGACAGGGACGTGTTAAATTTCTTTAGTCTCCTGAGGAATTAGAGGTGCTGGTTAGATTTCTTGGCCATGGCATCTACGTGGTTGGACCAGGACAGGCTGTTGGTGATGTTCACTCCTGGGAACTTGAAGCTTTCAACCCTCTCGAGCTCAGCACCGTTGAGGTAAATGTTAATGTAATTGCCAATCCCCTATTGCCCTTGAGAAGGTGGTGGTGAGCTGCTTTCTTGAACCACTGCAGTCGTTGATGTGTGGGTACACCCACAGTGCTGTTAGGGAGGGAGTTCCACAATTTTGACCCAGCGGCGGTGAAGGGACAATGATATATTTCCAAGTCAGGATACTATGTGGCTTGGAGGGCAATGTGTAGTCAGTGCACATTGTGTACCCATTTGCTCTTGCAGCATGAGGTGTGAAATTGGTTTTCAGGAAGGCAGAGATTCTGTGCCAAAGGCAAACCCCACAGCACTGTCAAAGCAACACATATGGTCTTTGACTGCAGATGCTGTCTGACATGTACAAGCTGAGCCCCCCTGAATGTCCAGCAGTTGATAGGGAATTCCATGGGCACCAGCCACCTTGCACAGTGCAGGCAACCAAATCAAGTCAGAGAAACACCAGGAACATAAGGTCACAGTCATCTACAGAAACAATATCACACAAAATGTTCATAGAACTCACTGGGTCAGGCAGCATCTGTGGAGGGAAATAGATGGTTGCTGTTTCGGGTTGAGATCCTTCCTCTAGACTGCGAAATCAATGACATCTGGCAGTCCAGATGAAGGGTTTCGACCCGAAACATCGACTGTCCATTTCCCTCCACAGATGCTGCCTGACCCGCTGAGTTCCTCCAGCATGTTGTGTGTTGTTCCAGATTCCAGCATCTGCAGTCTCTTGTGTCTCATGTCCAATCACTTTTTGTGACTGTATATTTTCTCACAGACCCATACACAGGAAGAGATTATTCAGCCCATTGTGTCTGTGTTGGCAATTTGAATTCATTGCCTGTCCATGATTTAAACATGACACTTGGCAGTGTCAGCTTGTTGTACTCTTCCTCTGAAATTCATTCCACTGAAAACAGAAATCTGAATCTTCAGAAGCAGAATGCAATACATTCCTGCTACAAATAGCACTAGCAACTGGGGATAAATTTCTAGTAAAACCAATTAGTCCCATTCCTATCCTTATGCCCCCTGGCCCAGCAGATCCTTCCTCCACAGTACATTTCTGATAATCACTATTAAATCTGCTTCCACCACCCTTTCTGGCAGTGCATTCCAGAACAACTTGGTGCATTAAAAAGTTCTTACCCTTCTGCTTCTCTTGCCAATTGTTTTGTATCTGTTTCCACTGGTTAACTGTGAGAATAGCTTATTTACTCTTTAGAATTCTGATCCCTTTAACCATCTTTACTCCAATGAAAAGAGTCCCCACTCCACACCCACACCAAAGCCTTGACATCTCATGGCAGGCATCAACCGGTGTACATAGTCCCATTTCCATACCATCATTATTCTTTATATAAACTTGCAGAATGACACACTGGCTGCAGAATCAGAACACAGACAGAAGTCTTCACAGTATGAAATAAGTCAATGAAAAATAAACCCTGGCATAAATTGAAGCATCAGGTTGTGCAAGCTACTCTGACTTTGAGTTTATCTGTCACTGTCATTCTAGGTGGTTAGTTCATAGAGACCTCTCACAGCCTCAGCTTGATTGGTGATCTATCCACTAGTCATCAATTGCAAAGATTACCAATGATCAGAGAAAAATTCCTACCAGATGCTGCGTGGTCGCAATTATCATTGAAGTAATCCGATATCCAAAGAGACCTAGCACCAATAGTTATCAGTAATCAAAACCAAGTTTCTTTATTAATGTTAGTTAACAATTTGATAAACTAACACTGCAATATTTTCATAGAGTGACAATCGGGGAAAAAAAACACCGGCATTTCTCTAGCATTGTATTATTAATTGCTTCCCTGTTTTCCGTCATTTTAAATACTTATCTCCAACCCAGTAACAGTAAAAAGAGTGTATTTTTATTGCTGTTGTTATTGGCTGTAAAATTACTTCACTTCATGCAATTCAGCAATTACAGCTTTATTGTACCTTAACTACCAACCTCTAACAGGTGTCAAATTAAATGCTGTCATTTATTTTGATTTGGCTTTGTTACATGACACATGAGTTTGCTGAATGAAGTAAATCAAATGATGTAAAGCAGTTCAAGTGGCTTATGCAATGAACATAGAACATAGAATATAGAACATTACAGCACAGTACAGGTCCTTCGACCCATGATGTTGTGCCGACATTTTATCCTGCTCTAATATCTATCTACCCCTTCCCTCCCACATAGCCCTCCCATTTCTCTATCATTCATATGTCTATCTAAGAGTCCCTTAAATGCCCCTTATGTATCTGCCCCCACAACCTCTGCTGGCAGTGCGTTCCATGCACCCACCACTCTGTGTAAAAAAAAAACTTAACTCTGACGTCCGCCTTATACCTTCCTCCAATCACCTTAAAATTATTTCCCCTCATGTTAGCCATTGTCGCCCTGGGAAAAAGTCTCTGACTGTCCACTCGATCTATGCCTCTTATCATCTTGTACACCTCTATCAAGTCACCTCTCATTCTCCTTCTCTTAACCTATCCTCATAAGACAGATGTATGGCAATGAGTTGTATGAAGTCAATTAATGAAAAGCAGTTGACAGCAATAGATCATCAGCTGGATACCCATGTCTGAGTCTCAATTTTTATTAACCTGGTTGATTGTTGTTAGTATGGGCATAGAGTTGGAAGAAATAAATTACATTTATATAGAACCTGTCACATCCTTAGGTTATTCCAAAAAGGTTCAGAGCTAAACTTTGCACTCAAGTACCAATACAATAAGATAAGATATCTTTATTAGTCACATGGACATCAAAACAACACAGTGAAATGCACATTTTGTGTAGAGTGTTCTGGGGGCAGCCCACAAGTGTCGCCACACTTCCGGCACCAACATAGCATCCCCACAACTTCCTAACCCGTACGTCTTTGGAATGTGGGAGGAAACTGGAGCACCCGGAGGAAACCCATGCAGACATGGGGAGAACGTACAAACTCCTTACGGACAGTAGCTGGATTTGAACACGGGTCGCTGGCGCTGTAAAGCGTTACGCTAACTGCTACACTACCATGCCTGTAATGTAACATTTGTCATATATTTTCTTATGACGTAAAAGGAATCCATTCAGCTCATTAGGTCTGTGCTGGCTCTCAATCACATCAATCCCATTCACTGTCACCCCTTCTCTCTCACATGCCCATAAGCTCCACCCTACCACCCACCTACATTAAGGGTATTTTCCAGTAGCCAATTAACCTACTAACCACAATGTCTTTGGGAGGAAATTGGAGCACCTGGAGGAAACCCATGCAATGAGAATGTGCAAACTCCACGCAGGCAACACCAGAGGTCAGGATTAAACTAGGGCCACTGGGGCTGTGAGGCAGCAGCACCACCCACTGCACCAATGTGTCCCCTGAAAATTAACAGTAGCCAATATTCTTGCAGCAAAGTCCTGCAAACAGCAAGCGAATAAATAACGAATTCTGGTTTCAATTGGCCAAAGGATGACTTGGATTTGTAAACTGCAAAATAATACAACAGTAAGAAGGGTGTGAGGGAAATGGGGCAATTAGGTGTAGGACGTGAGCTAAGGAGGATGGGGTTTATGGAGTACAGGGTGTAGAGTGTGGATTGTGGAACATGAAGCTTGAAGTGTGGGTGTGCAGACAGTTGGTAATTCGTGAGTTGCCAGGTTCAAGTGCAGATCTGCCTGATATACTGACATGCAATGTACAGTTCACCTCTCCGTCTGATCTCAGAATCCTCTGAATGTCTGATCTCAGAATCCCTGCTCCACCTGGCACTCAGCTGGTCCTGGGAAGACATTTACCTTCTGGATCTCATTGATTGTGCTTCCCTTCAGCTGCCAGGTTTCCCAAGGACGGAGAAGATTTGCTGGCCAGATTTAGGCTCAGATTCAGATTCAGATTAGTTTATTGTCGTACATCAGGGTGGAATGACATTCCTTATTCACGTGAAGCTCACAGAGTAAAGAGTGTACACGGTAATAATAAATACAACAACAAATACAGCTACAGGCACAAAACAACAATGGTGCTGAAGTAAAACTTGTGTTAAAATATATGCATGCAAACTCAATAAAATATTATAGTGGCCTTCTCTTGAGAACATTTTTACATCCTTACATTGATTATAACGTAGAAGAAGGCCATTCAGCCCTTGAGTCCATGCCAGTTCCGAGGAGAGGAATCCTATCAGTCCAATTCCCCTGCATCTTATCCTCCATAGCTCGATAACTTTTTCTTACATGCCCACCAACTTCCTCTTCTTGATTCTTTTGTCTTTACCACCATTAAGGATAACATACAGTAGTCAATTAACCTACCAGCACATTTTTTCGATGTAGGAGAAAACTGGAGCAACCAGAGGAAACCCATGCAGTCAACGGCAAAGCGTGCAAATTCCACACAGACAGCACTCATGGTCAGGATCAAACCCGGGTGCCTGGAGCTGAGAGGAGGCAACACTAACTGAATCAGAATCCGAGTCAGATTTATTATCACTGTCTTATGACGTGAAATAATTGCTGCACCAGCATGTTGTCTCAAGCACTCAACCACCCAATCCCTCCAACTCATCTGCAGCCCTCTCACCTCCCAGCCTCTGTCGCTATTTGCACTCTTCCCTCCTCCATCTGCCTATCTCCCCTCCTCACCTGGATCCACTTGTCACTTGCCAGTTCTTGCTCTAACCCTTCCCCTCCCCTCTTTATAAAGGCTATCTCCCCTCTACTCTTTTGTATTTCCCTCCACAGATGCTGCCTGACCCACTGATTTCCTCTAGCAGTTTGTTGCTTTGGTTCACATTTCTCCCCCATTAACTTTATTTGTAAGTGATAACTTTTTGGAGGATATATTGGTTCATCACAGAAATACAATTAGCTGGACAGTATTGGGAGGAGTTGCCAAAACATATCAACTACAATTATTGGTATCTTTGTGCAGGATTGCAGGGTGATTGCATCTTCATAACAATGTTGCAAATGTGTCATTGTCAGAGTGGTTCTCAATAAACAAGAAGTTTGTGGTTTGAAGGATTTTGCACAGAGACACACTTGATTCATGATAGACCAGCAGGAATATTTTATTGCTATAGTATAGACTTTGACCTTTGAACGATGAAAACTGACCATGTGCCGTACTGTACTAAATGCTTTTGATATAATGGTTACTGGCACTATGGGTTTCAGGGATTTTATTGTGAGAAAAATTTCCAAGGACAAGATAAGTTGAATATATCACATGATACTTCAGTCAATTACAAAGCTCTAATGCAAAACGTAGAAAACAGGACTTGCATTTATATAGCTGCTCAGAAAAATGTGCAAAACCAATTAATTACTGTTGAATTTGCAGTCACAGTTACTTTACAGGCAGTTTGGCAATCAATTTGCAAACATTAAATTCCTGATAAAATGCTGAGATGAAGAACGAGCCAGCTGGGTTTGGTTTTGTTGGCTGAAGGCTGAATTTTAAGCTGGACATCAGGAGAATGTGCGTCTTATTCATCAAACAGGGCATGCAATCTTCTGCGGGATCTGAGCAGTGAGACATCACCATAAATTAATATCATGTCACAAATAGGCCACATTTAACAATTCTGCCCATTCCATAGCCCAAGGAGTACAAACATAGAAGACAGACCTGCATTAAGGGATGGGTAGCTTAGTAGTTATGTTGTGGGACTAGCAGCCAGAGTTCTGACTCTTTGATCCAGAGACATGAGTTTGAATCTTACCCTAGCTGCTGGGAACTTAAATTTAAGTACCTAAATTCAAAAACAAAAGAGCTGGTCATTGACTTCAGGAAAGGGGGCAGTGTACATGCACCTGTCTACATCAACGGTGCTGAGGTCGAGAGGGTTGAGAGCTTCAAGTTCCTGGGAGTGAACATCACCAACAGCCTGTCCTGGTCAAATCACGTAGATGCCATGGCCAAGAAAGCTCACAAGCACCTCTACTTCCTCAGGAGGCTAAAGAAATTCAGTTTGTCCCCTTTGACTCTCAGCAACATTTATCGATAGAAGGCATCCTATCTGGATGCATCACGGCTTGGTACGGCAACTGCTCTGCCCAGGACCGCAAGAAACTGCAGAGAGTTGTGGACACAGCCCAATGCATCATGGACACCAGCCTCCCCTCCTTGGACTCTGTCTTTACCTTTCACTGTCTTGGTGAAGCAGCCAGCATAATCAAAGACCCCACCCACCTGGGACATTCTCTCTTCTCTCCTCTTCTATCAGGTAGAAGATACATGAGCCTGAAGGCACGTACCACCAGACTTAAGGACAGTTTCTATCCCACTGTGATAAGATTATTGAATGGTTTCCTTATAGGATAAGCTGGACTATGACCACATGATCTACCTTGTTGTGACCTTGCACCTTATTGCATTGCACTTTCTCTGTAGCTGTGACACTTTACTCTGTACTGTTATTATTTTTACCTGCACTACATCAATGCACTCTGTACTAACCTAATGTAACTGCACTGTGTAATGAATCGACCTGTACGATCGGTATGCAAGACAAGTTTTTCACTGTACCTCGGTACAAGTGACAATAATAAACCAATACCAATAAATAAATCTTGAAAACAGCAGTTGGGGAATTCAAAGTTAAGTTGTCAAATAAATTAAGAATTAAAAGAAAACTATTCCTAGTAATAGTGTTCATGTAGCGATTGGACTAATGTAAAACGCCCACTTGAATGCATCATGTCCTTCATGGAAGGACACTTGTTGACCTTACCCAGTCCAGACCCACCAACGAAGTTGATTCTTACCTGCCTCCTCTGTTCTGGGGCAATTAGGGATGGGCAATAAATGTTGGAATTGTCAGCTAAGTCCACATCCTGCGATGGAATAAACAAAAATCAAACCTTTCATGTGACTTTCAGAGTGCTCCAAAGTGTTCTGATTTCCTCCCACATCCAAAATATATGCCAATTGGTAGGTTAATTGGATACTGTAAATTGCCCCTAGTGTGTAGGTCAGTGTTGGAATCTGAAGTTGGGAAGGTGGGATGTTGACGGGAAAATGGAGAGAATGGATTGCAAGGCAAATTACTGGGGGGATGGTAACTCTTTGAGAGCTGGCATAGATTCAATGGGCCAAATGGCTTTCTTCTATTGCAAGGAAACATTTGTCTCATCTACATTTAAGCGGTGGAGGAGTACTTGGATGACTAAGTTCATACAGCAAAATGAATTATATTGACATCCATATTCAAAGTTACATAACATCATAACCCAAATTAGAATGTCAAATGGTTTTAAGCACAAATGAGTCCTAAGTTTGAACTACTACCTTAAATTGCCTTGCAAATATAAATCAAATTAGCAATGCAGAAAGGTGGGTTGCTTGCCTCATGACCAGCAGTCAACTTTTAGTGATTTAAATGTAATGTTGTCAAATGTAGGGCAAAGCATTTCCAATTTAATGACATGGGCTGCTTTGTATTTATTCTGCAATGTTACTTCTTCTCCTTTGCCGTAGATTCCAAATATAAAACAGCCTCTTATGTTACAACTCAGCAATGTGTGCATGATGAAGGAATTGTTCCAATGGCCTGGATTCATCAAAGGGAAATTTAGCTGTGGAAAAAGTTGATAACCGTCATTGGTGCCAGATGTCAAAAGAATTTGATAAAGAAAGATTCTGCTTTCACGGGACCAAGATGCTCCTTTGGCTTGCATAGTATCATCAAATTCCACAGCAAGAAGGAAGTCATTGTGCTTATCCTGGCTCTTTGAAAGATCCAGTTAGTTCCACTCCCCTGCTCTTTTCTGATGAACCTGCCATCTTCTACTATATAATCCAGTTCTCCTTTGTTAAAGCTGCCCCTGATCACCCAATGCATTTTGCCCACCCGTCCCTATCTTCAGGCAGTGCATTCTGAACCATGACCAAAATTTTTCTCATTTGGCCCTTTGCTCTTTTGCTACTTCTCTCTGCCAGTGGAAGCAGGGTCTCGCAATCTAAACCCCTCATTTTTTCCACACTTCTATCAAATTGTCCCTCTTCTCTGTTCTAAGGAGAACAATCTCAGTTCTTCTGAAGTTCCGCATTCCTGGTCCCATTTTAGGTAATCTTTTTTGCATCCTTTTCCTGGTGAGCAACCTGACATGTAGCCATGTAGTTCCTGGAACAGGTCAGAGCACTGGGTCCAGAACCTAACCAGTGATATCAGTTTGGCAGAAAGTTCTTGCTTTAACACTCAGTGTCACCATCCAAAACCACGAATCCTCTGCATGTTTTTGACACTCAAAACATCTTGTCTTGCCACCTTCAATAATTTGATGTGTAGTCCTGGTCTCCCTATTCTAGCACTTGCTCTGATATTGTGCCATTTCATTTAAATTGCCTGTCCTCATTATTCCTGCCATAAAGCATCACAGAACATGGAACATTACAGCACAGTACAGGCCCTTCGGCCCACGATGTTGTGCCGACATTTTATCCTGCTCTAAGATCTATCTAACCCTTCCCTCCCACACAGCCCTCCATTTCTTTATCATTCATGTGCCTATCTATGAGCGTCTTAAATGTCCCTAATGTATCTGCCTCTACCTCCTCTGTCAGCAGTGAGTTCCATGCACCCACCACTCTCTGTAAAAAAAACTTACCTCTGACATCCCCCTATACCTTCCTCCTTAAAATTATGCCCCCTCGTGTTAGCCATTTGCGCCCTGGGAAAAAGTCTCTGACTGTCCACTCGATCTATGCCTCTTATCATCTTGTACACCTCTATCAAGTCACCTCTCATCCTCCTTCTCTCCAAAGAGAAAAGCTCTAGCTTGCTCAACCTATCATCATAAGACAAGCTCTCCAATCCAGGCAGCATCCTGGTAAATCTCCTCTGCACCCTCTCTAAAGCTTCCATGTCCTTCCTATAATGAGGTGACCAGAACTGAACACAATACTCCAAGTGTGGTCTAACCAGAGTTCTACGGAGCTGCAACATTACCTTGCGGCTCTTGAACTCAATACCCCGACTGAAGGCCAACACACCATACGGCTTCTTAACAACCCTATCGACCTACATGGCAACCTTGAGGGATCTATGGACGTGGACCCCTCATACGTTTCTTTATCGCAAGGATTAATCCTTGATCAACGCACAGGATGCTGGAGGAACTCAGCGGCTCAGGCAACATCTACGGAAAGAAATGGGTAGTCGACATTTTGGGTCGAGTCCCTTCGTCAGTCCAGATTCTTGTCTCAGAGGGTGGAGAATCTCTGGAATTCTCTGCCTCAAGAGGGTGGTGGAGGTCAGATCATGCAATATATTTAAGGTGGAGATAGATAAGTATTTGTAAGATTGAAGCATTGAGTGACATTGGAAGTGGCACAGAAGAGGAGTTGAGACCAGCATGGATCATGATTGTTGCGGCAGCTTTGAGAGGCAGGTGAACGACTCCTCCTATTTTCTTGTGTTCTTGCTTCTTTTTGAGCAATGGCAGTGGTTTAGTTTGTATCTGAGATGGGGTTGGAGATTGGTAGCAGGGCATAAAATGTTAAGTGCAATTTGGTATTGTTACTGGTATTTGTTTATTATTGTCACTTGTACCGAGGTACAGTGGAAAAACTTGTCTTGCATACCGATTGTACAGGTCAATTCATTACACAGTGCAGCTACATTGAGTTAGTACAGAGTGCATTGAGATAGTGCAGGTAAAAACAATAACAGTACAGAGTAAAGTGTAATAGCTACAGAGGAAGTGCAGTGCAGTTAGACAATATGGTGCAAGGTTGCAACAAGGTAGATTGTGAGGTCAGAGTTCATCTCATCGTATAAGGGAACCGTTCAGTAGTCTTATCACCGTGGGATAGAAGCTGTCCTTGAGTCTGGTGGTACATGCCCTCAGGCTCCTGTATCTTCTACTTGATGGGAGAGGAGAGAGAATGACCCGCGTGGGTGGGGTCTTTGATTATGCTTTGTATTCGCTTTGTGTTTGCCTTCAGTCTTACTCCAGAGATACAAACACACAATCTAACCTGGCTGACTAGTAACATAGCTGGAGAGTACTGCAGTGTCAGAGGGGTCGCCTTTTGGATGAGAAGTTAAACCAAGGCTACATCAGCCCAGTCAGGTGAACATATATCATCCACTTTGCAAAAGAACACAAGAATTACCTTCAGCGGCCTGGCCAATCTTTATTTCCCAGACAATACCTGAAATAAAATCAATTATTTGCCCATTGTTGCTGTTTGTGGGAGCTTGCTTGCATAAATTGGTGGCTGTGTCTCCACTTTCAAAGGACTTCTTTGACTCTGAGGTACTTTGAAATACCCTGGATGGTATATACATTGAAATTCTTTTCTAACATTATGTCTATGCAATCAATTACTCAGAAATTGCTATTTCAGAACTTGGTGGCATGATATATGGCCCTCGCACAAGTCGTGGTAGTATAGATACTGGAACGCACCAGATATCCTGTGTATCTAGTACTGATGTGGCACCAAGATGCCAAACACAGCAGAGGATACACTTACATCATTTGAATTTTATTGGAAATATTGGGTTTTGCTCACAGACATTCAGAAGACTGACAGCTAATCTCCCTGAGACAAGCAAGATTCTCAAGTCACTGTAAACTTCCCCTGGTGTGTTGGTTAGCGGCAAAACCTGGCAGGAGTTGATGGCGATGTGGAGAAGAGAAAATAAAACTAAAATGGGATTTATTTCGGATGAGTGTAAATGGGTGATTGATGGTTGCCTGGACTCAATGGGCTGAAGGGCCTGTTTCCATGCTGTATGACCCTCTGACATGAGGACCAAATCAAGATGCATTTCAAAGCACAGATTTTCTCAAATTATTCTCATTCAGGTACTAATCCAATTCCTTTTTGAAGTCACTGATTGACTCCGTTTCCACCCTCTATGGACAGCGAATTTCAGAACACAACTAGTGTAAAAAAAAGCTTTTCTCATATTGACTTTTTGCCCCATATTTTATACCTGTACCCTTGTCTTTGTCCCATCCACTAATGAGAGCAATTTCCCTCTCGTTACCTTCTCTAAACCAGGAATGATTTTGTCCACTTGTCTCAAATTCTCCCCTTAGCCTTCTATTCCTGCATTCTTCCTGTGTTCATGGACAATTTATACTTAGAAATGCATAGCTGGGGATCTTGATCTGATTTCAGCAAATAGCTGTCATTTTGCATTGTAAATATTACCATATGGTAACATTTCACCCTATTTCATCGTGGATCCCATCACATTATAAACTACAACCTTCATGCAAATATAATGGGCTGATCATGCTCTGTCGTGGATGGTGGTTTTGCTGGAACCTGCTGCTTATCTGCTGTTTGCTGTTCAGTACATCTTTGATTCTGCGTCAATGTACTGCAAAGTGGAAGTCAGAGATGTGCTGGAGATTACCTGCCAGTGTGTCGAACCTCCTGCTCTGGCACTGGACTCATATTGAGCCAGGAATGGCTGCAGAACAGCAAACAGTGACCCCCTTCATTTGAAGGTCATGGAGCTCTTTTGGAAAAGTGATTTATGACCATAGTGTGAACATACAAATTATAAGCAGTAGTAGCCACATGGCTACTCAGATCTGCTCTGCCACTCAATAGGATTGTGGCTAAGATGATGGTAACTCAACTCTGCATTCCGTCTACCTGTGGTAACTTTTCACCCTCTTGCTTATGAAGGATTGTCCAACTGTTGTCATCTAGAAGTTTGGTTGTTCTCTTGTTTATTTTCCCTAATTCATTGTTTTAATTGAATGTTTTTTTTGTATTTAATTATTTTTAAAACAATTTTAATGTGCATCACTTTAATCCAACTTAACTAGAGTTACACTACACCTGAACTTTTACACTCTATAATCTCTGACATCCCGAATGCACCTTAGCTCATTCTAATACTCTCTCCTGGGCAATGGAGGTATGCTCACAAATCTCCTGCCATCATACTGTTTCGTAAAAGGGTCCAAGTTTGCTCTCAATATTTCAGAATCAGAATCAGGTTTATTATCACTGACACGTCATGAAATTTGTTGTTTTGCAGCAGCAGTACACTGCAAGACATAAAGACTTAAAATTACTATAAGTTACAAAAATAAATCAATAGTGCAAAAGAGGAATAACGAGGTAGTGTTCATGGGTTTATGGACCATTCAGAAATCTGATGACGGAGGGGACAAAGCTGTCCCTGAAATGTTCAGTGTGGGTTTTCAGGGTCCTGTACCTCCTCCCCGATGGTAGTAACGTGAGGGGGGCATGTCCCGGGTGGTGAGGGTCCTTAATGATGGATGCTTCTTGAGGCACTGTCCTTGATGGTGGGGAGGGTTGTGTCCGTGATGGAGCTGGCTGAGTCTACAACCCTCTGCAGCCTCTTTCGATCACGCACATTGGAGCCTCCATACCAGGCGGTGATGCAACCAGTCAGAATGCTCTCCCCTGTACTTGCCAAATCTCTTCAAACTCCCAATGAAGTAGAGCTGCTGGCGTGCCTTCTTCATGATTGCATCAATGTGTTGGGCCCAAGATAGATCCTCTGAGATGTTGACACCCAGGAACTTGAAGCTGCAGCAGGAAACAAAATCATTTTTTAAAATGTTTTGTGGTGATAAGTGAGTTAATTTTTGTTTTCATGTCCTGACTGATACCTATGCAGCCTTTCTTTTGTTTCTACAGATTCTATGGATCAGTGTTAGTCACATTAAAAACTGGAATGGTTCCACAACCGCACTTTGTTAAAAATGCCAACCCTAATGTGCATGAATCATGGCTGGATGGCTTAAAGAACACTATGTACTTTCCAGCTTGGAGTTGTCCTTGAGCCATGAATGCTGAGCAAATTTTACGTTCAGGTGCATGATATTCATACTGGAAGTTAGATGTAACATGCCATTTGCAAAATGAAAGCATTTGTAGTTGTAATTTGTGGTTATAATTTCCCTTTCTGCTCTTCAAGAAATTCCATCCCAATAGATTATGTGTCATCGGGATTTTTAGGGCTCAAGGAATTGTTTTGCTATTTTACTGAATCGCTGGTGCAGACCTTCAGGTTCAGTAGTTGAGCTGAATGTACATCGGCTGCAGCTTCTGCTCTGCTTCAGAAACTCATTTCACAGAAGTCAATGGGACTACATTTCAGAAGCAGAGCATGTACCTCCCACTGTTTGACATAGTTGGTGCAAGTGGACAGGCTCTGTCTGTGAACTAGATAGACTGCAAATTTGTCTGACTGCTGCAGCTTACGGACATCTGATTGCAAACATGGTGTTCTCTGTGTACTCCGTTCACTGTTTAACATGGTGATATCATTTGTGGATGTCCTGTAGTTGTTGCAGGGCCAACGTAAAGGAAAACTTCTTTCTCTCTTTCTCTCTCTCACTCTCTCCTTTTCTGTCTCTTTCTCTCCCTCTTTCTCTCTTTCTATCGCTCTTTCTCTCTCTCTCTTTCTCTCTCTTTCTCTTGTTTCTTTTCCTTTTTATGCTCCCTCTTTTTTCTTCCATCATTCTTCTCTCCCTCCCTCCTTCCTTTCCTCCCTCCCTCCTTCCCCCCTTCCTGTTTTCCCCTCTTTTTTTCTCACACACACTCTCTCTCTCCTTCTCTCTCTTTCTCTCTCTGCCTTTCTGTCGTGTGATTTATTTTAACACTGGATCTATTGGAACAGACCTGACAAACGAGAACCGGTGGCCTCAGTCAGCCTCTTGGGAAGGGGCTCCCGGGTTGAGATCCTCGGAAGCAGGAGAAGAACCTGGCCTAAGCTATGATTCTCTGTCACCACCTAGTGTCTCTGCTTGGAGTATCATTGCCTGAGAACGGCAAACTGCCTGTGTTCACAACAGCAGCTGATGAACAGTTTGTTGTGGGCCCGGGAGAATAAGAAGTGGGGGTGGCTGGGTGGTGGCAGAAGCAACAGATTAGAAGAACAGTACCATTTAATTTGCAGTTGCTTCATACACCATCAGTCATTAGTGTATTCTATAGCTTAAGTATTCTCTAATGTATTAAAGTTTAGAAATTAAATTGGGATGTAATGGTTTGAATAGATTAGAGTAATATGAAATTCCTATGCATTGCTTCAATTGTGGCAATGATGTGTTTAGCTTGGATTGAAAGGGATGCACTGAAGCCAGCAGAGGGATTGAAGACACAAATAATATTTTGCTGCTTAATTTCAAGATCTATGAGTTCAGCAACATAACAACCATAACTTGCACATATAGCCCCCATAATGAAATAAGATGCCCCAAGGTACTACATCGGAGCAATATCAGATAAAAGTTGAGCAAAGAAGACATCTGAGAAAAACCTGGCCAAAATGTCAGACAAAGAAGACAATTTAATCTAATAAGAGGGTTATGGGGAGTCAGCAGAGTGCCTTGGGCTTTTTAAATAAAGTCACCTTATTGTTCCCTTTCTTTCAAATCACCTCAGACTCCAAACGGTCTTGATGTACCTTGAGAAATTCAGATGTCAACATGATCTAGTCAGCCCATGCCCTTTGATCACAAAGTAGAAAGTCCGTCTCCAAGACCTTTAATTTCAGTGCCACCTTGGTCTGATTTTCAGAAAAACATTAAGGCAGAGTCATAGGTCTTTTAGCTCTCCTGACTGATGCATTGATCTCCCACTTAATGTATTCCATTGCTATCAGCCTTCTGTTGATTTCCATTAGGGAATTCATGTTGTTAGCAGGAGGAAATTTAAACGTACCCACTAATCACTATCTCTTCTTCATTGGGATCTGCCTTGTGGCTGGTGTGATTTGGAAGTCATCAAGGATTAGTCACTTCTGATGAACATTGTAACAATTTTATTACTGCTGCTTGACAAAATAATCGCTCTGTCCTTAGCGAGCAGACCGTGTGAGTGAGCACTTGTGAAGGGCAGGAACTGAGAGTGATGTTGACAGTGTTCTAGATGGATCCAAATGAATCTGGGTGAAAGATTCCTGAAAGTAATGCAACAAACTTAGATGGCAATGTGCTTATCATTGATTAACAAACACTAAATGTTTATGGGTTAAGTAATAACATAAATGATTCATGTCACAAATCTCAAAGATAAAGTAACGTACATTTGGGGCGCTGAAATACTAATCAATCTAAGATCATTTCAGGACAAAACTGGCAGAACAATTTAAGATGGAGGACAAGTCTCTACTGAGTCTGCACTAAGCCTAAACACTAAGCCCTGCCAGAAATGGACTGATGTTAGTCTAACTTTGTGTTAGGTTTAGTATAACTTAAGTGCATTGCAACAGTGTGCTTTATAAAAGTGTCCTGATGTCCACTACACAGCCTGAGAACATTGCGCTCTTTACAGCTCTCTCCTGTTGGTAGTAGCCTCCCCTCCAAATAAGAATGTCGTTGCTTAAAGACCCGTTCCAGAGACTGAACACAAAATCCAGTCTTACAACTCCAGAGCAGCACCAACAGAGTGCTTCTCTGTCAGAATTGCTGTCCTTTGGTTGAATTATAAAGCTGGCACCATTCAACAGTTGGTTATTGCACACCCAAAGGTGCATCCCTCATGTTCTGACTGATATTTATCCCTCAAATAGCACCTACAGAGAGGTTAACTGGACAGAATGAGCACAAGTTGGCTGCTGCATTTCCTACATTGACTTCAAAAGTAGTTTTTTGGTGTGGAGAGCTTTGAGACATTCTGAGGTTGGGAAAGGCACCATTAAAAAGCAAGATCATACTTTTTTCCATTTTTGTAAATGGATTTTGCTGGTTCCTCTGTTGTTAAAAATGAGTTGGCTGGGAACCTGAGCTTTGTGCCTGTATCCAGGCACCCATATATCGAATTCTTCTGTTGTTGACTTGGGTGGCCAAGAATCAGGTTAGGGAACTGGCCTTTGCATTCAATAGATACTCCATAAGGACCTAGGTAAGACCGTACCTGGAATATTGGGTGCAGTTCTGGTCACCATACTATAGGAAGGATGTGATTAAGCTGGAGACGGTGCAGAAAAGTTTCACAAGGATGTTGATGTGACTGGAGGGCTTGAGTTATGAGAAGAGACTAGATAGGCTGGGACTGTTTTCCCTGGAATGTAGGAGGCTGAGGGGTGACCTGATAGAGGTTTATAAAATCATGAGGGGTATAGATAAGGTGAATGGACACAGTCTTTTTCCAAGGATAAGGGAGTCTAAAACTGGACAGGTACATGAACAGGAAAGGTTTAGAGGGATATGTTCCACATGTGGGCGAAGAGGACTAGCTCAGGAAGACACCTTGGTCAGCATGGACAAGTTGGGCCAAAGGGCCTGCTTTCCCTGCTGTATAATTCTAAATACCAAACAGAAGCTGTTAGCAGCAGCAGTATTGCAATGTTCTTCAGTCAAAATGGGCTGGACAGGATTAAAGTGTGTACTGCATGGACAATTGAGCTTTGACCTAATCTGGAGAGACAAACGTCTTCTTCTTCTCCTTTGACAATCCCTTGAAATCAAAGACACTTCCTTCTACTTCCATTCTGTGAGATTGGATGGTTCAGAAGTTGGTGTGTTCCTCCTGCCATTTATGATGGGCTACTGTGTGCTCCTGATGCATGGACTGGAGGTTCTCAATACCATCCCTGAATGTTTCTTCTCCACTTTGAGTGGTCACGGGCCACAGATTCCCAGGCATCAATGGGGATGTTATGCTTCTTCAAGGAAGCTTTAAGAACATCCTTGAATCATTTCCTCTGACCAGCTGGTAATCTGAAGCCATGATAATGCTCCGTATTGAGCCTCCATCTTGGGAGTCTGTTGTCAGGCACGCAGACCATGTGGCTTATTTAGCTGAGCCAACTGAGTGTAATTAGCATCTCAACGCTGGACGTATTGGCCTGGAAGAGGATGCTGATGTTAGTTCACTACTCCTTTCGGTGAATTTAGATGATTTTGCAGACACAACATTAGCAGTATATCTCCACTACTTCGAGATGTCTGTTGTAGGCAATCCATGTTCAGCAGTGTATAGGAGGGCAGAGATCAGAGCTAATCAGTACCCGACGAGCTTTGTGCTGGCTTTAAGGTCTTGACCCCAAACATTCAATCAGGCAGGCATGGGACATTGGTATTGATGATATAAAAAAATGACAGCTTAATAAGATATCTTTATTAGTCACATGTACATTGAAACACACAGTGAAATGCATCTTTGCATAGAGTGTTCCGGGGGCAGCCCACAAGTGTCGCCACGCTTCCGGTGCCAAAATAGCATGCCCACAACTTCCTAACCCGTATGTCTTTGGAATGTTGGAGGAAACTGGGGCCTCAGATGTATAAGTAAAAGGGGCAGCCTACAATAATGATTATGTTACTGAACTTGTAATCAGAAGCCACAAGTTCAAATTTCACCACTGAAGTGGTGGTATTTAAATTCAGTTTATTGAATAACTTGGGATAAAAGGTCAGTTCTAGTAATTGCCAAACTACTGGGTTGTTGTAAAATCCAACTTGGTTCAGTAATGTTCTACAGGAAAAGCTATTTCATGTACTGGGCATCAAAATATGACTCTAGACCTAGGGGAATGTGTTTGAGTCTTAACTGGCCCCTTGCAAGCCCTCCAGAAGAGATGGGCAGTGTGCAGTGCTTGTCAGAAACTTGAACAACCAATGACTACACAGGAACATTTGTTATAGGGCAGTTTTTTTTAAAGTAGTAACTATGGAGTAAAAACTCAGTGACTTTTCATTCAATATTCTCAGGGATTTTTATGGAGCTTTGTTAGATGTTGAAGAACATGATGTTGAAAATGGTTAGTGCCTGTAAAGAGACAACAGATGATTCAGTCTGGGGCTGGATTGGGGAGTTGTTTTGGGAGGCGTGGGGGGGGGGGGGGGTGGTGGGGGGATGGTCGGTGGTGGCGGACAAAGGCCTGAAGGTGGGGAATGTAACCTGGGTTGGGTAGTACTTGGCTGGGAGGCTTGTGACGGGAGGCCTTGGGAACAGGGAGCAGTGACAAGTGGTCAGTGGGCAGTGGATGGCTTGGCAGAATGGGAGGAGGCAGGTAGGTGCCTTGGGTGATGATTGTAATTCTGAGGTCAGGGGTCTCCAGTGTAGGGGGAATCATGTAAATACCGCCCTTAAAGGGGACTCACCACCCCACCCTCTCCATCTCCCCATCGCCTACACACTCCTCCCACTGCTTCCCCTCCCCACCTCTGTCCTTTTATTCCATGCTCCACCTTCCTCTCCTATCAAATTCCATCATTTTCAGCCCTTCTGCCTATCGCCTCCCAGCTTCTGACACCATTCCCACTGTCCCCTCTCCCTCATCTGTCTCTCATCCCTCCTCACCTGGATCCACCTATCACCTGCTAGCTCTTGCCCCACCCTCCCCTCCCTCCACCTTTTTATACCGGCTATCTCCCCTCTATCTTTCAGTCCAGATGAGGGGTCTCGACACAAAACGTCGACTGTCCATTCCCCTCCTCAGATGCTGCCTGATCCGCTGAGTTCCTCCCGCGTTTTGTGTGTTGCTGCAGATTCCAGCATCGGCAGTCTCTCGTGTCTCCACCTGTCATGTTCTGAGCTCCGGCTGAGGATAGATTCAGCCATCAGGAGTCCCTGTAAGTGATGATAAAGGGCGGGCCCCTTAGCTGCTGTGTAAAAGCCTGCCTTTGTATGACCCCTTGCTGAGAGCCCATCTCTGTAATGAATGGGACACAGCCCACCCACCTCCCATTCATTACAGAGATGGCCTCTCAGCAAGGGCTACACACTGCTGCACCCCATGGTGCATGTCAAATGTACCAAGAGTATGAAATAAAAATATAAACCACATGAAGCTTCCAGTTTGCAATTATTTTTCCTTGGTCATTGATGCCCCTGTGTACGTCAAAAATGTGAAGCAGTGTGATCCATTTTTCAGGCACTTACCCATTTATTGATGCTGATTACAGTGGAGAAGGTTGTAACAGCGTAACTGTGGAGAAATCATTGACAGAGACTCCATGATTTCTCTGGTTATCTGCATATATCTGCACTGAAGGATTTTGTCAGGTTCCTTCCAGTGACTGCCTTGCTCTACTATGCAGAGGTTGCCTGTATGAATCACTTCTCCCTTTTAATTGGATTTTTTTAAAAAAAAGAACCCTCATTGAGAAGTGCAATGAACTGTCTTGATACGAGGAAATGACATGTTGAAAATTGAATCGTTTCTTGATTGCAGGTTCTTAACCTTGGGTGATGAGTGTGAATGATATTTAACATTTGTTTGCACTGTGAGTAACTATGATCAGGAATGTACTGCTTGACTGCTTAGAGGAAACAGCTTCAGTCATGGCTTTCGAAAGGGAATTATATAACTACTCACAGGAAAATATTATGCGGGGCTCCAGATGATGGGGTTAGCTGAACTGCTCTCCAAAAACCAGAAGCAGGCTCAATGGGCTGAATGGCCCCCTTTTTGCGCAGTAACAATTCAATAAGAATAAATAAATTAAATCTTAAATTTTAAAAATCTGAAAGGTATTCTGGTGTGAACTCAGCATTTCCCTATGGTCTGATTGTTTACCCTGTTTTATGTCCAGTTAAGACTATCTTATATTTGCATTTTTTAGATTAGATTAGTTTATTGTCATATACATCAGGGTGTAATGAAATTCCTTGTTTGCGTGAAGCTCACAGAATAAACAGTATATGTGGTAATAATAAATTCAACAATAAACACAACGACAAACGCAAAACAGCAGCATGGTGAGAAGATTGCATTGCAATCTGAAATAGTGCAAAACAAAAACTAAAGTGACAAGATACTAAAGTGTCGAGGTTGGGAGGTGATTGGGAGATCTTCGGATACAAAAATTGATATCGGTCTTGTTGCATTTATTGGATTGTTCATTCAGACCTTGCCCATGGTGGAAATTCCAAGCGTAAAAGATGACATTGTTCGGTATATCTGGGCAAATGAAGGACTGTAAAGTTACTTTAAATATGTTCAAAGCAGACAATTTTCAGAAAGTTATGTTGAAAGGAAACTGTGTTACAATTATAGTTGTGGAATATTGCTCCCAGAATATTATCTGCGGAGCCGATCTATTGGCATGGAGTTTGAATCCCATCATGGTAATTGTAGGATTCAAACTCAAGCAATTAAGGAAATCTTAACTAAAAGGTAGTGATGATCATGAAAGTGTTGGATTGTTGTGAAAACCCAACAGAGTCCCTAATATCACTCAGGGAATAAAGTCTGCCATTCTTGCCAGATCTGATATGCGATTCCAACCCTACCAATGTGGATATGATGTTAATTGTTACTTAACCACCACATTAAGTCTCCTGGTCTCACCCTATCACAGATATTCTAGCCATCCATTCCCGATCATTCTCTGCTACCTAAAACTAAAATGCATTCTCCGTTACGCAGTTCTGATGAAGGGTTCTGGTTCTGAACTGTTTCCCTTTCCACAGATGCTGCCTGACCTGTTGAGTGCTTTCATCATTTTCCCAGTTTATTTCAGATTTTCAGCATCTACAGTCTTTTGGATTTCATCTCCCGGTATGGATGACTCTTTACTGCTGTCTGAAATAGCCCAGCCAGTTAATCAGTTTAGGGGTTAGACTGGAACGGACAATAAATTCCAATTTGACCATAAATGTCTAGTCCATGAAGAACAAAAAATGATACACAGAATTGGGTCATTTGATCCAAAGTGTCTATGCTGGTGTTTCTGTTCCATTCAAGCCTCCTACATTTTGGCATCCCATCTACCATCCTAAATATTTGCTTTCTCCACCATTGGCGCATTGCATCCTCAACCTACAAAACGCACTGCAGTTACTTCCCTCGGTTTCTCTGACAGAACCTCCCAAAATGCCAACCTCTGCCACCAAGAAGCATCAAGGCAGCAGGTGCAGAGAAACATGTTTTCCTCCAAGTCGCGGACTATCGCAACTTGGAAATATTTTGCTGTTCCTTTATCAGCATTGGGTCGAAATCCTAGAACTCTGTCCTCAACAGCAGTGAAGGGATGCCTTCACCAAAAAGACTACAGCAGTTTAAGGAGGCAACTCATCATCACTTACTCAAGGGCAATTAGCTAGAGTCATAGAATCATACAGCATGGAAGCAGGACATTCGACCCACTGAGTCCATGCCAACCATCAAGCACTCATTTATACTGAACCTAATTAATTCTATTTTATTCTCTGCACATTCCCCTCAACTCCCTCACATTTAATCACTCACCCCAGGACAACTCACAATGGCAAATTAATCTGCATGTCTTTGGAATGTGGGGGAAAACCACAATCCACAGGGTCACAGGGAGAATGTGCAAACTATACAGATGGCGCCAGGGATCCGGATTGAACTCCGGTCAGTGAAGCTATGAGGCAGGCTCTACCAGCTGTGCTACTGTGTGTTGAGGCTTTGCTTACTTCTCATAAATGGATCAACAAATCTCTCATTTCCTTATTCCCTTATGAGTTTAATTAGTTGCATTCAAAATCTCTCAATGTTATCACCTCATCTTCATTATGTGGTTGCAAAACTACTGCCTGAGTAAAGAGGTTCTCCTAACTGGATTTATCAGTGACTCTCTTAAATTTATATTTCTGGCCTTATTTGTGGGTGGAAACTTCCTCCCAACATCCGTACTGTTAATATTTTAAAAAAACCTATATCAGGTCATCAGAAAGCAGAGGGCAGAGATTCACCCTGAACAATCTAGTATTGGTATCATTTTGTTGAAAACTCACCAGTGGAACTTCATCTATTACTGATGCAGATTTGAGAGAAAATACCACTGCAGTTCTTAAATCCTGCCACAAGGTGCTGCCAACATAGCTTCTGGTACTCTTTTTGGTGAAATATTTTCCACTTTGTGTAGGTTTTTACTTTAGCTCAGGTTTCACTGCTAAAGATGCAATGTAAATGCAATCTATGTTGTTGCTGTTACCCAGCCTTTTGGGTTGGTTGAGGTCACTTACAATGTGACACATCCTGTTGGTAATCCTGTCCACACCTGCTTCATTATATACTATCTCCACTTTTTGCTGGCTCTTATGTACACTGTAAGTGAGAGCATTTCCCTTGTTTTGTAACTGTACCAGTATTGGTTCTTTGTTAATAGAAACCACGCTCATTTTAAAATACCATTGAAAATTCATGTAGGACACATATTTTTCAGAATTGCAAGGACATGAATGTAGTAAAAGAAACCTAAGTATATTTAAATTAAACGAACCTGGTCCCAGATCTGGGATGTTCTCTCCACATAGGCTCAGTTGTAATAATCAGAAGAGTCACCTTTTCTCATTGAGCAGCAGTACTTGATATGATGGAGGAACCTGCACCCCTTTTTTACTACAATTGTACAGGGTGTTGGGTGGTCACACCTGGAGTACGGTGCACAGTTTTGTCCCCTTAGCTAAGTAAGTATATCGTGGCATTGGAGGCAGTCCAAAAGAGATTCAACAGGCTAATTTCTGGAATGGACTATCGAGAGAGGCTTGGAGATGCAAGAGACTGCAGGTGCTGGAATCTGGCGCAACACACACAAAGTGCTGGAGGAACTCAGAGGGTCAGGCAGCATCTAGGGAGGGAAATGGACAGTCGACGTTTCGGGTCGAGACCCTTCATCTGGACTGAAAGAAAGAGGGGAGAGAGCCAGCATAGCAGGTTGGGTCTTTGGAATTCTTTGGAATTCAGAAGAATGAGGGGTGATCCTTTTGAAAAGATAAGTCAAAGTAGAGTTGATTGTCATATGCACAAGTACACTTATGCACAGGTGCAATGAAAAACTTACTTGCAGCAGCATCACAGGTACATGGCATCAGGTAAGCAACACAAGCATATAAGATATATGAGAAATATTAGATTCCAAGGGGGCATGGTGGGTAGAGGTCGAGATGATTTCACTAATGGAAGAGAACTCAAACGCAGGGACAGTTTCAAGATAAGTGGCTGGTCACTTAAAACTAAGAAGGTGCAGCCATTGGCAATGTCTAGAATCCTCTACCCTAGAGAGTTGTGGAGTTTATATTGAGTGGTGGGGCAGGCTTGTGGCCCACTCCTGCTCTTATTTTCTTGTGTTCTTTGCTCATATTGAAAGCAAGTGTGATCGAGGGTCACTACAGTGCACTGCTGGATTTTCCACAGCCACGGATTAGTCACCCTGATACTGCCACAGAGCAAAACAAGGGGAGAAACCTTGGCACCTTAAAAAATGGTCTTTTTTCAAAAATTATCTTTGAAAAGTTTTGTTTGATTTTTGTGAACTATTTGGAGATAGGGAAAATGATGGAGAGGTGCTTGGGAGATTTTTAACGTTGGCAGGTCAGATATTGGGGAAGGGGGTCAGACCAGAACATCAGTCAGTGTAGAGCTGTCAAAAGGGTGAGGGATCGGGCTGGCAGTCTTTTTTGGGGGGTGTGGGGTGAGGGAGCAGCAGGAGATTTAGGGAGGATGGCTCAGCAGATCAATAGTGGGGCTGCAAGGAGATTGTTAGTTGGAGTGGTAGGGTCAATGGATCAATAGTTTTCAAGAAGGTCCTGTGAGTAGATTGGTATTTTCAGGATGGGGAGATGCTACCTGTGGAGGGGTAGTTAGTAGGTGACTAGTTAGAGGAGGGGAAGTCAGTCATTTGATAATTGGGGAGGGGGGAGTCAGTAGATTGATAGATAGGGAGGTGGCCAGTAAACTGGAAGTTGGGGGAGTCAGTAGATTAGTAATTGGAAGAGGGGGAGTCAGGAGATCAGTAGTTGGGGGAGGTTGTTGTGAGATGGATGTCTGGAGGAATGGGGGAACTGGGAGGTTGATCATTGGGGGAAGGCTATTGGGACATGGATAGATGGGTCCTTGGAGTTTGTACGTTCTCCCCATGTTTGCTTGGGTTTCCTCCGGGTGCTCTGGTTTCCTCCCACATTCCAAAGACGTACGGGTTAGGAAGTTGTGGGCATGCTCTGTTGGCGCCGGAAACGTGGTGACACTTGCAGGCTGCCCCCAGAACACTCTATGCAATAGATGCATTTCACTCTGTGATTCGATATCTTAATCTTATCTCTTTTCCACCTTTAAGATATTCCTTTGAAGCTTTCTCCATGACCAAGCTTTTAGTCATCTCTCCAAAGATCTCCTTTGGCCCAGACTCAGTTTCTGTCTGATGGTGTCTGTGAGGAGCTATAGCTCGTTTCACTGGTAAAGGTGCTATGTAAATGCAAACTGTATTGTTGCTGTTACCCAACCTTTTGAGTTGGTTGAAGTCACTGACCATATGATACACTCTGTTGATAACTCTCTGTCCACACCTCCTTCTTTATACACCATCCCCGCTTTTTGCTGGCTCTCATGTATGCTGTAAGTGAGACTACTTCCCTTGTTTTGTAATTGTACCAGTATAGATTCTTTCTTAACAGAAACCATGCTTCTTTTAAAATACCTTTGGAAATTCAGGCATTAAACATATTTTTCAGAATTGCAAGGATATGAATGCAGTAAAAGAAACCTAATTTCACACAAGTGTATTTAAAATCAAATTGATAACCTTTCTGATTCTTCATGTGGGAGCTTATTGTTGCTATGGCAATGGATCGGCCAAGTGGAGTGGGTGGGCCATGTAGGGGCGATGACGCTGGTTAGGAAGTCGTATTGGGAAGGGAGGAGTGGGAAAGGTGGTAGTCATCTATTCTATCTGTCTGACGGTTCCCAGGGGAAGATTGATTGAATGTGTGATGGACTTAATCGGATAGTCAATGCTCAGAATTCTAGAGGAGGTTGTTTAAGAATATCTTTATCACCTGATCAAGTGACTCTGGACTCCAAACTAAAAAGAAAACAGAAAATGCTGGAAACACTCAGCAGGGCAGATAGCAAGTGTGGAAAGAGAAACCGGGTTAAAGTTTTACATCAAAGACCCTTCATCACAACTGAGCCAGAGTCGTGACAAAGGGTCTTTGACAATAAAATGTTAACTCTTTCTCTTTCCACAGATGCTGCCTGACCCCTTCTACTGAGTGTTTCCAGCATTTTCTGTTTTATTCCAGATTTCTAGCATCTGCAGTGTTTTGATTTCTATCTGTGAGTTATTGCAGTGAATTTTGTGCCAATTTTTTACTTATTGATGGGATGTGGGTACCTTTGCCAGAGACAGCATTTATTGCCGATCCATCATTGCCTTTGGGAGGTGCAATGAGTGACCCACTTGAATGATTGTGGTCTTTTGGTGAAGGTGCTTCCAAAGTGCATAGGGTAGAGGTTCCAGGATAATGATCCAGTGTTGATGAAGAATCAACAATTTATTTCCAAGTAAGATCGGTAAAAATTGATAAAATTAGTAAAATTGGTTTATTATTGTCACATGTACTGAGATACAGTGAAAAACTTTGTATTGCATACCATCCATACAGATCATTTTATTGCATCAGTGCATTGAGACAGTACAAGGGAAAACAATAACAGAATGCAGAATAAAGTGTTACAGTTGTAGAGAAAGTGCCGTGCAGGCAAACAATAAGGCACGAGGCCATAACGAGCTAGATTGTGAGATCAAGAATCCATCTTATTGTACTAGGGAACTGTTCAATAGTCTTGTAACAGTGGGATAGAAGCTGTCCTTGAGCCTGGTGGTACGTGCTTTCAGGTGTTTGTATCTTCTGCCCGATGAAGGGGGGGAGAAGAGAGAATGTCTGGGTTGGGTGGGTTCTTTGCCTAAGCTGGCTGCTTTACCAAAGCAGCAAGAAGTGTAGATGGAGGGGAGGCTGGTTTCTATGATGTGCTGAGCTGTGTCCACAACTCTCTGCAGTTTTTTTGCAATCCCAGGCAGAGCAGTTTCCATACCAAATCATGATGCATCCAGATATGATACAAGGAACTTCACTGTGGTGGTGTTCGCCTGTTCACCTGTGCCTGTTACTTTCTGTAGTGCAAGTATACCTTTGAACTCAGTGCACCACGTGTTATGTCTTTTGGATATATTGTTGTACTAGGCACTGCCATTAGTTACTGCCTTCAATAAAGGATCTATCACTGTTGTAAGTAGCAAAACTGAAGAGCTTACAGACACCTCACCCTTGTTCTTCTAGCTGCTGAAGGTCGCAGGTTTGGATGGTGCTCATGGAGGAGACTTGGTGAGCTGCTGTATTGCATTTTGCCAATGGTGCATACTGCAGCACAATGTGCTGGTGGTGGAGGGAGTGAATATTTACACTGGATGGTGCCATAGTAAAGCATGGGTCAAACATTGCAGCATTTTTAACAACTTTTCTTAAGTGAAATGCTCAGTTTCATGTAGCAAAAGAAAGCTGAAATACCAATGGAAACAATTTTTATGTAAGAGAAAATAACAAGTTAATACATAACAAAATAAACCTGGCAATCAAAATATGTTGGAAAAATGGAACATTTGGCTCACCGGGTTCAATATATCGTAAGTCTTTATGTTGGATCTCTCTCTGATGAAAGCTCCCGCCTGAAATAACAGGCTCTCTCTTTTCCTATTCTTTTGTTCTAAAACTGAAACATCTGGTGTGATTTTGGAGCTTGGATTTGTAAAGGAACGAAGTGCGTGCAAGTGTTTTTGAACTCAGCAAAGCAGAGCATTACATTTCAATAAACCTGCTGTCTATTCCCTCTGAAAGTTTATGTATCAAAGTAAATCTATGATTGTTGTGAAAATTAAAATTCCGTGCTATAACAACATCATGAATCTGGAATTAAAGTTGCAGTTGTCCGATTTGGTAGATCTAAAATTAAAATGAAACACATTAAAATCCAGGGTGAGGGCATTGATTTAAAAATTATATCTCAGAAATGCTTTGAAAACCTTTTATTTTTTAAATAAAACACTGATAACAAATATTTTTTCTATTGAAACCTTCTTTAGAATCACTTTGACTCAGGAAAGCAGATTGCATCTAAGAAATATTTGGTTCCATCATTTATAATGAGTGAATTCTTTTAAAATAGGAATTTCTGACAATTCGCACTGAACCAAAATATTGTGCATTTTGTTCATTTAAAGCTTTGCCTGGTAACATTTTATTTCTTTAAGACCAAGGGCTTTCGCATTACCTCACACTGAAGTGTATAATATCAACCTTGAATGTACTTGTTGATGTGGTCATTTTTCACTGAATTTTGATGGATACATCTCCTGGTTACATTGACCTACAAAAGCATTGGCATTGTGTTTAAGTTACTAGAACATTGAATCAGGGACATGAATTCAAATCCCATCTGCTATGTTTGTTCTTCATCAAGAGACAAACTTTGCATGGGTTTAACATCTGAACATTTATTATTAACCAACAGCCAGCAACAGACAGGCTGCTTTTCCTCACGACCTATGACCTCACGATCTATCTTGTTGTGACCTTGCATCTTATTGCACTGCACTTTCTCTGTGGCTGTGACACTTTACTCTGTACTGTTATTGTTTTTACCTGCACTACTTCAATGCACTCTGTACTAACTCAATATAACTGCACTGTATGATGAATTGACCTGTACGATCGGTTTGCAAGACAAGCTTTTCACTGTACCTTGGTACAAGTGACAATAATAAGCCAATACCAATACCAAACAGCTTGCTTTTCCCTCTCTTTTTACAGCCACTTCCTGTCCCCCATGTGACCCCTTGCATTGCCTACTGGGAACTGTAGTTCTTTATTATAACTACATAACACATCTTCCCCCTTTAAAGAAAAACAAACACAATACTTTGTCCTTATAAACCTGCCAAGAACCCTTGTCCACTCAGCAGCTTTCAATCAGTCTCTGAGGTGGTTTTATGGTCCTTTTTGGTCTGATACTTGTTTTCGCAGGTGTGTTGTTCTGCTTGCTGCTTTGGTCTGTAGCTAAGGCATATTTCACATGAAGCAGTGGTCTGGCTGATGTCTTGGTTCATTCTTGGCCAGTACATCACTTCACGTGCTCTACTTTTACGTTTTTCCTCCCCAAGATGCCCTTCGTGTATCTTCTGGAGCATCTCCTTATCTGCAGATGGACTCTCCCACTGCTTCAACTTGCCCTGCAGATAAATTTTCCCTTTATTCAGCTCAGCTGCTGTATTCTGTAGATGCTCCACCTAATTCTGCAGAACAGTCTTTTCAGAGTGGGCTTGCTCCAATTCCTGCTGAAGCTGCCTTTGCAAATGCTTTGCATTTTCAGCTGCATCTTTCAATGCCTTCATTCTCCTTCCAGTGTCTCAACGTGGTTTTGCAATTCACGCACAGAGCCCTGAAAGGAATGTAGTTCCACCTGGCTACCTTCTTTCTGAGTTTCTAAGGTAGCAACATCTTCTAAAGCTTTCTGCTTCCATTCCTGCAATGCCTCCAGCTCCTCCTGAAGACATTTTTGCTTGTCGGTACTTATATTAAGCCCAGCTTCACTGGATTGGATGGCAGTCACCAAGTTCTCTTTCTCACATTGCAAGTCACTGGCTGCCTTCCGCACTCTTTGAACTTCCATGAGTGTTGTGTGGTCATCTTTGGTATGTGAAGCTACTATGAAAACTCTTTTCACTAGGTTGAGCTTTTCACATGCACTCAGACCTAATATTGGCTGTACTCTCTTTTCTGCAATCAGTAGCTGTGATTTTAAGTGCTGCCCCTTGTGCTTAAAGGTCACCATACAGCCCCCTTTTACTGGAACTTTCTCTCCATTGTAGCCTGTCACTTTTAACTTCACAGGGTAAATCTTACTCTTTACTGTGAGAGTCTTATAATCATCCATGGATAGCAGATTCACCTGAGCTCCGGTGTCAAGCTTGAATGGAATTACTGCCTCATTCACAGTTACTGGAACAATCCATTCTGTTTTACCAGCAGCCACAGTCTGCACAGAATCCACAAAGAATTCCTCCATTTCCTCATCAATTGTGTGCACCTTTCTCTTGTTAGCCCCAGCTTTGCAGCACCTTGCAAAGTGATTCTTCTTCCCACAGCTATTGCAGGACTTCCCATAAGCAGGACACATCTTTGGAATGTGTCTACCTCCACATCTGCTGCATTTGCTGTTTGAGCCTTCCTCTTTGCTTTGCTGTTGCTTTCGGAAATGCCTCTCTGTTTTCACAGCATGCACTGTTGTGTCTGCCCTGAGCAGCTCCTTAGCTTGTGCTCGTGTGGTTTCTGCTGACCTACACATATTCACTGCCTTTTCCAGAGTCAATTCTTTTTCATGCAACAGTCTTTCTCTGAGTCCATTATCTGGAATTCCACAAACTATTCTGTCTTTAACTAGTGAGTTTCTCAAATCTCCAAATTCACAAGACTTACTCAGTGTTTGAAGCTCAGCTAAGTATTGGTCGAAGCTAACGCCTTGTTTCTGGTCACAGGAAAAAAAATTATATCTCTCAAATGTGATGTTTTTACTTGGGATAAAATACTCCTTAAATTTTTCCATCAAAGTGCCCAACTCAAAAGCTGTCTCATCAGGTTGAAAGCTGTTATAGATGTCCAAAGCACCTTCGCCAATCACGTGCAGAAAAATAGACATCATTCCTTGCTGCTCCACGAGCATCTGAATATATGTTGAATTGCTGTTTGAAGCGTTTCCAATTATCGGCTAGATTGCCAGTAAACTGCACAGGCGTGGGAGGACTTAGCTTATCCATAACGGGAACTCTCCGCCTCTTGCCTGAGTCTCTCTTGGCAAATCCGGTGACTGCTGAACTTCAGGAACAATGTGCTCCCTCGCCACGCCGGCCAGCCTTTTCTCCGTCTCATTACAGCTTTTCTTTTGTACTCACTGAGTCTCTTTCTTAATTGTCTCCCTGTTCAGACCTCACACCAACTTCTGACACCATGTTATGGTTGTTCTTCATCAAGAGACAAACTTTGCGTGGGTTTAACATCTGAACGTTTATTATTAACCAACAGCAACAGACAGCTTGCTTTTCCCTCTCTTTTTACAGCCACACTTCCTGTTCTATATGTGACCCCTTGCATTGCCTACTGGGAACTGTAGTTCTTTATTATAACTACATAATAACATACCTCCTTGGCAGCTGGGGAATTTAAATTCAAGTAATTAAATAAATAGAACACAGAACATAGGTAGAGCGCAGGAACAGGCCCTTCGACCCACAATGTCTGAGTTGAACGTGATGCTGAATTAAACTGAATCTCTTCTGCCTGCATATGATCCATATCCCTCCACTCCCTATATATTCATGTGTCTGTCTAACAGCCTTTTAAGTGCCACTATTGTATCTGCTTCCACCACCACCCCTGGAAGTACATTCCAGGCACCCACCACTCTGTGTGTAAAAAATATCCCCCACACATCTCCTTTAAACTTTGCCCCTCTCACCCCAAATGCATATCCTCTAGGACTTGACTTTTCTACCCTGGAAACATGATTCAGGTCTCCCCTCAACCTCTGACACTCCAGAGAAAACAACCCAAGTTTGTCCAACTTCTCCTTGTAGCTCAAACCCTCTAATCCAGGCAGCATCCTGGTGAACCTCTTCTTCACCGTCTCCAAAACCTCCAAATCCTTCCTGTAATGGGGCAGCCAGAACTGCACACAATACTCCAAGTGCGGCCTAACCGAAGATACATGTAGCTGCAACATGACTTCCTTATCTTATACTCGACCTGTACGATCGGTTTGTAAGACAAACTTTTCACTGTACCTTGGTACAAGTGACAATAATAAACCAATACCAATACTAATACTCAGTGCCCTGACCAATGAAAACAAGCATGCAAATACGCCTTCTTTACCACTCCATCTATTTGTGTGGCCACGTTCAGGAAGCTATGGGCTTAGACCCTGAGATTCCTCTGTACATTAACACTGTTAAGGATCCTGCCACTAACTGTATACTTTCCCCTTGTGTTTAACCTCCCAAAGTTCAACACCTCGCACTTGCTCAGATTAAACTCCTCTGCCCATATCTGCAACTGATTTGTATCCTGCTGCATCCTTTGACAGCCCTCTGCACTGTCCACAACTCCACCAGCCTTTGTGTCGACTGCAAATCTGGAATTAAAAGGAAAAGATACTAAAGAGACTCAAGACACTGCCATTTCCCTGGCCACCACGTCTGGGTCTGGTTCCAGCTTCCATTCCCCTAATGGTTTGCGTTCCAACCTCCTTTACTTATCAGAATCCACCACTGGTAATGCAGGTTGGGGGAACAACACCTCATATTCCGCCTTGGGAGTCTCCAACCTGATGGCCTCAACATTGATTTCACAAGACAAGGGAGCAGAAGTAGGCCATTCGGCCCATCGGTCTCTAACTCCCAGGAACCCCACCCCTTCTTTTTCTTCCTCCCTCCCTCCCCTTTTGTCTTGGTATCTGTATTGGTTTATTATTGTCAGTTATTGTTATTAGTGTTTCTGGTCGAGGACTCTTCAGCAGAACAGCTTGACAAAGGGGTCCCAGACTCAAAATGTTAACTGGTATTGGTATTGGTTTATTACTGTCACTTGTACCGAGGTACAGTGAAAAACTTGTCTTGCATACCGATCGTACAGATCAATTCATTACACAGTAGTTACATTGAGTTAGTACAGAGTGCATTGAGGTAGTACAGGTAAAAACAATAACAGTACAGAGTAAAGTGTCACAGCTACAGAGAAAGTGAAGTAAGGTGCAAGGTCACAACAAGGTAGATCGTGAGGTCATTGTCTTCCCTTATTCCTGTGGCTCCCTTCCCCCACAATGACCTGCCCATCTCCTCTCCTCCCTTCCCCCATCCTTTATTCCATGGTCCACTGCCCTCTCCTACCAGATTCCTTTGTCAGCCCTTTGCCTCTCCTACCTGTCACCCCTCAAATATTACATCTCCTCCCCCTCCCCACCCACCTACCTCCCCCCCTCACCTGGATTCACCTATCACCTGTTACCTGCCTGTGTGTGCTGCTCCCTCTCCCCCTACCTTCTTATTCTGGCTTCTGCCCTCTTCCTTTCTCAGCCCGAAACGTCAACTGTTTATTTCCCTCCATGGATGCTGCCTGACCTGCTAAGTTCCTCCAGCATTTTTTGTGTATTGCTCCAGCTTCCAGCATCTGCAGAATTTTTTGTGTCTTTGGTAACCTTTGTGTTCCTTGTATCTCCCTCCAGCAGCTGTCTCCAACCTTCACACAGCCCTCTCCCCACCTTCTGTTTTTTTTCCCTTTTTCCTTTTTTCCTCTGTCTCTCTCTGTCTCTGTCTCTCTCTGTCTCTGTCTCTGTCGCTCTCTCTCTCTCTCTCTCTCTCTCTCTCTCTGTCTGCCTCCATCTATCATCCACCTGCCACTGTCTCCCAACTCCGCCTCTGCTCCTGTCCACTACCTGGCACCACCTGCCTGTCATCTTGAGCAACAAACAATCTGCTGGAGGAACTCACGGGGTTGAGCAGCATCTGTGGGAGAGAAGGAATTGTCGACGTTTCGGGTCGAAACCCTGCATCAGGACTGAGAATGGAGAGGCGAGATAAAGAGGTGAGGGGGAGCGGCAAGGAAGGATTCCGAGGTGATTGGTGGACTGAGGAGGGGTGTGAGATGACGGGCGGGTAGTGCTGGGTAGGGGAGGTGAGCGGGGCAGGAGTTGGGAGACAGTGGCAGGTGGATGACAGATGGAGGCAGACAGAGAGAGAGAGAGAGAGAGAGGGAAAAGAAACACACAACAGATGGAGCGAGGTGGGGGGAGGGGAGTGTGGAGATAGGATACAGCTGCTGGTGGGGGATAAGCAGGAACACAAAGCATTGCCGGAGCTGGATTCGGATAAGTAAAGGAGGTGAGAATGGGAAGCATTATTGTGAGCTCCCAGTTACAGACCATTTCAACTTCCTTTCCCATTCCCACACTGACCTGTTCATCCTTGGCCTTCTCTATTGCCAGGATGAAGCCCAACACAAACTGGAGGAGAAACACCTTATATTCCACCTGGGTAGTCTGAGAAAGTCAATACTAGCACAGGCAGCAAGAGGAACCTTGGTCTGGAGAAGCTGTGGCAAGGCTGGTGCCTTCCCTGGCGAGAGCGATTACACAGCTCAGGCTGAGGCCCATAAATGAGCCAGGAAGCAGAGAGAGTCCTATCGGATTGGTAGATCTGGGGTCCACATGGGTGGATTTGCACTAATTGGTCTCCTCTCCCACACCATTACCAAGAAGCATGGCCTGACTGCCATTGCCACACCTTCTCTCGTCTGTCAAATGGTGGATGGTCTTTGTTGAAATCAGGTACCAACTTAAGGTGTGGCAAGGTCAGTATTAATAGTAACTTATTAATGGGATTTGAAAAGGTAATGTTTATAGGGCTATGAGGAAGGAGTTATTTCACAAAGATGCAAATTGCCTTCTCTTGTGCCAAATAATTTTAGAAGTAAAGGCCACAAATGGATGAGGTCACTTACTTTAGTTTGTGTACACCGCCATGATCTCGTGGTTTACATGAACAACGATTAGGAAGTGAATTTTCTGTTCCAGGTACAAAGTGGGTGGGAAGGCTTCCGCAGATCACTCCTGGAGCCCTTCCTAAGAGTTGGGCAGATGGCTCAATGAAATGCAGCTCATGCAATGGAGAATAAGAGAACAGCTGGAATGGGGATGGATGGAGAACCTTTGAGACTTGAATTTCATTTCTAATTAGGGAACACATCAGTGAAGTATAACTGTAACAAAGACATGCAAACTCATCCTGACTTTTCTCAATTTGCGTTATTTGGGATGGTTTGTAGCATAACCCATAATCTCTTAGATATAGTTTGATAGCTTGTTGTCTGTCTTGGTAATAATGAGGGAAGAGCGTATTTTCTTTTTTTAAACACCCTAGTAATCTGGTCAATGTCTTTATGGGGGAAGCAGTGCAAGGAAATCAAAATATCTTGTGGTTAATCTGTAAAGGATTTAATGAACTCCACAGAACAATGACTGTCAGATTAATGGGATACCCACAGTAAATGCTTGAACATAACCTGAATTTGGTCAGAGAAGAAGATGCTCTCATAATGGCTACTAGTCCCATACCTGGTGGATTTTTCCCAGGGCAGCAGACACAAGGAATAGAAATAAAAGCAGAAAATCCTGGATACACTCAGCAGGTCAGGCTGCATCTGGGGAAAGAGGAACAGTTATTGCTTCAGGTTGAGTGTTTCCAGCATTTTCCATTTCAATTTCAGATTTCCTGTAGTTTTTATTTTAATTTTCATTCAATCCAAGCTATAGAGAACAGTCAGTATTGCTCTTTACGGAGGCTCTGCTCTTGGATTCTTCAGTGAAGTATGAAACAACTATCTACTAACTGTCACTTGGTTTTGTACGGGTCTTATATGAGAAAGATGAACTCAATCTACCTCATCGTGGCCCTTGCGCTTTATTTGTGTACCTGCAATGCACTTTCTCTGTATCTGTAACACTATATTCTGCATTCTGTCTTGTTCTTTTGTACTACCTCAATGTAATTATGTGTGGCATGATCTGTCTGCAAACAAAAGTTTTTCACTGTATCTCAGTACATGTGACAGTAATAAACCAATTATCAATGACCAATTACAGTGCACATTATGCCTTTAAGTTGCATTTATGAGGCAGGTACATTACAAGCTACTTTGAGTGGTGTCAGTGTACATTTGAAACTGCTTTGATACACAGGCAATACAATCGATGGACCACAATGTGCAAGCAATTGGATTGCCTTCATCACTTTCAAGTAAATGCATCTATAAGCAGCCATAAATTCCACTTGCTGGTAGCAGGCAGCAATTGTTATCATTGTTAAAATATTGATCTGTCTTGTCATTCTTTCAAATATTAACATTCCATCTCACACATGCTATGTCTTGGTCAACATTTTATAAGATATTTATTTATTAGTCACATGTACATCAAAACACACAGTGAAATATGTCTTTTTGCGTTACTAAGAATGTGCTGGAGGCAGCCCGCAAGTGTCGCCATACTTCCAGTGCCAACATAGCATGCCCACAACTTCCTAACCTGTATGTCTTTGGAATGCGGGAGGAATGTGTTTGGTACAGAGTGGGCCCAAGGGTGGGTAATATTTTTCCATTGATTGGAATGGGGAAGATATTAACTCCTGAAAGCTCATGATGGTTACATCTAAAATAAATTGTGCTGCTTGAAGTCGAAGTCAAAGTCAAGTTTATTGCCATATGCACAAGTACATGTATGCACAGGTTCAATGAAAAACTTACTTGCAGCAGCATCACAGGCACATAGCATCATTTAAGCAGCATTCACAAGAAAAACATAAATTAAACATAAATTATCCACAATTTTTACAAGAAAGAACACAATTAGAACAAAAATAAAGTCCATTTTAGTGCAAAGTGATCAAAGTTGTCATAGTGTTGCTAAACTGTAGTGATTAGGGTTTTGCCGGTTGGTCCAAGAACTGAATAGTTGAAGGGAAGTAGCTGTTCTTGAAGCTGGTGGTGTGGGATGCAACTTACTGTGTTCAGATTATAATAATTATCCATAGCTCCAGTCTAGATGTAGGCAAGTGTTGGGACCATGCTGGCAGTGAATTGAAAATTGTGGTGTAGATGAATTTTAAATGGATCTTGTCAATTGAAAGGAAATGTTAGAATAAGGTAACAGAAATTCTTGCCATTTTAGGGAGCAAGGCAAGTACATTGTTAACTCTTCCCTCTCATTGTCCTCTCTCCCTTCTCTCTGTGGTCTTTCCCAGTCCTATACTCTAGGATAGTTGTATTTCAGTCCTCCTGCTCCCTCCAAACTGATTGCTTCATCATTGGTAGGTGTCCTATCAGTTAACCCCGGGAATTCCCTCCCTAAACATCTGATACTACACCACGATTGGATGCTTATTATGTTATATTAATTTAAGTCTGTGTTAACCTATGTTTGTCATGTTTGTAATGTACTGTGCTTCTGCTGTAAAAAGCTAACTTTCATGGCATTTATATCCTGGGTATATGTGCCTCTGACAATAAACTTAAATTTCGGAAGAATCATCCCCGAGTAATGACTAATCATCAGCTATGTGCTGTGTTTTATCCAGAGAATCTGGAGTAACATTTTAGTGTAGAAATCAGGTCCCCTAACAGCTGATGGTGTGGATACGACTGACAGAGTAGTTCGGCTGGGGGTGAGCAAGCTGTCAGAGTAAGAGGATGCAGATGTGGTGCTGGAAGAGATTACAGAGGGAGGAAAGAGACTACAGAGATAGCAATGTGTTTAGTCTTGCTCCCTAAAATTGCAAGAATTCCTGTTATACTTCCCGTTAAATGACAGCATCCATTTAAAGTTCACCTCACTATTTCCACCCCACCACCAACATGGTCTTCATGCATTTCAGCGTCAGCATGTATTAAACCTCCAATAAATTGTCCACAACTCTATCTATTGATTGAGGATGTCTGGTACTGTCTGCTGTTACTGGTATTGTCCTGGTAATCGCTTGCTTTGAAGTAGAGAAATCATTTCTTTTTATTCATTCGTGGGAAGTGATAGTCCCTGCCATTTATTGCATGTTCCTAACTGCAGTAGTGAGTTACCTTCCTGAGCAGTTTGCTGGGACATTTCAGAAGGCATCTAAGAGTGAACTACACCAGTGCGGGACTAGAATCACATACTGTCCAGGGAAGATAAGGAAGGCAGATTTGCTTTCTCAGGAGCATTAGTGAATTAATCCAATGGTTTTATAATCTTGGAGACCCAAGAGACTGCAGATGCTGGAATCTGGAGCAACAAATAAAATGCTGGAAGAAGTCATCAGGATAGGCAGCATCTGTGGAGGGAAAGGGTTGTTGTCATGGGTGACTTCAACTTCCTTAATATTGATGGGCACCTCCTCAGTGCAGAGCAGAAATGTGAAGGTTGTTTAGGGAACACTTGCATGGGGTTCTGGATAGGTTTGTCCCACTGAGACAGGGAAAGGATGGTAGGGTGAAGGAACCATAGTTGACAAGAGAGGTGGAACATTTAGTCAAGAGGAAGAAGGAAGCATACTTAAGGTTTAGGAAGCAAAAATCAGACAGGGCTCTTGAGAGTTATAAGGTAGCCAGGAAGGAGCCAGAAGGGACTTAGGAGAGCTGGAAGGGGACATGAGAAGGCCTTGGTGAATAGGATTAAGGAACACCCCAAGACATTCTACATGTATCTGAAGAACAGGAGGATGACTAGAGTGAGGGTAGAACCGCTCAGGGATAAAGGGGGAACCATGTGCCTGGAGGATGTAGGAAGGGTCCTTAATGGATACTTTGCTTCATTGTTCACCAGGGAGAGGGACTTTGATGAATGTGAGGTCAGCATAGAACAGGCTATTGTGCTTGAGCATGTCGAGGTTAATAAAGAGGCAGTGCTGGAGCTTCTGAAACACATTAGGATAGATAATTCCCTGGCGCCGGATGGGATATACCCCATGTTACTATGGGAAGCAAGGAAAGAGATTGCTGGGACATTGATGATGATCTTTGCTTCCTCCCTGGCCACAGGAGTGGTACCAGAAGATTGGAGGATGGTAAATGTTGTTCTGTTGTTCATGAAAGGTAGTAGGGATAATCATGGGAATTATAGACCAGTGAGTCTTATGTCAGTGGTGGGCAAACTATTGGAGAGGATTCTTAGGGACAGGGCTTGCGAGCACTTAGAGAAGCATAGTCTTATTAGGGATAGTCAGCATGGCTTTGTGAGGGGCGGGTCATGCCTCACCAGCCTAATTGAGTTTTTTGAGGAGGTGACAAAACAAGTTGATGAAGGTAGAACAGTAAATGTGGTGTATATGGATTTTAGTAAGGCATTTGTCAAGGTTCCCTATGGTAGGCTCATCCAGAAAGTCATAAGGATGGGATCCATGGAAACTCAGCTGCGTGGATTTGGAATTGGCTTGCCCACAGAAGGCAGACTGTGGTAGCAGATGGACTGTATTCTGCCTGGAGGTTGGTGACTAGTGGTGTTCTGCAGGGATCTGTTCTGGGACCCATGCTCTTTATGATTTTTATAAATGACTTGGATGAGGAAATGAGGTGATCGGTTAGTAAGTTTGCAGATGACACGAAGATTGGAGGTATTGTGGATAGTGTAGAAGGTTGTCGTAGGTTACAATGGGATATAGACAGGATGCAGGTTGGGCAGAGAAGTGGCAGGTGGAGTTCAAGCCGGAAAAGTGTGAAGTGATACACTTTGGAAGATTGGACTTGAAGGCGGAGTACAAGGTTAATTGCAGGATTCTTAGCAGTGTGGAGGAAAAGAGGGATCTTGGCGTCCAAGTCCATAGATCTTTCAAAGTTGCCATGCAAGTTGATGGGGTGGTTAAGAAGGTGTATGTTGTGCCGGCCTTCATTAGTCAGGGGATTGAGTTCAAGAGCCGCGAGGTGATGTTGCAGCTCTATAGCACTCTGGTTAGACCACACTTGGGTATGGTGTTCAGTTCTGGTCACCTCATTATTGGAAAGATGTGGAAGCTTTAGAGAGGGTGCAGAGGAGATTTACCAGGATGCTGCTTGGATTAGAGAACATGTCTTATGAGGAAAGGTTGAGCGAGCTAGAGATTTTTTCTTTGGAGCGAAGGAGGATGAGAGGCGACTTGATAGAGGTGGATAAGATTATGAGAGGGATAGATAGAGTGGACAGCCACCACCTTTTCCCCAGGGTGGCAATGGCCAATACCAGAGGACATTGGTATTGATTATAGTAGAAGTAATGAGCTGATCTGCAGAGAGCAGCTTGCAACGAGTTGCCACACTCCGGCGCCATAGACATCCGTTTAAGGTGAGTGGAGGAAAGTTCAGGGGAGATGTCAGAAGTAGGTTTTTTTACACAGAGAGTGGTGGGTGCCTGAAACGCACTGCTGGGGGTGGTGGTAGAGGCTGATAAAACAGGGACATATAAGAGATTCTTAGATAGGCACACGGATGTAAGAAAAATGGAGGGTTATAGGCTGCGTAGGAGGGAAGGGTTAGATTGATTTTGGAGTAGGTTTATATAGGTCGGCTCAAAATCATGGGCCGAAGGGCCCATACTGTGCTGTACTGTTCTATGTTCTATATTGTATGAAATGGACAGTCGATGTTTCAGGTCGAGACCCGAAACGTTGTCTGTCCATTTTCCTCTACAGATGCTGCCTGATCCGCTGAGTTCCTCCAGCAATTTGTTTGTTGCTTTAGCTTTATAATCCTCAATACTAAGCTAGTAATTTATCCTACTTTCTTGATCATGGTTATTAAGCTAGGCATTTATTGAACTCATATCCCCACGTAATTAACTTAGGTCTCAGGATTGCTAGTCAACTACTTTTCCACTGGAATTAGAATTGGAATTGATTTATTGTTGTCACATGTACAGAAGTACGGTGAAAAGCTTCTGTTTGCATGCCATCCAGACAGATCATTCCATGCATAAGTACATCGAGGTAGTAAAAGGGAAAACAGAATGCCGAATATAGTGTCACAATGACAGAGAAAATGCAGTGCAGGTAGAAAACTAAAGTGTAAGGGCCACGACAAGAACTTCTCAATGAGAGTTCATCTTTTAGTGTTTGAGAAGCCCATTCAAGAGCCTGATAACAATGGGATAGAACCCTTATGCTATTTTGTGGCAGTAAAAAGAATTCAAGGCAGCTGTTATGGAAAAAGCCTGAAGATATTTAGGAAGCTGTTAGTGTTTTCTTTAAATTAACATCCATTTATTCTTATTATTTAGCAACTGTGGACATTCTGTACGAGCAGAACTGATGAGTGTCCTGTGGACACACACATATTGAGAACACTGTGAAATCTGAGATAAAAATGGAAAATGCCTGGAATACTCAGCAGGTCAGCCAGCTACTGATGAAGGGTTATTGAATGTGGGCACTAACTTTGTTCTCGCAACAACTATTACAGGGCAATGTCTGCCAATGTTAGAAATAGCAACATTTAGGAGACAGTGTGAGCAGAGTGTGTAGCGGAGGTGTACAAGGAAGTTGGTAGGGATGGAGGATTAAATTTATAAGGAGAGATTGATGAGGGTATCATTTTTTTCTTTGAAATGAAGAAGACTGAGGGGAGAATTAATTGAAGTGTGTAGAGTAAGAGCACTAAATAACATAGAACATAGAACAGTACAGCACAGGAACAGGCCCTTTGGCCCACAGTGTTATGCTGAACTATTTAAGCTAATGACACCTAATCCCTTCTGCCAGCACATGATCCACAACCTTCATTTTCTGCATATTCACACGCCTATCTAAGAGACTCTTAATTGCCTCTATCGTATCTCCTTCCATCGCTACCCCAGGCAGTGCATTCCAGGCACCCACCACTCCCTGTGTAAAATACTTGTCCTGCACGTCTCCTTTAAACTTTCCCCCCTCTCACCTTAAATGCATGCTCTCTAGTATTAGACATTTTAAACCTGGGAAAAAGATACTGGCTGTTTACTCTGTCTGTGCCTCTCATAATTCTATCAAGTCTCCTCTCAGCCTCCACTGCTCCAGAGAAAACAACCCCAGTTTGTCCAACCTTTCATTATAATCCAGGCAGCGTCCTGGCAAACCTCTTCTGCACCCTCGCCAAGGCCTCCACATCCTTCCAATAATGGGGTGACCAGAATTGGACGCAATACTCCAGATGTGGCCCAACCAGAGTTTTATGAAGCTGTAATATAACTTCCTGACTCTTGAACTCAATGCCTTGACTAATAAAGGTGAAAAGGAAGGACCTATTTTTTTAAGCAGAGGGGTTAAAAATTTTGGACATACATTTTAGTTAATTGGTAAAAGGATTTGAGGGAAATTGAGGCAATGACCTCTTAAAAAGATATAATCTACAAGGCCATGAATTCAGAGGTAGGATAAGATAAGATTTCTTTATTAGTCTCATTTACATCAAAACACACAGTGAAATGCATCTTTTGCGTAGAGTGTTCTGGGGGCAGCCCGCAAGTGTCGCCACTCTTCCGGCGCCAATATAGCATGCCCACAACTTCCTCACCCGTACATCTTTTGGAATGTGGGAGGAAACCAGAGCATCCGGAGGAAACCCACACCGTCACGGGGAGAACGTACAAACTCCTTATAGACAGCGACCGGAATTGAACCCAGGTCACTGGCACTGCAATAGCATTACGCTAACTGCTACGCTACCATGCCTGCCCAATAATGGGGCAAGCAGAATTGGATGCAATACTCCAGATGTGACCCAATCAGAGTTTTATAAAGTGGTAACATAATTTCCTGACTCTTGAACTCAATGCCTTGACTGATAAAAGTGAAAAGGAAGTGGGTTTAACCTGGATGGTCCATTTGTGACCAGAAAGGACATGATGGGCTAAATGTCCTTTTATGCCATAAATTTCTATGATTCCATCCAAGCTTTGTGCAGCTTTGTGAGAGATTACATTTAAGTTGCATTGGGTATATTCAGTTCACAAAAGGTTTGATTACGATTCAGTATTATTGGCATTTTTTGCATGCTAAATATCTTGAGGAGCTGACATCTGTGAATCCAAATTTGGCAGCAGCTTTAGTGAATCAGGTCCCTCGGCAGGGATCTTCTCCATCTCCGAGGAGCTTGATTACATGAGATCTATTCCTTCCTTATTATTATTCAAATGAAGCACCTAATTAAACAAATGGGGCATGAATAAACTACGAGCGGTGCCACCGGGGCCTTGAAGATGTCGTGCCTGTTGTGGAGTTTGGCAATATCTGACAGTGAGCAAATTCCTTTAATCAACAGAAAACTTTGTGAGGCAGAAGTGAGGTTCAAGAACAGCTACTTCTCTCAACCATTCGGTTCCTGAACCAAACTGCAAAATCCTAATCACCACTACAGTTGAGTAACACTGTGACCACTCTGATCACTTTGCATGAAAATGTACTTGTTTTTCTAATTGTGTTTTTTTCTTGTAAAAATTGTGTACAATTTATGTTTATGTTTTTCTTGTGAATGCTGCTGTATGACACTGTGTGCCTGTGATGCTGCTGCAAGTAAGTTTTTCATTGCACCTGTGCATACGTGTACTTGTTCATATGACAATAAGCTTGACTTTGACTTTGAACAATAGACTGACGAAAGGCCTGAGTTAGCAATGAACCTAAGAAAGGTTGTTGTTTGGGATAACACTTCTCAGGCAATGTGTAACCTTTTCACAATCATTTTAATTTACTATAGTACACAATGCACTGCAGAATGCTTATGAACACTGCTTTGTGGTTTTCATGTTAGTTATTCTGTCCTTGAGCTATTTTTCAGACAAATCCACAGCAATAAAAATTAAAAATGATAGATCATTTAAAAATTTTACGTGGTTAGAAACCAATTCAAATGTTATTTTGTGTAAAGTAACATTCATACAGATTTTAGTTTGAAAGTTGAAGCAAGAAGTGAAATCAAATTTTTAATGAACTGTTTTCTCATCTGTTAGATGAGACATTAAGGCCACGTCTGATCCTTCAGGTGAACTGAGGCAGAGGAAGGGGGTCATCTCTGGTGTCCTGGCCAGAATTTACTCCATTTCTGATAAGATAAGATCTTTATTAGTCACATGTACATCGAAACACACAGTGAAATGCATCTTTTGCGTAGTGATTTTGGGGGGCAGCCCGCAAGTGTCACCATGCTTCTGGCACCAATGTAGCATGCCCATAACTTCCTAACCTGTACGTCTTTGGAATGTGGGAGGAAACCGGAGCACCCGGAGGAAACCCACACAGACACAGGGAGAATGTACAAACTCCTTACAGACAGTGGCCAGATTTGAACCCGGGTCGCTAGCGCTGTAAAGCATTGTGCTAACCACTATGCTACCGTGCTGTCGATGATGAATGGTCTTCAGTCTGAAAGTTTAACTCTTTATCTCTTTCCACAGATGTTGCTTGACCTGATGACTGCTTCCAGTTCTCTGCTTTTATTTCTGATTTCCAGCATCTGCATTTTTTTTATTTTAACATTTATCCCCCTCATTTAATACTTCTAAACCAGATTATCTGCGTGTGATGAGTGTAGGATTCTAAATACCAGTGAGAATCAGTCAGATTACAAAAGAATCAGAAGAGAAGTGAAAATTAGTATTATCTACAGGAGGCGCTGCCTCAAGAATTGAATTGAATTGGTTTATTATTGTCACATGTACCGAGATATAGTGAAAAACTTTGTTTTGCATGTCATCCACACAGATCATTTTATTACAACAGTGCATTGAGGTAGTACAAGGAAAAGCAATAACAGAATGCAGTGCAGGCGGACAATAAGGTGCAAGGCCATAACGAGGTAGAGTGTGAGGTCAAGAATCCATCTTATTGTACTAGGGGACTGTTCAGTAGTCTTGTAACAGTGGGATAGAAGCTGTCCTTGAGCCTGGTGGTACGTGCTTTCAGGCTTTTGTATCTTGTGCCCAATGGCACAAGACAACATCTATCATCAAAGACCCCGACAGTTTGGGCCATGCCATCTTCTCCATTGGGCAGGAGGTACAAGAAGCCTGAAGTCCCACACCAGCAGCTTCAAGAACATCTATTTCCCTTCAACCATTCAGTTCTTGAACCAACCGGCCCAACCCTAATCAATCCCTCAGTATAGCAACAACATGACCACTTGGATCACTGTGCACAAAAATGGACTTTGCTTATTCTTGTTTTTAACTTTTTTTGTAAAAATTGTGTATAATTTATGTTTAACATGTTTTTCTTGTGAATGCTGCTTATATGATGCTGTGTGCACCTGCCTATCACTATCTCTTACCTGCATCCACCTATCGCCATCTTGTGCCACCGCATCTCTCCTCGTTTGTCCACCTATCACTGCTCTGCTTTTCCCTCCTATAAATCAGGCTTCCCCTTTTCCCATCTTCAGTCCTGAAGAAGGGTCCTGGCCTGAAATATTGACCGCCTGCTTTTCTCCACGGATGCTGCCTGGTCTGCTGAGTTCCTCCAGCATCATCGTGTTTTTGATCTGTATGGATGGTATGCAGGACACGTTTTTCACTGTATCTCAGAACATGTAACAATAACAAGCCAATTTACCAATTCATCTAAACAAAAAATGGATTAAGGCAAGCGAGCACGGATTTTGTTCAAGACAAATCATGTTTGACCAAATTGATTTTTTTTTTGATGAGGTAACAGACAGAATTCTTGAGGATAATGAGTTAATGAGGAAGATGTGGCATTGGCCAAGATCATTGTTGAAGTCAACTGTTCTCTTTAGATCTTTATTAATGACCTAGACTTGGGACAACACAAAACTTGGCAGTATTGTGAACTGTGAAGAAGATAGCGATAAATTGGAGTGGGGTACAAACCGGCTGGAGGAATGGGCAGGCGCGTGGCAGATGAAATTTAATACAGAGAAATATAAGGTTATGCATTTTGGTAGAATGAACAGAGACAAGAATAAAAGATACTGTTCTAAAAGGGGTACAGGAGGAGAGGAACTTGAGAGCATGTGTACAGATTAAAAGTGGCAGGCTGGTCGAGAAAGTGGTTCATAAGGTTAACACAATTCTGGTCATTATCAATAGAGCCATAGAGTATGAGAGCAGAGAAATCATGCTGAACTTTTATAAAACACAAGCCTGATTTCAGCTGGAGTATTGTGCTCAACATTGGCCACTTCATTTTAATGAAGGATGACAAGGCATGTGAGAGGGTCCAGAAAAGATTAACAAGACGGGTTCCTGAGATGATGGACCACACTTGCAAGGATAGTGAGGCTGGGAGTGTTTTTTTTGGAGAAGAGACTGTTGAGACTTGATAGAAATATATAAGAATGGACAGGGGGAGGCTGCTTCTTTTTGTAGAGGTGTTGAGGACTGGAGGTCATGGATATAAATTAACAGAGAAGAGAATTAAGAGTAACATGAGGAAAAGCGTTTTTACACAATGTGTGGTTGGGAGTTTGGAATTCTTACGTGGCGGAGGCTGTTTCCATTGTGGCCTCCAAATTGGATAAATACATAGTGGAGAAAAATTTGCAAAGCTACAGAGAAAGGGTTAGTGAATGGAACTAAAATGTTGTTCTGGGAGAGAGCTGGCATGTCCACAGTGGGCTGTTTGGCCAACCATTCTGTATCTCTTCTCTCCTCTCCCATCAGCGGAAGATACAGGAGCCTGAGGGCACATACAACCAGGCTCAAGGACAGCTTCTATCACATGGTGATAAGACTATTGAACGGTTCCCTTATACAATGAGATGGACTCTTGACCTCACAATCTACCTTGTTATGACCTTGCACCTTATTGTCTACCTGCAATGCACTTCCCTGTAGCTGTGACACTTTACTCTGTATTCTGTTATTGTTACCATTATTGGGCAGGCATGGTAGCGTAGCAGTTAGCGTAACGCTTTTACAGGGCCTGTGACCCAGGTTCAATTCCGGCCGCTGTCTGTAAGGAGTTTGTACATTCTCCCCGTGTCTGCATGGGTTTCGTCCGGGTGCTCCGGTTTCCTCCCATATTCCAAAGACGTACGGGTTAGGAAGTTGTGGGCATGCTCTGTTGGCTCCGGAAGCATGGCGACACTTGCGGGCTGCCCCCAGAACACTGTGGGAGCAAAAGATGCATTTCACTGTGTGTTTTGATGTACATGTGACTAATAAAGATATCTTATCTTAAAATAGGAACAAGAGTAGGCCATTCAACTTTCCAACCAATATGATCATGGCTGATCATCCAAATTCAGTATCCTGCTCATACTTTGTCCCCATACATTGATCCCTTTAGCCCTAAGGACTTTATCAAGTCTTCTTGAATAAATTTAATGATTTGGCTTCAACTGTTTTCTATTGTAGAGAATTCCGTAGGTTCATCTCTATCTGAAAGAAGAAATTCCTCCATATCTTAGTCCTAAATAGCTTCCCCTTTATCCTTAGACTGCAACCCTGGTCCTGAACTCCCCTGACACCAGGAAAATCCTACCTGCATCTAGTCTATCAGAATATTATAGGTTTCTATGAGATCCCTTCTCATTCTTCTCAACGCCAGTGAATATAACTGAGTTGTCCAATCTCCCTTCATATGTCAGTCCTTCCATCACAGGACACACTCTGGTAAATATTTACTGCACTCCCTCCATGCCCTGTACAATTGCAGTAAAACATAGAACATAGAACAGTACAGCCCAGGATCAGGCACTTTGGTCCAATGGTCTGTGCCAAAAATGATGCTGAATTAAACTAAATCTCTTCTGCCTGCACATGATCCATATTCCTCCCTTCCCTGCATATTCGTAAATCCCACTGTCATATCTGCTTCCACAATTACTCCTGGCAACCTGTTCCACCTACCAATCACTCTCTGTGTAAAATACTTGCCTTGCACATCTCCTTTAAACTTTCCCCCTCTCATCTAGTAGTATCATCTCTAGTACTTGACATTTCTACCCTGGGAAAAAGATTCTGAGTGTTAACCCTATCTATGCCTCTCATAATTTTATAAACTTCTGTCTGGCCTCCCCTCAGCCTCTGACACTTAAGAGAGAACAACCCAAGTTTGTCCAACTTCTCCTCATAGTATATATCCTCTAATCCAGGCAGCATCCTGGTAAACTTCTTCTGTATCCTTTCCAAAGCCTCCACATCCTTCCTGTAATGGGGCATAGAACTTAGAACAGTACAGCACAGGAACAAGCCCTTCTGCCCACAATGTCTGTGCCGAACACAACATCTGTGCTCCTGCGCTCAGATCCTCTCACCAAGAAGGCCAATATGCCATTTGCCTTCTTCATCACCTGTTGCAATTACACAAGGCCACCAGCCACTAATTAGCTTAATTAGTTTGGCACAACATCGTGGGCAGAAGGGCCTGTTCCTGTGCTGTATTGGTCTATGCTCTGTAACTCCCAGATCTCATTGTACCTCCTCCTTGCCCAATCTAACACCATTCAGATAAGATCCTGAAAGGAATATGAAAGGCACCATATAAGTGCAAGTTGTAGCGGTTGCTACCGCGAAATAAAACAAGACGCTAGTCGGAGGATTGTCGAACAAGAACTGGTTTATTTTCCCGCCTTGCGCGGGCCCTTTAAGGGAGACTGTTCCCGCCCAATCCAACCGGCAATGACGTAAGTACTACGTCATCAAGACTTTCCCGCGTGTGGGTTCTTCCTGTCGCTCGGGAAAGACGAGGCCCGCCACCATCTTGGGCCTCGTCGCTCCGACGCCGCTCGACCCGACTGCCGAGCCGGTTCGACCGACTAAACGGTGAGTCGCCACGAAGTCTTTCTTTTGACTTACTTTTTTTGTGGGTATTTGCTCTTAATATTGCTGTCCCAAGTTATTCCTACTTCTGGTATCTGAGATAATTCTCATCTTCCTGACCCTGTACTTTTGCTAAACACTGATTCTTGCTGTAAGATCTGAGTAAACTTTTCCCAGAATAAGAAATAGCAGATGATTGGTGGCAAGCCCTTCTATAATCATAACAAGTACGTATGTAAAAAAAATGCAAGACTTAGCTTAAACCTTTATAAGATCTTAAACAGATAGCAGAAGAGTACTTCATCATACTTTCTTTTAAGTTTAAAATATTAGGGAAATTTATAGAAGATCAAAAGGTAAATAAGTAACACTTGGCTAAATTCCACGTTGTTATAAGTAAATACAATTTCCTTTCAAGCTTAAATTAGATAATCCCTTTCCTTACTGCCTTCTCAAACAATGAAAAAGGTTCCACCACAAAGAGCTAAATTAGAAAGTACGTTACTTTCCAGTGAATTTCTGACAACCTAATTGAATTAAAAGTTGGAAATACAAGTAGATTTATCTTTATTTCAGCAGTTTCTATTGCTGACTTGATTTTTATCCAACTGGCAGATTTTCAAGTAGACCATCTGCTTTTAATTTAAAATTACAAGAAAATACAATACAGCACATTTCTTATTGTGGGCTCCCTTTTCATTCCCAACATAATTAGTCTGTCTGAAGCATTTATGATCTGAAGTTTCTGCACTGCAAAAGTTCACCTTAAAGGAGTAAGTTTTCCATGTTCAAAAAACAAGATTTTTTCCTCAATACAGCGATTTTAAAAATTGGGCATCAAAAACGCTGCTTCTGAGGCAAAGAAGGAATGTCCATAAAAGAAATTGTTCTCATTCACTTCTCAACCAAGGATCTCCCACAAGATAAAGCTTTTTCTAGGTTATATAATCAGTAATTTTAAATTTAAATGCTTGTGAGAGTGTCTTTTTGTACTGCTAATAGTTTTTAGACCTAGCAACAAACAATCTGCTAGAGGAACTCAGATGGTCGAGCAGCATCTGTGGGGTACTGGAACCATCCTGATGCAGGGTTTCGACCCGAAACATTGACAATTCTTCCCCCTCCCCTCACAAATGCTGCCTGACCTGCTGAGTTGCTCCAGCAGTTTGTTTGTTCCTTTGGCTTCCAGCATCTGCAGTGTCTTGTGTCTCAAATATTTTACTTATCCATTTTTTATTACGTGGTCATCACTGGCAAGACCAGTATTTATTGCCTATAACTCATTGCCCTCGAGTAGCTTGTGGTTTGCCACTTTCTTCAGGTGCTATAGTCAGTCTAGTGTTGAGTAGGATATTCCAGGGATATGCATTTCCAAATTAAATGGTGTGCAACTTGGAGAGGAACCTGCTTGTGATGGTGTCTTTATCCACTTTCTGTCCTTGACATTTTTGCTAGTGGAGGTTGTGGATTTGTGAAGTGTTATCCAAGTAGCCTTAGGAGTAACTGTGGTGAATTTTGTGGCTGTCACACACTGCAGTCTTGATGTGCTGGTGATGGAGCGAATTAATGTTTAGAGTGTTGGATGGACTTCATTGTCTCGGATCATCTTGAGCTTCCTGAGTGTTGTTGAAGTTGCACTGATCCAGTAAAGAGGAGCATACTCCATATACTCCTGACAAACCAACCTTCCCTCCACTGACTCCATCTACACTTCCCACTGCTTTGGAAAGCAGCCAAGATAATCAAGGACCCCTCCCACCCCGGACATCTCTCTCCCCCCCACCCCTCGGGCAGAAGATACAAAAGATTAATAGCATGTCCCACCAGACTCAAGGACAGCTTCTATCCCACTGCTATCAGACCCTTGAATGGATCTCTCATACGCTAAATAGATGAACTCTTGACTCCTCAATTCACCTCGTCGTGGCCCTTGCTCTTTATTTGTCTACCTGCACTGCGCTTTCTCTATAACTGTAACACTATGACACAAGAGATTCTTCAGATGCTGGAATCTGGAGCAACACACACAAAACGCTGGAGGAACTCAGCAGGTCAGGCAGCACCTATGGAAGGAAATAAACAGTCAATGTTTCGGGTCGAGACCCTTCATCAGGACTGGAAAGGAAGAGGGCAGAAGCCGGAATAAGAAGGTTGGGGGAGGGGGAGGAGCACAGGCTGACAGGTGATATGTGAGTCCAGGTGAGGGGGGAAGGAAGGTGGGTGGGGGAGAGGGGGATGAAAGGGAGTGATGTAAGAAGCTGAGAGATGATAGGCAGAAGAGACAAAGAGCTGAAGAAGAAGGAATCTGGTAGGAGAGGGAAGTAGACCATGGAATAAAGGGAAGGAGGTGGGGAATGGATGAGGGCAGGGGAGGGGAAAGAGAAGGGCTGAGGGAGCCATGAGAATGAGGGAAAACAAAGGGGAGGATAGAGGAGGGGAAAAAAGGTGGGGAAGAGGGGAGAGGTTACCGGAAGTTGGAGAAATCAATGTTGAGGCCATCAGGTTGGAGACTCCCAAGGCGGAATATGAGGTGTTGTTCCTCCAACCTGCATCTGGCCTCAACGTGGCAGTAGAGGAGGCCGTGGACAGACATGTCAGTATGGGAGTGAGATGTGGAATTGAAGTGGCTGGCATTCTGTTTTCCTCTTTACTACCTCGATGTACTTGACGTAGAACGATCTGCCTGGATGGCACAAAAGCTTTTCACTGTATCTCGGTACATGTGACAATAACAAACTAATTACCAATACCAATTGTTGGTGGAAATGCTTTGGGACGTCAGTAGGTGAGTAGCTCATCACAGGACACCTGGTCTCAGCCCTGTTGTTTTACCATCGTATTTATATGGCTGGTTCAGCCGAATTTCTGGTCAATGGTGACCCCTCAGGAAGTTGATGGTGGTGGACTCGGTGATGGTGATGCCATTGAATGTCAAAAGTAGATGGTTGAACTGTCTTGTTGGAGATGGTCATTGCCTGGCACTTTAGTAGTGTGAATGTTACTTGTCACTTCTCAGCCCATGGCTGAATGTTGTCTACGTGTGGGCTACTTCATTTGCTGAGGAGTAGTGAATGGAATTGAATATTGTGGAATCATCGGTGAACATCTCGACTTCTGACTTTATGATGGAAGGAAGGTCACTGAGATTAGTTGAAGATGGTAGGAAGTAGAACACCGCCCTGGACAACTCCTGGGGCTGCAGTGCTTGATCTTCAGCAGGCGCAACTATCTCTATGTGTGTGAGATATGCTTCCCATCACTGCAGAGTTTTCCTTTTAATGTCCATTGACTTCATTTTTACTGGGGCTCCTTGATGCCACGCCCAGTGAAAAGCTGCCAATGTCAAGGACAGCCACTCTCACTTCACCTCTCAAATTCAGCTCCTTGGTTTATAGAACATAGAACATCGAACAGTACAGCACAGAACGGGCCCTTCGGCCCACCATGTTGTGCTGACCTATATAAACCTTATCCACATTCAAACTACACCTCCTCTACTTCACCTTCCATAACCCTCCATTTTCTTTCATCCATGTACCTGTCTAATAGTCTCTTAAATAACCCTATCATATCAGCCCCTACCACCACCCCTGGCAGTGCATTCCAGACACACACCACTCTCTGTGTAAAAAAAACCTACCTCTGACATTTCCCCTGAACTTTCCTGCATGCACCTTGAATGGGTGACCTCTAGTATTGGCCAGACAGGTGACCTCTAGAATTGGCCATTACCACCCTGGGGAAAAGATGATGGGTGTCCACTCTATCTATGCCTCTCATAATCTTATATACCTCTATCAAGTCACCTCTCATCCTCCGTTGCTCCAAAGAGAAAAGCCCTAACTCGCTCAACCTTTCTTCATAAGACATGTTCTCTAATCCAGGCAGCATCCTTGTAAAGCTCCTCTGCACCCTCTCCAAAGCTTCCACATTCTTCCTATAACGTGGTGACCAGAACTGAACACAATATTCCAAGTGTGGTCTCACCTGAGTCTTATAGAGCTGCAACATTACCTCTTGGCTCTTGAACTCAGTCTCCCGGCTAATGAAGGTCAGCACACCATGTGCCTTCTTAACCGCCCTATCCACTTGTGAGGCAAATTTGAGGCATCTATGTCTTGGACCTCAAGATCTCTCTGTTCCTCTACACTGCAAAGAATCCTTCCATTAACAATGTACTCTGAATTCAAGTTTGACCTTCCAAAGTGTATCACTTCACACTTCTCCGGGTTGAACTCCATCTGCCACTTCTCCACCCAGCTCTGCTTCCTGTCTAAATCCCATTGCAACCTACGACAACCTTCTGCACTATCTACTACACCAATAACCCTTGTGTCATCTGCAGACTTACCAACCTACCTCTCCACTTCTTCATCCAAGTCAATTATAAAAATCACAAAGAGCAGTGGTCCCAGAACAGCTCCCTGCGAAACACCGCTAGTCACCGACTTCCAAGTCAAATACTCCCCTTCTACAACTGCCCTCTGCCTTCTGTGGGCAAGCCAGTTTCGAATCCACACAACCAATTTTCCATGGATCCCATACCCCATGACTTTCTGAATGAGCCTACTATGGGGAACCTTGTCAAACATCTTGCTAAAATCCATATATACCACATCCACCGCACTACCCTCATCAATTTGTCTTGTCACTTCCACAAAAAACTTTATTAAACTCATGAGATATGACCTGCCCTTCACAAAGCCATGTTGACTATCCCTAATAATACTATGCTTCTTCAAATGCTCTTAAATCCTGTCCCTAAGAATCCTCTCCAATAGTTTGCCCACCACTGATATAAGACATCACTGTCTATAATTCTCGGGATTATCCCTTTTACCTTTCTTGAACAATGGAACAACATTTACCATTCTCCAATCCTCTGGTACCACTCCTGTGGCCAGGGAGGAGTCAAAGATCATCGTTAATGCTCCTGCAATCTCTTCCCTTGCTTCCCATAGTAACCTGGGGTATATCCTGTCCGACCCGGGGACTTAACATTTGTAATTTTTTTTAGTAGTTCCAGTACTGCTTCTCTCTTAACCTCAACATGCTCCAACACATTTGCCTGTTCTACACTAACTTCACATTCATCTAAGTCCCTCTCCCTGGTGAACACTGAAGCAAAATATTCATTCAGGATCTCCCCTACCTCCTTTGCCTCCAGACACACTTTCCACCCTTATCCCTGAGCAGTCCTACCCTCACTCTAGTCATCCTCTTGTTCCTCACATATGTGTAGAACACCTTAGGGTTTTCCTTAACCCTACTTGCCAAGGCCTTCTCATGTCCCCTTCTAGCTCTCCTAAGTCCCTTCTTAAGCTTCTGCCTGGCTACCTTATAACTCTCAAGAGCCCTGACTGATTTTTGCTTCCTAAAGCTTAACTATGCTTCCTTCCTCAACTAAACCTTCCACCTCTCTTATTAACAATGGTTCCTTCACTCTACCATCCTTTCCTTGTCTCAGCAGGACAAACCTATCCAGAACCCCATGTAAGTGATCCCTAAACATCCTCCACATTACTGCAGTGCATTTACCAGAGAGCATCTGTTTCCATGTTTGGACCAAGGCTATGATAATGTCTGAATCACCGAGATGGTAAAAACGATGCAATGGGTCAGAGCAGCACCGAACTTTCAAGTCATGCCTTGTGGTTACAGGAGTCTGTGCCATTTTGCAGTAAGTAGAACGTAGAACAGTACAGCGCAGGAACAGGCCCTTCAGCCCACGATGTTGTGCCGAACTACTTAAGCCAATGACACCTAATCCATTGTGCATGCACATGGTCCTTTTCTCTTTATTCTCTCCATACTTATCTACCTATCTAAGAGCCTCTTAAGCACCTGTATTGTACTTGCCTCCACCACCGCCCCTGGCAGCACATTCCAGGCACCCACCACACTCTGTGTACAACATTTGCCCCGCACATCTCCTTTGAACTTACCTCTTCTCACCTTCAATGCATGCCTTTAGTATTAGACATCTTGACCCTGGGAAAAAGATACTGGCTGTCTACTCTATCTATGTCTTTCATAATTTTATAAACAATGTAACTAAAACTAAATTGTACCCTTTTTAAGAATCTGCCCAACTTTCTGTCTTTTACACCAGCTGAGTACGCATCCTGTAACATTAGGGAGTACTGTTTATGGAAGCATATTTAAAGGGTCTAAAGGAATGACTACAATGTACTTTGAATCTCAGTGTTTTGCTTTTCTTTTTGTTTTGACATAGTCGTTCCAAGTATGCCAGCTCCATCACTTTTTGGCATGGCTAATTTTGGACAGATTAAAATCTTCACTGCTTCCCTCTCCATAACATTGCCTAACTCTAACCCACTATTGTTGAAACCATCATATCTACATCCAACAAGTATTCACCCACACCAGCGACCTCAGTCCCGGATAATTTTTCACATATCTTTTAGAAGCTATAACTCATGTCCTGGCAATTCAGTGGCACACTGCTGCTTTTGCAATTGCAAAAAAAATTGAATTTACCTGGAATGAAACTTAATAAAACTATTTACAGATTGTACTTTTGCTACTCCAGGAATTTGACAGGGTGATTCCAAGAGTTATTTACCCTTGCACACCTGAAACAAATTCCCTTGAGTCGCTTGTGTGCAGGATGACATGATACCCCATGCCACACTCCTTTTGCAGCACTGTGGGAGAAATTAGACCAAATTTTACCTGGACCAACCTTTCCCAGGGCAACTGGGTTATAGTACAATTGCACTGGATTGCGACACCTCAAAGTAGACTCTGGACTCCCTCAAAGTGAATCTCCCTACCCCTTACTGTCACTCCTGATCTCATGAGACCCAGGTCCCAACCCTCCAATACTCCAGATCCCCAACCTCTGATGACTCCAAATGCCGGACTCTCCAACATCCTCCAACAGTCTTCAACACCCATGACTCAGGCCCTTATCTCTAGCACTGATTCTTGTGTCAGAACCCCACTTCAGCCAGAATCCTTTCAGTAACACCTCTGCAACGTCCGCCCAGCTCACATAACAGTTTACAAGAAAATTCTTGGCAGATCATTCACACTAAATCCTGCGGGCTGCCCCCAGAACACTCTACGCAAAACATGCATTTCACTGTGTGTTTCAATGTACATGTGACTAATAAAGATAAAGATATCTTAATGTTTCAGGTTGATACCTTCCATCGTAACCTGAAAGGGTTTGGGATAAAACAAACTTTAAGCAAGTATAAAGGCAGGAAAGGTTGGGGAGGGATGAACACACAAAAGTTAAGGTCTGTGATTGGAGAGAATAAGTGATAAAAGATTGAAAGACAACAGGAGGGGGTAATGGGGCAAGTAAAAGAATATAAGTCAGATTTAGAGGAGGTGTAAGTGGCATTGGCAGAATCATTACCAAATAATGCTGAAGAAAATGTGGGAGAAGGGGTTTATGGTCTGAAATTCTTCAAGAGTTTTGAGTCCAGCAGAAGAAGAGGTGCTATCCTTCGAACTTCATTCGAGCAATGTTGGAAATCAATGTCTCAGAGGTCAGAATGGGAGGGGGATGGAGACTTAAGATGATGTGCATTTGGAAGCTGGGATCCTACTTGCAAACTGAACAGAGGTGGTAGGCAAAGCAGTCACCCAAATTGTGGGCTGACAGGTATCAGATGTGTATGGCGAGATGGTACTCCATCAGCACCCTGGTGAAGTGCCAACACAGCTTCACTTGAACCCACAACGTTCTGGTTCAAAGGCAAGAATCCAACCTGCTAAATCAAGGCTGATAGGGTGATGCCTGCCAAATGACATCATCAGTTGAAGATGACTTACAGGACTGAGCTGAAGATGGGACTGAGGTGAAGGGTTCTTGCTGGGCACTGAGTGTTGTTAGTGGGAGTGCCTGGAATTTGTAAATGGAAAACAATGAGGTGACTGGAAGTCTGTTGGAAACCCAGTGGAGCAGGTGAGACTCCTATGGAGAGCAAGGAGAGGGCTGTTAACAAGACAAGATGGAGGCTGCTGCAGGGAGTGGGGGAGCTAAGAAGTTGGATGGTGGTGAAGGGAAACCTGGACAGAATACAGATGGCCTATTAACACTTCCCCCCACCGCACCCACCGCCCCCCCCCCCCTACCATTTGCATGAGCAAACTTCTGGATATGAATACTTACTCTCTCCTCTATTAATCATTAATCAGACAGGCTTTTAATCACTTGATGATTGATAGGAGATACCCAAAAATAGTAATAGGTGAAGCTAGTAATTAGGCCATGGTTTTGCTTATGGTTAGTCATGAAATATAATTGCACAATAATATCAGACTATTACAGAATATACAGAAAGAATAGGCTGCAGATGTGTATCTGACTGGTCCAGAACACTAACACCACTTAATTATCCACTCTCTCAAAATCTGTATTCCAAGAAATGTTAAGATCTCACAATTCTAGCTCAGCCTCTCTTTGCCGAGTGATGTCTTGTTGGTGAGTGATTATTTCGTATGAGGGGGTTTGAGAATAATTTGGAATTTGTTGGAGTGCAGTCTATAAGAGATGTCTGCCAAATAATGACACAAATTGAATATTAAGGTGCATTAGTTTGCCAAGAACCCAAAAATGTCATGTGCATAAATCATCAGTAATATACCAAATGTTAGAGAAAGGCCATATCAGAGAACTAAATAATGTATAATGAATTAATATAATTACTGTGCTTTGAAGTTAAACTGAATGAAGAGTATGGTCTTAAGCAAAAGAAGAGCAAGGTAGACATTCAGGTTTTAAATGACTGAATGAGAACAACTTATTTACTCTAATTTAAATCAGAAATGAGAAACTAGCATTGCTAAAAGACCCTTTCAAATGTTGCTGTGAAACAAATTAGCATTCAATGCAATGTTTATCAAACTTGCAGGTTCTGTGAAAACATGATCATACCAATTTCTTATTTTCCAGGTGCTCATTCAACTAAAGGTCATTTTTTTGTAAGAAGAGCAATATGCATGAAATGAAAAGACATTAAGCAGTGAAAATCTGTGTAATTTGTATGGCTCTATCTGTCGTGTAATATAATTTGAAATGCATTGTTATTTAATCCCTTAACAGGTGTCTGGCAGTTTTAGAATTGTCAGTTGTGGGTGTGCATGTTGATAATCAATTTTTATGACCTGTGGCTCAATATGTTTCAACTAGTTAGGTGCTGTGAAAATTTTCAGTGAGTTTGTTTACCTTATTTATACTGTATTTGCAACTAGATTTAGGATATTTGCTTGGTTGGGATTGTTGACTGAGCAAGGTCAGTAAATATGGTGAAACCTGCACCATATGTAACCAGCCAAAAAAAACGAAGACCCAGATAACTCTTTTGGATAAATCATTTTTGGATTGCTGTTGTTGTTTGATGCTGTGTCACATTGCACTTTGTAGTTTCTCTGGGTAAACTGGATATTTGTTTGCAGAGTGCTGCTTTATGCAACAAAGACTTTTGTTTTCCTAGAATGGAACATGATGACGGCCTTTTCCACTGCTCCCTCCACAGCACTAACACAGCCTTTGGCTTCATCTGCAAATAAAACACCTGAAATCCAAACCTCAAACCTGCCTCCAAGTCTACTTAGCAGCAGTAATCCTTACTGTCCTGTATGTATTGGAGGATACAATTGCCACCCAAAAGCATTGTAGCGGTACCATCAAAGCTAACTTCACAAAATCCTCTAAATACCCTGGCAGAAGAGGAGAACCAATGTTAGTCCCTTTCCCAGGTCAATACCCATCACCCCCCCACCCCCCCCGTGTTGAGGCACTGATCATGCTCAACCAGCTTCGGTGGCTGGGCCACCTAGTTTGCATGCCCGGCACCAAACTCTCGACTCAAGCAGGCTATTACAAGCAAGAGGTTTCCAGGAGGACAGAGAAAATTTTCCAAGGACGACCTCAAAGCTTGCTTTGAGAAATGTAACATTCTCACCGACCTATGGGAATCCCCGGCCTGTGACCACTCAAACTGGCAGGGAAGTGTCCAGGAAGGCAACGAGCACTTTGAGTCTCGATAATCAGAGCACATGGAGGCAAAACGCAAACAGCAGTAGGTGTGCATCAATACAAGTAACTCACTCACCCTCTGCTTGTCCTATATATGGCAGAGTCTGCTGATTACCCATTGGACCATAGCACTCTAATGGCAATATGGTCTTCCCAATGCAGCATTGCTCTTGGATAGCTGCCTAATTGTGTGCCCAAGAACATTTCTTTCTCAAATAAAAACAGAAAATAGCAGAAACATTCAGCAGGTCAGACACCATCTGTGGAAGGAGAAACAGTTAGTGTTTCTAGTCGAGGACTCTTCAGCAGAACAGTTTGACAAAGGGGTCCCAGACTCAAGATGTTAACTGTATTGGAATTGATTTATTACTGTCACTTGTACCTAGGTACAGTGAAAAACTTGTCTTGCATACCGATCGTACAGGTCAATTCATTACACAGTGCAGTTACATTGAGTTAGTGCAGAGTGCATCGAGGTAGTACAGGTAAAAACAATAACAGTACAGAGTAAAGTGTCACAGCTACAGAGAAAGTGCTGTGCAATAAGGTGCAAAGTTTCTCCTTCCATAGATGCTGCCTGACCTGCTGAGTACTTCCAGAGTTTTCTGTTTTAATTTCTGATTCCTAGCGTTTGCAGTTTCTTGATCTTCTCATGCTTTCTTTCTCTCTTTGCTTTAGTTCCCTTACTTTTTGTTCTTTCTTTCTATACTAATTCTAGTATGGTTTTGTGACAGATGTGTCAGGATAAAAATATATATTCCAAGTGTTTGCATTGTTTGATGTGAGTATTTAATTTAATCTTGGGCTCCAAAATCTTACGGTCGAAAGGAAAAAGTTCAATAAAGCGCCATTGGAAACACATGTTTCCACAATAAGCATAGGGATCTTTTTAGAATGGTCTCACTTTAAGGCAGTTATGTGTTGACTGCAGCTGATGTGAGGGAATATCATATGATAATTTTGCACAAAGCTGCATTATGAACCACAATTTGACATCCAGCAAACAAATCCTTTTTTCATTTAGAAAGATACAAAGAGATAACTGTGAAACCCAGATGGAACGTTGAAAAAATAATGGTGTCCCAATTAAAGATAGAAAAATATTGTGCTGAAAGGATATAATATCCAAAGGGAAAATGCAAAAAAAAAGAAAATCAATCAAATCATCATTCTTGACATTTAAGAATTGGATTTCACCCATTTTGGTGCCTCTGAATCATGGGTATGTTTTACATAACACACATTTGGGTCTCCCACTAAATCATGATTGGCTCAAAGTACCCCTGAAAGAGTAGTTTGCACCCAGAAACATCTGCTAAAATGGGACTTGCACAGGTTTGCGCAGCTGCTGATAATATGCCTCATATGAATGAAAGGCCATGATGTTAGCCATTGAAGGCACACTCAGTCTGCAGGTCAGGCAGCAGCAACACACACTGTCCAGATGAAGGGTCTCAACCTGAAACATCGACTGTCTATGTCCCTCCACAGATGCTGCCTGACCTGCTGAGTACCTCCAGCATCTTGTGTGTTACATCAGATCTGCAGTGTCTCGTGTCTCCATTACACACTGTGGTTGCCATAGCAGAGAGAGAAGGAAGCCACGGAAGAGGGAGGGAGCTCTGGGTTTCACACAACAGGACATAATAGAGTGCTGGTCAAAGATGAGGCCAGAATGGATGTACTATACACCAGCAGTGGGCGAATGGGGGTGTTGATATCTAGAATACCCACTAAGGCACCATTAGATGAGCCTGTCAGGAGGGGGCTAGGCTAGTGTTGACCTGGACTGAGAGTTCCAGAACTATGGAATGGAGCTGTAAGAAATTTCCTGACTTTATAAGATACGTCAAAGTAGACCAACTGAAATATTGCTACTCTTTCGTGCTAACACACGTGGACAACACACACATGCACACTGCTGTTACTCCATCCACAACCCCACACATGGCCTCTCCTACACTCCCCCCAACCCCACTATTTACATTCTACACCCTTCCTTCCTGCAAGCGGTCGAACCTCCAAAGGGGCATTGATGACAATTTGCTCAATGTTCTTTATCTTGGTCTAAGGCAGCGGAGATTAGGAGGGAGTCCAGCTGCACAGGAGGCAGCTCCTCACAAGTGCAGTGGGACCAAAGGAACCCTGCGCTCAAGGGGGAAGAGATCCACCATGCCTCAGACCACCCAACTGCAAGTGTGAGACCAGAATTGGGTACCTTTACACTCAGAGTTCCAGTTTAATCTCTATAACCACACTGATTTGATCATCTTCTTACTGCCTGTGCTGCTGCACCATCGTAAAGGTTCTTCTGCTACAGCTTACAAGCGCAACAATACTCTGTTTAGTACTTGCGCTGTATTGTGATAGTCCGTCTGTTCTCCACTCTCCAGAAAAAGGAGATGTGAAGCTGGAGAAGCAGGAAGAGTGGGAGTCAACACGGAGGGTGAGGAGGAGGACGCGAACAATGATGAGGAGGAGTAGTGCGTCATTGTGCCCTGGCATCACAAGGGATGAGCAGTTTAAGTTAGAGCATCATGTTTCACAGGGAGATACACCAGGCAGTGGTAGGCAGAGTCTGGAAGCATCACAGACACATAACAGCAGGGTGGGGAAGTGGTGGTTGTATTGGTATTGGTTTATTATTGTCACTTGTACCGAGGTACAGTGAAAAAGCTTGTCTTACAAACCGATCGTACAGGTCAATTCATTACACAGTGCAGTTACATTGAGTTAGTACAAAGTGCATTGATGTAGTACAGGTAAAAACAGTAACAGTACAGAGTAAAGTGTCACAGCTACAGAGAAAGTGCAGTGCAATAAGGTGCAAGGTCACAAGGTAGATTGTGAGGTCATAGTCCATCTCACTGTATAAAGGAACCGTTCAATAATCTTATCACAGTGGGGTAGAAGCTGTCCTTAAGTCCGGTGGTACGTGCCCTCAAGCACCTGTATCTTCTACCCGATGGGTGTTGATTGGAACTGTGTTTGTTGAGCTCAGCTGCCTTAAATTATGGAACAGTAAAAATCTGAAAGTATTGCAAACAGCACATAGGTGAAGCTCCCTTGTCCAACTTTGGATAATCCCAACTCATCATGAGCAGTAAAGTGTGGGCTGATACCGGTGTGACCTGAGTTAAGACATCAGTTCAGCTACTGAAGTTACTCTAGATTAACATGCACCAATGGGAAAATATCAAATGGGTGCCTCCCAGGTACTCAAGATGTTAACAACAAAATCTCACACCATTTCTAGGGGAATTGAGAGTTATTGGGCAGGAAAATGGAGCTAAGGGCAAATCAGTCATGATCTTGTTGGATGGCAGAGCAGGCGCAAGGAGCTGGATAGTCAATACCTGCTCTTTTAACTCACATCCTTACACTCTGAGCCTGGTGGCACACATCAGATGTCCACACAGCACCATCCTGGTGCATGTTTTCATGCACAAGTACATTTCTCAGCTGACAACTGATGCCACATTGCTCAGAACAGCACTGAAGTCTTAGCCTGGAATTTCTCTGGAGTGGGAGTTAAACCACAGAACCATGATCTTGAAAATGCAGCCAACTCATTGGACAGATGGTATCTGTCTCCAAAGCCTGTGGCCTATGGGTGGCACAGTAGCGTAGCAGTTAGCGCGAAGCTATTACAGCGCCAGCGATTGGGGTTCGATTCCCGTCGCTGTCTGTAAGGAGTTTGTACGTTCTCCCGCGTCTGTGTGGGTTTCCTCCGGGTGCTCCGGTTTCCCCCCACATTGCAAAGACGTATGGGTAGGTTAATTTGGGTTTAAAATGGACGGCATAGACTTGTTGGGCCAGAAGGGCCTGTTACCATGCTGTAAGTAAAATTAAAAAATTTTTTTTTAAAAATGCTCTGATCTATTTTGGAATTTCTGAGTGGGTTTTAAGAGAAGTGCAGAAGAGTAGCTGTATGCGAATTGAATCCTTCAGTAAAGCATCTGTTCAAAGTTCTTTTTTAAGCCAACTTTTCTCTGCAAAATAACAATGGAGTTGCATTGCCTTCAGTGATGAAATGTAGAAATGGAAAATTTCTTCAGTGAATGTACAAAGCACTTTATCGTGAATTTGGGTCGTCCCAAAAGAGACAAGTGTAGCAACCAATCTATTCACAGCAAGAGCCTACAAACTGAAAATGAACCAATGGCCAGATAAACTGTTTATGGTAGTGTTAGATGAGTAAATTGGTAAATTGGAGAATTGGTCACATGTACCAAGTTACCTGTGCATACATGTAATTGTGCATATGACAGTAAACTCGACTTTGACTTTTGAGTTAATAGTCCTTTCAAGGGTATGTTTCGTTTCTCTTTCAGAGCTGCTTTCTTGTGTGCGGTCCAGACCGTGTGCAGTTGCGTTAACATGAGTCAGATGCGTCCCAGTGTGTTTATGTGGCAGGTGTACAGAACTACGTGGTCAAATGTTGCATTATGCTCCATGTACGCTATAGAATCCCAGTTGTATTCAGCAGTTGAGTTTACATTGCACAATGTACAAAGCATGACCTACAGGATTGAATTTCTATGCCTTCATGCTTTGGATGAGACATTCGATTTCATCAAATGAGTCCTCTGTCTGGAATGGATGTAAAACTCAAAGAGTTGTTTTCTCTGGAGTGGCAGAGGCTGAATGGAGACCTTGATAGAATTTTGTAAAATTATGAGAGCCATAGATAGATTTTTCCCAGGGTCAAAATGTGTAATGCTAGAGAACATGCATTTAAACTGAGAGGGGGAAAGTTGAAAGGAGATGTGCGGGGCAAGTTTTTTACACTGAGAGTGGTGGGTGCTTGGAATGAGGTGGTGGTGGAGGCAGATACGATAGAGGCATTTAAGAGGCTCTTAGACAGGAGGGATATGGATATGCATATGATCACGTGCTGACTCATTAGTATCATTAGCTTAATTATATTGGCACAATATCATGGGCTGAAGGGCCTGCTCCTGTGCGATACTGTTCTATGTTGTCCTAAAAAACCCACCATTTTAAAGAAGAAAAGGTGAGTTTTCCCTGGTGTTCTGACCTCTGAATTGAAAGATCTGGTTATTATCACATTCTGGTTTGTTGTGTGCAAATTGTCTGTGGTTTTGCGTACACTGCAATATTAGCCAACATGAGAATAATTGTATAATTAGATTACCACACATCACTAGCTACCCAAGGGAAATTAGCTATAAGCAACAAATAATGGCCTTGCTGGAAATACCTGCATTGCTTGAGTGAAAACAATAAATTCTTATTGTTGAAGGATGCATCTGAGCTTACAAAGTTTGCCCATATAACAATCATTGCACATATCAAATCAGTAATTAAGTGAAGTGCTTTGGGATGCTTTGACCTCATGAGACACCAATTACCTTTCAGGACATTTACTTTGCATACAATGCCAGTGTGTCCCTGAAGTAAGTTCTGGCACTGTCATTAAGAAGACACCTTTCAAAATAAGTCCTGTCTGTCACATGACCTTCCTCTAATGTTGCCATGGAGCTTGGTGTGGTAGAACTCAGTCATAAAACACCATTAATCTCAATGGTCGCATTGCTGAACTAATTATCAATTTGGCTTCTCTCTGAATTGTACTTTGCAGCTCGTGACAATATTATTGCTGTCATAATATAAGACATCAATTAAGTTCAACCAATGATTTTTTGACCTGTGCTGAAACAATTTTATTCCTTTGCTACATTAGTTCTATAATTTTCTGAATCTTTCTAGTTCCCTCTTTTTCTACTCAAGGACTCAGCTGCACACATCCCTGTCTCATTCCGCTGGCTCTTCACCGACAGTGCAGCACTTTATAAAATTTCCGAGATCCGACAGAAGCAATACAAATTAGCCTTGTTTTCCACTTATTTACCTCTCCCCAAATTGATATCAAAAATCAAACTGTTCACTGAATACAATTTTCATTTTGGCCCAAAACCGGAAGGTGTCAAAGGAGGGAAGAAAGTTGATTTGTCTGTCACCTTCTGTGGGTGTGTTAGTGATGGACCCACTGAATAAATCTGCAGGATGACAGCTGAGTTGAAGAGATAATTAAAGGGCAGGATTTCTGTGCCATTGGGTTACAGCATGGGTCTACTTGTTGTAGCCTTCTCGTTATCCTGCATCTGAGCAACAAAACATCGAGACCATAATAGAATCTCTCAATTTCTACTCAAGACTGTCTTGTGAGGCTGGGCATGATAGTTTATGATAATATCAGATCAAAACTCATCTGTTTAAAATGATATTCCCTGTGGATGAAATACATTATTTATTTTATTAGATCTAGCAATTCATAAAGCTGTATTAATTATTGTAGCAGTTAGCATAACGCTATTACAGCGCCAATGATTCAGGTTCAATTCCCGCCGCTGTCTGTAAGGAGTTTGTACGTTCTCCCTGTGTCTGCGTGGGTTTCCTCCGGGGGCTCCAGTTTTCTCCCACATTCCAAAAAAGCATACAGGTTGGGAGCTGTGGGCATGTTATGTTGGTGCCGGAAGAGTGGCGACACTTGCGGACTGCCCCCAGCACATTCTCAGTGACGCAAAAGATGCATTTCACTGTGTGTTTCGATGTACATGTGACTAATAAATAAATATCTTATCTTGTTAACTCTAAAGCTTGAGAAACAATTAACGCTTTGGGTCGAAGACGCTTTATCAATTCTGATGAAAGATCTTTGACCTGAAATGTTAACTGTTCCTCTTTCCACAGATGCTGCCTGACCTGCTGAGTGTTTCCAGCATTTTCTGTTTTCATTTCAGATTTCCAGCAAATGTATATTTTTTGATCATAACATTAAAGCTTACCTCTTATAAATAATAAGGATTTTACTCCATAGATTCGATGTTTAGTTGTTGTCATACAGTCACAGTTATACAGCACGGAAGCAGGCCTACAACCCCACTGGTCCATGCTGACCAAGATGCCCCATCCAAGCTAGTCCCATTTGTCAGTGTCTGACCCAGAACCTTCTAAACCTTTTAGATCCATGTACCTGTCCAACTGTCTTTTCAAAGTTGCTATTGTACCTGCCTCAATCACTTCCTCTGGCAGCTCATTCCAAATACATACCACCCCTTGTGTAAAGAAGTTGCCTTCTCACCTTAAATCTATGGCCTCTAGTTCTTGATTCCCCAACCCTGGGAAGAAGACCCTATCTATGCCCTGCATTCACCCTATCTATGCCCTTCATGATTTTATAACACATCTATGAGATCACCTCTCTGTCTCCTACGCTTGAAGGAATAAAGTCCTTGTTTGTCCAACCTCTCCCTATGACTCAAGTCTTGGCAACATCCTTGTAAATCTTTTCAGTTTAATAACATCTTTCCTATAGTAGGGTGACCAAAACTGAACACAATACTCCAAGTGCAGACTCACCAGTGTCCTGAAAAACTGCACCACAACCTCCCAACTTTTATACTCAATGCTCTGACTTTGAAAGGCCAGCATACAAAAAGCCTTTTTCACCATCCTGTCTACCTGTAACTCCACTTTCAGGGAACCATATACTTTTACTCCAAGGTCCTGCTGTTCTACAACACTCCCCAGGGTCCTGCCGTTCACTGGTGAAAGGCTTGCTGGATTTGACTTCCCAAAATGCAAGATCTTGCATTTATCCGCATTAAAACTCCATTTGCCATTTCTCGGCCCACTTACTCTGCTGATCAAGAACCCCCTGTAATTTTTGATAACTTCTTCATTGCCCACCATACCACCGATTTTAGGCTGCTTGTTTAAAGTGAGGGGCGTAATAGTAGGAACTCGTCCCATGATTAACAGGCACTTAGTGTGAGAAGGAAATGACGAACACACGGGTTAAAGGCATTAATTATGGATAGTGTGAAAACCTGGCTCTGTCATGTGAGATGGGCAAGATGAGTGACCGCTGACACAGCAGATAAACAGTAAATTCACACGGCTCCTCCCTTCAATTTCACACATTGAACAATTTGCATCGCATTTGTGAGTATGTGCACCACAAGTAAGGGAATAGAACAGAGGTCTAAAGTGATGTGTTCAGTGAGTAGGACCATCACTTCTTTAATTTACAATTTTTATGGGCTTGCAAGTTTCCAACCCATTCATTCTTTAATTTTTTCTGGCATAAGCCTTGTCAACAGAAATATATGGCTCATATCTTCCCAGAAGAAAGTAGTTAGATTTTGTTTATCAATGCCAAACTTAAGCACAAAGGGATATTTTAATCTAGTGGAGTTACCCATAATTGCAGTATTTTGATAACCTTTGTCAGATTTCACTACCGTCTCAAAACAGTGTAGAACACATTTGCTGCTTGTCATATCCGAATTGGAACTGGTTTATTATTGTCACATGTACCGAAGTACAGTGAAAAACTTGTCTTGCATACTGTTCATACAGATAATTTCATTACACAGTACGTTGAGGTAGCACAAGGTTAAACAATAACAGAATTAAAAATAAAGTATGACAGCTACAGAGAACATGCATTGCAAGTAGACTATAAGGTGCAAGGTCATAACGAGGTAGATTGTGAGGTCAAGGGTCCTTTGTATCGTACTAGTGAACCATTCAGTAGTCTTACAACAGCTGGATAGAGACTGTCCTTGAGCCTGGTGGCACATGTTTTCAGGCTTTTGTATCTTCTGCCTGATGAGAGGAGGGAGAAGAGAGAACGTCCTGGGGTGGTTGGGGTCTTTGATTATGCTGGCTGTTTTACCAAGGCAGTGAGAAGTATAGACAGAGTTCATGGAGGGGAGTCTGGTTTCTGTGATGTGCTGAAGTGTCAAAGGATTTACGGAGAATCTTAATAGGTCAAGTATCTTTTAAAGCAAAGTTGATACTGGAAAAATATATAGATGAACACCAGAAGATATTAGCTAATTATATATATGGATATCTATGTAGAGGCTGACTGACGAACTATTCAGCATTTGAAAATAATGCACTAAAATATTTAGGAGTGTCAAATTATGGGCTGTTTATTTATTTTTCCAAGGTTGCTTTAAAAAATGAAACTACTTGCTAGCCGACATGATTGCACTGCTTTGCAGGCATCAAACAATGTTAGCAAAGTACTGTTGCAGAAGCACTTATCAATTTGAATAATTGACTGTGTCAAGTTCTTCTGCATCTCTTCAGGGCACGGTATAATTTTAATTAGGAAGTCTAACAAGAAACCATCTTTCATTTAACAGAAGTGCTGTCATTCATTAAGTAAAAAGGTTACTGCATGACTGGCAGTATATAATAAAGTCTTTGTTTAAGTTGCAGACCAAACAAAATATCTGTGTGACTTTATTCCTCATGTGATCCTTGTCTGTCAGGTGTCCTTGTTGAAGCTGGCACTCAAGAAGACTATTTATTGGATGACACTCTGAGTTTGGTTTAAGTGTGTCCAAGTTGCTTCTTGATGTAGTGAATCATTGATCACCAAGGACCCTCATCATCCGGGCTTGCCCCTCTTCTCATTACTACCATTGGATAGGAGGTACAGGAGCCTGCAGACACACAATCAGTGATTTAGGAACAGCTTCTTCCCCTCCGCCATCAGATTTCTGAACGGTCCATGAACCTATGAACACTACTTTGTTATTCCTTTTTTTTGCACTATTTATTTATTTTGTAATTTGCAATAATTTTATGTCTTTGCACTGTACTGCTGCTGCAAAACAAATTTCATGTTATGTACCAGCAACAATAGAAACACACCGAGTCATGTACAAGTGTAAAAAATACTGTTAGTAACTACTTATGATAATAAGAAAAGTAAAAACATTAGATATTAAACACTAACCCCAAAACTAAACTCGAAGTGTGTGTGGCAAGTTCCCAAACCCCAAGTCTAGGAATAGTTCTTAAAGTTCAGTTCAGCAAGTCATCAGGTGAAACGTGAGCAAAGGATTTTGCAAAACCACCGTTGACTGATGACAAAACTTAGAGGGAATGTAGAGAGAAAATACAAAATCCACATGTTCCACGATGGAACCCATATGACACCTCAATCACTGATGACCTCCATTGCTTTGTTCCAAAGTATCTGCCACCCCGAAGGCATTCGATACGTGGCCGCCCACACAAATACCTGTTTCCCACTACAGGTTAACGACAAAGTGGTCTCCACTTGTTTGCTCCAAAAATCCATACGTGGATTGTAGTGACAGACACAGCTATTGTTCTTCATCCATTGTTACAGAGACCAGCAGTCAGTGTGTGTGTGTCTCTCTCTCTCTCTTTCCCTCTCCCTCTCCTTGACTCACTTCGACTCACTGAGCAAAACAGCCAGCACATTGTTATCTTGCTGTCTTGATGACACCACACACACACACACACACACACACTACTACCCTACTGTCCAGGTTCCTTAAAGGGACATTCACCAAATAGCAACCTGACTTGTAACATTCACAATGTATAAGTTGGTGATAATAAATCTGATTCTGATCCTTACAGACTGGGGTGAAAGAAGGGATGGTAAAATTAACTCTGATGAATGACTGAGCATTTGAAAATAATGCACTAAAATATTTTGGAGTGGATTAGCCAGGGGTAAAATTTGTAGGTTTCCTGCTCCCAATCCATTATCTTGCACTGGAAGTATGCCTGTGTGGTCACTGACTGAGGCCAAGATGGTAAATCTTTGGGATTCTCAACCTCTGAAGGCTTTGGAAGTTGAATTGTTGAGTATATTCGAGGCTGAGTTCATTAGATTTATTTGGTTACCAAAGGAATGAAGGGATGGGATAGAAATGAGAGAGAGTAGGAAACCAGACACGACATTGGATGGTGGAGCTGGGTCAAGGAGTCTGGTGAACTAATCCTGCTTTCTTTTCTTAAGTTGTTTTTGCAAAACCAGTCAGGACCTTCTGTTTGTTTTCACATAAACTGAAGGTTGGCTTGAAAAAAGAATGTTTAAAACAAAATTAGATAACATGGTTCCTGCACATTAAAATTGATGAAGAAAATCATTCAGACACTTACATAAGAACATACAAAATAAAAGCTGGAATAGGCCATTTGGATCCTTTTGCTTGGTCTGCCATTCAATAAGATTGTGCCTGGTCTTTTACCTCAGTCTCCTGCACTAACTCCATACACCTTGATTCCATTAATATCCCAAAATATCTCAATCTCTCTCTTGAGTACACTCAACAACTAAATCTCCACAACCCTCTTGCGCTGAGAATTCCAAAGGCTCACAATGCCCTGGTTGAAGGAATTTTTTCCAGTCCTGAATGGCAGACCCCTTATTTTGAGATTGTGTAGATATCCCAGACAAAGGAAACCGTCACTGCATCCACCCTGTCAAACCTTGTATGAATTTGGTATTTTTCAATGAGATAATTCTTCTAATCTCAAGTGAGTACTGTCCCAGGCTGCTTAATCTCTCCTCAAATGACAAATCCACCATCTCAATCTGGCAAATTCCCCCTACCACTGATATATTCTTCTTTAGGTAGGCTGCCCTCCTTAGGTCTGATATGGGAGATTGCTCCAAAAGGTTAGGGCCCATGGAATCCAGCACAACCTGGTAAATTGGATCCGAAATTGGTTGGCAATGGAGACAGAGGGTGATGGTAGAATGTTTTTTTTATGTGATTGGATGCCTGTGACAAATGGTGTTCCATAGGGATTGATGCTGGGACCCTTGCTGTTTGAAATATATGTGAATGATTTGGGGTGTGGATGTAGGAGGCACAAGCAGTAAGTTCACAGATGACACAAATTGGTGGAGTTGTGATAGGGTAATGTTAGGCTTACTCCTGCTTCTATTTCTTATGTTCTTATAATAGTGATGTGTTGGTGAAATGGGCTGAGAAATGGCAGTTGGAGTTTAATCCTAATAAATGTGAAGTGATGCATTTTTGGAGTACTCATGAGGCTAGGATACACATAATGAATGGTAGGGTCCTTGGGATCATTGAGGGACAGAGGGAACTTGGTGTACAAGTCCAAAAATCCTTGAAGGTGGCAGCACAGGTAGTTAATGTGGTTCAGAAGGTATATGGGATACTGGCCTTCATTAGTTGGGGCATTGAACACAAGAGCAGGGAGGTTATTCTACAACATTATAAAACATTGGTCAGACCTCAGCTGAAGTACTGTGTGCATTTCTGGTCACCACAAAATGGGACAGATGTGGTAACTCTGTAGAGGGTGAAGAGGAGATGTGACAGGATGTTGCCTGGGATGGAGCGTTTCAGTTATGAGGAGAGACTGGAGAGGCTGGGCCTGTTCTCACAGGAATGGAAGAAGTTAAGAGGGAATATAATTGAGGTAGATAAAGTTATGAGGGGTAGGCTGCAGGAAACTTTTCCCTACATCAGAGGTAGATACAGGAGAGATTATAGATTTAGGGTAGGAGATTTAGAGGGAATCTGAGTGGGGTCTTTTTCATCTAGAAAGCGATAAGTACCTGGAATGCACAGCTGGAGAAATTGGTGGAAGCAGAGTCACTGACAGTATTTACGGAGTATCTAGATGAGCACTTGAATCATCCAGACATAGAGGCCTATGGGCCTCGTGCTGGACAATGGGACTAATACAGGTAGGTGCCCAATGGTTGGTATGAATGTGGTGGGACAAGTATCTGCATGATTCTCAATGACATCCTCTCTCTCTGTGACACAAGGACTATACACAATAGTCCAGATAAGGTCTCACCAGGATTATATGTTTAAAGCAAGATGTCTCTGGTCTTGTACTCAAGTCCTCTTGCAATAAAGACTAACTTACTAATTACCTTCTTAATTTCTTGCTGTAGCTAAATGCTAAATTTTAGTGATTCATGTACAAGGACATCCAGGTCTCCCTGAACATCAAAATCTTTCAATCTCTTACCATTTAAAATAAAATTCCTCTGCTCTATTTTTTACTGAAGTGGATGACCTCATATTTTTCCACATTATATTCCATGTGACATGAACTTGCCTATTCATTTATCCTGTTTACATTCCCCTGAAGCATTTCTGCATCCTTCCAATTGTCCACACTGCCCTCTGGGTTTGTATCAACAGCAAGCTTGGACCTGTTACACTGGGTCACATCATCCAAAACATCGATATTGATTATGAACAGTTAAGTCTCAGCACCAATCCCTGTGACTAGTCGCAGCCACCTAACTCGGAAATAATTTTTTCATGCCATTTTATCTAATCTCGTTTAATTTCTTGTGTGGTACCTTTAATAAGGCCCTCTGTAAGTCCAAATACACTACATCAACACATTCACCTTTATCTACTCTATTAGTTGACAGCCTTTGAAACATTTTAAGAGATCGATCAAACATGATTTCCCTTTCATAAATCCATATTAGCTCTGCCCAATCCTATTATCATTTTCCAAATGCCCCATTAATGCTTAGATTCCCGCATTTTTATTGATGTCAGGCTAGCTGGTCTATAGTTCCCTGGTTTATCTTCTTTTCTTATAGAGATGGTAAATTAGTAAGTTGGTTTGCTATTGTCACATGTACCGAGGTACAGTGAAAAATTTTGTTTTGCCTGTTATCCACACAGATCACTTCACCACATCAGTGCATTGAGGTAGTACAAGGGAAAGGCAATAACAGAATGCAGAATAAAGTGTTACAGTTACAGAGAAAGTGCATTGCAGGAAGACAATAAGGTGCAAGGCCACGACGAGGCAGATTTTGAGGTCAAGAGTCCATCTTACTGTACAAGAGGACCATTCAAAAGTCTTATAACAGCAGAATAGAAGCTGTCCTTGAGCCTGGTGGTACGTGCTTTCAGGCTTTCATACCTTCTGCCTGATGGGAAGGGGAAGAAGAGCGAATGACTAAGGTGGGTGGGGTCTTTGATTATGTTGGCTACTTTTCCAAGGCAGCGAGAAGTGTAGACAGAGTCCATGGAGGGAAGGCTGGTTTCCATGATGTGTTGAGCTGGGTCCACATCTCTCTGCAGTTTCTTGCAGTCTTGGGCAGAGCATTTGCCATATTGAGCCATGATGCTTTCTATGGTGCATTTATAAAAATTGGTGAGGGTCAAGAGGGATGTGTTATATTTTCCACCTTCCAATCTGTAGGAATCATTCTACAATCTATGGAATTTTGCGAAGATGACAACCAGTGCATCCACTATCTTCTTGGCTTCCTTTTGCAAAATCCTAGAATACAGGTCATCAGCTTCAAGGCAATAACCCATTAATTTCTCTAATACTGATTTTTTTTAAAGAATTCCAATTTCTTAAGTTCCAGTTATGTGTTCTTATGTAAATCTTTACTCTAGGACCAGAAATTGCGGTTTGCTCCCATGTTGTTAGGACTCTTTTACTGGCCAGTAAAACAAGCAAATGTACTATAAAATACAAGTTTGGCAGCTAAGTTTAAAATATTGCTGCAATGAAAATATGCTGAGTCACTTCCCAGGCTTGGGGAGGGTTATTACTTGCAGTCACTTGCCTATACTGGGCTTTAAGACATGGAATCAATTTTGGAAGGGATTTAAAAATTAGCTGCAACACCAAGCTTCACATTAAAAAAAGTGGAATCTTTGCCACTATTTAGCCATTCTTGACTCCAGGACATCATGAAGTGCATTGGAACCAATGAAAATCTTTGGACTTGGGGTCACAGTTGTAATGGAGTAAACACAGTGTACAGCAAACCCTCATAAACATTCATTGTGATATTGAGACTTGAACCCACAACCTTCTGACTCAGAGACAATAATGTGATTAATTGAAATAGAGGTGACATTAAGCTGAAACTTAGTCCACCTTATAGTAAATCTCCTCAATTTCTGCGTTGTGTAAATGATGAATATCCATTTGAAGGACCAGAGCTTGAAAGAAAGTCTGGAAAAACAAGAAATTCCGAATAACATTTTTCCTTGCAGGGTAAATTTAAGTACCAAATCTAAAGAGGAAAATTGAAGCTCTGATTACTTCAGTCAAATACGAGAAGGGTGCCATTTATAATGAAGGAGGCCATTCAGCCCGTTGGAAATCCTCCATTTGAAGTGACATTTTGAGTTCAGCATTTTCCTCTTATTTTAGTGCAGTTTTTAGCATAACTCATTGAAAACCAAAACCTTTAACAATAAACTAACAGTATGAAATTCGTGAGTATATAATTTCCTCAAAACTGTAACCTACTTGGCTTGCAAGGCCAGTGCCAAGTGAGGTACAGCAAAACACTGGTGTCACAAACCAGCAACAAAAGAAACACACTGAGCATGATTCAGTGTTAAAAACTATTTTATTAATCACTACTTATGATAATATGTAAAATAAAAGTAAAAATGTTAGTATGTTAGAATTCAAGAATGTTAAACCTCGAACGTTAACCCCACAAACTAAACTCTTCGTGTGTGTGTGTGACAAAGTCCAAAACTCCCAGTTCCTGAATGTTCTTAAAGTTCAGTTCCGCAAGCCATAAGGTGAAATATGAGCAAGGGCTTCTTCAACAACCACCGTTGTCTGAAGATAAGATGTAGATGTAGAAAAACATAGAGAGAGTACATACGAAATCCAAATGTTCCACGATGGAACCCAAACGACACTTCAGTGTTTACTCGGTAGTGACTTCCTCACCCCGAAAAGCATCCGAACCGTGGTCGTCCACATACAAATACCTGTTTCCTTCTACAGGTCAGCAACAAAGTGAACTCCACCGGATTACTTCCAACTTCCATACATGGATTTCAGTGGTAAACACAGTTATTGTTTCTCATCCATCGATAGAGAAAAACAAGCAGGCTGGTGTCTCTCTCCCTTCTCTCTCTCTCTTCTTCTTCTTCTTCAACAACGTCATTACGTCCTTTATCTTCTATTGACGTAAGCACGCCCCACACACACATACACACACACTCTCTATCTTAAAGGGACTTTCACTGAGTCCGTAACAACTGGGCAATGTTTTCATTGATGACTGATATTCAAAATACATTAATTAAGGAAATGAAAGGATCATTTTGAGTTGAAATCAATAAATGATCTACTTTAAACCATTATTTTCTCATCTGTGTGCCTCTAGAGTATGTGTATCCTATTAACAATTACATAACCAGGTCTGTACAATGATTCCTATTTGCGATCATTTCCCTGAGTGTTGGAATCTTCCTGTGTATTATCATGATAATAAGCTGTTGATTGCCTTGTTTGTAAAAACAGGCCCTGCTTCATGAGCAGTGAGCACCATTTTAAGGTAGCTGGTGTTCGCTCGTACTTAAGATATTTAGGATATTTATTTATTAGTCACATGTACATCAAAATACATAGTGAAATACGTCTTTTTGTGTTACTTGATAATGTTCTGGGGGCAGCCTGCAAGCATTGTCACTCTTCTGGCACCAACATAGCATGCCCACGACTCCTAACCTGTACATCTTTGGAATGTGGGAGGAAACCGGAGCACCCGGAGGAAACACGGGGAGAACGTACAAACTCCTCACAGACAGTGACTGGAATTGAACCCGGGTCGCTGGCGCTGTAAAGCGTTATGCTAACCGCTACACTACTGTGCCACCCTTTTTTGGCTCTACTCCAAGCCTTACACTTACATTGCACACCCTTCCATCTGTTCAGTCCTGCCAGATATACTCCCATGAATACAGTACACAATGTTAACCCACTTCCTTTGGTCTTCCAGGTAATAGAGGCATATAACTGGCCCCAGAAGGAATAAACTGATGGGGGACACACGTGGCTGATGTGTTCAACCACCTACTGCCCCCGCCCCCTTGCCTCTCAAGTACACCCACCCCCCCCTCTCCCCCGACTATGGTCTTTATGTCTATCTGTATCTCATTATGCATGACTGTATCTTCAGTTTGATGCTTCTCACTCCCCACTTCCTCTCAGCCCACACTCTCTTCTGATTTGTAAGTTGCAGATTCACCATTACTTTCCCATTTATTTCCCACCTCAACTCCCCTCATCATAACCTTACCCTTATGCTGTAGTTCTTTTCCATAGCTGAGAATTTCAGCTTGGCTCAATAGCAATGCAACAACAAGGAAGTATTGAAGAAGGCATTGCGTCACTCCATCTGACATTGGATGCAGGTGGTAGCTTCGCACTGGGATCTGTGCATGTGCAAAAGCTGGACTTGAGTGGCTACCAGTTAGGGCAAGGAGGTTGAGTAGCCCAGGTATCAGCTGCCAGGAGTGGGTAGTTCCACACAAGTTCTTCTGCAGAGAACTCCAATCAGGACTACAATGGAGGCCAATGAAATGTGCCTAATTAAACACCTGGTGCACTGGCAAGCCTACCATAAAGCATGCACAGAGCGTTGTGGAACATGTACCCATTAACAACACTTTATGGGGTTGGGATGGTGGAAGGGAAAGCAGTCTCCCACATTAGGAATTCTCAATTTTGATTTTATCAAAGGGATGTAACTACTATTTATAGGTTAGGATGCAACCTGAGGGCATTTTTGTGCCGCTAATGGAAATGAATGAGGAATTAAGGCTGAGGTGGATTTATCTCAGTCCAATGAGGGCATTCAGTGGCATTAAAGACGCACAAACTCTGCCCTGTCATCTGGTAGTGTCAGATCTCATCATAGTTGAAGCCAAATCCTTGGCATGAAAGCATATTGCTTCCGAGGAATTCTCCACCTCAATATATTTCTTTAAGTTAAGGTTAATTCTCTTGAAACCAAAACAGAATATATGAATATTTGTTTGAATATCTTTAATGTAGCTTAATTCTTTGGCAATTAGGTTATGGTGTATTCAGGAGTGGGCATTCAGTGCTTCTATCACCAGTACTTCAAACCAATGTCCCAGGACATTGGCTATTGATTTCCAGGTGTGTAACTGAGGCTGATGCACAGTGAACACTGTGAGTAGCGTGAGCTGCTTATGTGATTGTAACTGAACATGGGAGTTGAAGGCAGGGTCCAGAAATGAGGAAACACAGAGATTATGGAAATTAAGCTGCAACCAAGGTTGGATAGGTAATTGAAAAACACTATGATGCTGGAGAAACTCAGCAGGCCAGGCAGCAACCGTGGAGAAAAGCAGGTGGTCCACGTTTTGGGTCAGGACCCTTCTACAGGACTGCCTTTGTACTGTTGTTGCTGAAGTGGCTATCACAAGCTTGAGGAACAGCTCCCCATCAATGGGAATGTTGCAGCCTCCTGGACTCAATATTGAATTGAGTTCAAAGTACAGAGCATGATCGTGTTTTTCATATAGATTCCAGCATCTGCAGCCCTTTGTTTCTCTTGGCTTCGTAATTGTCTATTGCAAGTTATCCTGTGTGAAAAACAGTGAAGGAAGGAGGGATGATGGTGATTTGTACTAATCAGAATGACATTGCAGGAAAGGATGTAAGCACTTAAGGTTGAATCTTAAGGTAAGTGGCTGCACTGGGGTCACGTCGGAGGTTAAGATACAAAAAAAAAGTCTGAAACAGGCACCTAGCTCCCTTTAAGCCACCAGCTACTGAAAGTGGGACCTAAGGCTTCAAGAAACAAAGCTGGTTATTGCCTGTTTTCAGGGAGTTCCCAATTTGTCCTGAGTAAGTCTTGACTGACTTTGTTTTTGGCTAAGGATAGATGGTTAAATTGCCTGTGGTATATGATCTTCCATTGGTGGAACAGTCTGACATTGTGTCAATCTGCATCTCTTAGTCAATCAGGGCCATGACTTTATAGTCTTGTTGTATCACACCACAGTTGTTTGTACTATGGATGCTGTACAAGTTAATTTCTGTGTCAGTTTCCCTTCAGTGACATCCTGCGAGAAGGTCATTTTTACTGTACTGATGTCACATTTCAGGCTACACTTCAGTTTATCATCTTGTATTCTATTTCACAGGGTACTGTGTATTGCATCTTCTGATACGAGTTTTCATGTTTATTCTCAGGTTGTGATTAGGGTGTGATCACAACCTATTCCTAATCCTAATCATAGTCCTAACAACACAACACCACACAACCTGCACAACCCTAACCCTTCTTCATGCAAAGAGTATTTGGAATGTCTATCTGCACTGCACTTTCTCTGTAGCTGTGACACTTTACTCTGTACTGTTATTGTTTTTACCCGTACTACCTCAATGCACTCTGTACTAACTCAATGTAATTGCACTGTGTAATGAATTGACCTGTACGATCGGTATGCAAGACAAGTTTTTCACAGTACCTTGGTACAAGTGACAGTAATAAACCAGTATCAATGCAGTTAACATTTTGAGTCTGGGACCCCTTTGTCAAACTGTTCTGCTGAAGAGTCCTCGACTAGAAACACTAACTGTTTCTCCTTCCACAGATGGTGTCTGACCTGCTGAATGTTTCTACTATTTTCTGTTATTGTTTGAGAAAGAAATGTTTTTGGGCACACAATTAGGTAGCTATCCAATTGCAATGCTGCATTGGGAAGACCATATTGCCATTAGAGTGCTATGGTTCGAATACTGTGCACAGTTTTGGGCCCCACATCTTAGGAAGGATGTGCTGACGTTGGAGAGGGTTCAGAGGAGATTTACGAGAATGATTCCAGGAATGAAAGGGCTTAAGTATGATGAGCGTTTGTCGGCTCTTGGACTGTACTCGCTGGAGTACAGAAGGATGAGAGGGGACCTCGTAGCGACATTTAAAATGTTGACAGGTAAGGATAGAGTAGATGTGGCTAGGCTGTTTCCCTTGGTGGGCGTGTCCAGGACCAGAGGGCACAATCTTAGAATTAGAGGGTACAGTTTCAAGACAGAGATGAGGAGAAGTTTCTTTACCCAGAGGGTGGTGAAATTGTGGAACTCCTTGCCACGCACAGCAGTGGAGGCCAGATCAGTGGGGGTATTCAAGGAGGAGATAGACAGATATCTAAATAGTCAGGGTATCAAGGGATATGGGGATAAGGCTGGCAAATGGGATTAGAATAGTTTTTTTTTTCTTCTTTTTTTTCCCACCCCATTTTTTCCCTTTTCCTTGGAGCAGACTCGATGGGCCGAATGGCCTGCTTCTGCTCCCTTATCTTGTGATCTTGTGAAGTCAATGACCAGCTCTTTTGTTTTGTTGACATTGAGGGAAAGGTTGTTGTCATGACACCATTCCACTAAGCTCCCTATCTCCTTCCTGTACTCCGACTCATCGCTGTTTACAATGGTGGTATCATCTGTAAACTTGTAGATGGAGTTAGAGCAGAATCTAGACACACAGTCATGGGTGTATGGGGAGTAGAGGACTGAGGACACAGCCTTGTGGGGCACCAGCGTTGAGAATAATTGTGCCGGAGGTATTGCTGCCTATCCTCACTGATTGCGGTCTGTTTGTTAGAAAGTCAAGGATCCATTTACGGAGGGACGTGTTGAATCCTTGTTCTCGGAGTTTGGTGACAAGCTTGCTATAGACAATCTATTGGTAGTCCAGATCTATAATAAACGAACTACTCAAGGACAAACTTTTCAAAGGACAAACTCCAAGGCGGAGTACAAGGTAAATGGCAGGATTCTGGGCAGTGTGGAGGAGCAGAGGGATCTGGGGGTTCATATCCACAGATCACTGAAAGTTGCCTCACAGGTGGATAGGATAGTTAAGAATGGATGTTAGCTTTTATAAGTCATGGGATCGAGTTTAAGAGCCACGAAGTAATGATGCAGCTTTACTAATCTCTGGTTAGACCACACTTAGAGTATTGTGTCCAGTTCTGGTCTCCTTATTATAGGAAGGATGTGGAGGCATTGGAAAGGGTGCAGAGGAGATTTACCAGGATGCTGCCTGGATTAGAGAGTATGGATTATGAGGAGAGACTAAAGGAGCTAGGGCTTTACTCATTGGAGAGAAGGAAGATGAGGGGAGACATGATAGACGTATACAAAATATTAAGAGGAATAGATAGAGTGGACAGCCAGCGCCTCTTTCCCAGGGCACCAATGCTCATTACAAGAGGGCATGACTTTAAGGTAATGGGTGGGAAGTTCAAGGGAGATGTCGGAGGGAGGTTTTTCACCCAGAGAGTGGTTGGTGCATGGAATGCACTGCCTGGGGTGGTGGTAGAGGCTGATACGTTGGTCAAGTTCAAGAGGGTGTTAGATAAGCATATGGAGGAATTTATGATAGAGGGATATGTGGGAGGAAGGGGTTAAATAGTCTTAGGTGTGGTTTGAAGGTCAGCACAACATGGTGGGCTGAAGGACCTGTATTGTGCTGTTTTGTTCTATGGTTCTATGGTTCAACCCTTAAGTCTATTTGTGTTTTTATCACAAGGTACATTTTGTTATCAATTGAATCTACACAGGAGAACATTAAATTCAGAAGAATAGATTTTATGCAGAAAATCTACACAATCAGTATTCTGAAAGTTTACCGATTCTGTGATAACCTGTGATCCTTCTGCACAAACTCTTCACGTCCACTAGAAAATCTGTTCCAATTGATATAAGCACAGTATGGCCCTAATAAAAATGGGCCAGTCTCCAAGATACACAGCTGATGTTTGATCATGAAAAAACTGATGAATAAATATTTAATAAATAACATTGACTTGACTGTCTCAATCAAGGTGGGTAGTGGGAGGTGACATGCTGGTTCACATCCTTCAGCAACTGCAAGGCTGTTTGTTAGAAAGTCAGGGATCCAGTTACAGAGGGAGATGTTGAGTCCTAGTTCTCAGAGCTTGGTAACAAGCTTACTTGGGATTACTGTATTGAAGGCAGACCCGTAGTCAATAAACAATAGTCTAACGTAAGTGTCTTTACTGTCCAGATGCTCCAGAGCTGAGTGTAGGGCCAGGGAGATGGCATCTGCTTTAGACCTGTTTTGGCGATAGGTGAATTGCATTGGGTCCAGGTTGTCTGGTAGCCTGGAGTTGATGCGTGCCATGACCAACCTCTCAAAGCACTTCATGATGGTGGATGTCAGAGCCACTGGTCGGTAGTCATTGAGGCATGTTACCTTGCTTTTCTTCGGAACCGGGATGATAGTGGTCTTCTTAAAACAGGTGGGAACCTGAGATTGAAGCAGGGTGAGGTTGGGTATGTCCGCAAATACTTCTGCCAGCTGATCAGCACGAGATCTGAGCACATGGCCAGGGACACCATCTGGGCCAGGTGCTTTCCTCATGTTCACTCTCTGGAAGACTGCTCTTACGTTCTCCATTGTGATCACAGGTTCAAATGCATTGGTGGCTGTCAGGGTGGATGGCGACAATCCACTTCCCTTCTGTTCAAAACGTGCATAGAATGCATTAAGTTCATCTGGAAGGGATGCGCTGTTGTTAGCTATGCAGCCTGACTTCATCTTGTTGCATTTGTCATACCAAGCCATGATGCATTTGGATAGGATACTTTCGATGTTTTTTCATATATTTCAAAAATAAACTTTATTCATAATGAAAAATATATACTAAAGAAGAAACAGAGCAACAGTTTTACTTTCATGATCATTACATTCAATAGTGTTAACTTATTTTTTTAAAACCATAGCACCATTGCCACTCATATGGCTTTCTATGATGCATCTATAAAAACTGGTGAGGGTTAATGGGGACATGCCGAATTTCTTTAGCCTCCCGAGGAAGTGGAGGCACTGGTGAGCTTTCTTGGCCGTGGCATCTACGTGGTTGGACCAGGACAGGCTAATGGTGATTTTCATTGCTAGGAACTTGAAGTTCTCAACCCTCTTGACCTCAGCACCATTGATGTAGACTGGTGTATGTGCACCACCCCCTTCCTGAAGTCAATGACCAGCTCTTTTCTTCTGTGTTTATTCTAACTCTTAAGGAATACAGTGCTTGTATCATACAGACTTGTGATTATATTACTGTATCCTCTGACCATGACTTATTTACATAACTATAAACTGGTATGGCACAGTCACCAGTTCTTTGGCTCCTTGTCTCTGGGTCAAGTAATTTCCAATTACGTTCTCGTGAAATGCCAGGGATGGTTGAAAGGAGCAAGTTGCTCTTTGTGTTGCTGTTTATTCAGTTAAAAATGGGTAATAATTATGAGAATTAATCATAGCAATTAATTTTGGACTTCCTGTATTTGGGTGTACCAATGAATTACTGTTGTGTTGTAATGAAGGAAAATGCAGCTGCAGATTTGCATGGAGCAAGGTCCCAAAAGTCATCTTTAATTTACAGATAAATCTCTACTTTCCAATAATTTACATGTAAGCTATTTTATACCCTAAACTTATTTATGGACCAATGACTGTTCAGTCATTTAGAAGCAAATAAATTAGTGCACTCTCATAATTTATACAAGCACAGTAACAGGTTATCCTAGTGTCTACTGCCCTGTTGTGCAAACATTCCAATTATTTGCTTTAAAGTTTTATTGAATTGCTTGATTAAACTATCTGCAGCTGACAAACAACAGTGTGCATCATTTATCCTACTCATATATAACTCAAATCCCTCTGACATTTCCAGAACTGGCTTGCCTTGACCCATAAGGATATCCTTTGGCAGACCAGCTGAGGAGAATATGTATTTCCACTGAAGCCAAAGCCATGTTCTTAGATGCAGTATATTGTTAGCCCAACAGAACACTTTCAGGGAATCTTGTCACACAGTCCACTGACTCATAAATAAAACTCTCTCAATCCATTATGACTCCTTTAAAAGCACACCTCAATCAGAGAATGGGTGAGAAATAAACTTTAAAATTGGGTTGACATCATGGTAGATGCGATTTTATACCAAAGTCCTGTCTGCCCTCTCTGGATAATATTCGGATGAGGAACAGAAAAGTTTTTCTGTGATCAAGACAACACTTTTTTCTTTTAAGAGAACAGTAAAACAGACTGACCAGACTTTATCACATTGCAGTTCATGGTCATTTTCAGTGGTCATATTGATTGCACTTCCAACAGCATCTTTCATTACTTTGGAACATTCTGTGATCAATAAAAATGCTGTATAGATGCAAGTTCCTTGTCGACTGAGTAAAGATAATCTGGCTGTGTCCCCAACCTTCAAAGGCTACTGCTAAAATTCAACAGAATTCGGTGCTGAGAGTTAAAGGCTTGCAATGTCAAACCTATGTGTAACCTCCAGCAAAAGAGATTTCCTTGCTTTTTCTTAAGGAGCTAATCATTATTTTTGGAACTAGTCCCTGTGCTGCAGACTTTATATAGTTCCTGAATACCATGGTTGTTTCCCCCTTTAATAGAAAGAATTATTCTATATTACTTCATAGACTTAGTGCCCCTGGATGACATAACATTTAATTTCCTTACCTGATTGACTGGAATGCCCCAGCCTCAAAAAACATAATCGGACCTTGTGTCAAGCCATCTGTTTGAGGAGACTGCAGGCTCTCTTTATTCCACCCCTATCTCTGCATGGAGTCCACTGTGACGTTGATTAGTTCTCAGTTCAAACTCTGGTTTAGGTATGAAGCTGTGTGCTAGTGTTCTGGTTGTAAATTAAAAGAAGACATACATATGAAAGAAAAATATTTATTGTTCATGATAGAACTAAAGTGTTTTCAAAGAATTCCACAATGATCACCATAAGTGAGTTAGTAAAAATATTCCATGCAATGCCAGTTTTAGAACTTTAGAGTAAACCTTTCAAAATTCCTTTCCACGTAGTTATCTCACAGACTCCGTGTTAAATAAAGTTTTCAGTAAACTTGCACCAGAATAGTAAAATTGAAACTGGAAAATGATTATTTAATCTTGTAAACCATCAGCACTGGAAAATAGAATTTATTCCTGCTGTCAGTCCCAGTGGGCAGATAAACAGGCAGGTTTAATGAATAGCTCCTGCAGTGAACTGTTACTTTGACAGCCAATCTTATAACTAACTTTAACACATGAATATCAATCATATTGGAAATACTAGAATGAAAGTGGAAGAAAATAAAAAGCAGATAGGTACCCGTTGGAAGTATTAACCAGAGGATTTCTAAGTGAAAGGCAAACACATTGCTGATGTAGATGTCCTGTCCAAAGTAAGGATGAACTGAAAGTTTGTTTGACAAGCTTGGCTTTTGCAGTGATCTGGGTTCTGATCAGTACAACTGTTAACCAATCAGTAAATATTATGGCGATAAATTCAGAAAACACCTATTCCAGTTTGGCAGTCACAACAGGTGTGAAATGAGTGTTGCTTTCTTAGAAACACAGAAGCAGGAGTAAACCATTCCATCCTTCAGATCTGCTCTGTCTTACAGTACCATCATGGCTGATATCTCTTCCCATACCCCTTGGTGCCTTTTGTGTCTCGAAATCTATCCGTCTTTTAAATATGTACACAGTGATTTGTCCTCCACACCACTCTGTGGTAGGGAATTCCACAAGTTTACTTCTGAGTGAAGGGAATTCTTCTCATTGCAGCCCCAAATGTTTACTCCATCCTGAGATTACGACCCCTGGTTCCAGACCACCTTCCCTTCAAACCCACAGTCAGGGGACCCTTCCTTCCTGCATCCAGCCTGCCGAGTCCTGTGAGAAGTTTGTGTGTTTCAGTGAGATTTCCTCTCAGCCATTCAAACTTTAGTGAATGCTGGCCTGTCACTCCAGTCTCTCCCCATGTGACTGTCCCACTATCTCATGAATCAGTCCAGTGAACTTTGCATTCCTTCTATGGCAAGCTTCTCTTTCCTTGGGGAAAAGAGACATAAAATGAACACAATACAGCAGATGTGGTCTTATCAAGGTTCTGCATTACCAAAATAAACCCCTGTACCCAAAATATCTTGCATTGTAGGCCAAAATACCATTTATCTTCATAATTCTTCTTTGCCTTCGGTGACCTGTGTACATCAACATTTTTCCCAATGCTCTAGCTTTCTGTTTCTCCTAGCAAAGTGGATTATTAATAACCCAACATGGTTATTAATGTTAATAGGGCCCCTCACTCAAATTGTTTCAGTTGCCTTGAAGCCTCCTTGCACCTTTTCACAACTCACAATCCCACCCAGTTTTGTGTCATTGGCAAATTTAGAAATATTAAAATAAGATAAGATTTCTTTATTAGTCACATGTACATCGAAACACACAGTGAAATGCATCTTTTGCGTACAGTGTTCTGGGGGCAGCCGTCAAGTGCTGCCACGCTTCTGGCACCAACGTAGCATGCCCACAACTTCCTAACCCGTACATCTTTGGAATGTGGGAGGAAACCGGAGCACCCGGAGGAAACCCATGCAGACACGGGGAGAACGTACAAGCTCCTTACAGATAGCGACCGGAAATGAACCCAGGTTACTGACGCTGTAATAGTGTTACACTAACTGCTACATTCAGATTCTTCATTCCAGTCATTGATATATATTGTAAAAAGCTGGGGACCAATCACTGACAGAGCTATCTCTTTTAATACTCTGGATGCAGATTATCAGGTCCTGGTGATTTATCAGCTTTCAGTCCCATTAATTTCTCCAGCATAATTTTTAAAAATATACTAATTCCCTTTTTCACCAGATTCTTTTGTTCTTTGGCATGAGCCATTTGTGTTCTCTTCTGAGAAGACAGACAACGTATCTGTTTTAAATGCTCTGCTGTCATTTTGTTCCCCATTTTGAAATTCTCCAGTTTTTGACACCAAGAGAAGTCTACACGTCTTTTCTACTTATGCAGCTGGAGAAACTTTACAGTCCATTCTTATGTTCCCTGAAAGTTACTCTCATGCACTATATTTGCTCTTTAAGTAATTACTTGGTCCTTAGGCAGGCTGGTGGCGTAGCGGTTGGCAAAACGCTGTTACAGCGCCAGTGACCCTGGGTTCAGTTCCCGCCGCTGTCTGTAAGGAGTTTGTACGTTCTCCCTGTTCTGCGTGGATTTTCTCCGGGTGCTCCAAGTTTCCTACCACATTCCAAAGACGTACGGGTTAGGAAGTTGTGGGCGTGCTATGTTGGCGCCGGAAGCGTGGTGACACTTGCGGGCTGCCCCCCAGAACACTGTACGCAAAAGATGCATTTCACTGTGTCTTTCGATGTACATGCGACGAATAAATAAATAAGTTATCTTTTTGCTAACTTCTAAATTATGCCCAATCCTCAGTCTTAACTGTTTTTTCCTGGCAACCATACGATCTCTAATTGGTATCTACTACTATCCTTAATTATGAACTGTGGCATCAACCTCAGTCCACGCAGTTGGAAATTAATGGCAGTGCCCTGGATCACTTTCCTATTGTGCTTTTGTATTACTATTGCAGTTCCTGCATTCATACCTTAAGTATTACCTACTGCCGCTCCACTGTCCTACATTTCAGTGAAGCTCCCCATTCTATCTGAGTTAACTTATTCCTCATTCCTTAGTTGTAGACTGAACTAATTTAGTTTGCATCTTAATGAAGAATTCAGTCACATTATGGTCACTCTTCCCAAAAGGACCCTGCACAACAATATCCTTAATTAATCCTTTCCCACTGCACAAAATGAGATTTAAAATAGTCTAGTCTTTAGTTGGCTCCTCAACATATTGATCTAGATGGTCACCTCAGAAACATTCTGTGAATCTGTCCGCCTCCTTAATACTGCTAATTTGAATGTCCAGTCTATTTATTGGTTAATTCCCCCAATAGTTGCATTTCACTGTGTGTTTCGATGTACGTGTGACTAATAATCTTATCTTATCTTATAGTTACGGTATTACCTATTACATATATCTGTGATTTCCTCATTTATGCCATGCCCATTATTATAACTTCGGTTGGTCTACAAATAATTGCTACTGATATTTTCTGCTCTTTGCTCTTTGTATTGGGACACAAATTGATTCTAATTCTACATCCTGATGTGCTCAATCAAGATCATTTCTCACCATTGCACTGATCGCTGTTCTTACTAACTGCGCCAGTGACCCAGGTTCAATTCCCGCCACCATCTGTAAGGAGTTTGTATGTTCTCCCCGTGTCTGCGTGGGTTTCCTCTGGGTGCTCTGGTTTCCTCTCACATTCCAAAGATGTACAGGTTAGGAGCTGTGGGCATGATATGGTGGGCCGGAAGAGTGGCAACACTTGCGGGCTGCCCCCAGCGCATTCTCAGTAATGCAAAAAGACACATTTCACTGTGTGTTTCGATGTACATGTGACTAATAAATAAATTTGGCATGGTCTGTGTTATTTGTGACTTTGTGAAACTGAAACCTTGCAAGTGATGATGACCCATTTAATTTAAACTGTATTCATTTCAACACTGAAGTCTCTTTCAATAAAACTATTTTAATGTGAAGAATCTCATTTACAGTGGCCTTTCCTTTACAATGTTTTCTCAACGTGCTTATTACTGGCACATTTTCCATTGAAATGATTGTTTGGGGTTGCAAATAGGATGCTCATGAAGTGGGTTGCTATGTCTTTTATGTTGTGAAGCTTCTTGAATGTTGTCGGAGCTACATTCATCTGTGCAAGTGGAGAGTATTCTACCATATCCCTGACATGACATGAGAATGGTGAAAAGGCACTGGTGTGAACATAGAACATTACAGCACAGTACAGGCCCTTCGGCCCACAATGTTGTGCTGACATTTTATCCTGCTCTAAGACCTATCTAACCTTTCCCTCCCACATAACCCTCTATTCATGTGGCTAAGAGTCTCTTAAATGTCCCTAATGTATCTGCCTCCACCACCTCTGCTGGCAGTGAATTCCAAGCACCCACCACTCTTCTGTGCAAAAAAATTACCTCTGAAATTCCCCCCTTTACCTTCCTCCATTCACCTTAAAATTATGCCCCCTCCTGTCAGCCATTTTTGCCCTGGGAAAAAGTCTCTGACTGTCCACTCGATCTGTGATTCTTATCGTCTTGTACACCTCTATCAAGTCACGTCTCATCCTCCTTCTCTCCAAAGAGAAAAGGCCGAGCTCGCTCAACCTATCCTCATAAGACAGCTCTCCAATCCAGGCAGCATCCTGGTAAATCTCCTCTCCATCCTCTCTGAAGCTTCCATATCCTTTCTATAATGAGGCAACCAGAACTGAACACAATACTCCAAGTGTGGTCTAACCAGAGTTTTATAGAACTGCCTGTCATCACCGGTAGACAAGGTGGTGAAGAAGGCATTTGGTAGACTGGCCTTTGTCATTTAGGACATTCAGTATAGGAGATGGGATGTTATGTTGCAGTTGTACAAGACAGTAGTGAGGCTGCACCTAAAGTATTGAGTATAGTTTTGGTTACCCCGTTATAGGAAAGATGTCATTAAACTGGAAAGAGTGCAAAGAAGATTTCTGAGAATGTTGCCAGGACTTGAGGACCTGATTTATAGGGAGAGGTTGGGCAGGCTAAGAATTTATTCCTTGGAATGTAAGAGATGGAGGGGTGACCTTAGGGAGGGGCATGGATAGGGGGAATGCACACAGACCTTTTCCCAGGGAAAAGGAATCAGAAACTAGGCATAGGTTTAAGGTGAGAGGGGAAAGATTTAAAAGGGACCTGAGAAGCAACTACTTCACGCAGAGGGTGGTGCATATATGGAATGAACTGCCAGAGGAAGTGGATAAAGCAGATACAATAACAACATTGGTGGCACGGTAGTGTAGCGGTTAGTGTAACGCTATTACAGTGCCAGCGACCCAGGTTCAATTCCCGCTGCTGTCTGTAAGGAGTTTGTACACCTTCTCCCTGTGTGTCTGCGTGGGTTTCCTCTGGGTGCTCCGGTTTCCTCCCACATTCCAAAGATGTACAGGTTAGGAAGTTGTGGGCATGCTATGTTGGTGCCAGAAGCGTGGTGACACTTGCGGGCTGCCCCCAGAACATCCTCAGTAATGCAAAGAAAGACGCAAATACTGTGTGTTTCGATGTACATGAGACTAATAAATAAATATCTTATCTCATAAATATCATTGAAAAGACGTTTGGACAGGTACATGGATAGGAAAAGTTCAGAGGGATATGGGCCAAATATGAGCAAATTGGACTAGCTTAGATGGGTATCTTGGTTGGCATGGACGGGTTAGGCCAATGGGTCTCTTTCCAGGCTGTATGAATCGATGACTTGCTAAAGGTCACCCAGCTTCTGATCTGAACAAGGAACCACTGAATTTATGTGGCTGGACCAGATGAGTTTCTGGCCATTGGTAATGCACAAGCAATAGTTATTGTCATGAATGTCAAAGCTAGTGGCTCCTTCTTGTAGATGATCATTGCCTGGTACCTCTGTGGTGTAAATATAACTCATCACTTAAGAGCCCATGCCTGAATGTTGACTAGCTGTATGCAGGCACAGAGGAGTTGTGAATGGAACTGAACATTGTGCAATCACCACAAACTTCGTCACTTCTGATCGCACGTTGGGAAGAAGGTCATTGATGAATCAGCAGAAGATGGTTGGGCGAAGGACACTTTCCTGAGGAACTCCTGCAGTGATGGTCCTGGGGCTGGAGTGATTGTCATGCTCCTATTATAGTTGTGGATGTTTTTGGAGCTTCTTGGAGCAAGATGTTAACTTGTACACCACTTTTCACAAGTGGATATGTGGGGACAACAGAGCTTTGATCTGGTCAGTCAGTTGGGAGACTCATTAGCTCTGTCTATTTTGCTGCTTAGCATGCACAGAGTCCTGCATTACAACTTCACCAGGTTGGCACCTCATTTTCAGATACACCTGTTTCTGCACCCAGCATGTTTTTGTGTATTCTGCAACCAGCGTCGATGTTGTCCTTGATTGTGATAGTGGAGTGAGGGATATGTGAAGCCATGAGTTTACAGATTGCAGTGCTGTACATTTCTGTTGCTCCTGCTTTTCAAAGTAGAGATTGGGTAGGCAAACAACAGCATCCCCTTACCCTCCCGTTTGAGTTCCTCCAGTAGTTTGTTTTCAGCACCCCTTTATCAGCAGATTTAATGACAATATTGGGGTTGGTCCCTAATGAGCAGAGTGCTGCAGTTTCAGAGAGGGCTGGACTGGAGTGAATGAGTGGAGTGAAAAATTGAGACAGTGAATGTCACGCTGATGGCTTGTGATAAAAAGACCCAGACAGGGTAAGATGCTAGGGGAGAGCACACAGCTGGATCGGAAATTCTGAAGACTAGAGAAAAGGTCCACTGTTCAGTGGAAGAAGACAGTGCAGCAGGTAACACTGCTGCCTCACAGCTCCAGAGTCCCAGGTTCAATCCTGACTTCAGGTGCTCATTCTCCCTGCGACTGTGTGGGTTTCACTGGATGCTCTGGTCTCCTCCCAAAGTTAATTGGTTACTGTAAATTATCTGACAGTATAGGTTAGTGGCAAAAGGAGTGAAAGGGGACTTCATGGGTATGTCAAAAGGAATAAATTACAGGGGTACAAGGAAGAGGAATGGTGCTGATAGCAACAGTGTGAGCTGAATGGCCTTGTTCTGTGCTGCAGTAAAATTTGTGGGGATTACTCAAAGTGGGAGAATTCAATGTTCAAAGGTGAAGAAAGATTGGAGGTGGAACAAAATTAAATTAAATTTGATTAAAGTCTTGAAGTCATAGAGTCATAGAGCATGGAAACAGGCTGCAATTTGCCTACCACCTCAACAGGTCTGCAGCAGACACAATCTCACTGGCTCTCCAGCTGGCTTTGGAGCACTGAGACAACAACAAAACATATGTCGGGCAGCTGTTTATCGATTACAGCCCGGCATTCAATGCCATCATCCCCTCAGTACTAATCAATAAGCTTCAAAACCTGGGCCTCTGTAAATGGATCCTCAGCTTCCTTATTGGGAGACCACAGTCAGTGCGGATTGGTAGTAACGTCTCCTCCTCACTGACAATCAACACAGGCGCACCTCAAGGATGCGTGCTTAGCACACTGTTCTGCTTTCTCTACGCTAATGACTGTGTGGCTGGGCACAGCTTAACCGCCATCTATAAATTCACCCATGACACTACTGTTGTTGGCAGAATCTCAGATGGCAATGAGGAGGTGTACAGGAGTGAGATGGATCGGCTGGTTGAGTGGTGTCACAACAACAACCTTGCACTCAACACCAGCAAGACCAAGGAATTGATTGTGGACCAGGAAGGGGAAGTTGGGAGAACTCGCACCAGTATTTATTGAGGGGTCAGCGGTGGAAAGGTTGAGCAGCTTCAAGTTCCTGGGCGTCAACATCTCAGAGGATCTACCTTGGGTCCAATACATTGATGCAATCATGAAGAAGGCACACCAGTGGCTCTACTTCATTAAGCGTTTGAGGAGATTTGTTACGTCACCAAAGATTCTTGCAAATTTCTACAGATGTACAGTGGAGAGCATTCTGACTGGTTGCATCACTGCCTGGTATGGAGGCTCCAGTGCGCAGGATCGCAAGAAGGTTATAGACTCAGCTAGCTTCATCACGTTCACAACCCTCCCCACCATCGAGGACGTCTTCAAGAAGTGATGCCTCAAGAAGGCGGCATCCATCATTAAGGGCCGTCATTGTCCGGGACATGCCCTCTTCTCGTTACTACCATCGGGGAGGAGGTACAGGAGCCGAAGACCCACACTCAATGTTTCAGGAACAGCTTCTTCCCCTCCGACATCAGTTTTCTGAACGGTCCATGAACCCATGAACACTGCCTCGTTATTCCTCTTTTGCACTATTTATTTATTTTTGTAACTTATAGTAATTTTTATGTCTTTATGTCTTGCAGTGTACTGCTGCTGCAAAACAACAAATTTCACAACATATGTCAGAGATAATAAACCTGATTTTGAACCATAGAACCATAGAGCACAAAACAGGCCCTTCGGCCCACCATGTTGTGCCGTCTATCAAACCACCCTCACACTACCTAACCCCTTCCTCCCGCATATCCCCCCCATCCCACACTCCTCCATATGCCTATCCAACAAGCTCTTGAACCTGTTCAATGTATCTGCCTCCACCACCACCCCAGGCAGGGCATTCCATGCACCAACCACTCTCTGGGTGAAAAACCTCCCCCTGACATCTCCCCTGAACCTCCCACCCATAAACTTAAAGCCATGCCCTCTCGTCTTGAGCATTGGTGCCCTGGGAAGGAGGCGCTGACTGTCTACTCTATTCCTCTCAGTATTTTATATACCTCTATCATTTTGATTCTGATTCCTTCAGCCCAACTCAAACATGCCAACTGTGTTGCCCAGCGAGCTAGTCCTATGTGCCTGCATTTGGCCCATAGCCCTCTGAACCTCTCCTATCCATATACTTATCTAGATGGCTTTTAAATGTTGCTCATGTGCCCACCTTAACCACTATTTCTAAGGTCTTAAAGTTGTGTTTACTATCACATGCACAAGTCCATGTGTGCATAGGTGCAATGAAAAACTTACTTGCAGCAGCATCACAAGCACATAACATCAGAGAAGCAGCATTCACAAGTAAAACATAAATTAAACATAAATTATAGACCATTAAGATTACTAAGATTATTTTTCCATGTGAAATATAAACACCTGTGTGGTTTGGTTAGCTGATGGCCCATTTCTGAATTGTAATTGTTTGTATACTGATATAATTCTTTTAAACGATGGGGAGGGTAAATAGTTTTTTTGAGAATATGATTGGGAAGAAGTTGGAAATTGATGGCTGCTAAACAATTGATCAATTATAAAGAAAACACTGAGGTTTCACCAGGCCTCTGTCTGCAGAACCGAGATGCCCAGCAGACTCAAGGAAGTTCATCTTTAAAATATAGTGGGCTTTGTGAAAACAGCATTTCAAAAGGCCACTTTCAAATTCAAATTTCATTCCTCATTTTGCTTCAATGATGCTTTAGTTGTTGCTTCCTTGCTTCTGCTAGGAATGAAATATTACACTCAGGTTCAATTTTCTCATCACAATTTATCCTTCAATGCAGCCAATTATAATATGATGAGGATCAGTGTGTTTATGAGGAAAGTTTTATTGAATATTACTTCTCAGGTCATGCTGCACATCATCACTAAATTGTGAAATTCCTCCTGATGTTTCATTCAAAAAGCTATATTTCTGATATTTGCACTCCTGAGGATTGAGTTTCACACCTGGTATATGTTATGTTAACACCCACTCTTTGATTTTAGGAGATGTTCTCAGCAGTAGTCACATTCCTGACTTGCCAGTGACAGTGGGTAACACCCACTGATGAACAATTATCCAGTGAAGAAGGATGGATGAAGATACAAGAGAAATGTAACTCTCTGACACACCTTCTAGCTAATGGACCTTGATCTGTGATTAAAATTAGGTGTTCACTGATGGGATGCAGTCAGCAATCTAATCGTTTCTCAAAGAACATCGTCAACTTTGTCACTATTTTTGAATGTCTTGTCAGCTTCCAATTATTTCTTCATCATCCCCATACTTATTTTCATCTTGAATTAACTCTTCCCCTCACACAGATCTTAAGCTAACCTGCTTGTGTTCTGTGCTTGGATCTTCTTTTCAGCCTGATTCATTGGTCGCCTCAAAACCATAGAAGCAGTGGGAGAAGGTCATGGATTCAAAATCTCAGGCCAGTGATGAGTGTGCACAACCAAAGCTGTCAATCTCAGTGCAATACCAAGGGAGCACGACGTTATTGAATGTGTCTTTTGGGTGAACTTCAAACTGAAGGCCCATCTTCTCTCTCAGGCAGATGTAAGAGATTTCATGCCACTCCTTGAAAACGAGCAGAGGAGTTATCCTTAGCATCCAGGCCATTATCCAGGTTCACTTTAAATAAAAACAGTTACTCTGATCAGTGTAGCATAAAACACAGCTATGAGACCTCACCTCTCCTCTCTGTAGACACTTACACTCACTCTCTTTTTTAAGACTCCACATAAAGTCCCCGTGTTTAATACTGTACAGCAGTGACTGTACTTCAACAATACTTCATTGGTGTGAAGCTGTGTGTGATTTGCTGTGGTGATAACAAGCAGCAATTAAGTACAAGTCTTTCTTTATGGATGTATGCCAGAGGCAGGGCATTAATGGTGGAAATGGTAGCATGGAAGAGGCAGTATAAAACCAGTTGGTTTGCATAACAACTGGACTGAGCTTAAAAGCAATTCATTGTGTCATTGTGTTGAGCACTTTGGAACATTTCCGAGACATCCAGTAACCAGTTCCAAATAAATCAGCTCCAATCGACGCACAATCACAGAATGATTACAACATAGAATGAAGCCATTTGGCCCATTGAATCTGTACCAGCATTCCAACTAGTCCCATTCTCATGCCCTCTCTCCATAGCCCTGCCATTTTCTTCCCTCTCAGACACATAACCAGCTCCCTTTCAAATGCTTTAATTGAATCTGTCTCTGTTACTACTCCTGGCAGTGCATTCCAGGTCCCTAACACTTGTTGCGGAGAACATAATTTTCTTGCATCCCTCTTGGTTTTACCAGTCACCTTCATTCTATGCCCCTGCTTCTTGTCACTTCTACCAATGGGAACAATTTGTCTCTGTCTATTTATATCCTTGATGATTTTAAATACCTCTTTCAGATCTCCTAGCAAACTCCTCAGTTCTAAGAACAACCCCAGCTTCTTCAGCCTATCTGCGTAACTAACGCTCCCCATCCCAGGGATCATTAAATAGATATCTCCTGCATCCTAAAGCCTTTGTTAAAGAATTATCTGGACTACCCCTGAAAGCCTTCTCATGTTCAATTACAGTTTTACCATCCAAACTTTGATTCCAATTTACCCAACCTAGACTTGTTCTCATCCCATTGGAACTGGCCCTTCCACAACTGACTTTTTTTTACCTTAGAATGATTTATATTCTTTTCCAAGGCTATAATAAATTTTGCTGTACAATGATCACTGTTTCCCAGAAGTTATAGAGTCATAGACCAACAGAGTACAGAAACAGCCTGTTTGGCCCACTACGTCCATACAGACCTTTGTCCCCATCAATAATAACTCCCCCCCATGAATACCTGCTCCACCTGCCTGGTTCATTTATTAGAACTATGTCTAGCAGTGTTGCCTTCCTCATTGAGCCAAAATTGTGTTGGTCAAGAAAGTTCTCCTGAATATACTTAAGAAACTCGTTCCTCATCTTTGCTATACCTGTCCATATTTGGATGTTTGAAGTCCCCCTTTATTACTACTGTATGGATTTTGCTTACCTTTGTAATTTTCCAAATTTTTTTCCCCTTTATTATCCTTATTTCTTTTCTATCAGTTGGCCAGACTTCCAGGTATCATTTGGTGCCTGTGACAGTAACTGCATTTAATCAATAGATTCTTAAATCATTCATCGGAAGTGAATGAATGTGAAATGTCTGTGAATGAAGGGAACGTAGAACATACAACATACAACATAGAACAGTACACACCATTTATCTGCTTCCTCTAATCGTATGATTGCTTTTGTTACATTAATGGCCAAAAGATCCATTTTGCTTAAATGGAAGGATCCAATACCCCCTACTACTCTTCAATGGTTCTCTCAAACTATATCATGTTTAAACTTGGAAAAAATTAGGTGTGGTACTGTTGATCCTTCGCTTAAATTTGAAGATATTTGGAGTCCATTTATTCAATATTTTCACATGATGTAGATCCCCTTTCAATAACTTTCCAACTTGGAGGAACGGAGTTGACAACATAATATTGCTCTGTTTCTACTGAGAAATTTTAGTCCAGTCTTTCTTTTTCTTTTTTTTTGTTTGTTTTTTTTTGAAATTTTTCTGTTTAGTTTAGTTTATATTGTTTATAATTTTTCTTATTGATTTGGTTGTTTTTTTCTCTTTCTTTTTAAAATTTATATAATAAATCTTTTTCTTTTCTTTCCTTTCTTTTATATTATATTCATTTACTAAGAGATCGTTGGATCTACAGATTTTTTAATCTTATTGTCCTTTATGATTATCTATGCCATGTTTGTTCTCCTGATCTCTTTGTATTACATGTACAAACATTGATGCTATATATTAATCTGTATTAATTTGAAAACTAATAAAAAGATTGAAAAAGGAAAGAAAGAAAGAACAGTACAGCACAGGAACAGGTCCTTCAGCCCATGATGTTGTGCTGAACTAATTAAATTAGTAATCAAGTGTCCAACTAAACTAATCCTTTCAGCCTACTCAATGTCCATATCCCTCCATTCTCTGCACATCCATGTGCCTATCTAAGAGCCCCTTGAATGCCTCTATTGTATTTGCCTCCTCCACCACCCCGGCAGCGCATTCCAGGCACCCACCACTCTCTGTGTAAAAAACTTGCCCTGCGCATCTCCTTTGAACTTACCCCCTCTCACCTTAAATGCATGCCCTCTGGCATTAGACATTTCAACCCTAATACCAGAGGGATGCATTTAAGGTGAGTGGGGGGAACTACTCAAGGCATCTCCAGTGCAGAATACTATCTGTAAGTTACAAGCGACTGTGATTTGATATTTATTAATTTGCACTTATCAGGTATTAAGAGTGTTAGAGAGTAAAATTCTTTGTTCTGCTAATGTTCTTTTCTAAGTCCCACCTGCAGAGAAGCATCTCATTGCATCAATGTGAGTACTAGTGTTTCTACCATCAGTGCCCTCATGGTTCTCTGAGTGTGACAGTAGACTTTCGATGTCTGGGTATGTTGGCATCACTGTCACTATTTATGTCCATGTCTAGTTATCCTTGAGTAAGTGGTGGTTCTGTAACCATTGTAGCTGGTGAGAGGCAAACCAATTTAGCACAGAGCACTGAGAGAAAGCAAAGAGTTTGGAGGCTTCTGCTGGTTCAATCTGGTCACGGAGGTGAAAGGATCAAAAAGATTATTATTTTGTTGTTGGAAGTTTTGCCACCTTTGTGTTATTCAAACACTTCCATTGAATAAATGCCTTTGTATTTTGAGGACATAGGCTGATGCGAGAAAGTGACCTATTGTGATTGTTCCAAAAACACACAGAAGCAAAATTTACAACAAGAAATGATAATAGTAGTCAAAATCCTTTTGCCTCCAGGCACTGAAACAATGGAAGCTTCCTATCGCTCAGTATTTAGACATCAGCAAAGCCCATTAGAAGCAACAATTATCTTTAACTACTCCTAGATGGAAAATATATAGTTAGAGTGATGAATTAAGTTGATGATTTAAATTGTTTCTGTAAATTGCCCATTTTTCTTTGCAGGTAACATCTTTGTCATCAGCCTTTCAGTTGCTGACTTGATTGTGGCAGTTTATCCCTACCCTCTGATTTTATTTGCCATCTTCCAACATGGATGGACACTGGGTGATATTCACTGCCAGGTTAGTGGATTCCTGATGGGTTTAAGTGTAATCGGATCGGTTTTCAACATTACAGCAATCGCGATCAACAGGTATTGTTACATCTGCCACAGCTTCAAATACGATAAGCTCTACAGCTACAAGAACACGATCTGCTACCTATGTCTGACTTGGGTCTTAACAGTTGTCGCGATCGTACCAAACTTTTTTGTGGGATCTTTGAAGTACGACCCTCGAGTGTTCTCGTGCACGTTTACACAAACAGTAAGCTCTTATTATACAATCGCTGTGGTGGTTGTTCACTTCCTAGTCCCTATCGGTGTGGTGACCTACTGCTATCTGAGAATCTGGGTCTTGGTCATCCAGGTAAAACGACGAGTCAGACCCGATGAACCAAAGTTGAAGTCCAGCGACTTCAGAAATTTCCTCACCATGTTTGTGGTCTTCGTGTTGTTCGCAGTTTGCTGGGGGCCTCTGAACTTCATCGGCTTAGCCGTGGCCATTAACCCTCCAGCAGTCGCGCACAAAATCCCAGAATGGCTGTTCATCACGAGCTACTTCATGGCATACTTCAACAGCTGCCTTAATGCTGTCATCTATGGACTTCTCAATCAGAACTTTAGAAATGAATACAAGAGAATACTGCTGTCACTGTGGTCTCCGAGGATGTTCTTTAGTGATCTGTCAAAAATTGGAACAGAGGCAATGAAGAGCAAGCCTTCTCCAGCACCAACCAATAACAATGTAGCAGAAGTAAATGTGTAAGATAACATTTGAAAGTACTGTCTGCTCATTTTGATCTATATCATGAGATTGTCAATGTGCCATGCATATTTTGCTTGATCTATTAAAGCAATATCATTTACTTTACTTACCATATGCCTATAATCTCAAATGTTCCAAATTTTAATCGTATATAAGAAATAATTGGAAATGTTTCTGTAAAAATGTTTGGCTTGATGTATGACATTCCAAACATACCTGCATGATGCTCTTCATGAATGACAGCTTAGATCTTTTCTTGTCCACTCAAGTGTGCTTTTATGGTAAAGGAATAACTTTATCACAATTCTGTCTTGTTTCATTTTACCTCAAATCCACAAAGATGTCAAACCCCGGCATGTTGTTTATTCAGAACCCAGATTCTGCATATGTGAGTCCAAATGCAACATAACTGCCTCTCCAAAACTGGTTAAAGATATCAGCTATACTATAGCCATTTCTTAAATGTCAAATTAGAGGATATCCATACAAACTGGATAAATGAGATATATATTTTAGGAATTAGTGTAAGAACTGTATACGAGGATTTCAAGTAACTGAACTGAAGTGACCTTAAGTGAATTTCTTTTCCAATTGCTTGCCAGCTCTTGCTCCACCCCTTCCCTCCACATTTTTATACCGGCTATCTCCCCACTACCTTTCAGTCCAGATGAAGCATCTCAACCCAAAACGTCGACTGTCCATTTCCCTCCACAGATGCTGCCTGACCCACTGAGTTCCTCCAGCATTTTGTTTGTTGCTCTAGACTCCAGCATCTGCAGTCTCTTGTGTCTCTGAATTCCGTTTATATAGATGGGGGTTAAATCCACCTCCTAAATTGAAAGACCTGTATGTTGAGTGCCAAAAGTATCCCATCATGCTTATTTGCTGGGATATGACTATTATGAGATAGACTTTAAGAGGATAAGTCTTTTTAGGCAGAGGGTGATTCCGATCTGGAACTCATTGTCTAATAGAGCGATGTAAAAATCAGTTTAGAGAGGGAGTTGGGTATGGACTTACTTCACAGGACCACGAAGAAAGGGTGGGGGAATGAGATTGATTTGTCTGCAAGGGGCCAGCATGTAGTCAATGGGCTGAACAGCCTCCTTCTTTACCAAAATGATTCTGATTCTATGTTTAGCGATGATTATCATTTCAGAGTGAAATTCATTTATTTTAAATGGATTAATCCTGGCTATTGCTGCTTAAAAAGCAACGGCCTGAAATCTGTCCGATTAAAGGTTAAATTTCAAAAGAGGTGATAATGGAAGAATGTGGTAATGAGATGAAAGAAGAAAAAAGATTAGACTAAAGGACCAGCCATCTCATCCAGGCTAATCTCTCGTTTCGTTCCACTCTCCACAAAGTCCTCCACGTCTACTGACAGGAAAGGCAATCCACCATCAATGTGCTCCCTCTGGCCATCATCTCAAGCATTGAGCTTCTAAGTACACTTTATCGGGTGTGATCAGTGGACTACATTTTCAAAATATTCAACAGTAGACTCTTCTCCTCCCCCGCACCTGCCTATCACTATCTCTTACCTGCATCTACCTATCACCACCTTGTGCCCACCCTGCCTCCCCTCTTTTGTCCACTGATCACTGCTCTGCTTTTCCCTCCTATGTATTGGGCTTCCTGTTTTCCTATCTTCAGTCCTGAAGAAGGGTCCTGACCCAAAACATTGACCGCCTGCTGTTCCCCACGGATGCTACCTGGCCTGCTGAGTTCCTCCAGCATCATAGTGTTTTTCATCCAGTCACTCCACTCTGGGCTTCCAATAGGGCAGAGGTAACATTCCAAGGATGCCTTAAAGCCTCTTTCAAAGATAAAATATAATATCTTCACTGATTCATGAGAATCCCTGGCCCATAACTGCTCAAAATGGAAGAGATGCATCTCCAGGAAGGCCCTGAGGATTGTGAGTTTCTTTGTTGAGTGCATGTGGAAGCTAAGAGAAAATGGTAGACGGTGAACAACCCACATACCTGCCCGAGCAAGCACTTCTGAACCATCTGTGGCAGAGTCTACAGGTCCCACATATATCCCACCACAGAGCCTACAGAACTGGAATAGAAGCAAGTCCTCAGTCCTGGGATCCCAAGTGTGTCATATGAGGAGGGATGAAGCAGATTAAGAGATTAAGCCTGTAGCATCTAAAGATTAGAAGAATAAGACGTGATCTCACTGAAACATACAAAATTCGTAAGGGGCTTGACAGGGAAGATGCAGAGTCATATCTATGACCAAGGTTCATTGTCTAAAATAAGGGGTGTCCATTCAGGACAGAGATAAGAAGAAATGTCTTTACTGAGAGGATAGTGAATCTTTGGAATTTACTGGGTAAGAGGGTTGTGGAGCTTTAGTCATTTAGTATGTTTAACACAGAAATTGGAAAATGTTTAAATATTTAGGAAATCAAGGGATTTGCAGTTGGTGCCCAGATAAAATGTTGAAGAAAAGCATTAGCTACAATCGTATTGGATGATAGACTGGGCATGAGGGGTCAAGTGGTCTCCTCTTGCTTTTATTTTCTTATGCCCTTCTGTTTTCCCTTGCCCTGGCAGGCAGATGGAGGATGGAGATACAAGAGACTGCAGATGCTGGAATCTGAAGCAACACACAAAAAGCTGGAGGAACTCAGCAAGTCAGGCAGCATCTGTGGAGGGAGATGGACAGCCGGCAATTCAGGTTGTGACCCTTCATCCGGAGTCCCCTTCAACAGTCCAGAGACAGGGTCTCGACCCGAAATGTTGACAGTCCATTTCCCTCCATAGACGCTGCCTGACCCGCTGAGTTCCTCCAGCTTTTTGTGTGTTGAGGCAGAGTATGTGGCTTCCTCCATGATTTCCATCCACATTATTTGCTCACAAATTTATTTTGTTTGCCACATCCTAAAATGTGAGATATATCGGTTCGACGTTCAATATTATTTAGGAAAACTAGGACAAAGTAAGTAAATGCAGCTAAGTATCGGTCGAGCTATAATCTCACTGTATGATGGAACAGACATTTACAGATGTTTCTTCCTTTCCTGCTCCTGTTTGTTGGGAACCCATTGCCTGACTTGATCTTGCATTGTTTTCATGCTCATTGAATTCTGTTGACCTATAAGATGCATTTATGAGAAGTGTCATAGCTATGCAAGTGACTATCAGTACTGTGTAATAAAAGGGAGGTTTGCCAGCTGTCATAAATAACATTGACATTGCTATCTCTAAACAAAGTAAACAATTGGAATCTGTGTCACAGTTGGCCACCTTTTACTGTAGTTGGAATAAATAAAAGCTGATGGTATTTTTGTTTCTTTTTGGTTTTGACATAGGGAGACTGTTGCCCATTTCAAAACGGAGCTCTGTTCTGAGTTACAAGTTGACAATTAAATTATATGGGGATAAGGATGTTTTCAAATTAAATGCCATGCAGCTGCACGAGTTAACAAATGCTTTTAAAATCAGAAATTAAATTGTAAAGGAAACTAGTGTGAATTCCCTGCAACCTTCTCTGTTCAAGGTTAAAGAGAGGCCAACTTGCCCTGTGTTCAACAGTTCCTGGGTATTTTGTACTGTTAGCAAGGCGGAGGTTCAAATTACCACGTCTTCCAATAACCTATCCCATTTGCAGTAGATGGCTCTTTCCCTGGGCTGGATTAGAAGTGAATGGGGAGTCTCCAGCTGGAATAAATGGAAGCTAACAAATCTAAATCAAGCGAAACAGGAACAATGTATGAACAGTCCCCCAATCCCTATCCCCAGCCAGTTTTGGAGTGGCCGCCTGGTATAAGAATTGTCTACTGAAAGTGGAGTTCAGCAATTGCTTGGGTGGTGTTTGGGATTGAAGGCTCCTCTGAAGGAGCAGGTGGTGTGTTTCTACTGGGAGGTCATGATGTGTGGGGAGGATAAACCCAGGTGCAAACCTTTGGTGCCTCAGGGTGGTGCACTTCAGGACAGAGGCAGAAGGTTAGCTGTTGTTGAAAGAATGACCTTGGATTGTTACCCTTAAACCACCGATAAGCTTTATGGAACCATTGCCCACTGTACCATTGCTGGTGAGAAAAGAACCATTGAGCCTAATCCCACTTCCCACCTCTCAGTATGTACCAGAGAATCAGTATTCTCCCAGGTGCTTTGTAAAATGGGATGGGTGTTTCTGGGGATGGGGTTCCAGTTTGGCTTAGATTCCATCAGCCTCCCTTGCTGCCACTTCAAACTGACCACACAAATCCCTACTTTCTGACTGCAAGCAAGTGCCAAGTTTCAGCTGGCTCCTGACCACAGCGTTGAAATAACCACAAATTGGAGTAACAGCCAGTTTCAGTGAAAGGCTCTATTTAGATCTATTTAGGCTCTCCTCCATGGCTAAGGCTATATATGGCCTTGTCATTCCTTAAATCTCACATGAGTACTCACATTGATTTCTATGCTTGGATTGTAAAATACCAAAATCTTTCATAATTACAGCATTTATTGCCTCAATATTTAATCTAAGCTTGTGTTTACAGAAATGAATTCAGTCTGAAGCAGGAACTGCATTAATACCATGATGAATGATTATAACCACAACAGCATGTAGAATTTTTTTTTAAATATCAATAAATGTCAAAGAAACCAACGCCCACTAATTTTTCTTGTCTGAAGTGTTTGCTCAATTTATTGGCTTTGCATTTTCCTTTTCAAAATTAGTACCTCTTAAAATATTGTTGGTAAAACAAAGCATGTTTCTTTTTAATCTGATGTGTTGCTCTGGAGTTAAAATACAAATCTGGACTATCAAGGGCAAGAATCTCTTTAATCCTGCTGAATATATCTAGGTACTTTACAGGAGTTTTATGAAGCAAAATCTGACACTGAACCATGTTAATAAATTGAAAGCTTGCTCAAAGAAGTAAGTTTTAGCGAGAGTCTTAAAGGTGGAAAGAGAGATAATGTTTTAAGAAGGGAAATCCCAGCTGAAGAGGTGGTCGCTAGTTATGAATTAAAGTTGGGAGCTGCAAGAGTTTAGCAGGGTCATAGACGGTTGCTGAGCTGGAAGAGGTTCCAGAGGTAGGAAAGGGCAAGGCAAAGGGCTACTTCAAGCCATGGATGAGAATGCAGCAGAAGCTAGTGTGGGTCATAGGTCATGGGTCAGGCCACTTGGTGACAGCCAAAACACAGGAAACAGGATGCCGGTGGTCAGGATGAAAACCAAATGCTGGAGACACTCAGCAGGTCAGGCAGTTTCTGTGGAGAGAGAAACGGGACAATGCTTCAGGTCAATGATTCATTTATGATGAAGGATCATTTATTTAAAAGATTGTTTTTCTCTCTCTAAGAACTTACCCGATCTATTGAATATTTCAAGCACTTTTTGTTTTTATTTCAAAGTTCCAACATCTGCTGGTTTTTGTTTTCAGTTAAAGTTGGTAAAAATTTGGCTGGGCTCAAGGTACAGAGAGTGCATGGTGTGAGACCAGCCAGGAAGGACTGATATGATCAAATTAAGGGGTAAGAAAGGAAAGAAATGGGGGCTTCCATGGCTTGTGAGTTCAGGCACAATGGTTCTGTGAAAGGGCTAGACACAGGCCTGGGAAAATGAAAAATGAAATCTCACTGTGGCAACTGGATATTTAGTTAACATTAATTAAGTAAACCTGCAATAAAGGGCTAGTATTGTCATGATGAACAAACTGCCTGATGGTCATCTAATAAAAATTCTGGCTCATTATTCTCCTTTCGGAAAGGAAATCTGCCTTCCAAGTGACTTCAAACAATACCACCATGATGCTTTTGTTGCTTAGCATAGAACATATAACACAGAACAGTGCAGCACAGGAACAGGCCCTTCGGCCCACGATGTTGTGCTGAACTAATTAAGCCAATGACACCTTCTGCCTGAATGTGGTCCATATCCCTCCGTTTTCTACACATCCACATTCCCATCTAAGAGCATCTTAAATGACTCTATCATATCTGCCTCCACCACCACCCCTGGTAGCGCATTCCAGGCACCCACCACTCTCTGTGTACAAAACATGTCCTGCACATCTCCTTTGAACTTACCCCCTCTCACCTTAAATGCATGCCTTCTGGTATTAAACATTTTGATCCTGGGAAAAAGAAACAGGCTGTCCCCTCAACCTATGCCTCTTCAAATTTTATAAACTTCTGTCAGGTCTCCCCTCAGCCTCTGCCGCTCCAGAGAAAACAACCAAAGTTTGTCCAACCTCTCCTTATAGCACATGCCCTCTAATCCAGGTAGCATCCTGGTAACCTCCTCTGCACCCTCTCCTAACCCTCCACATCCTTCCTATAATGGGGCAACCAGAATTGAATGCAATATTCCTAATGTGGCCTAACTAGTTTTATAAAGCTACAGCATAACTTCCTGACTCTTGAACTCATTTCCTTGACTAATAAAAGCAAACATGCCAAATGCCTTCTTTACCAACCTATCAACTTGTGTGGCCACTTCCAGGGAGCTATGGACTTGGACTCCAAGGTCCCTTTGTACATCAACGTGTTAAGGGTCCTGTCATTAACGGTGTACTTTCCCTTTACATTTGAATCCATATTGTAGTTTCCCAAGGTTGGTACTTCACTTCTAGTTGTGTTTGAATGCTGATGGAGGTGCCTGGAAAGCTGGCTGACTCTTTGAAAATAACCATTGGCTAAGTCATCTTTAAGGCCAGCTGGCAGCTCCACAGGGGGAGGCTGGTTGTCAGCCACACAGTGTGCAACAGTTCAGAGCGAGTGCATTGAAACACAGAAGTCCAAGAAGAGCTGGAAGTCAGATGCTGGGACCTCTAACCATCTGCTCCACCACTGGACTCACCATTGAGCTCAGCGGCAGAGCATCAGTGTGCTGGAGAGAGGATCCAGGTGCAGATTGTGCAGCCCCTCAGCTTCGTGCCTGGGAGGGCTGCTTGACTGTAGTTCACTTGAATGGAGTCACTGACGCTTGTTAAATGCAGATAAGTGCCTAGTTACTTTCCTATTCTAAATCACACATTTTAATGCATTTCAATGACATTTATCTATTTTCCTGAATATTGTTTTTAAAAAAATTATTTAAATCAATTTGAATTGTGTCTCGATGGTTCTACCTGTCTGGAGACATTTAAAAAAATAGTTAACTGTCTTTGACAGCTGCCTGAGGTGAAGCCTCAAAAGAACACTCTCTGAAGTGAGTCATCACTGAGGCCTCGATACAGCCTAACTCCCTAGTTCTGGGATTGGAAGGTCAAGAAAGGGTCAACCTAAACATCTGTACCAGGTTAGTCCTAGTATGGGGAGTGCGTAGGAGCCAAGTCTGGGCAGCAGGCCAAGCTGTGCTCAGTTTGACTCAACGTTGCTTAACTAAAGTGTGGGCAGCTGCAAATGGCTTATCAGGGTTACTCTGCTGTATCGTACTGTGACATGAAGCAATATTAAGGTAAAACCCACCTGACATTGATCTAAGAATGCACACCCTGTCATTCCTACAAAGTCATCTTATTAACATGCAAGAATTTGCTAAAATTGGGACTCCATAGGGAGTCAAGTAACATTTGATATTCAAACAATCATACCTTTCAGTCATCATTATTGACTCTTTCATCATCATCCAGGATGCCCAATCTGGCCAAGCTAAATACACCTACAGAACAGTAGAAGCACAGGCAAAGGTAAATAATTCCACAGCCAATGCATCACCAGTTCTGTAATCCTGCCATATGTAACAGAGAATGATGGTGGTCAATTAAACAACTGACAGGGGTCAGGATCCAAGAACAATACCATTCTCAACAACTGTGGAGCCCAGTATATGAGTGCATTAGACAAGGCTGAAACATTCACAACTATGCTCAGCCAGAAGTAAATAGTCCATCTCAGCCTCTCCTGAGATCCAAACGATTGTAGAAACCACTCTTCAGCTAATTTGATTCACTGCCCATGATATCAAGAAATATCCTGGCAGTACTGCTGAAGACTCAGGATCTGGAACTAACCATATCTCTAGCCAATCTTTAAGACTGCCATCTACCAGGCAGAGTGGAAAATTGATCAGATAAGCTAGGTATGTAAAAAACAGAACAAAACCAATCTTATCCTATTTCTGCTCCATTAGTTCATACTGACTTTTTACCGACCGAGTATTGAAAGGCCTGGATAGAGTGGAATTGGAGAGGATGGTTCCAGCAGTGGGAGTCTGGGAGCAGAGGGCGCAGCCTCAGAATCAAAGGATGTCCCTTTAGAACAGAGATGAGGAGGAATTTCTTCAGCCAGAGGGCAGTGAATCTGTAGAATTCATTGCCACAGAGAGCTGTGGAGGCCAAGTCATTGGGCGGCACGGTAGTGTAGCGGTTCGTGTAACACTATTACAGCGCCAGCCATCAGGGTTCAACTCCCACCACTGTCTGTAAGGAGTTCATACGTTCTGCCCGTGACTGCGTGAGTTTACTCCGGGTGCTCCGGTTTCCTCCCACATTCCAAAGATGTATGGGTCAGTAGGTTAACATGGGTGTAATTGGGCGGCGTTGGCTCGTTGGGCCTGTTACCGTGCTGTATAAATAAAGTTTGAAAAAAATGTTTATATTGGTATTGGTATTGGTTTACTATTGTCACTTGTACCAAGGTACAGTGAAAAACTTGTCTGGCATACCAGTACAGAGTAAATTGTCACAGCTACAGAGAAAGTGCAGTGCAATAAAGTGCAAGGTCACAACAAGGTAGATTGTGAGGTCAGAATCCATCTCATTGTATAAGGGAACCGTTCAATAGTCTTATCACAGTGGGATAGAAGCTGTCCTTAAGCCTGGCGGTATGTGCCCTCAGGCTCCTGTATCTTCTGCCTGATGGCAGTGGACAGAAGAGAGAATGACCCAGGTGGGTGGGGTCTTTGATTATGCTGGCTGCTTCACCAAGGCAGCAAGAGTCCAAGGAGGGGAGGCTGGTTTCCGTGACATGCTGGGCTGTGTCCACAACTCTCTGCAGTTTCTTGCAGTCCTGGGCAGAACAGTTGCCTACCAAGCTGTGATGCATCCAGATAGGATGCTTTCTATGGTGCATCGATAAAAGGTGGTGAGTGTCAAAGGGGACATAAGTTGATAAGTTCATGATTAGTAAGGGTGTCAAAGATTACAGGGAGAAGGCAGGAGAATGGAATTGAGAGTGAAAAATAAATTAGCCATGATTGAATGATGGAGCAGACTCGATGGGCTGAATGGCCTAATTCTGCTCCTATGTCTTATGGTCTTATGGTCCATACTTACTTATCAGCAAAGTCAGGGAAAATGTTATCGATGGTGTTATCAGGCAGCTCTCCCTCATCATTAACCTGCCCACTGATGAGTACAAGGACCACTTGACTCCAGATTTCATCACAGCCTTGGTGGTGCAAACATGGACAGCTGAGTTGACTCTCAGAGGTAAGACAGAAGTGACTGCCCTTGATATCAAAGCAGCACTTGGCCAAACATGGAATCAAAGAATCCAAGTAAGGCTGGGAATCAAGTGAAAAGCTCTCCATTGGCTGGTCATACCTGGTACAAGAGAAGATGGCTGATGTAAGAGGCACAACTTTAGCCCTAGGGCTTTGCTGCAGTAGGATCTCAGAGCAATGAACTAGGCAGAACCATTTTCACTGCTTCACCACTCAGAGGCGGGGATATTTGTTGAAGAATGTCTTTTTATAAGATATAAGATTTCTTTATTAGTCACATGTACATTGAAACACACAGTGAAATGCATCTTTTGCGTAGAGTGTTCTGGGGGCAGCCCGCAAGTGTCGCCACGCTTCTGGTGCCAACATAGCATGCCCACAGCTTCCTTACCCATATGTCTTTGGAATGTGGGAGGAAACCGGAGCACCCAGAGGAAACCCACGCAGACACGGGGAGAACGTACAAACTCCTTACAGACAGCAGCCAGATTTGAACCCGGGTCGCTGGTGCTGTAAAGCGTTACGCTAACCGCTACACTACCATGCCTTCTGATATTCAGTTCAATTTGCAATGCCTCTGATAATGAGGCAGTCCATGGCCAGTTTGGACTAGACCTGGGCAATGATCAGGCTTAGATTAATAAGTGGGAAATGACATCTACGACACACTTGTGACAAGCGAGGACATTCTCCTAGAACAGAAAAACTAACTTTTACACAGCATTACAATCACCAAATCCCTCAGCATCACTTGTCAGCCGATACCATTCACTAGAAACTTAACCAGACCAAACACATAAATAACGTGGCTACAAGAGCAGATCAGAGGCTGATTACCGTTTTGAAATTGAATCAGTAGTGGGATGCAATAATACCTAGTTTTCTGGATAAGTGCAGCTCCAGCAAGACTGCGGAATGTTGCCAGTGTTCAGGATAAAGCTGCTTTTGGATTGGGCATGCCTCCTGCCATCTTAAACATTCAAAAACCTTCACTACACGATGACGGCAGCAGCCCTTGACACAACCATCCAACCAACCTTCCAGCCCGACTCTGACGTGACACATCACTCTAACAACGTTCTCACTCATGAAGCCATTTGCTCCTCCCCAACACCTCTTCAACCCAATGTGGATTTGAACTCAGCTGTTTACCACTCTGCACTTGGCAATGAAAAGACCTTTCAGAGAACATGGTCAACTCAGCCGCACTCAATGCCTTGGATTTTGAAATGGTGAATATTCAAACTTAGTTCATTGGCCCACCCTGCATTAAGTCATTAATGCATCTAAACAGATGCTATTCTATTTCTTGTTCACTGAATTTAACATCACAGCGTTCATGCTGAAATGTCTGATAGTCTGTGGTCATACCAAATTCACATTTCAATTTGTTAAAGGCTCTTTAATGCAATAATGCATGGTGAGCCCTGTGAAAAAAGGTGAAACATGGACCAGCTGAATTGCTTTCCATTTTAGTTCCTTGTTCTCCTAGAAATAAATTGATAAATAAATCCCCAAAATAGATTTCAGACCATCGTTTGGGTTTCTGTCAATTTTACCAAAATTAGAAATTGTAATATTTCCATTTGTCGTGCCTTTCACGCTAAGATGTCAAAAGATTTTACAGAATTTTGCACCTATTTAGGTGCAGTAATTTATTGTTGGGTGCATAGGAAAGCATCTTGAGTTGGAGGAAGGCAGTGGATATGGTAGGGTAACCCAGGAAGTCACAAAGGGCACGGTCTCTTTGGAATGGAGAATGGGGAGGGAGTGGAGGATGTGAAATCTGTGATATCTTCCCCTCTCCTCCCCCTTCAGCACCCTGAAGGGACCATTCCCTTTGTGACTCCCTGGTGTACTCTATCATCCCCACCATCCACTCTCTTTCTCACAGCACCTTTTCAACCACAGGAGATGCTCTTGTATCTTTTCCCTTTGCACAACTCAGGGACCCAAACAGAAGCAGAAATCCAATTGTCCTTCTTCCAGTTTAGTCTTGGATTTGATGCTCACGATGTCAGCTTGCCTACACTGGAGCACCCAAATGCATATTGGTTCAGTCTGCAAAGATCACCCTCAGCTTCTAGTAACCTGTCACTTTAATTCTCTATTCCACTCCCACTTTCTGCCTTTGACCTTCTTCACTGTCCGAAGACAGCACGAGGAACAGAAATTGATCATCTGCCCATTGCAACCTTATGTACAGGTAGTTCTGCTGTAACGCAACGGTTACATTCCTAAGAAACCACACATTATAGAAAGTCATGTTATAGCAGAAGTAGTTGCCTTCAAAGCACAGATTTAAACAGATTTTCGCAATCAGGATCACGCCATAATCGATGCAGCCCACGTATTGCAAATGGTGTTCCATCCCTAATCCATCCATCAAATTTGCGATATGGAAATGCATGTTGCAACAGAACTACCTGTACTGAATACTGAATTCCATGATTTCAGATAAATAGCTTTTCCCATTTGCATCAGAACTGGCCAGTTTTGTTGTAGGGTCATTTGACTGTAACCTTAATTCTCTTTCTATCTCTCCATAGATGTTGCCTGATCTGCTTGAGGGTATGAGCTGTAAGGAAAGGTTGGAAAAACTTAGGTTGTTCTCCCTAGAGTGTCAGAGGCTGAGGGGAAACCTGATTTTAAAATTATGAGAAGCATAGATAGGGTAGACAGTCAGAATCTGTTCCCCAGGGTCGAAATGTCAAACACCAGAGGGCATACTTTAAAGGTGAGAGGCAGGAATTTTAAAGGTGACGTGATGGGCAAGTGCTTTATGCAGAGAGTGGTAGATGCCTGGAAAGGGTTACCAGGGGTAGTAGTGGAAGCAGGCAGTTTGGTGGAGTTTAAGTGTAATTGTGGGCTGCCCCCAGAACATTCTACGCAAAAAGATGTATTTCACTGTGTGTTTCGATGTACATGTGACAAATAAAAGATATCTTATATCTTTTAGATGGACACATGAATATGAAAGGAATGGAGGGATGTGGATGATAAATATGAGGATATTTAGTATAAATTGGCATCTAGGTCAGAACAACATCATGGGCCAAATGGCCTGTCCAGTGCTGTACTATCTACTAAGTATTTCTATCATTCTCTTTCATTCTGGATTTCCAGCAAATTCCTCCATTCTTCATCTCCATTCTTCATCTCTTCTTTTTTCCTTGCTTTTTAACTGCCCTCATGCATCTATTGTCTCCGCATGGTCTTGCCCCACGGAGCTCATATCCTTGTACCTGGACACTATCCTGTCCACCCTGGTCCAATCCCTTCCCACCTACGTCCATGACACATCACATGCTCTCCAACTCTTCCATAGCTTTAAGTTCTCTGGCACGCACAACCTCATCTTCACCATGGACGTCCAGTCTCTATAATAAGATATAAGGTAAGCTATCTTTATTAGTCACATGTACATCGAAACACACAGTGAAATGCATCTTTTTTGCATAGTGTTCTGGGGGCAGCCTGCAGGTGTCGCCACGCTTCCGGCGCCAATATAGCATGCCCACAACTTCCTAACTTGGACGTCTTTGGAATGTGGGAGGAAACCGGAGCGCCCGGAGGAAACCCACGCAGACACATGGGGAGAACGTACAAACTCCTTACTAACAGCGGCGGGAATTGAACCCGGGTCACTGGCGCTGTAAAGCGTTATGCTAACCGCTACACTACCGTGCCTGCCCACCTATATACCCCGTTCCCCATCACGACGGCCTCACCGCCCTCCACTTCCTTCTTGACCAGGGACAGAACATTTGCAGTCCTTTGTTTCTCATCTATTAACTAGATGGCTCCAAAAGCATTGTATCACCTGGATAACCTTGGTCTCTGCCCTATTATAGATGCTCCCTCTGTTCTCTTCCCTGCTCCCTGTCTCTGCAACTTAAAACATGCTTGTTTCTTTCACCGTTCCAGTTCTGATGAAGGTTTAGTGGCTTGAAGAAACTCAGTTTCTCTCTGCACAGATGCTGTCTGACCTGCTGAGTATTTTCAGTATTTTCGTCAGAAAGTTGGAGAGGTTGTAGCAAGAGGAGAAGGAGGTGGAGATGTACGGAAACTTATGAAAGAAATTGCAAAGATGAAATAATTTATATTTTATGAAATAATTTATATTTTACAAAATAATAACTATTTTACAATCACAAAGAAAAGAGAGGCAGATTTACATTTATTTTACATTTTTTGCAATAGACAGCAATGTGATGATATCTGCACCGTGCAGATTTTACTGAGGTGAGTTCAGGGATTAAAGGATGATTGGACAGTTTGGTATAAGAGTTTCCCTGCCTTTTCTTTGAAAAATAGAATCTCTCACCTCCACCTGAGGGCCTCAGTACAAATTTTCATGAGAAAGACAACATCTCTGACAGTGCAGTATTCCCTCTGGGAGTTCCTGTCCTCAGTCCTCTGAAATCTGTCTTGAACATTCAGACTCAGAGTGCAACCAACAGAACTAAAGCTGGTATGCACAAATATAATTTGATTGGGTGCTTATGTGCAGTGTTCCAGAACACGCTGAGAGTTCAGAGATGCTCTGAACTAATGTCTTTTGAATTGATAGGAAGAATGGACAGGAGAGTTTTATATCTACTTGATATCTATGTCTCCAGTAAATTCAGATGTAACTAAAACACTCTTTTACTAATCTGACTCTTGGTTATTATCATGGTGAATGCCATCTGTTCCAAAGCTGCCAAATAAGAGGTTGTTCAATTGCAACAGTGAAAGTCCATTCACAATTGTTTCACATGCTTTTGTGACAAGCAGCTCACAATGTAAAGCCAACCTGCATTGCCTTTGCTACAAGTTGATCCATTTCTTTGTGGATAAGTGTAGCATTTGTTTTGAGGATATTGCTTGTGAATAATGTTTCAGATAGAAACAACATTTTGCTTGTATTCTTCTTAGTAATTCAGTACAGCCCATGCAATAATATCAGTTCATTAATAGAGAAAGTGATAGCTCTCTGGAGATAAGATTGCTTACAAATCTATTCAACCACAGAACAACTGTTCTTGGTGCCTAAACTGTTTTCTCCATTGCTCCCTTTAGACCACAAGATGAATCCATCCATTCCTGGTTGTTCTATGGGGAAATTTCAGATAAAATGAACTACTAAGTGACAGAATTAAGGCATATACCTTTAATGACAAAGGCAACTCTTAATTGGTTGGTCGGTTAATTGGTTACTGGTAAACTTCACCCAGGGTTGGTGGGTGGAAGGGGAAGCAGGATGGAGTTGTTGGGCATTTGAAACAAATAGAAGTTTCAGCGTTGGATGTGATAAGGCAAGGACTGAGTCAGGTAGTGTGCAGCAGAATTGTTAACACTAAGCCTATCTGCATGTATGATGGGGAGGATCAGACCTACAACCAGCTGTTCAACAGTCCAACCCAAGGATTTAATTAACAGCAGCAAGTCAGAATTTCATATTCTGCAATGATTTACCTATATTTGAGCTGAGAGATAACAATAACATATGTCTACAACCTCCAATGCCCTCTGTCGCTGAGATACCAGACTAACCCTGCATACTCAACACCATGTTAGAGGCCAATCTGCCAATGATCTGGTGATCTATGTCTTCTGGTGACTGACTAAATCATTCCTTCCTGACTGCAGTTTCTGTCTCCCCGGACAACCTGCCGACATCTGGCAACTGACCTGGTCAACCCTCCCTGATTACAGTGCTTTCCTATTTGAGTGGCTGTTCTTTTAAGGCCAAACCCTGCTGGCTGTTACTAGACATCTCTGTGCTTCCCCCTTGTTCTTCAGCTAAACTTTGCATGACCTCACCCTGCCTTTAGGCTGTAGGTTGCTAATCTCATTCAGTCCTGATGAAGGGTCTTGGCCCGAAACGTCGACTATTTATTTCCCTCCATGGATGCTGCCTGACCTGCTGAGTTCCTCCAGCACTTTTTGTGTATTGCTCCAGATTCCAACGTCTGCAGAATTTTTTGTATCTCCGTAGCAGACCACCCGGCCTTGGGCATGCAAGAATTCAGCTTAAACTATATCACATCTGACTGGAGAGGGTACAAAAAGGTTTACAAGGATGTTACTAGGACTAGAGGGTTTGAGCTATGAGAGGCTGGAGAGGCTAGTATTTTTTTCCCTGGAGCACTGGAGACCAAGCGGTGACCTTATAGAGGTTTATAAAATCATGAGCAGCATAGATAAGGTGAATAGCCAAAGTCTTTTTCCCAGGGTAGGGGATTCCAAAACTAGAGGGCATAGATTTAATGTGAGGGTGGAAAAATTTAAAAGGGACCTGAGGGGCAACTTTTTTTCACACAGAGGGCAATGGGTATATGGAACGAGCTGCCAGAGGAAGTGGTAGAGGTGGGTACAATTACAGTATTTAAAAAGCAATTGGATAGGTTCATAGCTAGGAAAGGTTTAGAGAGATATGCGTCAAATGGGACTAGCTCAGTTAAGTAACTTGGTCAGCATGGATGAGTTAGGCCGAAGGGCCTGTTTCCATGCTGTATATTAATAAAGATTATAATATTATAGAGTTATAGAGCTATACTCTTCATTATAGAGTATAGCTCTAATATTATAGAGTCATAGAGCTATACCATTCTTACAGTTATAATAATATAATCTTAATAAAGGAAATACCATTCTGTAAGAAGATTGGCTACAGATAATATGGCTGGTACAAACATGGATTTATCAGTATTTTGAAAGGTTGATGAATAGTTTTCATTCCAGCAACAACCTCAGCGGTAACATTTTGAAAGGCCTTTGAGGATGAAGCCAGACTTACTGGAGCTAAAGCTGTTATATTTCTATGAATTTTTGAATCTCAGAGATAACCAAACCACAGGGGTTCAGACTGGAAAATAGATAGCTAATCTTCAACTGATACGCAATACAAACAGAAAATGCTGGAAACACTCCGCAGGTCAGCTATATGTGTAAGTAACAACATACCCCCACATTTCCTTCAGCTCTTGACTTGTCTTTTAGAAGTTCATTGCTGAACCCCTCATTTTGTCACTACATAGGTTGGTCGATCCCTGCGTGTGTGTGGGCCACAAAACTTCCTTACTGTATACCTGCCTGGCCCTTTAATCTTGGCTTGTTAAACATATACTTTCCACAGATTTGGCTATAGGACTCCAGCCTTCAGTGACTCGAGTCCCAATCTCAGAGAACTAGTCACTTTTAATCTACCTTCTCCTTCTCTTGTTCAGCCAATACCTCATGGTCTAACCTTCCTTCTTGAGTCTCAGCAAACCACTCACTGGTTTCCACTCGGCTTTGGAGCACCTAGACAACAGCAAAACATGCATCAGGCTGTTGACCCGAAACGTTGACCGACTACTTTTCTTCATGGATGCTGCCTGGCCTGCTGAGTTCCTCCAGCATCATTGTGTTTTTCGTCTAGATTCCAGCATCTGCAGTCCTTTGTTTCTCTGCTGTTTATCAATTACAGCTCAGTATTCAACATGATCATTCCCTCAGTACTAATCAACAAGCTTCAAAACCTGGGCCTCTGTACCACCCTCTGCAACTGGATCTTTGACTTCTTTATCGGGAGACCACAGTCAGTGCTGATCGGTAGGAACGTCTCCTCACTGACAATCAACACAGGTGCACCTCAAGGATGTGGGCTTAGCCCACTGCTCTACTCTCTCTACACACATGACTGTGTGGCTAGGCACAGCTCAAATGCCAACTATAAATTTGCCAATGATACCACTGTTGTTGGCAGAATCTCAGATGGCAACGAGGAGGCGTACAGGAGTGAGATAGATCGGCTGGTTGAGTGGTGTCGCAACAACAACCTCACACTCAACATCAGCAAGACCAAGGAACTGATCGTGGACTTCAGGACAGGGAAGTCAGGAGAACACACACCAGTCCTTATTGAGGGGTCAGCAGTGGAAAGGGTGAGCAGATTCAAGTCCCTGGGTGTCAACATCTTAGATGATCTATCTTGGCCCCAACACAATGATGCAATCATGAAGAAGGCATGACAGTGAGGAAATTTGGTATGACACCAAAGACTCTTGCAAATTTCTACAGATGTCCAGTAGAGGACATTCTGACTGGTTGTATCACTGCCTGGTATGGAGGCTCCAATGCGCAGGACAAAAGAGACTGCAGAAGGTTGTAGACTCAGCCAGCTCCATCACAGGCATAACCCTCCCCACCATCAATGACACCTTCAAGAGGCAGTGCCTCATGAAGGTGACATCCATCACTAAGGACACTCACCACCCGGGACATGCCCTCTTCATGTTGCTACCATTGGGGAGGAGGTACAGGAGCCTGAAGACCCACATTCAACGTTGCAGGAACAGCTTCTTCCCCTCTGCCATCAGATTTCTGAACGGTCCATGAACCCATGAACTCTACCTCGTTATTCCTCTTTTGCTCTATTTATTTATTTTTGTAACTTATAGTAATTTTTATGCCTTTATGTCTTGCAGTGTACTGCTGCCGCAAAACGACAAATTTCATGACATACAAGTCAGTGATCATAAACCTGATTCTGATTCTGATTCTGATTATAACGCTTCTTTTGATCTCCAGCCTTCCTTTTTGCCCAGATTTCTCCATCTGTATTTTCAACACCAGAAATAGGCTTCAATAAATGACCCACAAGTAATGAGCAGTGGTGCCGTGAACAGAATATGTGACTGGGTTCTAATTCATGGTTGGATTTCAATATTCATCCTGAAATCCCACCAGGCTGAATCACTTGAGTGATCTCCTCCTTAGTTTCTATTTTTATCTCACGTTAGGATGTAATAATGCCTTTGTCGGTGAATAATTCATTTTATCAATGGTACCAGGTGTTTTGTTATGGGTTGAAAATTATATCTGAACTGCTCTATACAATGAGGTAATTGTTCTTTTAAAACCTCTAGTGCCATTTCATTTACTTGCCCAGTTGAATATATGTTTAACAACCACCCACTTCCCCCCTCCCCCCACCCTAAGGCTTGCAGGTTACACTGTGGGACAGGTCAGTTAGTTCCTATGCTGGTCACAGCTGGATAGTTATAGACCATGTGCAGACAGATGGGATTAGTTTGGGGTCCAAGATTGGAGTCCAAGTCCATAGCTGTCCTAAAGTGGCAGCACAAGTTGATAGGGTTGTAAAGAAAGTGTATGGCATGCTTGCCTTTATTTGTTGAGGCTCTGAGTTCAAGAGTCAGGAAGTTACGTTGCAGTTTACAAAACCCTGCTTAGCCCACATCTAGAGTATTGCATTCTATTCTGGTCACCCCATTATAGGAAGGATGTGAAGGCTTTGGAGAGGGTGCAGAAGAGGTTTACCAGGATGCTGCCTGGATTAGAGGGCATGTGCAATAAGGAAAGGTTGAGCAAACTAGGGTTATTTTCTCTGGAGTGGTGGAGGATCACAAGATCACAAGACAAGGGAGCAGAAGTAGGCCATTCGGCCCGTCAAGTCTGCTCCAAAGAAAAGGGAAAAAAGAAAAAGAAATGAGAAGTTGCGGGGGGGCAACAAAAAACACACTATTCTAACCCCAATTTCTGGCCTTATCCCCACATCCCTTGATACCCCGACTATTTAGATATCTATCTATCTCTTCCTTAAATGCCTCCAATGATCTGGCCTCCACTGCTGTACCTGGCAAGGAATTCCACAAATTCACCACCCTCTGGCTAAAGAAATTTCTCCTCATCTCTGTTTTAAACCTGTACCCTCTAATTCTAAGATTGTGCCCTCTGGTCCTGGACTCACCCACCAAGGGAAACAGCCTAGCCACATCTACTCTGTCCAGTCCTTTCAACATTTAAAATGTCTCTATGAGGTTCCCTCTCATTCTTCTGTACTCCAGTGAGTACAGTCCAAGAGCCGACAAATGCTCATCATACGTAAGCCCTTTCATTCCGGGAATCATCCTTGTAAATCTCCTCTGAACCCTCTCCAACATCAGCACATCTTTCCTAAGATATGGGGCCCAAAACTGTGCACAGTATTCGAAATGAGGCCTCACTAGTGCCCCGTAGAGCCTCATCAACACTTCCTTACTTTTATACACTATACCTCTCGAAATGAATGCCAACATAGCATTCGCTTTCTTTACCACCGATCCGACCTGGTGGTTAACCTTTAAGGTATCCTGCACGAGTACCCCCAAGTCCCTTTGTACTTCTGTACTTTGAATTTTCTCTCCTTCCAGATAATAACCTGCCCGTTTATTTCTGTTTCCAAACTGTACAACTGCACATTTCTCAACCTTGAATCTCATCTGTCATTTCCTTGTCCATTCTCCTAAACTATCTAGGTCTCTCTGCAACCTTCCCATCTCGTCAATACTCTCTTACTCCTCCACCTATCTTAGTGTCATCCGCAAACTTAGTCACAAAACCATTTACTCCATCATCCAAATCATTAATGTACAAGGTAAAAAGAAGCGGCCCCAACACCGACCCCTGCGGAACACCACTAGTAACTGGTAGCCAACCAAAACGAGATCCTTTTATTCCCACCCTTTGCTTTCTGCCAACCAGCCAATGCTCCACCCATTCTATTATCCTACCTGTACTTCCATGACCTCTCACCTTATTAATCAGTCTCTTATGTGGTACATTGTCGAAGGCCTTTTGAAAGTCTAAATACACAACATCTACCGCCTCTCCCTTATCCACCCTACTTGTGATTTCTTCAAAAAACTCTAATAGGTTGGTCAGGCAGGATCTTCCCTTTACAAAACCATGTTGGCTAGGACCTATCTTGCCTTGCACCTCTAGGTATTCCATAACCTCATCCTTGAGGATCAATTCCAATAACTTTCCCACCACTGACATCAGACTAATAGGTCTGTAATTTCCTTTATGCTGCCTCCCACCTTTCTTATACAGCGGAACTACATTTGCGACCCTCCAGTCCTCTGGAACCATGCCGGAGTCTATCGCTTCCTGAAAAATTATCACCAATGCCTCCGCTATCTCTAAAGCCACCTCCTTCAGAACCCGGGGATACACCTCATCAGGTCCAGGAGACTTATCAGTCTTTAGCCCATTTAGTTTTCCTAGCACCTTCTCTCTAGTAATCTTAACTGAACTCAGTTCCATTCCGTGAGACCCCTGACCAACTGGTAGACCCCTGACTAACTGGTAAGACCCCTGACTAACTGGTTGAGAGAAGACTTGATAGAAGTTTTTAAATTTATGAGAAGCATAGATAGACAGCTGGTACCTTTATCTCGGGTCAAAATGTCTAATACTAGAGGGCATGCATTTAAGGTGAGAGGGGGAAAGTTCAAAGGAGATGTGCAGGGCAAGTTTTTTTACACACAGAGAGGTGGGTGCCTGGAATGTGCTACCAGGGGTGGTGGTGGAGGCAGGTACGATAGAGGTGTTCAAGAGGCTCTTAGATAGGTACATGAATGTGCAGGAAATGAAGGGATATGGACATTGAGTAGGCAGAAGTGATTAGTTTAATTATTAGGCATCAAAAGCTTAATTAGTTTGGCATAACATTGTGGGCCAAGGGGCCTGTTCCTGTGCTGTACTGTTCTATGTTCTATGTTTAATTTGGCATTAGGTTGGCACAGACATAATGGGTCACAGGGCTTGTCCCTGTGCTATACTGTTTGATGTTCTATGTTCACTAATGCCCTTTAGGGAAGGAAATTGTGGAGTATTGTGTTCCGTTCTGGTCGCCTCATTATAGAAAGGATGTGGAAGCTTTAGAGAGGGTGCAGAGGAGATTTACCAGGATGTTGCCCGGATTGGAGAGAATGTCTTATGAAATAGGTTGAGCGAGCTGGGGCTTTTCTCTTTGGAAAGAAGGAGGATGAGAGGTGACTTGATAGAGGTGTACAAGATGATTAGAGGCATAGATCGAGTGGACAGTCAGAGACTTTTTCCCAGGGTGACAATGGCTAACACAAGGGGACATACTTTTAAGGTGATTGGAGGAAGGTATACGGGGGATGTCAGGGGTAAGTTTTTACACAGAGAGTGGTGGGTGCGTGAAACACACTGCCGGCAGAGGTTGTGGGGTCAGGTATATTAGGGACATTTAAGAGACTCTTAGATAGACACATGAATGATAGAAAAATAGGAGGCTATGTGGGAGGGAAGGGTTAGATAGGTCTTAGAGCAGGATAAAATGTCGGCACAACATTGTGGGCCGAAGGGCTTGTACTGTGCTGTAGTGTTCTATGTTCTATGTTCTATGAAATCAGTCATCCTTACCTTGACTGGCTCATACAAACAATAGAAATATGTAAATTAGGAGCAGGGGTGGGATATTCAGTCCTTTGAACCTGCTCCATCACTCAATAAAATCATCACGGTTCTGATTATAGCCTCAATTCTTCAACCCTGCCTATTCTCGCTCATCTCGTGTTCCTTAGTTTATCAAATTGAATTGGTCCTGTCCAGCTACCAACCTATTCCCATGGATTATGAGTGGCAGACCTATGAGCCCAGTCAATTCTCTGAATTGGAAGAGCAGGAATTGCCTGAGGTGGAGAAGGTTGGGAAGACCAGAAGCAGAGTCTCAGCAGTCACATGAATCTTGGTCCCAGCAAGAATTATCCACACCCAGTGGATCCACTGTTGTGGAGTGAATTGACAGCACGTCATCCAAGAGCAACAACAAGGGGCTGATATAGTTTGTTAGTTTCAATAATATTTTATGGAAGATTGGCTAATTGGCATGAACCTGCACTTTCATTCAATTTTCAATGAAAGAACCCCTTACATTTTGCCTTGTGTATATTTAAAAAACACATTCTTCTTCATGATGCAATGGATCAGTCAGGTTCCGTAAGGCATTGCTCATCACATACCATCTAGTCAATTCACATTGTATGCATGTAATCCATTTTGACTGTTCGAAGAAGTAAGATGTTTTTCTCTTGATGACTCAAGCACATGATATATTCATGTGCAGCAGCTTACAGCTATTTTATGGAACAAATGGTTCATTGAGGCATTTTTCCATCTGCAAAAAGTTTGCATTTCTTTCTTTCTAAGGGAACATTGGGTTTGGGGATAATGTATTGGCACGGATAGAAGATTTGTTAAATATGTTGCCCACACCATCAGTGACAAATGATCCTTTATGACATATAGTTGCTTTGAATGTAACAGCATGAGGACCCCATTGAGTGTGGGAATCAGGTAATCCATCAACTGCAAACTACTTTTCACAAATTCCATTGACTGCCACTGAAATTAACTTTCCAGTTCTTTCTCCACAGGTGCTGCTTGACTTGTAATGATCACCAGCACTTTCTTTTGTTTTATTTCAGATTTCCACCATCTGTAATATTTTACCTTAAACCATAATGTTGTGGGATTGTAGAGATTGAATCAGGGTCTGATTTCATACTTCTTGATTTCAAAAATACAAAAACTGAGTGGATTCATGAGTAACTAATTTGCTATCACTTGTTTTATATTAAAAGACTGAGGTTCACACCCAGGGCATTCAACTGAGTGTAGGATTTAGGGCAATAAATTGTTTGACCAACACTTATCCCACTGCACAGGTTCAAATTCTTCCCTCAGTGAAAAGAAAAGGACACTGATATTCCTGATCATTTGAGTGGCTGTCGGAAAACTATACACATAGAGAAGTTGAACAACTTACTTGAACTGGAGCTTTCTTTTACCACACTAGTACTCAAATAGATTTTTGTTTTAATTAGCTTTCTGCTGCTCTGCTTCTATCAATAAACAAAGATAAATTCCTCGTGTTAAGATTGAGTTCCAAATTAATATCCAGCTAAATGTGTTGTGAGTCTGTTGCTGAGTCCTTGGATCACCATAATATAAATCCACATTGTACAGTGGTGAGACAAACATTCTGTCACAAATGGAACAGACCAATTAACAAAACACAGGAATTTTACTTCATATCCAACTGCTCTACCTCTGTCATGATAACAATTGTCATGAAACTGCAGAGAGTTGTGGACACAGCCCAGCGCATTATGGACACCAGCCTCCCCTCCTTGGACTCTGTTTTTACCTTTCATTGTCATGGTGTAGCAGCCAGCATAATCAAAGACGCGACCCACCTGGGACATTCTCTCTTCTCTCCTCTTCCATCAGGTAGAAGATACAGGAGCCTGAGGGTACCTACCACCAGACTTAAGGACAGCTTCTACTCCACTGTGAGATGCACTATGACCTCACGATCTAACTTGCTGTGACCTTGCACCTTATTGCACTGCACTTTCTCTGTAGCTGTGACACTTTACTCTGTACTGTTATTGTTTATACCTGTACTACATCAATGCACTGTGTACTAACTCAATGTAACTGCACTGTATAATGAATTGACCTGTACGGTCGGTTTGTAAGACAAGCTTTTCACTGTACCTTGGTACAAGTGACAATAATAAACCAATACCAATACCAGTACAAATCAATCTTTAACCTGTTAAACAGGAACAGAACAAGAACAGAAACAGGAAGAGGACCATGGAATGAAGGCACAAGAGATTCTGCAGATGCTGGAATCTGGAGCAACACACACAAAATGCTGGAGGAACTCTGCCCTCTTCCTTTCAGTCCTGATGAAGGATCTTGACCTGAAATGTCGACTGTTTATTTCCCTCTATAAATGCTGCCTGACCTGCTGAGTCCCTCCAGCATTTTGTATGTGATGGAATGAAGGCAGTTGGCAAAAATAAAACAGAAGTGACCTGAGAAAACTTCTTTATGCGGCATGTGGTGAGGGTCCAGAATGCACTGCCAGGACTGGAGGCTGATTCAATCATAGCACTCAAAAGGGAGCTGCATAAGGATCTGAAAGAATTTTTGCACACAGAGAGGGAAGGGGAGTGGGATGAGCTAGATTGCTCTTACATGGAGCTAATATAAACCAATGGGCCTCCTTCCATGCTGCAACTACATTGCTGTTCTGATTATCAAAGCCCGTGTTAACAACAGACCCACAGTAACATTCCTTTAATTCTGGCAAAGAATCCCAGTGCCATTCCTGGAAGAACAAAAGGTTTCCATTTTCTATATACCAACTTTACATTCCTTCAGAGGGAAACTGGATGTCAATTAATGCCAATTACAGCTAACTAGAGCTATGAATGATGCACAGAGAAGGAAATCAGAAGCCTTTCATTGCACCTCTTCAGATTCCTGGCACTTACCAAAGCCCATGGGTTACTCTGATGTGTGGCCAGTTATATTTAAACTCCACAGGGGTTTCTTAATTAGCATCATTCCTCCAATTTCCTGCAGAAGTTACAGTGGCTAATTGGAGGAATTTCTGGAGAAATATGGTGTTCTGACTGCATATGTCAAGGCAACAGACCCAGTTGTGAGAAGATGCCAAATGAAGGAGAGGTTAAAGAGAAGAAACATATTTGGAGTTGGGTATAAGTGGAAACTAATATTTGTACATACGATTGGTACTGACAACCAAAGATAGAAATGTTGGCAAACAAAACTCTCTGCTCTACTTCAGGTCATGATGTTGGATCTATTTCTTGAGCTAGACGATGAGGCATTGTTTTGGTAACTTATCCAAACACAGTATTCTGCCAATAATGATCGCGTATGTTGAATGATTTAGGCAATAGTAGGGCTTGAAACCTAGTGACTTAAAGATACTAACAACTGAGCCAAACAAACACTAAAATAAAACTATTGAATGTCAATGTTAACTGGATTGTTAAGGGCAGTGGTGAACTTCTCCCCACGGGTCTGAAATGAATAGTGGGCTGACTTGCCACATCAATTACTTCTCAAAATCATTCCACAAAGGAGAAGAAAACATTTTGGTTGTGCTTCCCACACATAGATTATCACAGAATTGGATATTATCTTGATGTCCAATTGGTTGTAGTACTAATAACAACCAGTATCCATTACTCTCCGAACATTTAATGCAGAGTATAATTTGTTAAGAACATAATAATAGGAATTATAGGAGCAGGTATGGGCTATAGAACCCCCTTCAAGCTCACACCATTATTCAATAGATCTTATGCCTCAAATCCACTTTCCTGTTCCATTACAAGGAAGGTGCGTTAGCATCTTTACTTTCTTAGAAGGTTAAGAAGGTTCGGCTTGTCACCGAACACTCTAACAAACTTCTGCAGATGTACTGTTGAAAGTATCCTGACTGACTGCATCATGGTCTGGTACGGCAATTCAAATCCGCAGGAATGTAAGAAGCTGAAGAGAGCAGTGAACTCAGACCAATACATCACGGGAACATCCCTCCCCACCATCGGTAGTATCGACAGGAGGTACTGCCTCAAGAAGGCAACATCTATCATCAAAGATCCCCACCATCCGGGCCATGCCATCTTCTCGCAGCTACCATTGGGCAGGAGGTACAGAAGCCTGAAGTCCCACACCACCAGGTTCAAGAACAGTTACTTCCCGTCAATCATTCAGTTCTTGAACCAACCGGCACAACACTAATCACTACCTCAGTATCACAACACTATGCCCACTTTTACCAGTTTGCACTACAATGGACTTTTTTTTCTTCAAATCGTATTCCTTCTTTATAATTTTTGTATAATTTATGTATACTTTATGTTTTCCTTGTGAATGTTGTGTATCTGATGCTATGTGCCTGTGATGTTGCTGCAAGTAAGTTTTTCATTGCACCTGTGCACACATGGACTTGCATGTGACAATACACTCTACTTTGACTTTTGGACTTTGACTTTGACCAAATCTTCTGATACATAGGGCCCAAAAATCTATTGGTTTTTGTTTTGAATATACTTAACCACTGAGCATCCAGAGTTATACAGATAAGAAAATTCTAAAGATTCTCTATCCTCTGAGTGAAGAAATTTCAGCCACTCTCTGTCCTAAAGCTTAAATTAAGCACATTTGCATAGGATTAGTTTTGTTATGTGTCATGTTTTGGTGTCATTTTCATGCCTGGCATTGTATCTACTGATGTGATTCTTTTCATGTGATGCCGCTGACTTCCTATCAGATATAAATACATATTTTAGAATAATGTCATTATTTTTGTAGAAGCTAATACATTATACATAGTTTGCAAAAAGTACTTTTACATTGTGGTGTAAATAAATGTAATTATACTTTTAAGAACAGAGTGACTTGTACCAGATACTGCTGTCAGTTGAGTAACTACCTGCAGTAAAAGACATTCTGTTTATAGCTCCAGCTCTGTAATTTACTCAGGCAAGCAGCACCACAATAGAATCAACAGACACTGCATATAAATACCTTTCAAAAGGTGATAATCTCAGAGATATGGGGTTAGAAGATGAACTTTGTTCGGAACCTCTCATTACTGGCAAACCTTAGAATCTTTTAACTAATAGTCCCCAGTGAGAACATTTATTAGGTACCTTGTGAGAAGCCATTTATGTAACATCTATAAACATTTCCCTGTCAACTGCTTAGATAAGATATCTTTATTAGTCACATGTACATCGAAACACACAGTGAAATACATCTTTTGCCACACTTCCGGTGCCAACATAGCATGCCCACAACTTCCTAACCTGTACGTGGGAGGAAACCGGAGTACCCAGAGGAAACCCACGCAGGCACAGAGAGAACGTACAAACTCCTTACAGACAGGGGTGGGAATTGAACCCAGGTCGCTAGTGCTGTAAAACGTTATACTAACCGCTACACTACAGTGCCTTTACACAGCCACCCTTTTAAAAAATTAAACCGTATTCATTGGGGATAACTGACCCATCAGAAATCTATGAGGCTTCTTCTGAACAGCTGAACATTTTCAAGGTGTTTAGTTACATAATGGAACACAAGTGACTTACTGATAATATATCAGTAATATATCAATAATATCAGTAATATATTACTGATAATATATGATAACATATCAGTGACCAGTGGTGTTCCGCAGGGGTCTGTTCTGGGACCCCTGCTCTTTGTGATTTTTATAAATGACTTGGATGAGGATGTGGAAGGGTGAGTTAGTAAGTCTGCTGATGATACAAAGGTTGGTGGTGTTGTGGATAGTGTAGAAGGTTGCTGTAGATTATGACAGGATATTGATAGAACACAGAGGTGGGCTGAGAAGTGGCAGATGGAGTTCAACAAAAGTGTGAAGAGATACACTTTGGGAGATCAAATCTGTAGGCAGACTACAAGGTTAATGGCAGGACTCAGCAGTATGGAGGAACAGAGGGATCTTGGGATGCACGTCCATAGATCCCTCAAGGTTGTCGTGCAGGTCGATAGGGTTGTTAAGAAGGTGTATGCAGTGTTGGCCTTCATTAGTCAGGGTGTTGAGTTCAAGAGCCGCATGGTAATGTTGCAGCTCTATAGAACTCTGGTTAGGCCACACTTGGAGTATTGTGTTCAGTTCTGGTCACCTCATTATAGGAAGGATCTGGAAGCTTTAAAGAGGGTGCAGAGGATATTTATCAGGATGCTGCTTGGATTGGAGAGCATATCTTATGAGGATAGGTTGAGTGAGCTGGGGCTTTTCTCTTTGGAGAGAAGGAGGATGAGAGGTGACTTGATAGAGGTGTACAAGATGATAAGAGGCCTAGATCGAGTGGACAGTCAGAGACTTTTTCCCAGGGCGACAATGGCTAACACGAGGGGACATAATTGGAGGAAGATATAAGGGGGATGTCAGGGGTAAGTTTTTTACACAGAGAGCGGTGGGTGCGTGGAACGCGCTGCCGGCAGATGTTGTGGGCGCAGATACATTCGGGACATTTAAGAGACTCTTAGATAGACACATGAATGATAGAGAAATGGGACTATGTGGGAGGGAAGGGTTAGCTAGATCTTAGAGCAGGATAAAATGTCGGCACAACATTGTGGGCCAAAGGGCCTGTACTGTACTGTAATGTTCTATGTTCTATGTTCTATAAATTAGGCTTAATCACACAGAATACCCCGGTTTCCCTCTTTCACCTTTCAGAAATACCACGCACATTTTTCCAGTCTAAGGAAATGATCCCAAGTCAACAGGATTTTGGAAGACCACAATCAGGCTATATACAACGTTCTTACCTACTTTTTTAACACTCTTGCATCTTATCCTGTCTTTTTTAATTGTATCTACAAGATACTTAATAGATAGATAAGATAGTTCAACTCACCTTTCAAGATTATTAAGCTACTTCCATTATACAAGGACTATCTGGTATTCAACATTTAAGATTCAGTTGAAAGGCTATAATCTTAATTAGCTTCATCAGCAATAAACTAAAATGACTGAAGTGTGCTTTAAATAATGTTTGCATGGCTTCCGATTATGGCAGGCATTAAATTTATAAAGATTTATATAGAACAATCAAAATATTACATTTTTGTACAGCTCTGGCATAGATAAGGTGTATACCCATAGTCTTTTCCCCATGATAGGGGAGTCCAAAACCAGAGTGCATAATGAATTTCGAGAAGATGCACCAAAAATAATAATGTTGTAGATTTAATATATCCGGATTTTCAAAAAGCACTCAATAACATAATGTAAAGGAGCAAGAAATTTAGGAGTTCAGGAATACACATGATTAAAATGAGGGATATTATGATCATTAAAAAGTAAACCAATCATTTGGGTTTGATGTAGAGGGATGGTTTTGAAAAACAGAGAAACAGTCAACTTTTATTACCAGAGACACAAGAGACTACAGATGCCGTAATCTGGAGCAACAAAGAAACTGCTGGAGGAACTCAGCAGGTCAGGCAGCATCTGTGGTGGTGAAAGGAATTGTCAATGTTTCATTGGCGTTTCCAGCACTGATAGCTTTTGTTTCCCTGCCTATCACCTTCCAGCCTCTGTCTCCACCTTCACCCTCCCCTTCTCCCACCTTTTTCTTTGCTTCCACCAATTACCCACTTGCCCCTGTCTCCCAACTCCACTCCTCACTTGACCCTCACATGTCTCCATCTGTCCATTATCCTTCACCCCTCCTCAGTTCACCTGTCACCTACTAGCCCCTGTATCACCCACCCCATCTCCTCTTTATACTTGCTATTTCCCCTCCCTCCTCTCAGTCCTGACGAAGGTTCTCAACCAGAAATGTCACCAATTCCTCTCCCCCCAACAGATGCTGTTCGACCCACTGATTTCCTCCAGCAGTTTGTTTTTGGCTAACTTTGATGACTATGCTTGCAGTCCTGTGCACGATTCTGCTCTCCACATTATATAAAGTGTACAGAGAAACCGAAGAATGTGCAAGGCAGATTCACAAAGATGATACAAGAATAGAGAGAAAATAAAGACATATAAATATGAGCAGGTGGGATTCTACATGTATCACAATCAGAATCAGATTTATTGTCACTGATATATGTACGAAATTTGTTGTTTTGCGGCAGCAGTACATAAAAATCTACAAATAACAGAAGTTAACAAATAGCTCACAAAAGAAAGGAATAATGAGGTAGTGTTCTTGGGTTCATGGATTGTTCAGAAATCTGAGGGTGGAGGGGAAGAAGCTGTTCCTGAATCGTTGAGTGTGGGTCTTCAGGCTCCTGTACCTCCTCCCAGATGGTAGTAACGAGAAGAGGGCATGTCCCGGGTGGTGAGGGTCCTTAATAATGGATACCGCTTTCTTGAGACACCACATCTTGAAAACGTCCTCAGTGGTGGGGTGGGTTGTACCCTTGATGGAGCTGGCTGAGTCTACAACCCTCCGTAGCCTCTTGCAATCCTGTACACTGGAGGATCCATACTAAACTGTGATGCAACCAGTCAGAATGCTCGCCACCATACATCTGTAGAAATTTGTAAGAGTATTTAGTGACGTACCGAATCTCCTCAAACTCCCAATGAAGTAGAGCCGCTGGCGTGTCAGAAATGAAGGATGAGCTGATAGTGGATGTTAGGATAATCACAAGCTTCCACACAACAGATCAACAATCTTGGGACTCCTAGTGGAGTACAGTGGAGCAGTGGGCTACAGGGGTTAGGCTACGAGAACTGACTGTTGAGCCTGAAGAAAATACAGTTGTCCATTCATTTTATTAGAAGAGGCAGAAGCCATGAACGTTACAACTTGGTTTCTTTCCTTCAAATTTAATTGAGTTAATTTAAATGTATCTCATTGTTCTTAATTTTTTTCAGGTTTTCTTCAGCATTTATTTGATAATTCAAAAAAGATGCATCTTTAACATTAGTGTTTGAATGTTGGAAATTTAAATATAACATTCAATTGTCCTGATAAGTTTGACAGTTGGTAAGCTTGAGAAGCCTCAAAGGAGTAGGCTCGGACTCTCTATCCTCTCTGGGTCTTTTGCTGGAGCAGTACTGTAGAGAACTATACAACTATGCAAAGAGCTATCGAACCCATTCAGCCAGCAGGATTTTCCTTCTGACATATTGATCGCCCACTCGTTCACAGCTGTCATCTGCTTAATGTAGCAGTACGCTGCACGTTGCCCAGCTTGGCAGAACTTACCAGCAGCTCTTGGAATGAAGCCGGGATAAATAAATATTTACGTTCATTTCCATTTGAGTGCTATTAATATTCCTTCTGTTGGCTGAAATCTACACTGAAAGTCAGTTCAATTCTACCCCAGGACTCAACAGGTGACATAAAGCCTCCTGGGTCCTGGCTCTGATGAACTATTGGAAATTAAACACCAGACCCTATAAACTCTGGTTGAAGAATATGAACACTTTGCTTTTTTGTGGAGCATCTGAATCGCTTGGCCTCTGTGATAGTGCCTTCTTCATTCTTTATCTATCCCTATTATGAAGGGTGTTGATGATGGACCACCACAATGGAAACCCTTCCAGCAAATAATCAGATGTGAATGGACTCACCCAGAGCCTCCCCTCCATGGACTCTGTCTACACTTCCCGCTGCCTCAGTAAAGCAGCCAACATAATCAGAGATGCCACCAACCCCGGACATTCTCTCTTCTCCCCCCTCCCATCAGGCAGAAGATACAAAAGCCTGAAAGCACACACCACCAGGCTCAAGGACAGCTTCTATCCCATTGTTATAAGATTATTGAATGGTCCCCTAGTACGATAAAATGGACTCTTAACCTCACAATCCACCTTGTTATTGGCTTGCACCTCATTGTCTACCTGCACTGCACTTTCCCTGTAACTGTAACACTTTATCCTGCATTCTGTTATTGTTTTCTCTTGTACTACCTCAATGCCTTGATGTGATAGAATGATCTGCATGGACTGCATGCAAAACAAAGGTTTTCACTGTACCTTGGTACATGTGACAATAATAAACCAATTCACCAATTTACCATTTTACATTACTCATTTCTTTGCTTCGAAATGCAGCAAAGCTCCTTCAAAGTCACTAGGACTGTATCCTGGGAGAGTGCAGTGGTTTGAGAAGGCAGCCAGCACCACTTTCTCAGGAGCAAGTAAGAAAGAGCATTAAATTTTGGCTTTGTTATTCCTCCACCTTTCATTCTCTTATGGAATGAAACTAGATTAAATATAGCTCTGCCTTAGAAGAACAATAATCAATAAAAGGATTTACCATGAATTACACCCTGGGCCATATGCTTTACTATTAAACTGTGACCTTTACAGATTTTATTTCAGAAAACTCTGGGCAAAATATATCTATGTGATTACAGGGACAAAAAAAATGTCTAAGGGATAGAGAACAATGATTAATTGTGAATACAGGCCATCCACGGGTTATGAATGGCCGACCAATGGATACCCGCACAAATGAACGACCTCCCATAAATTTAGAAGTCCTATGTATGTACATACATTCGCTCCTACGAACCAGGTTCCTTCACACGCTGGGTGAATGATAACCCAGGATGGCAATGCAGCTTGAGTCTCCCACACGAATACCTTTAGAGCACCATACTGGATAGCAGCGATTCTTTATAAACACTGCTGTATAAATCTTACATTATTCTCCCAAAAGCAAAAAGGATACCTGTGATGACAGTGCATCTAAGAAAATGAAAACCATCGCAATGGGAGTTAAAATGGATATAATTAAGCAAAGGGAGAAATGCCATAAAAAATTGGCAGATTGTTGGGTTTTGGTCATTCAACAGTCAGTGCTGTCAGAAAGGACAAAGTGTGCATTCTTGAGCACGTTAGATCAGTCCCACTGTAGGCTACCATCATTACAGAGCAGTGAAGTGGTTATTCTTGAGCAAATTAAAGGATTGGCCCCAATGCAGGCTCCCAGAGCAAAGTGGTTTGACGATTGAGATGGAAAAACTGTTGGTGATATGGTTGTTCAAAGATCTGAAGAAAAGGCATGGTAATGAAAGTGAGAGATTTGTTGTTAGTATAGGGTGATTTAACAGGTTTAAAGCAAGGGCTAATTTATGTCACATTAAAATACAAGGGGAAGCAGCAGGTGCTGACCATGCAGTGGGTGTATTTGCTGAAGCTTTGGTTCAGATAATTGGGGAGGAGGGGTTTATTATGCCAATGTGGATGAGACTGAATTATATTGGAAACGTTTGCCTGAATGTACTTATATTGCAAGGGAGGAAAAGACTGCTCCAGGGTATAAACCAGCAAAAGAGAGATTGACTCTATTGCTTGGTGGAAATGCTGTGGGAGATTGCAAGCTTAAACTATTGCTAATTTATCTGTCCAAGGCAGATTGGACTCTTAGAGAAATTTGGAAGGCATCTCTTCCAGTCATCTGGAAGTCCAACAAAATGGTTTGGTGACATTGGCCCTTTTTGAAGACTGGTTTATGAACCTTTTTGTTACTGAGGTGTAGAGAGAATGTGCTTCCAAGAACTTACCATTCAAGATTTTATTGGTTCTCGATAATGTCTCTGGGCATCCTTTATTTTTGGATGATTTGCATCCAAATGTTAATGTTGCGTACTTGCCACCTAACACAACAACTGTTCTTCAGCCAATGGATCAAGCTGTAATTGCATTTTTTAAAAGCATACTACCCCTTGAAGACATTTATTCAGGCCACTAAAGTAACTGATACAGCAGAAGGCAAGAATTTAAGAGAATTTTGGTAGTCGTGTGACATTCACAATGCAGTGAAGAATATTGCAGATGTTTAGGTTGAGGTAAAGTTAACAAATATGAATGGTGTCTGGAAGAAACTTTGCTCTAACTTTGTTCATAATTTCCAAGGTTTTTCTGAGGTGATAGAAGATGTGAAGAGGAAAGTAGTGGCCTTTAGTAATTCACTTCAGCTTGAGATTAATGAGGATGATGTCAGTGACTTGCTTGACTCTTGTGCTGAAGAGCCAAGCAATGAAAAGCTTCTGGAACTCAAAAAGCAGCTGTTAGAAGAAGAAAAAGAATGAGAAGCTGAAACTCCAGAACTTGAAAAGAGATTCACTACAAATGGATTGGCAGCAGCTTTGAACAAATTTGAAGAAGGTTTGGCAATGCTAGAAGAGTAAGACCTTAACTTAGCCAAGGCTTGTAGAGGTGTCAATGAGAGTAATTGATGCTACAAATACATTCTAGAAGAAAAGGAAATAGTAGCAGTTCAGTCTTCACTTGATATGTTTTTAAAAAGCTTGAAAGGAAATCAGAACTAATCATCTCTATGTCAGTAGCATCTCTGGAACTATTTGCTTCTACCTGAATACTGTGGAGATATGGTTACCATATTGACAGATTTTGTGTATGTATGGACATATTTTCTGACTTATGGACAACATCAACCTGTGGACATCTGTAAAAACAGAACCTATTCATAACCCAGGGAGGGCCTGCACTTGTTTTCCATATTGGAGGATAAATATATCGTCTGAGGTTCATATTAGGCCCATTTCTCTTTCTACACGTATTATACTTACATATAATAATGCTTGGAAGTGATTGAGAAACGTAGCAAAGAAAGAGAAGCAGAAAGAAGGATTCATGAGGACCTATACACTAAACAGAACAATGATTCCAGGTGAAGGTGTAACACAAAGATGTTATGGGAGTGGAAGTATTTTCATTTCAAAGTGTGCATTAAAACTATGTAGTGTGGGAAACTAGAACTATTTTAGTGAGAAGCCATAGGGGAACTAATGTTCTACCACAGTGTCATGGTCATGGAAACAGGCCCTTCGGCCTGACCGACCCATACCAACCGAGGAGCCTGCCTAAGCTAGTCCTATTCACCTGTGTTTGGCTCATATTCCTCTAAACCTTTCCTTTCCATGAACCTGAGCAAATGTCTTTGAAACATAATTGTGATTGTTAATTGTTACTGTACTGGGCACAGTGTGAAAAATGTTTGGTGCTGTAAAATCACTAAGCTTGTGTCAATGGGGTTAACAACACATGACATCCGTGAACTTTGTTGCCTGATCTCATGCTCTTCATGTTAGCTCTTCAAGAGCAAGTTCCCAACTAGTTGTGCACTTTGGGCAGATTTATTTTGAGTGGCATCTCTGTGATATTTGTGCACCTCTGGTTAATAGGGCAAGGGGCCTTTGAGTTAGGCATTCAGGGCCAGTGGTCAGGGCTTTCCCAACTAAAGTTTAATGGACTTACAATCTAGAGGGATGAACTTGAGGATATTCTGTTCGATTGAAGTGTTGCTTTAGCTGACACCAGGAAAAATAAGATAGGGCTTCCAAGAGAAGCTGAGGTAAGTCATTGTACAAAAGGTAAGTTTTCTTTGGGAGCTCCTCTGTGCTTTTCACCACCATGTTTGTGTGATTTATTTGCAGACATGATTTGGTGTGAGGTAACTGATTTTTGCATGCACATTCAGCCATCTCCAACATATGCATAGTGAACCAATCTGCGATTTCCCAAAGCATGTCAATGTACGACAGACTTCAGATGAAACTTTATGAGGCAGCAGATACAAATCTTGTACCAGGCAATAGAATTTCTAGTTTGGGAAATGCAATTAAAGAACCTCGCGTGAGGTTTCACCAATACAATGCAATGTTTCCTCTGCAACTGTGAGAGTCTAAATAGCAGTACTTGAAAGCAATCTATATTTAAGAAAAGCTGTTTTCAAAATTAATGACACTATATGCTGCACATTGGTTATTTTTAAATAAAAGATATTATTAAGATTTGCTGTTTAAGTTTGTTCTTTTTAATCACAGAACTACAGAAGTTTTTTGTGATGTTGATTATTAATATTTTGTTGTTTCATCTCTACAAAATAATTCAGCCTTACACAATGGGCTTCTGTCTTGAGGTTCCTCGAAACATTACACTACAGTTTCTGTGGGAAAAGAAGGGTAAAGACCCAATAAACAGAAAGCAGAGGATAGTAACAGATGTCTTGGGCATTATATATAAATTATGCAGCTTGTAGTAAAAATATTCCAAATGTTTCTGGTTCCAAAGCACCAATATTTGACCAGAATCATGATTTAAAACATGAACTAACAAGATGTGACACTTCAAAGTGAATGCTGATGTTTATGAACCAGCTTCATGAATTATTCAAAGTGCACAATTGATTGAATAATAGCTTTATAGTTACATCCAAAATGTTTCACAAAGTTTACTTGGAAAGGTAAAGAAACATTGCCCAAAGGAGTTAAAAGTAACCCACTGAGAAACCCTGCCACTGTTTGATGAAAAGTACTTGGACCTTGCTTTGCTGATTTGAAAATATCTGGAACTAACAAAATATTGAAGTAACTGCTGTAGCACGGTGGAGGCTGAGGGGAGACATGTTAGAAGTTTATAAGATTATGAGAGGCATAGTAGGAGTAGACAGACAGTATCCTTTCCCCAGTGTTGAAATGCTTAATACTAGAAAGTATGCATTTAAGGTGAGAGGGGGTAAATCCAAAAGAGATGAGTGGAGTAAGTTATTTGCACAGAGAGTGGTGGGTGCTTGGAATGTGCTGCCAGGGGTGATGGTGGAGGCAGATACGATAGAGGAGTTTAAGAGGCTCTTAGACAGGCACATGAATGTGCAGAGAATGGAGGGATACGGACATTGTGTAGGCAGAAGGGAATAGTTTAGTTAGGCATTTAATTACTAGTTTAATTAGGTAGGCACAACATTGTGAGCCAAAGGGCCTATTCCTGTGCTGTACTGTTCTGTGTTCTGTGCCACCATGTTGCCCCTGCAATAACAATGTTTAGGGGGCATTTAGACAGACACATGAACAGGCAGGAAATGGGGGGATATAGACCATGTGCAGCCAAATGGAATTAGTTTAAATTGGCATCATGATCGGCACAGACATCGTGTTCCTATGCTATGTTGTATGTACAATTTTGTTTTCCCTAAAATAGAATTTCCAGAGTCAAGTATACCTCAGCAACTTTAGTCATTGTTGTTTAAAACAAAGTAGTCAATAATTCATGCAAACCTTGGGTATCCCCCAAAGTTACTTGTCTAACACCTTAACTGAAAACTAAAATGCACATGCAGCAGGCATTTAGGTGTATTGGTCATTATTGCAAGAGGATTTGAGAACAAGAGTAAAGATACCTAACTGAAATTATCTAGGGCCTTGGTGAGATCAAACTGGTGTATTTTGTACAACACTTGCCTCCTTACCCTTAAAGGGCTGAATGACCTATTCCTGTTACTATTATGTTCTTATGTTAAAATGATTATTTGACACTAATCAGACTTGCATAACACTTGTTCAATGATTCTATTATCAACCATGCAGACATGTAAATCTTTATATATAGCCAGACTAGAATCCATAGCCAGACTAGAAAAGTTAAATCACCAACAGAATGCAGTACATGTGGTGAAGCACAAGACAACAGGACGAAAAGGGAAAATACTGCCAAGCTTGCTAGACGTTGCAAGTGTTGTGGATGGAAACGTGAAGATGCTGATATCGATTGGAAAACCATTTCCACAGACAGTGCTTGATGTGGAGGACATTGGAAGCTCATGGACTTGATGAGATTAGCCTTGCAGAGGCAGAGGGAGGGTCAGTTTCAAAACACCATTTGAACACAATGTGTACAAATGTGGACCAAATGTGGGTAAGTGGGACTAGTATAGATAAGTATAATGGCCAGCATGGAAATGAAGGGCCGACGGGCCTCTTTCCATGCTGTATGACTCTTTGACTCTATGACTGTTTGTATCTGGTGCCAAGCAAGGTCAAATATGAGGGAGAAATACCTGCTAAAGTATCTAAACCAAGATATTGTTCTGGGGCAATCAGTGATATTTCAAAAGCAAGAAACTGCAGATGCTGAAATCTGAAATAAAAACAGAAAATGCCGGTAATACTCAGCACGTCAGGCAACATGCATGGAGAAAGTAACAATTACCTTTCAGATGCTGCCTGATCTGCTGAATATTTCCAGAATTTTTTTTTATATTTCAGATTTCCAGTTACCTGTAACTTTTTGCTTTCTGATTTCAGGAAAGGAGAGGTTGATTCAGGGAGGTGTTGTGGGAGTGCAGTACTTCCTGGGGTTTGTCATATATCCAAGCAAATTCCTGTCCCATCTGCGTGATGCATGTGAGCAACTCAGACAGCTGACCAAGAAGACCATTGACTGATGCTGGCTGGAGACTTATGTGCATGCAGTCAAATAAATCACAGCCACAGTCACGAGGAAGCTTGTGTCGCAGTACCTTTGATGATTTGACAGAGTGGACAGATAGCTCAGGGAAGGACCTTGGACTAACGATCTTGTAGAAGGGTCAACTGAAAGTCTGATAACTAACCCCAGGATAAGCCAGTTAGGACCACATTTGGAGGACAAACAGTTGACCCAAGTAATTCAAGGATTTTGTGCCAAATTACACAGAGACTAGACAGTAACTTGATTTCTGTTTTTCCTTTAGATCGTTCATTATTATAGGAGTGATGTAAAATAACTATGATATGAAATATTGGTCCATGGACAATAAATGTTCTTCAAGTACCATCACCTCCTTTAAGGGTTGTGTTGTGTGACTAACTGTATTCTTGTACTCAATGTAGAAAGTTCCACAGGCAGCTTATTGTGAAGAAAGCCACATGAAGGTTGCCATCTGGCTCTGTATGTTCTTTCATTATAAAGAACCTTCGTTAGTCTAAATTATTGACTATTTTCAGTAACCTTGAGAGTGAATAAGTGAAATACAGGACTAAGACTATCTCAATATCTTCCTTGCTTCTTTTTATTCATTCATCCATAAGACGTGGACATCATTAGCAAGGCCAGCCAATATTTATTGTCCATCCATATTTATTCCTGAATTACCTCAGTCAGAGAACAGTTAAGAGTTCACAACATTACTGGGTTTGGAGTCACATGTAGGCCAGATTGGGTAAGGGCACATGGTGAAGCCCTTTTAATTACAATCATGGTTTGTTTTACCAACTTTTTATTTCAGTCCGGTTAATTAATAGAATTTCGATTCTCCCATTGCTGCAGTGGGATTCGAAGTCAAGATCTTGGGATTCAAGCCCAGTAAGTCAACCACTAGGCTACCTTGTCCACTTTGGACATTAGCACCAGAAGCCAGCGCAATCCTTCTGATTTCCATTTTCAAAGCTCCCATTCTCACCTACAATCCTGATCAACAGCTTCCCTTCATTTGCAACGTGTACATCTTCCTGACATGTCCCGAATGAGGTTAGCATTTGTCTACCTTCCATTAATCTGCAAGCCAATTTTTGTTAGTAGCTTTAGCTGTTTATATAAGGTCAAAGCTATCTCCAAATGTTCAAAATCTTACCACAGAGGGAGATTGATCCAATATGTGCCCAGTGGGGCCAATGAAGATTTGATTCAAGGGCCTGTTGATGCAAATTTCAGTGGCACACATTGAATAGACCGAGGGAGGGAAGGGTGTTGGTGATCAGGGATGGTCATTAGGTGGGATGACAATGCACTCTGCTGGTAAGGAGAAAAGCAGGGGATTGGCAATCAGTGGGGTTGGAATCAGGAGATCAGAGAGAAGGGGAGGGATGGAGTATTGCACGATTGGTGTGGTTACATCATGGCCTGGTACAGCAATTCCATCACACAGAGAGTAGTGGACACAGCCAGTCTATCATGGGCACAGCCCTCCCCACCACTGACAGCGTCTACAGGAGGCGCTGCCTCAAGAAGGTGGCATCTATCATCAAGGATCCCTACCATCCGGGTCATGCCCTCCTCTCGCTACTACCATCAGGCAGGAGTTACAGAAGTCTGGTCCCACACCACCAGGTTCAGGAACAGCTACTGTCCTACACCTATCAGGTTCCTGAACTGACCTGTACAATTCTATTCCTACCTCAGCAATGGAACACTACGGACCCCTATACACTACCATGGACTTGCCTCTATGAGTTTTTTTGCACTAATGTCTTGTTTTGCATAGTTTTCTCTTCAACTTATGTTCTGTGCATTGTCTGAATCGACATGCCTGTGATGCTGCTGCAAGCAAGTTTTTCATTGTACCTGTACCACACTGAACTTGTACATGCGACAATAAACTTGATTTGACTTGACTTGGTGGGGCTGAGGGAGAACTATCAGGAGGGTCAAGGATTTTACTTGAAGAAAACCTACCTACTGGGGTTTCCAGTGCCTGACTCCATGGGCACACACGTTCTGATGCAATGTAACCACAAATGAGGGCTTCTTTCTGACAAAAAAACTGCTTCATCCACAAACAATACCTGTGGAAATCAAAACTATCAAATAGAGCATCAAGCTGTACTTTGTATGCCGTTGGAAGCCACTGCATACCCATGGCCTTCTCCTAGCCAAGAGGAAACTTACAGACTTCTGGGAAAATGCAATAAGTCAGTTGAGATTTTCCTTTGTGAATGACTTTTCTCATGGAAATGAAATCACATGGTGCTCAGATATATGGCACTCTTGCAGCGGTTAGCATAATGCTATTACAGTGTGAGCGACCTGGGTTCAATTCCAGCCACTGTCTGTAAGGAGTTTGTACGTTCTCCCTGTGTGTCTGCGTGGGTTTCCTCCGGGTGCTCCGGTTTCCTCCCACATTCCAAAGGCGTACGGGTTAGGAAGTTGTGGGCCTGCTATGCTGGCACCAGAAGCGTGGCGACACTTGCGGGCTGCCCCCAGAACACTCTACGCAAAAAGATGGGGCAGGCACAGTAGTGTAGTGGTCAGCGTAACGCTATTACAGCGCCAGCAATCCGAGTTCAATTCTGGCTACTGCCTGTAAGGAGTTTGTTTATTCTCCCCATGACTGCATGGGTATCCTCCGGGTGCTCCGGTTTCCTCCCACATTCCAAAGACGTATGGGTTAGGAACTTGTGGGCACGCTATGTCGGCACCGGAAGAGTGGCGACACTTGTGGGCTGCCCCCTGAACATTCTACACAAAAGATGCTTTTCACTGTGTTTTTCAACGTACATGTGACTAATAAAGATATCTTACCTTATTTTCTGGAAGATCATTACTGTTCTCTTCAGTAAATTCAGTGCACTTGACGAGAGATACCTCAGTCCAAATGTTTATCCAAGGAAGAATTAGTATGTTTATGGATCCTGAGGTTTGCCCAGAGTACATTACATCCAGTCAAATACATTTGAAGCATAGTCACTGTTGTAACATAACAAGTACAGTAACCACTTTGCACAGCAAGGTCCCACAAATTTCAATGTGACAATAATCCTACAAACTGTTTTGATTGAGGGATAAATAGTGGCCAGGAGATTGAGGTGGCTCCCCTGCTTGTCTTCAAGATAGTGCAAAGGGATTTTTGACATCCATTTGAGAGATCAGATGAAGTGTAATGAATTCATTAACTTTCCATGCATTCTCACTGTCCCTGAGGACGTATTACAGTTGTATTCTTCAATCTAATTTACAGACCATGTAAAAACACTGCAATCATTTCACTGTCTTTTTCTGCAATTCCTTTGCCTTTATTCTTCATCGGAAGACTTACCATCAGCTTTTCAAGATTTGTCTTCGCAAACTCCTTGCCTAATTCTCTGTGTCTCCTCAAACCCCTATCTTTCTCTTCCTATCTTATGCTTAGATCTGTTTTTTGGACCAAAGAAATAGTTTATTTGTTTACAGTCTTAATGCTTGTTTCAGACACCTCAGTGAGACATTATACGTTAAAGGTGCTATAAAGGTGGAGTTGCGATTATGAAGGCTCTCTATTGCAGAATGTTTGTCTGCGTTGAGTTCCAACAGCCTGCAGTTACTGGTGTGGTGGAAGACTGGATTAGTGTGACCTTCAAAGTAATTCAATGAAGCAATTGATATCAGTCACAAGACAAAATGGGTGCAGAAAATCAATGAATTTACATGTTAAGTTGGTACAGGGCACTGCTGGGAAGGGTGATGGAACCAGAATCTATAGTAACTTTCAAAGATAGTTAGTGAAGAACTTGAAGGGAAAATAAAATACTGGGCAATTAGGAAAGAAGGAGAGGAATGAGATTTGTTAGATGGTCTATCAAGTTGCCAATACAGACACCATTTTGTTGCATGAAATCCTTCTGTATTGTATTATTCAATGATACTATAAGAACTCCTCCGGTGATCAGCCTGCATCACAAACAGGACTAATCCAGTCAGAATCTCAACAGCTCTTAAGTAATCAGGAAGGAACAAACATTTGAAGTAATCTTACTCTTTATTTACCTGAAATTCACATAATCAAATAACTTATGTACTTTGTCAGTACGTCTCAAATGTACTAACCATCTATCTATCCAACAATTTAACTCTTCAACAAACATGAAAAAATACAAAAACACCTTGACAATATTTCACCTTCCAGCTAAGGTAGCCTTGTACACTTAGGGAAGAAAGTATATTTTATATCAGCTACTTATGTATAATTTCAATGATTACTACCTCAAGGTAGCGTACAATTTACTTTGTCCCTTTTGCTCTACTTTCTGGAAAAGCATTGTGGAGATGGCCACTGCCCTGAGGGAAGTCAGTCAAAAGGACTATTCATATCCTTGTCTGGCAGTGAGGATCCTTCTCAATTGATTTACTTTTGTGGCTTCCTGTAAAATAAGGGAGGGTAGGGTAAGGGGAGAGGGAGGGGTTGTGGTGGGCAAGGAGAGAAGGGGTAAGATGGGAATATGGGAATTAATGAATTAATACCAAAGCAGAAACTGCAGGAAACACATAGCAGGTCAGCAGCATCTGTGGAAGGAGAAACAATTAATGTTTCAGCTCAAAGGCCCCTTGTGATGGGAATTAGTATCTTCACTGAAGTCAAAACTAATTTGTAACTGGATTGTAGTTCTCTTGATCCACTATTTTCAATCTTACAAATTTATCCAAATAATTGAATTCTGTTTCTGTGTAATTTGGTATTGGTATTGGTTTACTATTGTCACTTGTACCGAGGTACAGTGAAAAGCTTGTCTTACAAACCGATTGTACAGGTCAATTCATTACACAGTGCAGTTACATTGAGTTAGTACAGAGTGCATTGAGGTAGTACAGGTAAAAACAATAACGGTACAGAGTAAAGTGTCACAGCTACAGAGAAAGTGCAGTGCAATAAGGTGAAAGGTCACAACAAGGTAGATCGTGAGGTCAGAGTCCATCTCATTGTATAAGGGAGCCGTTCAATAGTCTTATCACAGTAGGATAGAAACTGTCCTTAAGTCTGGTGGTACGTGCCCTCAGGCTCCTGTATCTTCTACCTGATGGAAGAGGAGAGAAGAGAGAATGACTAGGGTGGGTGGCATCTTTAATTATGCTGGCTGCTTTGCCAAGGCAGTGAGAGGTAAAGGCAGAATCCAAGGAGGGGAGGCTGGTTTCCTTGACATGCTGGGCTGTGTCCACAACTCTCTGCAGTTTCTTGCGGTCCTGGGCAGAGCAGTTTTAACCACACACATTCTAAAACAAAGGAACTTTGTGTGAAAAACAAAACAAGTGAGCTTTCCTTAGTTACAAATTAATGTTTTTGAATCAGTTGCTAATTCCTGTAACTAGCAGTGCCAGGTTTGGTCTTCTTGCCAGGATAATATGAAAGATGATATCTTGCCAGGAGCACTTTGTGTCAACAGAAAACTAAGTGTAGCTTTTGTGAAGTTTGTAACTCTGGGTTAACCAGCTCTGCTATTGATGCCAATGCAAAAAGGATGTGATCAGTGTCAACTTCTATTGACTACCTATTATTTATTCACCAAATGGTGCTCCTCACTGGCTATCTCATTCCAATCTTGTTTCTGACCACTGTTATATCAGAATGACATTGATTATAGTCACTAATAGAGTGCTAAGTGACTGCAGCAAAGTTAACCACATGCCGGGTTTTAGATGTTTCAGAAAGGACAGGGATGGACTGTCTATGGAGTCTCTGTGGGTGCAGGTTAGTAGCAGGAAGAGGTCAATAACTTTACTGGGTGTTTTTTATAGGCCGCCCAATTGTCACAGGGATATCGAGGAGCAGATAGGGAAGCAGATCCTAGAAAGGTGCGATCATAACAGAGTTGTTGTGATGGAACATTTTAATTTCCCAAACATTGATTGGCATCTCCATACAGCGAGGGGTTCAGATGGGGTGGAGTTTGTTAAGTGTATTCAGGAAGGATTCTTGACACAATATGTAGATAAGCCTACAAGAGGAGAGGCTGTGCTTGATTTGGTATTGGGAAATGAACCTGGTCAGGTGTCAGATCTCTCAGTGGGAGAGCATTTTGGAGATAGTTATCATAATTCTATCTCCTTTACAAGAGCATTGGAGAGAGATAGGAACAGACAGACTAGAAAGGTGTTTACTTGGAGTTAAGGGAATTATGAGGCTCTCAGGCAGGAAATTGGAAGCTTAAATTGGGAACAGATGTTCTCAGGGAAAAGTACGGAAGAAATGTGACAAATATTCTGGGGATATTTGTGTGGAGTTCTGCATAAGCATGTTCCAATGAGACAGGGGAGTCACGTTAGGATACAGGAACCGTGGTGTACAAAGGCTATAATAAATCTAGTCAAAAGGAAAAGAAAAGCTTACAAAAGGTTCAGCTAGCTAGCAAATGTTAGAGATCTGAAAGAGTATAAGGCTAAAAGGAAGGAGTTTAAGAAGGAAATTAGGAGAGTCAGAAGGGGACATGAGAAGGTCTTGGTGGGCAGGATTAAGGAAAACCCCAAGGCATTCTACAAGTATGTGAAGAGCAAGAGGATAAGATGCAAAAGAATAGGGCCTATCAAGTGCAGCAGTGGGAAAGTGTGTATGGATCCGGAAGAAATAGCGGAGGTACTTAATGAATACTTTACATCAGTTTTCACTATGGAAAAAGATCTGGGTGATTGTAGTGAGGAATTGCAGCAGACTGAAGAGCTTGAGCATGTAGATATTAAAAAAGAGGAGGTGCTGGAACTTCAAGTTGGATAAGTCGCCGGGACTGGATGAGATGTACCCCAGGCTGCTGTGGGAGGCAAGGGAGATTGCGGAGCCTCTGATGATGATCTTTGCATCATCAATGGAGATGGGAGAGGTTCCAGAAGATTGGAAGGTTGCGGATGTTGTTCTCTTATTCAAGAAAGGGAGTAGAGATAGCCCAGGAAATTATAGACCAGTGAGTCTTAACCTCAGTGGTGGTAAGCTGATGGAGAAGATCCTGAGAGGTAGGATTTATGAATATTTGGAGAAGTATAATATGATTAGGAATAGTCAGCATGGCTTTGTCAAGGTCAGGTCCTGCCTTACGAACCTGATTGAATTTTTTGAGGATGTGACTAATAGATGTAGTGTATATGGATTTCAGGAGGGCATTTGATAAGGTACCTCATGCCAGGCTTATTGAGAAAGTAAGGAGGCATGGGATCCAAGGGGACATTGCATTGTGGATCCAGAATTGACTGGCCCACAGAAGGCAAAGAGTGGTTGTTGAATGGTTGTATTCTGCATGGAGGTCGGTGACCAGTGGTGTACCTCAGGGATCTGTTCTGGGACCCTTACTCTTTGTGATTTTTATAAACAACCTGGATGAGGAAGTGGAGGAATGGGTTAGTAAGTTTGCGGATGACGCAAAGGTTGGATGTGTTGTGGACAGTATAGAGGGCTGTCAGAGGTTACAGTGGGACATAGATAGGATGCAAAGCTTGGCTGAGAAGTGGCAGATGCAGTTCAACCCAGATAAGTGTGAAGTGGTTCATTTTGGTAGGTCAAATATGATGACAGAGTATAGTTTTAATGGTAGGACTCTTGGCAGTGTGGAGGATCAGAGGGATCTTGGGGTCTGAGTCCATAGGATGCTCAAAACAACTGCACAGGTTGACTCTGTGGTTAAGAAGGCATATGGTGTATTGTCCTTCATCAATCGTGGAATTGAATTTAGGAGCCGAGAGGTATTGTTGCAGCTATATAGGACCTTGGTCAGACCCCACTTGGAGTATTGTGCTCAGTTCTGGTCGCCTCACCAATGGAAGGATATGGAAGCCATAGAAAGGGTGCAGAGGAGATTTGTAAAGATGCTGCTTGAATTGAAGGAACTCGGCCTTTTCCCCTTGGAGCAACGGAGGATAAGAGGGGACCTGATAGAGGTATATAAGATGATGAGAGGCATTGATCGGGTGGATAGTCAGAGGCTTTTCCCCAGGGCTAAAATGGTTGCCACAAGAGGACATAGGTTTAAGGTGCTGGGGAGCAGGTATAGAGGAGATGTCAGGGGTAAGTTTTTTACTCAGAGAGTGGTGAGTGCATGGAATGGGCTGCCAGCAACAGTGGTGGAGGCGGATATGATAGGGTCTTTTAAGAGACTTTTGGATAGGTACATGGAACTGAGAAAAAAAGAGGGCTATGGGTAAGCCTAGTAATGTCTAAAGTAGGGACATGTTCGGCACATCTTTGTAGGCCAAAGGGCCTGAATTGTGCTGTAGGTTTTCTATGTTTCTATCTTGTTATCCTTCTTGATCTCTCTGCAAGGTGGCCACACTATTCTTCTCCAATCATCCTGTTGAGTGGGTCTGCACACAACTGATTCTACTTTCACCCAACCCAGTCATAGCAAGAGAATAATTTGTATTGGATTCTTGTCTTATCCCTGCATCCTTACCTCTGGTCTCCTCCTTGACACTGATTTTTCATCTACACTTTGCCCTTTGGTAAGAACAACAGCCCAATTTCAAAAGTGTGCTGTATTGCAAGGTGGTTCCAATAACACAATCGTAGAACTAGTGACAACTGCTGTAAATAATTCTTGAAGACTTGAAGCTCTTCAGAAATTTAGCTAACTCTTCATTGCAAAATAACAACCACTAGACAAACGCAATGCCTAATGTACAATTACATTATTGCACCGTACATGTGTCTCATTTATGTATGTATACATGAACATACCATACAGTTTTATTTCTTTTTGAAATTTTTTTTCCCCACATATTGACATCAATTACAATTGGTTGCTTTCCTTAACATTGAGAGTTTTTTAACTGTGGTTGGATACCTGGTCTTCAGTTATCTTTTACATAGAACACAGAACAGAGAACAGTACAGCACAGGAACAAGCTCTTCGGTTCACAATGTTGTGCTGAACCAATTGCATTAGTAATAAAATGCCCAACTAAACTAATCCCTTCTGCCTACACAATGTCCATATCCTACCATTTCCCTCACATTTATGTGCCTATCTAAGAGCTTCTTGAAAGCCCCTATCATATTTGCCTCCACCCCCACCCTAGGCAGTGTATTCCAGGCACCCACCATTCTCTGTGTAAGAAACTTTCCCCGTACATCACCTTTGAACTTTCTCCCTCTCACCTTAAATGCATGCCCTCTGGTATTTGACATTTCAACCCTGGGGAAAGGATACTGGCTGTCTACTCTACCTATGCCTCTCATAAGCTTATTAACCTCTATCAGATCTCCTCTCAGCCTCCGCTACTCCAGAGAAAACAACCCAAGTTTGTCCAACCTATCCTCATAGCACATGCCCTCTAATCCAGGCAGCATCCTGGTAAACCTCTTCTGCACCCTCTCCAAAGCCTCCACATCCTTCCTATAATGGGGCGACCAGAACTGAATGCAGTACTCCAGATGTGGCCTAACAAGTTTTATAAAGCTGCAGCCTAGCTTCCTAACTCTTGAACTCAATGCCTCGACTAATAAAGGCAAACATGCCATATGCCTTCTTTATCACCCTATCAACCTTGGTAGCCACTTTCAGGGAGCTATGAACTTGGACTCCAAGATCCCTCTGCTCATCAAGACTGTTAAGGGTCTTGCCATTAACAGTGTACTGTCTCTTTATATTTGATCTCCCAAGGTGCAACACTTCACATTTGGCCAGGTAAAGCTCCATCTGCCATTTCTCCGCCCATATCTGTAACTGATCTATATCCCGCTGTAATCTTTGCCAGTCTTCTAGGCTATCCACAACACCACCAATCATCATATCATCTGCAAATTTACTAACCCTCCCCTGTACAATCTTACCCAGGTCATTTATATACATCACAAACAGCAGAGGTCCCAGTACGGATCCCTGAGGAACACAGTAGTCACAGACCTCCAGCTAGAATAAGTCACATCAACCACTACCCTCTGTCTTCTATGGGCAAGCCAATTCTGAATCCAAATGGGCAATTCACCATTGATCCCATGCATCTTAATCTTCTGGGTGAGCCTCCCATTAGGGACCTTGTCAAACGCCTTACTAAAATCCATGTAGAGAACATCCACAGCTCTACCTTCATCGATCACCCTTGTCAAAAAACTCAATCAAGTTAGTTAAGGCATGACTTGGCCTGCACAAAGCCATGCCAACTGTCCCTAATTAGGCTATGGTTTTCCAAATGCTCATAAATCCTATCCCTATGTATTCTGTTCAGTAACTTCCCTACCACTGACATGAGACTCACTGGCCTATAGTTACCAGGGTTATCCCTGTTTCCCTCTTGAACGAAATACTGTGACATCTGAACTCAACTCACTGTTGACTTGGGTCTTCCCTTCAGGAATTGGTTCTACACTCACTTCTGGAATGGATTTGTCATCGCATATTTCTACGGTATCTTCTGGTATATCACATTTGATTGACATTGGTACTTCTGACCACTCCTCCAATTCTTACCAAATATCATTTTGAACTGCACTTGAGAGAGATTGCATTGATGCCTCACTTCTGTGTATCATACTGGTTACCACTTTCAGCTCCCTTACTGTGCCTTGTAACTTGAAGTGCTTTTCAAATAACAAGATTGATTTTGCTTTGGTTGCTGATCTTCCACTCTATTTCACATCGAGCTTTACTAAACTCACTTTACTGAGCAGTCAGAGTGTGTAATGCATTAGGATAAATCATGCAGTGGAGTGGGGTATTGAACAATACTGGACAAGAAACTTCGCTAAATGATGATTCATAGTTAAACTCAAACAATCTTGGAAAACTTGTCTCTTCGAAGCTTTGTTGAGAATAAGCACCTGTGCATATTTTCATCGCACCTATGCATACATATACTTGTGCATATGACATAAACTTGACTTTGACTTTGAATATGCAAAACTTTATCCCTGCCCCATTAGAGGCGGGATGATACGGGGTAATGAAGGTTTGTTTGATATTACAGTCACAGAGTCATAGACTAATACAGCACAGAAACATGCCCTTTGGCCCAACTTGTCCATGATGTCCAAGATGTCCATCTGAGCCAGTCCCATTTGCCTGTGTTTGACCAATATCCCTCTAAACCTTTCTTATTTATGTATTGCTTTTCCTCACACAGCCATCAAATGGAAGCACCATGAATTGAGAACTGTCTAACTCTATTGCTAGCGTGTCATACATTGCAAAAGTCAATAACAGCTCCTCAATTGTACGTCCCCCTATCATGCATGTTCCCACAAGTCGAATTTCAATCCATTTAGAACATAAGGACCATAAGGTCATCATTGCTCTTCCAGAAAAAGTTGATATGAACTCTCTGAAATGGTCATGCCAGCCACTTCCATGTCTGCCAGGTGTCCTCGGTGGTTTAGAGCAAGAACAGGACAGCACAGGAACAGGCCCTTCGGCCCATGATGTTGTGCTGAACTAATTAAACAAGTTACTAAAAGCCTACGAAACTAGTCCCTTCTGCCTACATATCATTCTCTGCATATTCCTGTGTCTTTATGTTCTGAAAGTAGACCTTCTAAACCTTTATCAATGCTTGGCCAACAGATGATGTGTCTGTCAATAACTTTCATATTTACAACACAGTATGCTCTGAGTGCAATTTATTTAGAATTTATCATCTGAAGACACTTGAGATGACTATTCTCCATGAGAGATTCTCGATCAGTGGACAATTTGAACATTCTGCTATAAAATGGTTGTATAACTGCTGGTACCTTGCTTAGCACTCAGGATGCATTCCCAAGAAGGAAAGTGCAAATAGAACCAGTGTTAACAAGGGTCTTTATAACTTTATATCCAGACAGATGGGATAGTGACAGTACTTCTGTGCTGGGAACCTGGGGTACACACCTGCCCTTCCCGCTGCCATTGGTAATTCGTTGCTGGAGAGCACCAGCGGAGGGCAGGGGTTGCATTTGAGTCCATGCTAGTTCTGTGCATGGCCAAGCAGGTGTGTTTCTTAATGTGGAGGGGATCTGTTCCCAAGTTTTGAGATGGAAGGACAGAGAGCACCAGTTCTCTGTGGGGCAGCACTAAGCACCCAATTTGGGCACTTATCCCTTTTAGTTCAAAACCTGCATCTGGAAGTTTATCTTTGCAAGGCACCTCAGAAATTTGTGCAGTTGCAGCTGGAAAATACCCATCCACAAGTTTGCATGATTGAGGTTTCACCACCCATATCAGAATCTTTTGTATTTTTCTTCCCAATTGATTTCAAGTTCTCTTAGCCAATCTTTGCCTAACAATTAAATAGCAAGGAATTGCAGGTGCTGGAAATAATGAAATAAAATCAGAAATACTGAAGATACTCAGCAGGTCAGGCAGTATCCATGGATGAAGAAATAGAGTTCATGTTTCAAGTCAACAAACTGATGAAGGGTTATCAATATTCGCTCTGTTTCTCATTCCAAAGATGGCTTACCTAATAACGTTGGTCACTCTATAATTTATTGACAGTTATCACTGTTATCTTCAGACTAGCCTTGGTCTTGGAATCTTCTCCCATAGGTGTTTCTACTCTCAGTGGAACAATCTGTTGCTGTGTCAATCTATGTTTCTACTGATAGATCATTGATTCCCATTGTGGCTTTAAAATAATGTCACTTCCTGTCATTTGCATTCACAGCTTGGAGGTTTTAAAAATCTAGCTCTACACTGTCTGGTTCCACGTCAAGGTTATTCAGGTCCCCACATCACATAAATGAATTATGTAAGTGGTCTTAGATCCACAACACAAGCTCTGATCTCTACCCATTAATTCCATCTATTTGCTTGGCTGAAATCTGAAGCTAAATAACTGTTCAGAAACCTGGTGTCATACTTGATCTCAAGATAAGCTTTGGACAATATATCCATACTGATTGCTACCACTGTAATATCAGCAGACTCCAACAATTCACCTGCTGAAGAAACCCTCAGCCATACCCTAGATTCTAACTCTAGACTTGACCACTCTATCACAATCCCACTTTCAACCATTCTCCAAAGGTTTAAGGTTATCCAAAACTTTGGTTCCCATGTTTTCCATAGACTATCCTGACTTGGAAATACATCGCCATTCTTCATCATGCCTAAGATTAAATCTCGGTAATCCCAACACTGCAAGTGTCTTTTCCAGATCAAAACACCGATTTATAAGCAATTGAAGTGTCAGCTATACCCCATAAATAATTAAAGAAAAACTTTTGCCTGGCCCCATTAATCTATCTCTCCTGCCTTTGCTAAGCCATAGTGGATCTTGGTTTGACAATGCCTTCATTTTAAATTTCTCATTTTTATTTTGAACTTCCAACTCAGCCTCTGTAACCTCCTCCAGCCTTGTAACCTTCTGAGATAAACATGCATTAATTCTGGCCTCCTGACTGTCACATAGTTGAATGATTCCACCAAAGCATTCAGAAGGTCCTAAGCTCTGGTATTCTCTTCTGAAACTTCCTGATTTCTCATTCCTCATTGATTTGTTCCATCTTCCCTAATAACTTAATGCTTTGTCAAACATATGTTGTCATTCAGACAGTTAGTGATCAGGATTTGATCCTGACCTCCGATGCTGTCTGTGTGGAGTTTGCATGTTTTCCCTTTGATGCGTGAGTCTCCCAGTGAGCTCCAGTTTTCTCTCATATCCAAATATGTGCTGGCTGGTAGATTAATTGGCCACTCTAAATTGGAATTGGATTTGGAATTGGTTTATTATTGTCACTTATACTGAGGTACAGTGAAAAACTTGTCTTGCATACTGTTCATACAGATCAATTCATTACACAGTGCATTGAGATTGTACAAGGTAAAGCAATAACAGAATGCAGAATAAAGTGTCACAGCTACAGAGAAAGTGCAGTGCAGGTAGACAATAAGGTGCAAGGTCATAACAAGGTCGAATGTGAGGTCAAGAGTCCATTTTATTGTACCAGGGAAGTGTTCAATAGTCTTATAACAGCGGGATAGAAGCTGCAATGTTGGTGGGTGGTAGGAGAATCAGGAAGTTCCAGAGTTGTAGAGTCATACGGCACTCCCAGCGAGTCCGCACCAATCATTAACCAATTATTTACACTAATCCTGCAATAATCTCATTTTTATATTCTCCCCACATTCTCACAGATTCCCAGATTCTACCTATCACCTAACTCAAGGAGCAATTTACAGCTATTTAATCTACTGACCTGCACATTTTTGGGATGCGACAGGTAACTGGATCACCCAGAGGAAACACTGGCAGCCACAAGGAGAATGTGCAAACTCCACACAGACAGCACCTAGGCCAGGATTGAACCCAGGTTTCTGGCGCTGTGAGGCAGCAGCTCTGCCAGCTGAACCACTGTGGCCATCTTGATATTGGAAAGAGAATAGGCTGCAGGGAAATAAGTGAAGAAATGGGATTGATGGGATTGATTAGGAGCTGACACAGACCCAATGGCTGAGTAGCCTCCTTCTACATTGCAAGAAAATATGAAAAATAAAAGGATTTGAAAACAAACAACTGCCATTGCTGGAAATCTAAATTAAAAGCAGAAACTGCTGGAGTATTCCCAGCAAGTTTTTTGTTTTTGTATAAGCAATTTGCCCTTTCAGGTGGACGGAAAGGATCCCAGGCAATATTTTGAAGACAAAGTGTTCCTACAACAGATTATGCTTATGGGATCTTGCTGTACAAAGACTGGGTAATTTGTTCCTCTTTTACAACAGTGGCTACACTTCAAGAGTACCTAGACTTCATTGGCTGTAGAGTGCTGGGACATCCTGAGGTTATAGAAATGCATTACTTTTAAGTAGCCTGGTGAATGTTACTGTGAAGGTTTCACTCCAGTGTTTGTCTGTTGTTGTTGTCCAACCAGAACTTTAAATGGGATGCTTTTAGTCATATGCAAGCCGTTAATCCTAAAGTAATAAGTTGTCCTCAATAGTTGCTGAATGCCATGATTATCTGGATTCTATGCAGTTTGTTCCCCCTTTTAACAAATAGAAAATAACATTGGTAATTATAATGTGTACATATGCACATGTTCCATACTTCTTCCTTGGGCAGTGCAAAGCTCACTGGGGTTATGGTTACTATAAAGTGAGAGAGCTGCTGGAACTGACGCAACTTGCTTATTCAATCAATGTGTTCTATTAAAGTGGGAATATGAGGAGCGATCACGATTCAAAGAGAATACAAGGCAATAGGGACATATGGAGTGAGTCGGCAACAACAGTACGCATGAATTACAATGAAAAGATGTGACGTTATCCACTTTGGTGGAAAAAGAAATGCAGACTATTTTTTAAATAGTGAGAGATTTGAAAATGCTGATATTTGAAGGGAGCTGGGTGTCCTTGTACAGAGCTTACTGAAAGTTCACACACAGGTGCCACAGGCCCTTAGGGAGACAAATGATATGCTTGTTGACTTTTATTGCAAGAGATTTGATTATAAGTTTAAGGTCGAAAGACAAACTGCTGGAGGCATTCAACGGGTCAGGCAGCATCTGCAGAGGAAAATGCACAGTTGGTGCTTTGGGTTGAGACAATTCATCAGGACTGAAAGATAGAGGGGAGATAGCCAGTCTAAAGAGGAGAGGGGGTGGGGTGGAGCAAGAGCTGGCAAGCGATAGGAAAGGAAATTCACATGGGTCACTTCAGTACAGTTCCCTGAATTCCTCATATGCAGTCCTTACACTAATTCCTAAAATATAGATCTCATTTATCCAGTTTGCATTAACCACTTATCCAGTCACTGTTTCGGGATAAGATCCTTCATCCAGATTCCAGCATATGCAGTCTCTTGTGTCTCCATAGATTAGGATGTCTTGATATAATTATACTGAGCCTTAGTGAGACTGCATTTGCTGTATTGTGTAAAGTTTTGGTCTCCTTACTTATAAAGGATATATTTGTAGCAGAGAAATGCAACAAAGGTTCACCAGACTGGGTTTTGGGATGGTCTGTCTTGAAATTAAGAAAGATTGAGCAGATTAAGCCTCTGATCTCTAGAACTTGGAAGAATGAGGTGTGATCTCATTGAAACATATAAAATTCTTGGAGGTCTCCATAGGGTGGATGTGGGGAGGACGTTTCACCTGGCTAAGGAGTCTAGATCTTAGGGGCATTGTTTCAAAATAAGAGTTAGTCCACTTGAAATAAGACGATACTTCACACGGAAGGTGGTGAGTCTTTGAACCTATGGAGGCTCAGTCAATGAGTTCATAGAACAGAGATTGAGGGATTTCTGGATATTGCAGGAATCAAGGGATAAGGAGATAGTGCAGAATAAAGGTAAGAGATCAGTATTGATTTTGTTGAATGGCAGAGCAGGTTGGGAATGGCCCACTCTTGCACCAGTTTCTTATGTTCTTCTACATGTTATATATGCCATTTAGTTAATACACTACACTGTTTTCTCACTTTTGAAAAGTGTCATTCACATATTCACATTATTTACAGGTTAATCCACTCTACAGATTTTCTAAGAATCTTGATCTTCTTAATGAACTTGTATATTCGGCATGATAATCACTTGATTTGAGCAACGTGAAGACTGTCATTTGTTCCAATGTCTACTAGATTAACTTTTGTATTCCTTAATGACTGCATAACTCTTTGAGAGTCTCTTGTATGTTTCTTGCTGGAGTTAAATATCTTTACGTGTGAACTTCTAATTTTGTCCTGTATTTTTTTTGAAGATGTCTCTTTGCATCACATGCTTCAACCATTGATACAACATCCCATTTCTAAATGTCAGGTTTCTCAGGTGACATTAACACTCACTTCCATCTTGCTGTGTGATTTGCTTGATTCATAATTTTATTTCTGCCTCAACTGCTTCTCTTCCACTATTAGAGATTTGGCTGAACTGAGCTCAATCATGTTGAGTCTTCTACACATTAATTACTCAGCGGGAGCATAAACCATTGTGGAATATAGCATCACTCAATAGTTTTGCAAAGAGTTTGCTAACAGATGACTCATTGTTAAACTTGAGCACTCTGGTAACATCTGTTTCTTCAGAGCTTTGACAACGGTCAATGATCTCTCCATCGCACCATTTGATGCTGGATAATATGGCGAAGTAAATGTGCTCCTGCCCCACTATCCAATAAGGTCATGGCTGATCTGCTTTTTCTTCTCTCCTGTGCCAGTTCCCCAGAGCCTTCAATACTCTGATCCTTCAAAAATGTATCTAATCCTCTTCCATTGATCGAGCCTCCACAATCTCCTGGACAGAAAATTCCAAGCATTCACCACCCTCTGAGAAAAGGTTCCTACGCTCCTCTGTTTTAAAAGACCACCCCTGAATTTTGTAACCTGACCCTCACTGGAGAATCTCCCACTAGTGGCAACCTCTCAACCTCCTCCTTGTCATGCCTTGTTAGTCTTTTATGTTTCAGTAAGTTTACCACATATTCTTCTTAACTCCTGTAAATATAGATCTAATTTCTTTGTCTGATTCAGTCATTCATTTAAAGTTTATTTTATGTAATCCTTTTGGAAAGATATCTTTTTGTTTCTTAAATAAAAACTGAAAATGCTGGAAATACTCAGCAGGTCAGGCAGCATCTGTGGAATGAGAAATAAATTTAACATTTCAGGATAATGAACTTTCATCAGAGCTCGTATCTTCTCAGCCATTTCCATCTCTGCTACAGGAAGATCATCTTTAATGACTTTCAGTATGGAGATCCTGCTTTCATTCCTTGTGAATGAATCCTCGTTGTAACTTTGATAATGCACACGTAATTTTATTTTGTTTTCAACTTTTATATTTGTTGTGTAATCTCAGTGAAACAGGGGGGATCAAGAATTATGGATAAATACTTGTGGTCCGTGAATGAAGTGAAAAGTCTGCTCAATGTGTATTGATGAACCTTTTTCATTTTAAAGACAATCCCGAAAGGCTCTTTTCTGAATTTGAGTTTACTTTTTCTCACTGTTCATCCAAATACATGATGTCAATACAATTTTTTTTTCTTCAACATTATCCATTCCATTATTAATTATACTCTACTCCATTATTTAAGGCATCACATGCAAGCTTTAAACATATTTGTTGAATCATGGTGATCCCACAAATACTCATGTCCCAAACTTTTCTCACACAAGTTTTTAGCTTTTCACTGTTCTCTGCTCCAAATCTATTTTTCTCTTTCTTCAGTAAATGGTTAATAATGTCAGGACTGTTTCAAGATCAGGTGGCCACCTCTTCTGTGAGATGGTTTTCTCCTGTTTTCTTATTTCTCATCTGATGAACAGAGAACCATAAGGATTTCTTGCATTTTTGGCCACTAATTTTGAAGGGAAATCTGTAGAAATCACCTGGGATCCCAGTCTAGGTTAATCTACTGGAGGTCTGGCAGCAGGAGAAATGAGTCTGACTCTTTAAGTAACGTTCAGTTCTAACCTACAGTATTGATAAAGGTTAGCCTTCTGGAAATGCAAAATCTTGTCAGAAGTGTAGTTTTGATTCTATACTATAATAGCAGTCATCTGGATGAAGTGAACACCAGAAATATAGCATCAAAAGTTCTATGCAAAAGGATCCTACACTGTTAATGACTGACACTAACATTTCAAGAAGCACTTGTAAAATTGGTTACCCTGTGTTAAAGTAATGGTCATTTAGGCAATATTGTTTCTTCTTGTTATACATGGGTGAATTTCCAAGCCAGTATGTCTGAGCATGATGTTGATGTTAAGCATGATGGTCTGGTTATTAATCAATCATTACCTAATTAACACTGGTCAATCAATGTAATCAGCTCCAAGCCACTGGCAGTTCTATTTGCTCACCATTGCAATGCACTAGACTTTTCATTTGGTCTAAAACCTTCAATACTTCCCCATGAATATGTTTTCCAGTTTACTGCGTTCTTCATTGATGGCTCTTTGCTGAACTTGTTCAGATAATTATCCTTAGCCATAACTGAGCAACTTGTTGCCATATCATTGCTTATATTGTTGCACTGACCATTTTACTATACCTTTACTTTGTTCTGTTTTCTGCCATTGCTGGTGTGTAAGTCCAATATAATCCCAATTCTCCATGTTCACACTGGTTTCAATACTGTGTGGACTTCCCCATCTGTGCTGCATTGCTGTGAAAACTTCCTTTCTGTAAAGAAATCACAAACAAACTGGGCATGCAGTCCACAATCTGAAAGAATGTTGATATTACTTCATTGAAACTGGTCTTTAATGAGCTGAAACTTTATTTCTATGTTTGCTGTAACTCCAACCTAACATGATTCTTGGTTCCAAATTTGTAGCTCTCAACTTGGTTTGATAAATCCTGAAACTTCTGCACCACTTTGCTGAACAAAATATCATTTGCTTTCTGCGGCGTTGAAAGGTTATTTAATATAATGTACTTCTTGGAGTACTTTTGTTTATTGACTACAGCTCCACCTCCAATACTATAATTCCAAGAAAACTCATCACCAAACTCCGAGACCTGGGACTCAACACCACCCTTTGCAACTGGATTCTTGACTTCCTGACCAACAGACCATAATCAGTAAGGATAGGCAGAAATACCTCTACCACAATTATTCTCAACACTGGTGCCCCACAAGGCTGCATACTCAGACCCTACTCCACTCCCTATACACTCATGATTGTATGGCCAGATTCTGCTCTAAATGAATCTACAAGTTTGCAGATGATATCACCATAGTGAGCTGTATCTCAAATGCCATCTATAAGTCCGCCAATGACACTACTGCTGTTGGCAGAATCTCAGACGGTGATGAGGAGGCGTACAGGAGTGAGACAGATTGGCTGCTTTTATTGGTATTGGTTTATTATTGTCACTTGTACCAAAGTACAGTGAAAAACTTGTCTTGCATACTGTTTGTATTCATTACAGAATATTACAATTCATTACAGAGTGCAGACACATTGAGTTAGTACAGAGTGCATTGAGGAAGTACAGGTAAAAACAATAACAGAGTACAGAGTAAAGTGTCACAGTTACAGGGAAGTATATTGCAGGTAGAATGGACTTGTGTGGTGCATTCTTGTGCTTGGTTGTGTGGTGTCACAACAACAACCTTGCACTCAACATCATCAAGATCAAGGAATTGATTGTGGACTTCAGGAAGGGGAAGTCGGGAGAACACACACCAGTCTTCATTGAGGGGTCAGCGTTGGAGAGGGTGAGCAGCTTCAAGTTCCTGGTCATCAAAGAGGATCTATCTTGGACCCAACACATTGATGCAATCATGAAGAAGGCATGCCAGCAGCTCTTCTTCATTAGGAGTTTGAGCATATTTGATATGTCATAGTATTACTCTTGCAAATTTCCAGAGATGTACAGTGGCAAGCAATCTGACTAGTTACATCACCACCTGGTATGGAGGCTCCAATGTGCGGGATCGAAAGAGGCTGCAGAAGGTTGTAGACTCAGCCAGCTCCCTCACGGGCACAACCTTCCCCACCATCAAGGACATCTTCAAGAGGCAGTGCCTCAAGAAGGCAGCATCCATCACGAAGGACCCTCACCACCTGGGACATGCCCTCTTCACATTACTACAATCAGGGAAGAGGTACAGGAGCCTGCGTTTCAGGAACAGCTTTTTCCCCTCCGCCATCAGATTTCTGAATGGTCCATGAATCCATGAACACTACCTCATTATGCCTCTTTAGCGTTATTGATTTATTTCTGTAACTTATAGTAATTTTTTTGTCTTTATGTTTTGCTTTGTACTGCTGCAGCAAAACAAAAAAATTTCACGACATATGTCAGTGATAAAAAAATTGATTCTGAATCTGATTCTAATGATGAATCAGATTACAGGAAAGAGATACAGAGCTTTGTGACATGGTGTCATGACAACAACCTTTCCCTCAATGTCAGCAAAACAAAAGAGCTGGTCATTGACTTCAGGAAGGGGAGGGGTGCAAATGCTCCTGTCAACATCAATGGTGCTGAGGTTGATAGGGTTGAGAGCTTCAGGTTCCTAGGAGTGAACATCATCAATTGCCTGTCCTGGTCCAACCACGAAGATGCTAAGGATACTACAGCCAAGAAAGCTCACCAGCACCTCTACTTCCCCAGGAGGCTAAAGAAAGTTGGCATGTCGCCTTTGACACTCACCAATTTTTATCAATGCACCATAGAAAGCATCCTGTCTGGATGCATCACGGCTTGGTATGGCAACTGTTCTGCCTGTGACCGCAAGAAACTGCAGAGAGTTGTGGCCACAGATCAGCACATCACGGAACCCAGCCTCCCTCCATGGACTCTTATCTATACTTCTCGATGCCTCAGTAAAGCAGCCTGCACAATCAAAGACCCCACCCACCCCAGACATTCTCTCTTCTCCCCTCTCCCATCGGGCAGGAGATACAAAAGCCTGAGACCACGTACCACCAGGCTCAAGGACAGTTTTTATCCCACTGTTATAAGACCATTGAACAGTTTCCGGGTATGATAAGATGGACTCTTGGCCTCACAATCTACATCGTTATGACCTTGCACCTTATTGTCTACCTGCACTGCACTTTCTCTGTAACTATAACACTTTATTCTGAATTCTGTACTGTTTTACCTTGGATTAACAGTCACAGACTTGCGGTCATAGGCAGAACAGTTGCCATACCAAGCCGTGATGCATCCAGATAGGATGCTTTCTGTGGTGCATTGATAAAAATTGGTGAGTGTCAAAGGGGACATGCCAACTTTCTTTAGCCTCCTGGGGAAGTAGAGGCGCTGGTGAGCTTTCTTGGCCGTGCTAATGAATTGACCTGTATGAACAGTATTCAAGACAAGTTTTTCATTGTATCTTGGTCCAAGTGACAATAATAAACCAATTCCAATTCCAATTCCAATTTCTGTTTGAAGAATAGTTTTTCTCTGGTTCTGTATAACATTATTTTGTGCAGGCACATTCTCAGTATTACCATTAATTTCCACAATGATATTTGCTCCAAAGGAGACAAGCCCATTGGGGGATCGGAATATAATGATTAATTTACATTATTTTAGAGGTTATTAAGGCAAAGCATTTTCCTTTGGACTATTCAAACATTGATATTTCATTGACCAAACAGTGTGATTAAAACTTCAATTATTTTATAATTAATCTGTTTAATCTAAATAAAGTAAGTTATGAAGATATGAGGTATAAGTTGATTATGGTAGATTGGGAAAGTACATTAAAATGTAAGGCAGGAAACATGCAATGGCTAACTTTTAGCTTACAACTTACACGTATCACCTTATGGCAAAAAGCAACTGGAAGAGTCGTCTATATAGGACCCTGGTCAGACCCCACTTGGAGTACTGTGCTTAGTTTTGGTCACCTCACTACAAGAAGAATGTGGAAGCCATAGAGAGGGTGCAGAGGAGATTTACAAGGATACTGCCTGGATTGTGGAGCATACCTTATGAAAGCAGGCTGAGGGAACTCAGCCTTTTCTTTTTGGAGCGACGGAGGATGGGTGGTGGGGGGGGGAGACCTGATAGAGGTATATAAGATGATGAGAGGCATTGATCAGGTACATAGTCAGAGGCTTTTACCCAGGGCTGAAATGGTTGCCACAGGAGGGCATAGGTTTAAGGTGCTGGGGAGTAGGTACAGAGGAGATGTCAGGGGTAAGTTTTTTACCTAGAGAGTGGTGTGTGTGTGGAATAGGCTGCTGGCAACGGTGGTTGAGGTGGATAAAACAGGGTCTTTTAAGAGACTTTTGGATAGGTACATGGAGCTGAGAAAAATAGAGGGCTCTGGGTAAGATTAGTAATTTCTAGGGTAGGGACATGTTCGGCACAGCTTTGTGGGCCGAAGGGCCTGAATTGTGCTGTAGGCTTTCTATGTTCTATGATCTATCTACTTTCACTACCAAGAGATGTCAAATATTGTATTTGATCAAAGAAAAAGACTTATTGTTCTGTCAAAAAATAGTAAGGTCAAGGATTTGGAAAATATTGGAATCCAACAAAGGTTGACCAAGCTATTGAAAGGGAGGGGTAGAGTAGAATCTGAGAATAACCTAGTGCGAAATATATAAGAGGTTCTATAGATGCATAAAAAGGAAAAGCTTAGCAAAGGTTAACTTGTACAGTACAGGCAGATGGGAGAAATTTATATTGGGAATGAATTTAACAAATATTTTGAGTCTGTTTGGAAGAAGACACATTTTCCCAAGGGTTTTCTGTGCAGGACTACAAGTCAAGGGTAAAAGAAGAGTTTAAAGAAAGTAGCGTTGCGTAAAACCCAGCACTGGAAAAATTAATGGGACTGAAAAATGATAAATCCCTAGGACCTAATGACTTGTATCCTAGGTTTTGAAAAAGATGTCTATTGAGATAAGGGAAGCATTAGCTGTCATTTTCCAAAAGCCCATAGTTTATAGAGGTAGCAAGTGTAACCCATCTATGTCAGTAAAAAGGGAATGAGAAAATAGGAGCAATAGAGCAGTTAGCTTTGTATTAGTAGCAGGGAAAATGCTGGGGTTCTATTATGAAGCAAGAAGTAATGATTGGGAAATAATAATAGGATTGTTCAGAATTAACAAGGAAATGATGTTTGAGAAGTCTGTGGAAAATTTTTGAGGCTGTAACCAGCAGAATGGATGAGGGTAAATAAGTTAGTATCATTTATTTGGAATTTTGATAAGGTGCCATACAACAAATTATTAAATAAAATTCGAGCACAGAGCATTAGTGGTAATATACTGGTGTGAATTGAGGATTGGTTTTGGAAGGTGTTGTGAGAGATAGGACATATAAGTATTTGGACAGCCAAGGGTTGATTAAGGATAGTCAGCATGGCTTTGTGCGTGATAGATTATGTTTAACGAATCTTGTGGAGTTTTTTGAGGAGGTCACTAAGAAAGTAGATGAAGGTAAGGCTGTGGATGTTGTCTACATGGACTTTAGTAAGGCCTTTGACAAGGTCCCACATGGGAGATTAGTTCAGAAGGTTCAGTCAATGAGTATCCATGGAAAGGTTGTAAACTGGAGTCGAAATTGGCTGAGTGGGAGAAGACAGAGAGTGGTTGTGGATGGTTGTTTCCCAGATTGGAGGCCTGTGACTAGTGGTGTACCTCAGGGATCTGTGTTGGGGCCATTGTTGTTTGTTGTATATATCAATGATCTAGAAGATAATATGGTAAATTGGATTAGTAAGTTTGCTAATGACACTAAGATTGGAGGTGTAGTGGACAGCGAGGAAGGCTTTCAAAGCTTGCAGAGGGATCTGGACCAAATGGAAAAATGGTCCAGAAAATGGCAGATGGAATTTAATGCAGACAAGTGTGAGGTGTTGCATTTTGGAAGGACAAATCAAGGGAGGACGTACACAGTAAATGGTAGGGCACTGAGGAGTGCGGAGGAACAAAGGGATCTGGGAGTTCAGATACATAATTCCCTGAAAGTAGACTCACAGGTAGACAGGGTTTGTAAAAAAGGCTTTTGGCAGCCTGGCATTTATAAATCAAAGTATTGAGTATAGGAGTTGGAATGTTTTGGTGAGGTTGTATAAGTCATTGGTGAGACCAAATTTAGAATATTGTGTGCAGTTCTGGTCGCTGAACTACAGGAAGGATGTCAGTAAGATTGAAAGAGTGCAGAGGAGATTTACTAGAATGTTGCCAGGTCTTCAGGAGTTGAGTTACAGGGAAAGATTGAGCATGTTAGGACTTTATTCCTTGGAGCGGAGAAGAATGAGGGGCGATATGATAGAGGTTTACAAAATGATGAGGGGCATAGACAGAGGTAATGCAAGTAGGCTCTTTCCACCTAGATTAGGAGAGATAAGTACAAGAGGACATAGCTTTAGGGTGAAAGGGGAAAGGTTTAGGGGGAACATTAGAGGGAACTTCTTCACTCAAAGAGTGGTGGGAGTGTGGAATGGGCTGCCATCTGATGTGGTGAATGCGGGCTTGCTCTTAACTTTTAAGAGTAAATTGGATAGATACATGGACGAGAGAGGTCTGGAGGGGCGGGTAAATGAGACTAGCAGAATAATGTTTCAGCACAGACTAGAAGGGCCGAATGGCCTGTATTCTGTGTTGTAGGTTTCTATGGTTCTATGGTTAACAAACAGAAAACAAAGTATAAATGGTGAACACAGAATAAGTAAATCAGAATCAGAATCAGATTTATTGTCACTGAAATCTTATATGATGTGAAATTTGTTGTTTTGTGGCAGCAGTAGTGCAAAACCATAAAATCTATAAATTACAAAAATAAATAAATAGCGCAAAAAAAAGGAATAACAAGGTAATGTTCATGGGTTCATGGATCATTCAGAAATGTGATGGCGGAGAGGAAGAAGCTGTTCCTGAATCATTGAGTGTGGGTCTTCAGGCTCCTGTACCTCCTCCCTAATGGTAGTAATGAGAAGAGGGCATGTCCTGGATAGATGCCTCCTTCTTGAGGCACCACCTCTTGAAGATGTCCTCGAGTACAGTTGAAGTGTAGACATGAACGTGACTGTATGTGTTTTCTCCAAGTGTTCTGGTTTTCTCCCATATACCAAAGATATGCTTGTTGATAGATTAACTGGCTACTACAGGTTACCTCCACTGTAGACAGGTGGTTGAATAATCAGGGTTGAGTTGATGGACATGTACAAGAGAAAAGATTACAAAGATATAAATGTCGGAATAAGATTAAAGGAATTGCTTTGAGAGCTGGCATAGATTTGATGGATTGAATAACCTCTTTCTGTGCCATAAGGAAACACTGTGTAAATATACGAGGTCATCCTTGGTAGCAAATGCCGACACAACAGTGTAGCGGTTAGCATAACGCTATTACAGCGCCAGCGACCCGGGTTCAATTCCGGTCGCTGTCAGTAAGGAGTTTGTACGTTCTCCCCAGTGCCTCCTGCAACCGAATTTTCCTTTCTTTAAAAAAAATATATCCAAAAAAAATCCATGAACCCATGAACACTACCTCATTATTCCTTTTTTTGCGCTAATTATTTATTTTTGTAATTTATAGATTTTATGGTTTTGCACTGTACTGCTGCCACAAAACAACAAATTTCACGTCATATAAGATTTCAGTGAAAATAAATCTGATTCTGATTTACTTATTCTGTGTTCACCATTTATTCTGCATGGGTTTCCTCCAGGTGCTCCGGTTTCCTCCCACATTCCAAAGACGTATGGGTTAGGAAGTTGTGGGCATGCTATGTTGGCGCCGGAAGCATGGCGACACTTGCGGGCTGCCCCCAGAGCACTCTACGCAAAAGTTGCATTTCACTGTGTGTTTCGATGTACATGTGACTAATAAGGATATCTTATCCCATAAAAATAGAAGATGGGGTATTTTAGTATTTTTAAATGGTGAGAGGTTGTAAAGTGTTGCTTGAGAGGTTGTAAGGTGCTATCACTCGATAGCGAAGGCAGAATTAATTTTTCTGTTGCTTTTTTTTGCCATAAGGTTAAAAATCACTGAAAGTTAACGTAAGATACAACATGATATTAGGAAGGCAACAATAAATTGGCCTTTTTTCCTTGAGGATTAAAGTATAAGAGCAGAGACACTGTGTCCCAATTATACAGGGACCTGGTGAGAATGCATCTGGAATATTGTGCATAGGTCTAGTTTCCTTACCAAAGCAATGACATACTTGCAATAATGGGAGTGCAGTGATGGTTCACTGAATTCCTGTGATGGTGGGTTTATTGTGTGAAGGCAAATTAAGCAGAGTGGCCTATACCCTCTAGAATGTGAAGAATGGGAAACTTATCAAGCATACAACATTGTTTTACAGGAGTTGACAGGGCACATGTGGTGTTGACGTTTTCCTTGGCTGGAGGGCTCACAGACTCAAAATAATGGGATAGCTATTCAGATGAGAAATTTCTTCACCAGCAGACACTAAATTTGTTTGAATTTTCTACCTGAGAAATCTGTGGAGGCTTAGTGTGTGAATTTATTCAAGGCAGTGACTTATAATTTGTTAGCTATTGAGGGAGTCAAGGGATATGGGCTTAGTCCAGGAAAGTGCTGCCAAGTTAGATCAGCCATGGTCTTATTGAGTGGTGAAGCAGTCACAAGGGCTGAATGGTCTACCCCTGTTTCTGTGTTTCATATTCTTGGTTATTTGATAGACCTGATAATAATTGCTCATTAGGTTTCTTAAAATAGTTAATGTGGCTGAATAAAATAAAAATAATAAAATGTTTTTATGGCCATATTATCACACTACTTCATGATCACAAGGCAGTCACGGAGAAGGAAATGGATCCTATGATGTGTTTTGGAGTCAGGTGACTACTGTCAGAACACTAGAGAATTGTGCAAAGTCCTATGCAATCATATGGCATTCAGACATCATAATTAGCACAGTCTCAAATATTAAAACATAAGCTTCATCACAATCCCAGTATAGTGTCATAATCTTTTACAACAGATTTTAATTTTAAACTTGCTTAACATTTTGAGAATTCAGAAAGCTAATTACAGCACTAACATCTGTTCATCACAGGCAATAGCTGCTGCACACTGATTAAACGTTGCAACCCATTAACCTCGGGATTTAATCAACATGCAATTCTTTAATTGTGCTGTCAAACAAACGTTACTGCTAAGCCAAGGAATCATGTTCATTGGGCAACTCTTGCATGCAAATAATTTACCTTTAATACCCAGAAAACTTAAATAGCTCTTAGCACTAAATATGGATTGGTCGATCAACATTAGGAATAGAAACACCTAATTGAGTTGAATGCTGGATGTTTTCCATGAAATTTCATGCTCATTATCCTGTAATAATTGGGGCACTTTTATTATTGCATTCATCTATTGATTCACTGCAAAATAAACTCCTGATTTGTGAGGACAGAGTACTGATGTAACCTCAAACCACAAGGTGAGCATTTGTTGTGCATCTCTGATTGTCTTTGAACTTGTGGCCTGTTCCATTTGTGTGTTTGGAGTCACATATAGACCAGAAATGGATGACAAATTTCCTTCCCTAATGGACCATAATGAAAAAGATTGATTTTAATTACATAGGTTCTGTCAAAATTTTGAATTCTGGATTTAGTTAAACATACGGGTGGTAGAATTCAAGCTCAAGATCAAGTTGATTGTTGTCATAGGCATACATACACAGGGTATAAATTGGAATTGGCATTGGTTTATCATTGTCACATGTACCGAGGTACAGTGAAAAACTTGTCTTGCAAACCATTCATACAGATTAATTCATTACACAGTGCACTGAGGCAGTACAAGGTAAGACAATATAAAATGCAGAATGAAGTGTCACAGCTACAGAGAAAGTGCAGTGCAGGTAGACAATTAGGTGCAAGGTCATAACAAGGTAGATTGTGAGGTCAAGAGTCCATCTTATCATACTAGGGAACCATTCAATAGTCTTATAACAGCAGGATAGAAGCTGTCCTTGAGTCTGGTGGTACGTGCTTTCAAGGTTTTGTATCTCTTGCCTGATGGGAGAGGGGAGAAGAGAGAATGTCCAGGGTGGGTTATGATTATGCTGGCTGCTTTACTGAGACAGCGAGAAGTATAGACAGAGTCCATGGAGGGGAGACTAGTTTCTCTGATGTACTGAGCTGTGTCCACAACTCTCTGTAGTTTCTTGTGGTCCTGGGCAGAGCAGTCGCCATACCAAGCCATGATGAATCCATATAGGATGCTTCTGATGGTGCATTGATAAAAATTGGTGAGTGTCAAAGGGAACATGCCAAATTTCTTTAGCCTCCTGAGGAAGTAGAGGCACTGGTGAGCTTTCTTGGCCGTGGCATTTACGTGGTTGGACCAGGACAGGCTATTGGTGATGTTCACTCCCAGGAACTTGAAGCTGTCAACCCTCTCGACTTCAGCACCATTGATTTAGACAGAAGCATGTACACCGTGCCCATTCCTGAAGCCAATGACCAGCTTTTTTGTTTTGCTGACATTGAGGAAAAGGTTGTTGTCATGACACCATGTCACAAAGCTCTCTATCTCCTTCCTGTATTCCAACTTACCATTATTTGAGAAATGGTCCACTATGGCAGTATCATCTGCAAACTTGTAGGTGGAGTTAGAGCAGAATCTGGCCATGCAGTCATCAGTGCATAGTGAGTAGAATAGGTGGCTGAGGATGCAGACTTGTGGGGCACCAGTGTTGAGAATAATCATGCTGGAGGTGTTGCTGCCTATCCTCACTGATTGCAGTCTGTTGGTCACGAAGTCAAGGAACCAATTGCAAAGGGAGGCATTGAGTCCCAGGTCTTGGAGTTTGGCGATGAGTTTGCTTGGAATTATAGTATTGAAGGCAGAGCTGTAGTCAATAGACAATGTAGCTTTTTGCAGCAGTACAAGCATATGTTAACATAAACTTAAATTAACTTGAACTTGTGGTTATTCATCTTAACCTTTGGATTACTAGTTTAGTAATATAACCATTATGTTATCATGAACCTTTCTGAGCATCCTGACTTTGATTGAGTAGCAAGAAAGAAAAGGAATTATAAAAGCATAAGTGAAGGGTATCGACCTGATGTTCATTTCCCTCCATAAATGCTGCCTGACTCGCTGAGTTTTTCCAGCTCCTTTGTGTGTGGCTATAAAGACATAAAGAAGTGTGTCTTATATAAAGTGGACATTATTTCAAGAAAGGTTGGATTAATTTGCTGAAAGATTAAAACATAATTACTGGAATGGAGGAAGTGACAAGATAACAAAGTGACGAAGGTCCTGGCTTTGTAGCTGGTGCTCACAGTGGATGAATCAGTAGTGAATCTGTTTGGATTTACAGCACTGAATGTATGCATTATTTCATTCACATCCCTGGGGGATTGCTCCAGAGGCTGTATAAATTTAGACTGATGTCCTGGACATTGCTTCCAGCAAACCAGGAGAGAAACCCTTGTGACATTTAAACATTTTTTTGTTCATTTTCTTTGTACATTTTGTCAATTGTCAAAATATTAGAGTTAGAATAAAAAACAGTCTGAATTAATGGGAGGTTAGAGATAGGACAAACCCTACTTCATGGTCTGGTACTGTAATTCGAATGTGCAGGAACATAAGAAGCTGCAGAGAGCAGTGGACTCAGCCCAATACAACACGGGCACATTGGTAATATCTACATGAGGCGCTGCCTCAGGAAGACAACATCTATCATCAAAGATCCTCACCATCCGGGCCATGCCATCTTCTTGCAGCTACCTTCAGGCAGGAGGTACAGAAGCCTAAAGTCCCACACCACCAGGTTCAAGAACAGCTACTTCCCTTCAACCATTCAGCTCTTGAACCAACCAGCACAACCCTAATCACTACCTCAGTATAGCAACACTATGACCACTTTGCACTACAATGGACTTTGTATTTTTTGTTCTAATTGTATCCTTTCTTGTAAAAGTTATGTATAATTTATGCTTAATAGGATTTTTCTTGTGACTGTTGTGTATCTGATGCTATGTGCCTGTGATGCTGCTGCAAGTAAGTTTTTCATTGCACCTGTGCACACATGTACTTGTGCACATGACAATAAACTCAACTTTGACTTTGATAGTGAAGCCTTTAGGAATGAATCCAAATAGTGTTGACAACACTGCATCCTAGAGTCACATACATTTACAGCGTGCAAGATCAGACTCTTTGAAAGAACAATCATCCGCATTTCTGCTTTGTGTCCATAACTTTGTAGGTTGTTCTCCTGGGACATGAAGCTATTTATGCTCCTGCTGCATGTTCATTATGCAACATGTACGTGACATTGTAAAGATCAATAAATATAAATTCTGGCACATACCTCGAACTCCACAACTGCTTTACTCTACAATTTACCTTTCCAGTCTATCCGGACTCAACCTTTTTTTCATCTTTCATTACATTGGTATTGGTTTATTATTGTCACTTGTACCGAGGTACAGTGAAAAGCTTGTCTTACAAACCGATCGTACAGGTCAATTCATTACACAGTGCAGTTACATTGAGTTAGTACAGAGTGCATTGATGTAGTACAGGTAAAAACAGTAACAGTACAGAGTAAAGTGTCACAGCTACAGAGGAAGTGCAGTGCAATAAGGTGCAAGGTCACAACAAGGTAGATCGTGAAGTCATAGTCGATCTCATTGTATAAGGGAACCGTTCAGTAGTCTTATCACAGTGGGGTAGAAGCTGTCCTTAAGTCTGGTGGTACATGCCCTCAGGCACCTGTATCTTCCACCCGATGGAAGAGGAGAGAAGAGAGAATGTCCCGGGTGGGTGGGGCCTTTGATTATCCTGGCTGCTACACCAAGACAACGAGAGGTAAAGACAAGAGTCCAAGGAGGGGAGGCTGGTGTCCGTGATGCGTCCACAACTCTCTGCAGTTTCTTGTGGTCCTGGGCAGAGCAGTTGCCATACCAAGCCATGATACATCCAGATAGGATGCTTTCTATGGTGCATTGGTAAAAGTTGGTGAGAGTCAAAGGGGACAAACCAAATTTCTTTAGCCTCCTGAGGAAGTAGAGGCGCTGGTGAGCTTTCTTGGCTGTGGCATCTGCGTGATTTGACCAGGACAGGCTGTTGGTGATGTTCACTCCCAGGAACTTGAAGCTCTCAACCCTCTCGACCTCAGCACCATTGATGTAGATAGATGCATGTACACCGCCCCCTTTCCTGAAGTCAATGACTAGCTCTTTTGTTTTATTGACATTGAGGGAAAGATTGTTGTCATGACACCATTCCACTAAACTCTCTATCTCCTTCCTGTACTCTCACTCATCGCTGTTTGAGATATGGCCTACAACGGTGGTATCATCTGCAAACTTGTAGATGGAGTTAGAGCAGAATCTAGCCACACAGTCATGGGTGTATAGGTAGTAGAGTAGAGGGCTGAGGACACAGCCTTGTGGGGCACCAGTGTTGAGAATAATTGTGCCGGAGGTATTGCTGCCTATCCTCACTGATTGCGGTCTGTTTGTTAGAAAGTCAAGGATCCAGTTATAGAGGGAGGTGTCGAGTCCTAGGTCTCAGAGTTTGGTGACAAGCTTGCTTGGAATTATTGTATTGAAGGCAGACGTCAATAAACAATAGTCTAACGTAGGTGTCTTTACTGTCCAGATGCTCCAGAGCTGAGTGTAGGGCCAAGGAGATGGCATCCGCTGTAGACCTGTTTCGGCAATAGGTGAATTGCAATGGGTCCAGGTTGTCTGGGATGCTGGAGTTGATGTGTGCCATGACCAAACTCTCAAAGCACTTCATGATGGTGGATGTCAGAGCCACTGGTCGGTAGTCATTGAGGCATGTCACCTTGCTTTTCTTTGGTACCGCGATGATAGTGGCCTTCTTAAAACAGGAGGGATCCTGAGACTGAAACGGGGAGAGGTTGAATGTGTCTGCAAATACTTCTGCCAGCTGATTAGCACAAGATCTGAGCACATGGCTTGGGATACCATCTGGGCCAGGTGCTTTTCTCATGTTCTCTCTCCGGAAGACTGATCTTATGTCCTCCACTGTGATCACAGGTTCAGCTGCGTTGGTGGCTGTCAGGGTGGATGGTGACAATCCAATTCGCTTTTGTTCAAAACGCGCATAGAATGCGTTAAGTTCATCAGAAAGGGATGTGCTGTTGTTCGCTATGCAGCCCGACTTCGTCTTGTAGCCTGTTATAGCTGTTCGTTCCTACATTACAGTAGGAGGCCATTTGGCCCACTGAGTCTATACTATCTCTCAGGGAATCCCATCAATGCCATTTCCCCACTTATTTCCCTGTAACTTATCCTCTCACACTCCCATTAACAGTTGCCTGATTCTGCTGCCAACCAACAATACTGGGGTAAACTTACTGTAGCCAATCAATCTCCAAACTAGCACACCTCTGGAATGTGGAAGGAAACTGCAGCATCCAGGGAAACCCTTGAAATTACAGGAAGAACATGCAAACTCCACATAGACAGCACTGGAAACCACGATTGAATCTGGGTCGTGAGAGCTGTGAGGAAGCTGCGCTACCTGCAGCACCCTCGTAAATCACTGAAATTAATCCTTCTCTTTAGAGCATTTACACTTTCCACGTTTTCTGGTTTCTTTTCATAATTACTCTGAACTGATCCTAGCTGTGATTACGTTTTAGACACTGGAGTAATTCAGGGCATCTAATATTACAGTTCTGCACCAGAGGCCTCTGAAGTTTGTCAAATGAATCTCCCCACTCCATGGAGACCCCCTAATGATGCAGAAAACCCTCCTCTGTTCCCTCACCCAAGCCACATAAATTCAGTCCCAGAAACGTTAAACAAATCCCTTCTATTTAGAATTACAACATCATTCTTAATTAATACTTCAATTGCATCATTATCCTATGTGGTAACTTGCACCGAACACACATCAGTCTTACTAGCTACACAATGGATATTGATGTCAATGAACTTTAATACTCCTTTGTCACATCTGTGTAAATTAAGACACTCCTAATAGTGAAAGCTGGATGTAGATTATCTGTCCAACCACACACTGCCGTGGAACTCTCTCCATAATGCCAGGTCCATCATCTCAGTTTCCCTGATGAGACTTAATGTAATTAAAGGGCCATAAATTCTTAACCAAACCTTTGGCAGTAAGATTCACTTTGTGCACTTTTGATTTGAAGGACAATAGTTGAAATTCCACTTGATCAGCCTTTCTACCATCTATAACCCTGAAGTTATCAGATACTTTGCTGCCTGCATCCTATTCTGCAACAAGTTCCCCTTATCAATTATCCCTGAGCTTGGTGATTAACACTGGATCTCAGTTACGCAAGATTTCAAAGTATTAAAATTCTTACTCTTGTTTACCACTCCCTATCTCTGGAACCTCCTCTAACCTACCACACCCAAACGTTGGAGGTCCACCAATCTTGTCTTCTTCATCCTTCTGTTTAGTCTCTCTACAATTGGCAGACAAGCCTTCAATCCCCCAAAATTCTCTTGAATTCCTTCACTTAAACCCATCTGCCTCTACAAATCCCTTCCTTTAAGATGGTCCTTAAAATCTACCCGATTGACTAAGCTTTCAGTCATTGGCTCTATTAGCTCCTTATGTGGTAAAACATTATTTTGATAACACATCCATGACTTTACATTACATAAAAGACTCTATAACTTTATTCTTGTTTTATATTTCAGGATTTCTATCTATAGTAGAATTGCATTTCTCTATCTCTGTTTTCACAGCTGTTTGGTGGATTACTCTATGCCTTCAAGGAATATATGTTCTAATGGGCTATCTTGATATTTACACTTTCTGATAGAGGAGGTTGGAATTAGTAGTGACGTGAATGAGATTGCGCCATATGTGGCACCTCATTTCAACCCTGCAGACATCAGTAGGGTCAATGTAACCACAGGACTACATTCAGAGGAAAACTGTGGCTAATATTCATGACCATAATTTCAATTCCTCCTCCGAATCTCTTCATCAGGATGTGGTGCCTACTTTCATATCCTTGTCTAAAAAGCATGTTTAAATGATCTCTGTATTGAAGGACTTTTTCCTTGCAAGCTGGTGTTAGAAGAAATGCCAAAATGAACATTAAAAACATTAAATTTAAAAGCTATTGAACCAATCAGTTCATTTACATCCCCTTCCTAAAGGGGCTGCCACGTTCTCAGAGTCTTAACTCTCCCTTTCTCAGTGATTCTGTTATTGTCACTTTAGTTTTTTTTTGTTGTGTACTTCAGATTGCGCTGCAATCTTTGCACCATTCTGCTGTTCTTGTGCTCGTTGTTGTATTTATTGTTGTATTTATTATTACCATGTTTACCGCTTCCTCTGTTAGATTCATGCGAACAAGAAATTTCATTATGCCCTGGTGTATATGACAATTATCTAATCTAATCTAATCTAATCTAAGCTAAATTTATACTATCAAGATCTGGGGATTGCAGGCAAGAATTATCCATCCCTAAATCGATAGCCAGATATTCATCTTAAGAATATTCTTCATCTACTTCTAGGCAATGTGACATAAAAGTGATTAAATCAGGATGAAAGGTGATGCAATAAACATACTAGATAGAAGCGGGAATGGGTTATTGGTCCCTCAAGCCTAACCAGAGCCTTCAGATAATGAAAAGATTCATCTCTCTAAGTAAAGAGATCCCTCCTTAATATTTAGACAGATCCTAATTTGCTGACCCCTCGTCTGCCAAATGTACCCCCTAATTCTCCAGCATGAGGAAACAACAATTGCTTTCAGAATCTTATTTACTTCAAGTCCAGTGAGAATGGGACCATTGTTCATGATCTTTTTGCTTGGGAGAACATTCTCATTCCAGAAATCAATCCAGTGAATCTGTATTGCAAGTACCACCCTAGCAAAGTACATATTTCTCTAGGTAAGGAGACCAAAATTGCTCAATCCTTCAGGAATGGTCTCACCAAAACCTTGTGAAATTACAGCCAGACATCTTTAATATTTGCC